>NC_092135.1:12560433-13185433 GCF_043159975.1 Macaca nemestrina
AAGAAGAAGAAAAAGAAGAAGAAGAAGAAGAAGAAGAAGAAGAAGAAGAAGAAGAAGAAGAAGAAGAAGAAGAAGAAGAAGAAGAAGAAGAAGAAGGAGGAGGAGGAGGAGGAGGAGGAGGAGGAGGAGGAGGAGGAGGAGGAGGAGGAGGAGGAGAAGAAGAAGAAGAAGAAGAAGGAAGAAGAAGAAGAAAAGGAAGAAGAAGAAGAAGAGGAAGAAGAAGAACAATGCTGTTAGAGCAGGAAAAGGCCAGGAGCCACAGCCTGGAAAGGCCGACCCGGGGCCCACTGGGCCAATTAGGGCATGACTCACAGGTACTCGTTTCTCTTCTGGGTCTTTCCTGTCACATCGGCCAAATCCCTCCTCAAATAGGCTTGCAGTGCTTGTGTAAGTAGAGCATCAAAGGGAGATAATGGATGTGAACGCACTTTGGGAAAAAACAGAATATAGATGCAGCCATCCTATTATTTTCTTCCTGAATGATTCAAAAGGATAGCAAATCTACCAGTTTCAAGTGCCCATCCTGCCACCCAGGGAGGCCGAGGCCCACAGCTTCTCAAGATGCACCGTGGAAAATGGGGAGCAACGTCAGCTGCTGGTGTGTGTGCCAAATCGGTTCAGCTAGGGTGTCGGACAGTCTGGTGCCCTCCCCAGCTGGGGGAAGCATTTGCTGGGGCTTTCAGATAGTAGCTTTCCCCCTCCCAGGACCCACCCTCCACCGAGGCCTGAGGAGTCACTGCAGATCATAGCTTGGAAACCAGATCCACCTGTCCCAGGCTGAATAATCTCAGGGAGGCTCTGGTGACGGGCAAATTGATCACTGACTGACAGGTCTCCAGGCCAGCTTGGAATGCCTGCTTGGGGTGAATTGGCAGCTTTCCGCTTTCCCAAATTCATGGGAACGTGTTGTTCTTGTACAAACTGCCTGGCATGCATGCAGGCTGGGGAGAGAAGGGGCTCACGAGCGCTCAGAACACTGTGTAAAATGCTCAGAGCGCCTGGAAGAACCAAAGGCAGCTCCCTGGTGGCACTTTGCTCCTTGGTAATCTCAGACTCATACTCCCTGGAAACTGTGTTCTATTTTCCGTTGCTACCAATGGCCACCTTTGGACAGAGTTTGGGGACTTGATTCTTTTACCAACAAGTTGAGTAGCCATGGGGCATTCACTTTCCTTCTCAAGATCTCAGTTTCCTCATTCCTGAAACAAGAATAGATAATTCCAGGGATTTCTGGAATCAATAGAACGGTGAAAAGGGAAGAGAGTTTAATGTCAGCAGATGAGGATTTAAACTCAGCTCTGTGGCTCCTGGGGAAGCTGGTTTCCATCTTTGAACTTCCACTGCCTCATGTAGCATGGTGCCTGGTATTGTAGAGCTTCACCATCATCATAAGAAGTATTAATATCTTTTACTTAGGCATAACCATGTTTCTGAACATCCATAATGTTAATCGGCACAAGCACATTTATTAGGACAATTTCAGGGGAATAAGCTACAGGTAATGAACATCATATAACCGTGCTAGACAGCTGTAGCTTGCAGGTCAGTTTTGCCTTCAGAAAGAGCCGGGGCCTCCCAGGCACTCGCCCAGGCCAGGCCCCATCACAGGTCACTGAGACCTGCCCCGGGTTTCTCTCACAATGTAGGAGTAGAAAGCTTTTTCTACCTCCGTTTCTGGGACACTGGTGCAGGAGCCAGTGGGCTGGGATCAATCTACAAGGAGCCAGGAGCAAATCACTGAGATCCTGTCTTGAGACAGGACTGAGCAGGAGACAGCACGTGGTTGACATGATCGGCTAAGCTGGGTCACCTGGGGGGGGGGACTCAGGAGAAGCCCTAAGGGGACATCCTCTGACCCAGCAGTGAAGATGCCTGGTAGATTCTAAATCAAGGGTCTCAGAGCAGCGGCTATCAGAATAAACCGGTCCTATATATAGGCCCAGACCTCAAGTAAGCAAAGCACTGGCCATCCTCTTGTACGCAGACACTGAACACTTCTTCCTGTATTCTCTGGGTTGCTTCTGGATTTGGAGTCCTGAAGAAGAAATAGTAGAAAATCAGAGTGACAACAATATCAATAATTGGCAACAATAAGCAAATGCAGGCCTGCATCCACTTAATGGGACACAATGCAGCTATTCACAGCAGTGTTCATAAAGAATTATCCAGAATATCTGAAGGTACATGTCTTACAATGTCAAATGAAAATGGGTATATTTATTTGATTGCAAGTAAGTAAACTCTAAGCTTAGGAAAAAATCATGCTAGAAGGAAATCAATCCTTTGACTCTAGGTGATCCTCAATAGCTTTCTACTTTGATATATTTTCAAGTGTTCTACAGGGTGCATGCGTTATTTTAAAATAGAAAACATTTATTTTTTTAAAAGCATAATTTTTTTGGCCATTGTATTGAGACAGACAAGCTGGCATGCTTTATCTGCAAGTTTAAACTCCACAGCAGCTTGATCATTTCAACATGATGGCAAGAAGATTCTGAACCATGCAAATGCCAGGAGGAGAGCCAAGAGCGAAAAATCTCCAACCACCACTGGGCCCTGAGTGTCACACAAATGCCTTTCATTCTCAGAGCCTCCCGTGAGAACACAAATAACAACAACCAAAACAAAAAGACACAAGTTAAGAATATAAATTCATGTGCCCTATTTTTTTTTAAAAAAACACCCAGGAATTTGTAAGTTCCTTCAAATAGATGGTAGTCCTGCCAAAAAACAAAGTCATTTAGACAGACAATACTTTTATTCCCACATTGTTGTTATGGCTCAGAAAAGTCCTAGTCTCCACTTTGGAATTGTCCCATGGATCCATAGCACAGGCTTGTGGATTTGGGGAGTGTAGCCAAATCTTTGCCTTTTCAAGATGGATTATGATTTTCCAAAACAGTTTGAAAACCCTGTCTGCCCTTAAACTGGGCAATTACTTGGGGAAATATTTTCGGATGTAAGTGGAATGTGGCTGGAAAGATCAGAGACTAATGGTCTCTCAGTGCTGGTAAACAACTCCCAGCGATGCTGCAAACGAGGCTCGGCTTAAGATCTGCAGGGCTGCATCTTTGGAATAACTGCACAGTCTCTGCAGGAGACTATTAGGGGGGCCAGCACTCATTGCTATGTATTAACTTGCATACGTTTGCAGAAAAAATTTAAATCTTTAAACACTGATGGAGCATTTACCCCATGGAAGTCACTCAGCTAGAAAACGGAGAAAATGCAGCACTGTCCCTGCCTGCCTTCAAGGAGCTCACGAAATTAATCTCTTCACCATTGTATCTTGCATATATTTATTTTTGGGTTCACGTATTTCAATACTGGCATCCAGAAGATGCACAGGAAACAACCCTGTTCCAATGCATCAGCATTTTCATAATGAGTGGGGAGAGGCCCCGAGGGTAAGAGGTCGACTTTTGGACAAGAGGAAGATGAATATGTTCTCCCTGTCCCTCTGCTGCCTGAATCACCTGAAGCAGACAGACCTGGACTTTGTTACAGGTAAATAATTACAGTTGTATCTGCCATAAATATCTTGCTGAAGGGGCCATTGCAAAAATTGAGATTGTATCTCCAAGCAACTGTCAAATGGCTAGAATAAATTCAGAGGACTTGAAATACTGATGTACATTTTCTATCATAGATATCTCTTGGTCTAGACTTTCAGACTGCATCTTGACAGAACACCTAGGATGGCTGAGAAATTAAGGAGTCAGGAACAAAAAAATTACATAGTGTTGGTGTTCTGTGGTTTGTGTCTTCTTTATCTGTGGTCCTGGCAAACAGGAAGTCCTTGTGAATTGGGGGGCTTGAGCAGAAATGTTAAAGACACAGATCCCTGGGAATTTAAAAAGCCAAGGAGGTAATAAATCTTGGGCCAAAATGGAAAGCCTGAAGAGGTCAGTGAGCTACAGCCAACCTAATATCTGTACTTCTCAGGGCCGCCATAAATCTGACACTGCTTCTTCTGGGCTCAGCTGGCTTCTGTGCAGCCGGCAGATCAAAAGCCTCTCCCGGTACCCTCTGCAATTGCCTGTTTCTCATTGGGCCTGTTGGGTGAGGCAGGCAGGATGGGGAGGGAAGGATGATGCTGTCCTCTTCTTCTCTGCACCATCTGGGGGCAATATTTAAATATCTGCACTCTGAGGTTTAGAGAGAGAACTGGGGGAACTAGATGTACCACCCCAAAGCTTGAAGAAGTGAAGGGTCAGCTTCGGGAAGGAGCAGCAGCCAAGCAAACCAAGATTTCCTATCTGGGGATGTTGTTTTGTTTTAGTCAGAAGGGAGAAAGACTATTGTTCAGGCTTTCTGAATTTCAGCAGAGGAGGACTCCCACATGTCACTTCCAATGTAGCTGGATCTTTGTCTCACACATTCTCTCTGAATTATTTACTTTTTCCCCCAAAATATCTACTAACCTGCCCATTTATTTATCTATTTATTTATGCAAAGAACTATGCCAGGCATCTTACCTATGTTCTCACCGAGTTTCCTGAAAGGGAGATATTATTATTCCCTCTCTTCAGATGAGGAAACTGAGTCTCAGGATGGTTAAACAACTTGGTAAAGGTTATGCAACTAGTAGGTAGCTGAGTCAGAATTTGAACCCAAGCCTCTGAGATTAAAAGTTCCATGCAATTCCTACTCTGCCACAATAAATGTACTGGGACTAGGGCACTACTAAATCCTGCAAAGGATGTAAAAATAAACCAAAGGAGAATCCTAGTTTTTAAAAAAATGGTCTGAAAGTTGAGATTTGACATATCTATAAATAATAGTGATACAAAATAGAGTGTGATAAATGCCTAGAGAGAGGTACAAATAAAATATGAAAGGATTTAGAGAACCCAGCGATTGCTTCTCTTCTTGGTAGCATGGGCATTTGCAATGGGACTCAGAGTATCAGTAGGATTTGGGTCTTTGGCTCCAGAAGGAAAGGACTCCTCTGTTGATAAATGGAGTGTTCAAAGGTCCCAGCCAACACAACATGAGGTATGTTTGTAGCTGAATTTGGAATCAGCTACCCAAACAGGGGTATTGAGAAATGAATTTGCACAGATTCAGAGTTTAAGCTATGTGTATCTTCTAACATCTGATGAAGAGTAGAGCCGCTTATTTCCCTATAAGCAACAGAGAGTTAGTGGAGGTTTGTGAGTATATAATTGAGAAAATTTACTTTTGTTTTTGTTTGTTTGTTTGTTTGTTTTTGTTTTTCTGAGACAGAGTCTCTCTGTCACCCAGGCTGGAGTACAGTAGTACAATCTTAGCTCACTGCAACCTCTGCCTCCTGGGTTCAAGCGATTCTCCTGCCTCAACCTCCTGAGTAGTTGTGACTACAGTCATGTGCCACCAGAAAGCTTACTTTTGTGACAGTGTAGAGGCTATTTGGGAAAGACAGGGAGAAGAGGCAGAGGACAAGCTAGGGGGCTATTGTGGTAATCCAGTTTTTGAGGATCTTGACCTTGTAGATTGTTTGACTTCTGTTACATTTTTTGGCTTTGCCGTTTGCGGTGAATGACTTTCTTAATGTCCATTAACAGAAACGCCTGAAGTTTTAGGCACTCTACGTCAGTTAGTTTAAATCATTCTTTAGAATCCAGCAGGTCTCCACGGTCTGAATAATACCAAGCATCTGGGTACCAACTAGGATGTGAACAAAGCAAGAGGTACCGCGTGCTTTTCTCCAGTGGCTCATCCAGAAGCCTCATCATTTCCAGACTAGCACCTCCACTTCAAAGGCTTGCTCCTCTTAGGGATATAGGATCCCTCTCTGCTGTGGAGAGAGGAATGGAGAATATATGAAAAGCATAGAGGACTGAGAGGCAGGGCCAGATTCCAGGCTCTGTGCCATCTCTTCTCTTTGACTTTGGACACACAACCTGACCTCTTTGGTCAGTTTTACCATTTCCCAAACATAGATAATATAATTTTTGCTCATCTAAATCTGGGCAGGATTACATAGTGCATATAATCAAGGGTATCCGTTTTTAGACTGGGTCCGAAAAGCTCCAGAGTTTCTTTGGAGATGCTTCAGGGACTCCCCATGGGTAAGAAGTGTCTGAGCAGATCCCTTTTAATCCATTGTATTGATACATATTGGGCTTCTGCTGCAAATACACAATGAGTGAATGAATGCCTGAAGATTTAAACCACTGGTGATGTGTAAAGAGATTGAACCGAGAGCCAGAACATAAAAGAGAGTCCTAGATCTGTCCTAGCAAGCTGTGAGATTTCTAGCAAGCCATTTATCCTCACCTTGAGCCCCTGCTTCTTCATCTGTCACACGCTTGGCTTTGAATAGATGATCTGTGTCCCTTCTAGTGATGAGATGATATTTCTTCATTACATGAGAATTATAGGAATACAGATAAAATGTATTGTGAATGATTTAACTAATACTTAAAAAGCAAGGCCCAGTATCACATCAGCTATGCAGACTGCGACCAGGTACAGGGAATCAGGCCTCCAAGCCATCTCCACAGGCATGAACCCAAGTTCTTGCTCAGACCTTACTAATTCTTTTTTTTTTTTAACGGCTTTTTCTTTCTTTTTTTTTTTTATTATACTTTAAGTTCTAGGGTACATGTGGATAACGTGCAGGTTTGTTACATATGTATACTTGTGCCATGTTGGCGTGCTGCACCCATCAACTCATCAGCACCCATCAACTCGTCATTTACATCAGGTATAACTCCCAATGCAATCCCTCCCTCCTCCCCCCTCCCCATGATAGGCCCCGGTGTATGATGTTCCCCTTCCCAAGTCCAAGTGATCTCATTGTTTAGTTCCCACCTATGAGTGAGAACATGCATGTTGAATTGTACACAAACTAAGAATTAGTAAGGTCTTCTATCGCAAGAACAGAAGACCTTACTAATTCTTAGTTTGTGTACAATTCCAACATGCTCAGCTAATTGATGTTATAGCCTGCAGCAGAAAACCCTGTAGCAGGAAAGAAACAGGTAGGGCAGGTACTTACGCAGCTGCACAAGTGATAGTCTGACACCAAGCTAGTAGAAATGCAAAAGGTGAAAAGTATTAAGAAGCTGGCATAAGAATTTAAAAGCACTTGAAGAAAGGGATCATTGACTATAGGAGCAAATATTTTTATACAATCTAGTTATATCCATCTTCCTCTCTGGCAGGAGTTCAGCTAATGTGAAATCCAGAGGAATCCAAGACAGTTAAAAAATTGGCTCCCAAGTTAGAATAGATGACTTAGCCAAGAAACAAAGCAGGGATACACCAAATATGTGTTTCAAAAAGCCAAGCTGTCAAATCTGAGGTCCAAGAGAAAAATGGACTTAAGAAAAGCACAAAGTAAAAAGCACACGTGGAGCCCAGGGACCCAGTGTCGAGAAGATTGTTTAAGTGGTTCAATGAGATGCATTCATTCATGTTCCGGTGACGAGCCTGGGCCATTATGATAAAAATAGATGATGCTGTGTAGCATCTACTGAAGGAAGGAAGCCAGGAGTGCCTATTCTTTCTATCTGGGAAGGTTTCTAACAAAAAGAGTGAATCTGCGGAGGGGAGAGGGTGTCAGCCTTTGGTTCTTAAAGGGTTAACACTTAGTTATCTGGAAAGTCTTCTTGAAATGCCCCCAAATGTGCGGGCTTCCCCTGGGCACTCTCCTCCCACTAGCGGTACACCAGATTCTGGCTCCAGGGGTCTCTGGCGTGTGTTCCATGCCTGGAATGGCCAGGCATCTGAGCGAGGCTGCAATGTTGTCAGGGGTTCTGTCTGTCTCTATTTGGTGCTGTCTTGGGAAGATACACAAAGAAGGCAGTACTGAAACCCCAGCCGCCTCACGCCAGACAGTGCCTGTCCTTGCTTTTCTTCCCCATCATTCTGCTGCAGAGGCCAAAAGTTGGCAGCAAAGCTTATGGATTTGATTATGAGCGGGGTTGCAGGATGGTGAGAGTGGGCAGGAGCCTGGGCCTGAAATCTTTTGCGAAAATCCAAGAAAACATAGGTTTGGATTCCTGTTACTGGTAACGCTTTCCTTCAACAAGTGCTTGTAAAAGCGGAGAGGCATCCTCAGCATGCGTCCAGGAGAAAGTCTGGACACCACTTCACAGACACAGCGCTGGGAGGAAGCAATGGGAAGACTCTTCAGGGAAAAAAAAATCAGCTGATGTTGCCACGTTAGCACTCAAGGAACCGGTAAATATCAAAAGGTGAGAAACTCTCAGTCTGAGGTCTGCTTGGAGGTGTGGCCTCATGGTGAGGATTCACCCGATGTCCTTCCAGACTCTTGGGAACTGCAGAATGGCTGCCCAGGGTCGGGGAGGGAACCAAGGACTGTGCTAAGCCCTTCAGCTGCATTTGTTCCCTAAGTCCTGACAATAGCTTGTGAACCAGAAGTACCTGAGACAGGTCTCAATCACTTTAGAAAGTTTATTTTGCCAAGGTTAAGAAGGCACCTGTGACACAGCCTCAGGAAGTCCTGACAACAGGTGCCAAAGGTGATTGGGGTACAGCTTGATTGTATACATTTTAGAGATACATGAGACATCAATCAATACGTGTAAGATGCACATTGGTTTGGTCTGGAAAGGCAAGACAACTTGAAGTGGAGGGTTTCCAGGTCATAGGTAGATAAGAGGCAAATGGTTGCATTCTTTCAAATCTTTGGTCAGTCTTTCACTGAACACCTAATTTATATGGGAGAAGGGATTAGAGGAATAGTTACTTATTCCTTAGTCTGGCTCAGTGAATTTGCATTTTTACATAAACAATAGGGCATAGGAAACAATCACATATGCATTTGTCTCAGGTGAGCAGAGAGATGACTTTGAGTTCTGTCCTTTGTCCTGCACCTGTGAAGATAAGCCAGCAATTGACACTGCCAGGGTGAAATCTAACAGAACTGTTTTAGGGTAAAGCTCTTGAGCCCCACAAAGAATTTCCTTCTGGACAATTTGTGAGACAGGTATGCAGCTTTTTTTTTTAATCTTCGTAGCTATCTTATTTGGGAATAAAATGGGAGGCAGGTTTGCCTGATGCAGTTCTCAGCTTGACCTTTCCCTTTGGCTTAGTGATTTTAGAATCCCAAGATTTATTTTCCCTTCACAAACTCTATGACAAAAGATTTGACTAGGCCCATTTCATTGACAATCACACTAAGGTTCAGGATAGTTAGGTGGCTTTCCTGAGGTGACTTTCCTAGTGTGACAAATGAGGGTTTCAGATCAGGTGTGCCCAGCATCACCAAATCCCCTGCTTTCTTTTTTCTTTTTTTCTTTCTGTTTTTTTTTTTTTTTTTTTTTTTTTTTTTTTGGTCTACAGGCTTCTTGAGAGGACATAGGGTAGGCATTGCTGGAGGATCTCTCCCCAAGATTGAGGTTGGAGAACAGAACCCATAGGTCCTGCACCAGCAGCAGCACCCAGAACTTGTTAAGAATGCAAATTCTTGGGCCCCACCCCAGACCTACTGAATCAGAAACTCTAGGGATGGGTCCAGCAAATTGTGTCTTAACACCCCTTCCAGGTGACTCTGACTGCAGCCAAGCTTTCAGAACAGAACCACTGCTCTAAGGCCTTGCTATTCAAAGTGCAGGCACAGGACCAGCAGCAAGCCATCTCCAGGGAGCTTGTGAGAAACGCAACATCCCAGGTCCTATCCTGGCCCCCAACTCTGAATCTTCATGTTCATAGGATTCCCAGAAATTCAAGGGACTATGAAAGTTAGAGAAGTACACAGCTCTGTTGGTTGAAGGTATTGCTGAATCCATATTGTTGTCTGTGAGCCAAGCTATAAGCAGGTTCTTCCCAAGTTCAAGGAATGGACTCATATCATCCAGATGAAGCGTAGAGGTGAGAGTGAGTGAGCAGGACTGAGCTAGACTGTGAATGTCTAGGTCAGGTCCTGGACTTTGCTGCTTTCCCTTGCCACTGTGCTAGAACCCATGCTAGGCCTGTTTGAATACACAGCATCCTCTGAAGACTCACCTTCTGTGAAATGCTTCCTTCAGGTCAGGGATGTAAAAGCTTCTTCCTTACCAAACTCTGATGAACACATAGGAGCTGCTGGGTGGTCTGCACTGGAAAGGATTCTTGGTCTGTGCCTGGGCTCAGTGGGATGAGTGCCAGGATCATCTAGCAATGTCTGCCACAGGCATGGGATGGGACAGTGGTGGCCTGAGTGATGAACTGATGTACAAGGGACAAGGGGGTAGGGGACACAGAGGTTGAGCAGATCCGGATACCTGAGAAGTTTGGCAAACACTTATTACAAACATACTTTTCTCTTTGCAGGGATTATAGGCAAATTTTCCTGTTACCTTTGTCAAATGTTAATTACTGTTTTTACAAAAGATAAAAATGATTATGATTTTTTAAAAATGCAAACAATACAAAAGGTATATAACCCTTTCCATCCCAATAGAAAACCACTCTTAACCATTTCTGGAATATTCTCCCAGATATATTTTTAGGTATACCTTCCCCCTCTACACAGATATACTTAGGTGATCTGCCTGTCTCAGTCTCCCGAAGTGTTGGGATTACAGGTGTGAGTCACCGTGCCCGGCCACCGACAATGTTCTTTATAGCAATAAAACAAAAAAACAAACAAAAAAATTTAGTTTGAAATCAACTGCTGCATTAGTTTTCATGGTTCTTTAGCTTCCTCCTTTTCAGAAGAGTCCTTTAGTTTTTCCTCAACTGAGGGTTAAAGGCCAGTTATTTCTTGGAATGTCCCTCAATTTGAGATTCTCTGTTTCCTTCTGATTAGATTCAGGTGATGCATCTTCAGCAGGAATATCACAGAAGTGACACTGGGATCTCAGTGCATCCCAGTACATGGTTTTTACTTGTTCTGTCACTGCTGATGTTCACTTTGATCACTTGATGCAGGTGGTGGCTGTTCAGCTTCTTCACTGTGAAGTTACTCCTTTTCTCCTAAGGCCTAATTAGTATTTTGTCAGGAGGAATTTTGAAAATATACCCCATTTCTCATCAGACTTTCAATGTATTTATTTATTGATTTTTTAATATGTTTATCTTATTCAATTGGTCATATTCCATTACAATCATTATTTATTTGCTATTCAAATTGGGCAAAGGGAGCCCTTACAAGCTGGTGTCTGTGTCCTTTCCATCAGGTTGCCTCAGTCTTTGAGCACTTCGCTTTCCGCCATGGTGAGATGTTCCTGAATCATCTTGCATATTCCTTCTCTCAGTCTTGGATCCAACTGCTTCTCCAACAGGCCCTGCTTACTTTTAATGGAGAACGATACACACACACACACACACACACACACACAGACACACTTGCATTGATGTTCATCACTATATCTATCTACACATATTGAAAATAACCCATTGACAATGGTACTGAAGTGGCTACATTGTCTAGGGTAAATACCTGGGGTTTGTTGTTTCTTGCCAGGAGCATTTAGGACACAGACACACACAAGTTTAGGAGCAGAGGTTTACTAGGTAAGAGAAAGAGAAAGAGAGAGAAAGGAAAACAGCTCTCTCTTCAGTGAGAGAGAGGGTACTTCCAAGAGGAAAAGACCTGTGACTGGCAGCAGATGCCCCAGATTTTATAGTCCAGCTCGAGGAGGTGATTTCTGATTTACATAGGGATCACAGATTGGTTCTATTAGGTGTGACATTTACATAGCCTGGGGAAGGCTGGTCAGCCTGCGCTTATCTTATTATGCAAATGAACCTTCCCCTTGGTCAGCACCATCTTGTCTGCTCCTTACTGTACATGTGGCTGACAAAGAGGAGGGAAGATGGAGCCACCATCTTGAACATGATGGGCACAACTGCCAGCATCTGTGTCTGCAGTTCAATTTTACAGGCTGCTCTTTGTTAGAAAGGAAAATAATTTGGGGCTGCTTTTTGTTAAAAGGGAAACCTTGCCAAAGACTTCCATACCCTCACTATCTGCCTAAGTAATTTCTTAACTCCTATATCAGAATCTTCCCTTTCCAACCCACCACCACAAGGGTCAAGTTGATTTTCTTCCTTTTCTTATGTTTCACTCTGTTTTCTGACAACAAGAAGCTAGAATCCTATTGCTCTAACTCTATTTACCTATTTATAATAAGTCAATATGTAATATTTACTCCTCCTGTGTACAACTGATCTCCTACCTTGATGGCCACCCCTTCCACCAAAGATTCCCACCAAATCCATTCAGTCTCTGGAGCCCTGGGGTGGCCAACAACATGGGCTGCCCCCTTCCTTCCCCTCTCTCTCCTTATAAAATCCCAGGTGGTGCCCTCCTCACCCCTCTTGGGTTCAATTCCCCATGCAGGGCCACGTTTCCCAACCTGGATGCCCTTCCTTCCTGCTAGGCTCTGACCCGAGCTCCCCTGCCCCTGCACCCCCCAACGTGAACACCTACCTCCTTCTGCCCAACCAAAAGGCTTGAGCATTGAAATGCTCAGGAAGGGAAGGAACAGAAGAGGAAGAAAAGACTAGCTTGCATTTGAATATTCTAATAAGCCCCTTTGAATGAAATGATCTTCATTGTTTCCACTGTGGAACTTGATAACCCACTGTCATGGAGAGCATTCTGATTCAAAGGACCCTGGAACATTTGCTTGAAAAAGAAGAGTGGAGTGTTAAGGGGTTCTAGACTTGGGAAAGAGCATAGGTGAGGGGGATTTCTGAGACTGAGTGGGGACCACTCTTGGAACTCTTATTTTGTGTACATTTGGAGCCTCTGATAATCAGACATCAAGATAGGATAGACAGGCAAGAAATATATTAGGGGAAATGGCCATGTAAGGAAATGGGGAGGCAGAAGCTAGAAGAGCCCTCAGACTGTGATGCAGATCTAACCCAGAGGGAAGGAGAGAGGAGCAGAAGGCAGGGCAATGGGAGCATTTCACACTGCAGAGCGGTTCTAAGGAAAGTTTGGCAAGGACTTCAGTGAGTCCGAAGCCACAGTCGCTCATTCCCTGTCTTCCAGGAATGGACCTTCCGCAGTACTCCCACCCTGCCCAGCCATTGGCTGGGGGAAGCTGTAGGAAGACAGGACTCAAAACGATGGTGGATTTCAGGGCACAGCAGCTGGGCCATGGGTTAATTATGTTTCCTAAAGTCAAGGATCTGAGA
This sequence comes from Macaca nemestrina, assembly GCF_043159975.1. Classification (NCBI taxonomy): domain Eukaryota; kingdom Metazoa; phylum Chordata; class Mammalia; order Primates; family Cercopithecidae; genus Macaca; species Macaca nemestrina. Next base: position 12,573,520 of record NC_092135.1, read on the forward strand.
AGAGCCTTCTCCTGGATGCCCCATGAGCAGAAGGGTAAGAATAGTTACCTATCCTTCTGGAAGGTAGGACTGAATTATAACCTGTTCCTAAACAGAAAATCAATGAGCAGAAAGCTATAACCTGCCTCTTGAGCAGAGATGCAGAGAGAAAAGGGAGAAAAGATGAGCAAAGAAGAAAGGTAAACTCTTGTGCCAGGTATCTGATGAAACTGGGTTTATGATTTTGAACTAAGTGGAGATGCCCCACCCATGTATCCCTTTTACTGTGAATGAAACCACCTCTGCAAAATTATGACAGTAAGAGAAATCTGACATGGCTGACTCCTTCTTGCTTCTAGCCTCACAGGTTGGCTGTCTTTGCTTATTCCTGGGTGTGGGCCAAGTTAACTTTGGAAGAAATTTAGTTTATAGTTTAAATGGTAATAGCCCTTCTCAAAAACTAAACTGTTCTTGTAAAACTAACAAAAGGCCACCAAGTTAGGAGGGTGAGAGGGGCTTGAATTCTGAATAATTACCAGTCATTATTCTGGAGGTCTTAAGATTTGCAACATCCCCAATTTCTATCCCAGATAACATCACTATTGTGGAACCTAAGAGTGGCCTTTTGAGATGTCTTTTCACTTTTTCACATTTCTGACAACCGGATGGCCCCACATGGACCTATCAACCAGTCTTGTGGCCTCCACTCAGGAACTGACTCAGCAGAAGAGGACAGCTTCGATTCCCTATGATTTCATCTCTGACACAACCAATCAGCATGCCCCCATGCTGGTCCACCAAACTATCTTTGAAAAACCCCAAACCTCTGAGCCTTTGAAAAGCAGCCACTTTCAAAGCTGGGCTAACTTCCTAAAGGCCCACTGCACCCATCACTGCCACTCCTGATCCTTGGATCTTTGATCCCTTGATTTCATTCACACTTTAAATTTTCATAATTGCCTTGGACTGTGATTCTTGGATGATGACATATTCTCATTTCTTTCTTTGGTTTAGTGACTTTGGTACCTCCACACTGGTGGGTTTTCAACTTGGCATGTTCTCTTGGGTTCAGTGGCACCCACAGCTAGAATTGGAGATCATTTTCTCTTCTGCCTTTACCCAGCAGAGCCTATCCAGGCCATTGACCTCCAGTCCCCAGTGTTATTGGCAAGTCAGAGACAGTGGGAACAGCGTGCTGACCAGACCGCTTGAGTCCCAGAGAACCCTGGAAGAGAGTAGAGGAATCCACAGTCCTGTACCTCTGGGGTTAAATTGGACTATACTCTTCATCTTTGAATGTTGTTCATGACCTTCCAGCTTTGCCTCATGTTATAAAATAATTTCAATCCTATATTTGTACAGCAATTGTGCATCATTTGGGGGGTTTGCAGCAATGCTAAGTACATGGTGGCATTTCATAGGTGAGAAAATGAAAACTCAGGGAGAGTTAAGTGATACGCCTAAGGTCACATAGCTGGACCCGGGAGAAGCCCGGCCGGGTTAGTGCTTAGTGAAATATTCTTTCCACAGCATTGCTGTCTTGTCTATTATGCACCCCCCAACCATGAATTCCCTTTCAGCTCTCCTCAGAGGCTGTTACATTAATTCTGATTCCCTCCCCCAGTTTTTGCAACCTTATGAAATAACTTGCTCTACTGAATCATCGCTTTACCTACAAGATATAATTTTATTCTACTGCCTCTGATTTCATTATCTCTGTTTTGTCACTCGATCTCACTTTTTCTAGGGGTTCCAAAGGATTTATAATGAATGATAAGAATGGAATTATAAGCACCAAAAAATAGAGAATAATTAAATGTCAGTCACGGCCATGATAGAGTGAATGGAATTCTGTATCTCACTATTTGGGGCGCTGGCTGTGTGATACTCATTAACTGTTTTTTTTTTCTTAAGACTATGAGTTTGGCTGGGAATTCAGCTGCACGTGATGGATCATGCTTACCTTGCCTTCCCCCACCTGCATGCCTCCCCTTGAAGAAGATAAGCATCTTTGGGAGCGAGAATTTTTAAATGAGATTGTTTATGCATCAAGGAGTAAGTATTAATAGCTAAAGTGCATTCATATGGTGATTGTTTTCTGGTGATGAGAATGGGAAATGTTATTTCTCTATTAAATTATGGAAGCCACTGGATTATGCATTACATGCTGATGTGCCAGCTCTGTTTCTCTCTACTCACAGTGATGCTTTGAGTCTCATTTTCAAACTAGACACCTCTGTAAATTGACCTGAATGTTCTGTGTGTACACGGGCATTGACGCAGAGGGAAAACAGCGGTTGCTCAGCAAGCACGTTTCTTCTACTCTGGGATCTGCAGTACAGGCAGTACTCTCTGCCAAGGTACGTTCTGGAGTCCTGTGCTTTGCCCAAGGTCCCCACCCTATCAGGGACATAAATGCATCCAGGAAGGGGAGGGTCTGCAAAGTGAGTCACAGGGGCAACAGTGGAAGAAACCAGGGGTGTTTAGTACAAAGAGGCAAAAACTAGGGTACGTGTGAAAGTTGTCTTCAAATACTTGAATAAAGAAGTTCTGTACAGGAGGTTGACACTTGCTCTGTGTGCTACCCTGGAACACAAAACTAGAATCAAAAGAGAGATGATTTCTGGTTCCACAAAATAATACAATTTTCCTTTTTTTGCAGCATCTAACTATTCGTAAAGTCCTTTCAAAAACATTGTCACCAGAAAGTAATCTCCATGACGAGAGGAGGTTTGCCTGATTTTTGTTTTTCTTTTAGTATCCACTGTTCCTGTGATAGTGCTTGGCACATAGGAACTGCTCAATTCATATTGGCTGAATGAATGAATGAATGAGTTGGTTTCTATGAGGGTTGATGTGATAAGCCCATTTTGTGGATGACAAAAATTGAGAAGTTTAGATATGTAAAGTGGTTTCCTAAGCTCACCTATGCTCCTGAACTATCCTGAACCCAGGCCCCCTAATAAGAGTCTACTGGCTTACTCAAAGGCTTAATGAGCTTAGCTTTCTATCATAAATTGGGCCATCTCCAGTGGTAGTTGGCGAGCTCCTTATCAGATTTCGAACAGGCTTATTTGCACCTCTGCTGCTGTTATGACCCTGCATCAGCTGGACAGTCAAGTTTTGAGGGGCTGGATGAATCACAGATTGGCTGGCTTTCTTACTGCTGAGGCGATTAAAAACAGCTTTTCACATTTCATTTTCTCCGTGTCTCCTCTCACCTCCCCTCCCTTTCTGTGTATCTTCCATTCTTCCCAGATCTCTGAAATGCCTCTGTCACACAGTTCCTCTCTCTCTCTCCTTGTCCCTCCAGTTGGGAGAAAAGCTGTTGTATTACCCTGTTCACACATTGCTATATATAAATACCTGAGACTAGGTAACTTATAAAGAAAAGAGGTTTAATTGGCTCATGGTTCTGCAAGCTGTACAGGAAGCATGGCTGGGGAGGCCTCAGGAAACTTACACTCATGGCAGAAGGCAAAGCAGAGGAAGGCACATCTTCGCATGGCCAGAGCAGAAGGAAGAGAGAGAAGGGGGAAGTGTTACACACTTTTAAACAACCAGATCTCATGAGAACTCACTCACTATCATGAGAACAGCAAGGAGGAAATCTGCCCTCATCATCCAATCACTTCCCACCAGGTCCCACCTCCAACACTGGGGATTACAATTTGACATGAGATTTGGGTGGGGACACAGACCTAAACCATATCAGCTATGTTGACTAATCACTAAAACTTTAGCAAGCAGTAGTTTAACTCACGACTTTCTCAGAGTTATTTGTTTATTTAAAGCACTGTAGAGAGAGCCCCAAAGGAAAAATATGTAATGGTTGAGTTCCAGGCACCATGAACCTTGGAGGATGAACTCATGTTGGAGGTGGAAGAGTGATATAAGAACCCTTCCAAATGGCCCTGAAATCACAGCAATCAGACAACCCCACACCTCATTTTTAAAAAGCCCACTCCCATGAGGGCCTTCTTCCCTCTTGCCCACCTGGTTACATCATCCTACCCCATAGCTTGATCCCCAATGTACCCATCTAGACCTCCAGCTTTCTTACAAAGCTTAAAAAAACTTCCCTTGGTGGAGTGGTGATGAGTATGTTTTAGTGTAGAAAGAAACCAGAAATAGAAATTACTAAACACAGATATTTAAAAAAATGATTAAAGGTGTGGGGACTTTGTAGGTGTGAGAGAAAACAAATCCATGGTACTCCCATTCCCATTAGCATCTCCAGAAAGCCTCATTCACATAGAGGCTGTCTATGACTTGAAGGCCTCATACCTGCTCACCTGGCCTTCATCACTCACGCCAGGCACCACAGCTCTGGAGAGCCTCTGTCTCCAGTCGTAGGAGTCCAGGAAACCACACTCCTTTCCTTCTCAGTCAACGGCATGGTCTCCAAAGAATAAGAAACGATGGGAATTTTGATAAGCACCCAGCAACAAGAAAATAGCCAATGGGCTCACTAATAAGAAAGCAAGCCTTCTCCAGAAAAATCTGTCTGCTTTACTTTCCCCTTATCAATATTGCTCTGAGAGTTAATTTGTCACTGTATAGCCAGAAAGCTCACCCCCGTCTTTTTTAATGTTTCACGCTAGGTTTGCCCAATAAGAGTAATAAAAATAATGACACCATTATTCCTCTTCTCTCTTTGTTTTTAGTGCATCACTTGCAGATTTGAATAATGAATTATGCTTACATTATCTGTACTTTCTTGCTCTTGACTTCCTCTACTGGCTAAAAGTGAAGCTATTATCCAATTGTCAAAGACTGAGTAGCCTTCCCTGGCACAGTCAGTGATCTTGTGATGTAGATACACTCTAGGGCAAAATTATCACAAGTACAATTTCAAGCTATATAAGAGAAAATTACCAGCCAGTGTGGAACTGAATCCAGAACCTGGTGAAATGTTAAATATTTCATTAGTAATCCTTTTGGAACTAAAATAAGCAGACAACAGAATTAGTTATGAGTTGGGCATAAAAGGCTAATTAATGTTATTGTATTTGGTTGATTGACTTCAAGGCTATTAAATCATTATTTTATTGTCTGAATCTCTGCCTCACTCAGGCTAAAGAAGCCATTTTATCAGAAAAACTGTGTTTTTTCTTTCTCTCTTTTTTTTTTAAACAAACAAACAAACAAAAACCAAAAAACTTCTGCTGCTTCTAAGGAGACTCATTTGTGTGCCTGAACTTGGCTTCTTATACAGTTGAGTTTGCATCCCTGAATAGATCTTCCAGTAAATTTTAGATGATATAAAATATACATCTGCCATCAAGGATAGATTGAAAGTGGATGGGACAACCACCCAGAGAGGTCAGCAACCACATCTGGAAGGTACTGCAGAGGTCATGTTGTCCAACACTTTGCACCAACGGGTGAGTGTACTGTATACTTTTCATCTACTTCGTCATCTTCGTCGCCTTCATCTCCTTCTGCCTCTTACAGATTTCTGGCTCCATGTTCCATTCTATAATCCACCATCCACAGAACCAAGCAAAATAATTCTCTGCCCACCTTAAACAAGCTCATGCAAAAATATATTAGAACCTATTTGTGATGACTGTCTTCAAGTATTCACTCCCAATTCCACAGGTGCCACTTAGTGAGGACTAATGTTGAGGACCACGTGTCAACCTAAGCATCCAAAGGAGATTCTCACATCTTAGCCTGGGCCTGGTGTATGACACCTCCAAGTGCATTGGAAAAAAGGCTCCTTCCTTCTGTGCCATTGCAGCCCACCACCAATGAATGTATCGGGGCAAACAAAGTACAGAGTTGGATTTCAGCACAACTTGTTGGCTTGACCAGACACACGTGAATAGAGGACAACCTGAACAACCATACACAGTGACTCAGGATGGACTGTCTTTTGCTAGAGATAACTCTCAACAAAGATCTAAAGTGAGCAAAGCTCATCTCAAGGAATTTCCATATTTGCCTTCCTTTCCTTTCCTTTCCTTCTCTGGCCAGCCTATCTGTGCAGATGCTAGAATTTATTTTTCAGTCAGTAACTAAGAAGTACTCAAGGCTACTGGATTATGCATGCCATGCTGATGTGCCAGCTCTGTTTCTCTCTACTCACAGTGATGCCTGGAGCCTCATTTTCAATCTAGACACCTCTGTAAATTGACCTGAATGTTCTGTGTGTACACGGACACAGAGGAAAAACAGTGGTTGCTCAGAAAGCATGTTTCTTTTTTAGGGTACCCTGAAATCACATCTTATTATAACAGGGATTCCTTCAAAACAAGAAGACTTTGAAATGTAAAGGGATAAATTTAAATAGTGTAATTCAGGTACCCCATAAGGCAACGAAGGTTTTTTCATGTATTACTGATTAATCTTCTGTTGTCTGCCTTTGGAAGGTCCATGGAATAGGCAAAGCTCCTCTACCCTGGATTCTGGAGCCCAGTTGGTCAGCCTCTGTTTTTCAGGTGCTATAGTCATTCTCAGCATGGCAGAAACCAGGCCAAGGAGCCAGGGCAGACATGAAAATCACCAGAGGTTGGGCTGTGGGTGGTCTGGCTAGAACTTTATATAGGTTGCTCTTGGCTTTTGCAGAGAAGAAGGGGAGTGTAGAATCCCTTTACATAAACAATTCAGACCCAACCCAAGCCAAAATGAGTAACAAGAGCCTGCAGGATGAAATGGTATTATCTGGTTCCATCAGTCTCACTCGATAACAGCTTAGCTTCCCACACAATGTAGAGATAACCTAACACTCACTTTTTCTTACCACTCTCTTTTTTCTTTTTTTCTGAGAAGAAAACGGAAGAAGGATAAGGAGGAGGAGGAGGAGAGAAAAGTTAAAAGCGATTTGCCCATTTTAGTGGGCATGGTGGCTTGGAACCAGGTAGAAATCTAATTTTTTATATATTTTTAAATTGGTAGTTTTATTTTCTTTGGATAAAACAGATGGATATGAAACTGGATCAGTAATTTGGAAAGAAATTATACAAAACTGGTGGATGTATGGTTTGGTTCTGCTTTTCTTATGATGTCAGTTTCCTAAAGATGAGGTTGCCAAAGGGATCCTTACATAGGTTTTGTGGGTAGACGTCACAGTGGGCTGGAATGGGGAAGGGAGAGGCTGGTGGGGACTTGGGTGTTTCCCCAGGTATAACAGATAGTCCTGACTTTCAAATGTAGTGGATTTGTACCAAGGAAACCACGTTGGTATGTTCTGATTACCAGGGTACTCCTAGCTGAGAGGGATGGCTTTACAACAACTTCCTTGGAAACCTGCCTGCCATGGATCTGGAGACATGGGAGCTCAGTGGGATCCAGCCTGCTAGGGGGGCCACCATTTCATGTCTGTATGGTTGTCCTGTCTCAGTCCAGCCTGATGCCCAGCTTCTGACCCATGTAAGAATGCTGCTGGCAGCAGGACAGGATGGGCTGAGTGAAGGATGGCACCCCCGCAAAACCCAACACACCTGGTGAGGCAGGAAATGCTGCATCCATTCCATGTCCATTCACGGAGCTGCTGGGCACCCAGTGCTTATGCAGGGCATTCAAAGACAATGTAGGAACTGTCCCTGACCTTTAGGAGACTACCTTCTGATGAGCAAAGCGAGAAGAGAAACACGCTGTGCCTAAGATGAGCTCAGAGCTTTACTAGAGAAAGGATGGGGAGGGGCCCTATTAACTTTTTGAAAGCAACTAGGGGAGTCAGTCTCAGCTTGGAGGCCATGAGGGTGGGGTTCGTTTTGAAATGTGATCCTTGCTATCTCCAAGTCTTCATTTATCTTGATGGGTCAATTTGGACTGTAAACACAAGATAGAGGAAAAAGAAATCTTGGTCTTATTCTGTTTCTCATGGGAATTCGGTCAGCTTCACTTACAGTACAATGTAACTACGTCAAGACAGCTGTACCCATCTCAGATTGTATGTGGTCTAGTAAATGCTAGAATTGGCTTTCTCAACCTCCATTTTTTCTCCATTTTATTTGGAAAAGTTAGAAAACTAAAATCTACATTGCCCAGAAACCCTGGCAGCTAGGATTCTGGATGCAAAATAGGTTCTGCTAATCTAATGCATTCATGGGGGATTTGGAAGATGCCAGCCAGTGGCCATCATGGCTGCTGGCAAGGAAGGCTGGGCAGAGATAAGAATATGCAGCAACGCGATTCTGCATTCCAGCATCTCACAGCAGTGCCACTGCAGTGAGAGGCAGACTTAGTGGCAGCAACAGTCCACTGGTTCCCTGACCTCTGGACCACAGCCAGGGTGGTGTGACCTTGAAACTGGTAGTTTTGTGGTGGTTCCTGACATATGCTCCTCTCAGCCCTTCTAAATATTTTGCAAGCAATGACTCCATGGTGTAAATTTTTTTCCATCCAAAATCCTCTGAAGGTTTCTGTTTTCTGAGCTGAATCCCGAGAGAGAAACAAGGCCAGCAGTACCCTGGGTCAAGATCCATAAGGGCCGTTGGACTTCAATCTGTTCCTTTGAATCTATATTGGATTTTGCCTCCCTGATATTTGGAACCCTTCTTGGATTCTAACTCAAGTTCACTGTCTGGACTTGTCTTTTTCTAGTCTCCTAGGGTGTAGCATGTGCTATGCATGCCACACATCATTCTTCTTGGCCCCCATGAATTAACAGGTGACTGCAGCTGGGGGCTCCCAGCAGGGTAATGGCTGGGTGCAGGAGTAGCTCTGAGGGTAAGAGGGTTAGCATACTGTGGATCTGCCCTCAACCAATGAGGTACTGGAGTCAGTGGGTGAATACACCGCCATCCTCTCCCACTTTGTTCTATCCCGAAGTGTTAGCAAACCTCTCTAATTGTGGAGAGGGGCTCTGTTGGAGAAAGAAACCAATGGATTCATCAGTTTTAAGTACCAGTTGCTTGGTCCATTGTTTGAAGGCTGTTGACCCCTCAACAGAAGAACTCAGTCAGAGTTTCAGAGTAGGGGTCTTCATTTTTCATATAAAGAAAAGCCACTACGTAGAAGCAAATGGGAAATTCAGGTTTGGAGGCAGGAGAAAAGGTCCTTGAATTGAAGCAATGCACATGGGGTAGAGCTGCCAGCTGCAGCTCCCAACTTGTTGAGGGAAGGGGCTGGGTTGAAATAAACTAGCAAGTGTTTGAAATCTGCCAGTATCTATGCCCTGAATGCAGGTTCCCAACTCAGAACATCTGGCAAAAGATTTAGCAAGTAAGTTCAACAAGTGTGTAGTGAGCAATTGCAAAGAGAGACAATAAAGGTAAAATGGGAAGCCAGAACTTTTGGAAGTATTCAAACTTGTGGTCAAATCCAAACAGCATCATTTGGAAACTGTGCCATTCTGGGAGAGTTGTTTCATGGATGTGATAATTGATATTTCACGAAGCAGTTGTGAGTGAGAATCGAAGTTGACAAGTCAACTTGCACATAGTAGATGTTCATTAAGGAGAGTTCCATCTTAAAGCAGAATCTATATTTCCAATCTTCCAAGCAGTTGAAGGCCAATCCCCTCTTAGGCTAAACATTTTTGTCACATGCATTTTTATCTAAACCTCCCTAAACAGTTGCTTTTTCCCTTTAAGCATCAACTAAACAGCATCATAGAAGACTGACATTCCCACTAGCAGTCCTGATTACTGAGGTTTTGGTGAAAAGGCAAGAATCTCTCCAGCAGTCCTGTCACCTCAGACGTGCAGTCAGGTGGTGTGTGCTGTCCACAGTCACATGTCTTGTTTTCTGTGTGTGATCAGAGAGTTAACGCAGCTGGCCTCTTTATTGTCTGTGCCTGTGAATGTCTTATTCTTTGGAATCTACATGTTCACAAACACAGCCATCTCTATACTTTGTCACAGGCCTGTATGTTTACATGTTTGCTAGATAGAGTTTTCCGTAAAGCACAATGCCAGGTTGCAATGATAGTCTGTGCCGAATGACACACATTTGAATTTCATAGGAGGCTGTCTCAAACCAGGCTGGGCCCCTGGACTATAAAATTTACGGAGGCACACTCTGAATTAATCAGCAAATATATACTAATTCACGCTGACCTTTTTTCAAGCTGAGGCCTTTTTATCACTCACTGAAGGTTTAACATCGGCCTACCGAGTGTTATTACAAAGGACTCAATGGTTGGCCATAATTATATAATGCAAATGACATTTGCTGTTTTGTTTGAGCTTATTCCCTCAGATGTTTCCTTCTTTTATCACACTCCTCACACATCTGTGTCCCTGCAATGGCTCTGCAAGCTCCTCCTCTCCTGATCCCCAAGTTGCTTGTGCTGTCTGTCCTGACTGTCATACAGACATGGCCCGCTGTGAGGATCCAGCGGGTGTGAGACATGCCTCTGACACAGGTTATGTTGACAGCTGGTCGGAACAGGTGTACACTGATTCTACCATCAAATGGCAACACACATTTGGCTCCTTCCCAGCTCACAGGCATGAAAAACCTGTTCTCTTCACATTTCTTTGGAGATTGATTGACTGTTCTTTGACACGGCACACTGTGACTGTTTGTAAGTTTCCTGGCCCTTCGGCTGCTCAGACGTGTTCCAGAGAAGTCTCAGAGAAGACCTCCATGTGGCTCCATGAATTATTCATCTGCTTCCGTAGGACGGAGGGGAGAATGAAATCACTCCTTCCCTGCCCTCCCCTCCAAGACCTGGAAGACACACTGCAACGTATTTGGGGAATTAAAAAATCAGCAACGGGATGGTTGCTGGAGAAAAGAAGCAGTGAAGCGGTGTAAGAATATTTTGATTCTGAGATTGTTGAAAATGAGAATCACTATCGTCCAAAACTAAGTGCATCCTATTACAGAGACTTCATTATGAAACAATGATGAAAAAAAGCACTTTAATAGTCCAAGTCAAACTGCCCATCTCTCATAAACAGTTAAAGACTGGGTTTTTGTCTCAGTAAAAAATAATAATAATAATAATAATAAAATCCTAGGTTAAATGCTTTGGCTTAAGTTTTTAATAAGTTCCTGTTTAAGAAGGCAGTTGTAACCAACTGAATGCTTCAACAATTTCGTGAGTGGGAGACGTCTGGTTTGAACTCTGTGGAGCTCTTACCCAGTCACACACGAAGGTTGCTTTTTTTAAAGTTAGGACAAGAAAAACCAAATTCTGCTACCGAGAATAAAGGCATCTGAGACCATGTCAAACACACTTTTGGACCCAGAGATGAGCAAGTCCAAAGCAGCAACCCTTGATTCTTCCATTTCTGGGAACATCCAGGACCCCAGAAAAAATGAAGGCAGCCGAGGAGTGAGGGCCCAGCTGTCCAGTGGTTTCCCAGCCTCACTTTGTACCCTTTCCTGAGCCCTGTACTGGCAGCCTCTGTTTGGGCACATCCACCCCATTTGACTTTCCTTTCTCTTTTCCCTTTCAAGCCAATGGTTATTTTCATTTCTCAATTCATTTTTTTTTTTTTTTTGCATTTCTTTCCCTGGTGGAACAAAATAGCTCTGAAACTAAGATGGCTGTAATAAGGGAGCAAAACACATATTGACAGCAGGGCTTTGTGGAAGTGGATTTTTATCTGGAGGGATTCAGAGTCCTGAAGCTCGAAGCAGAAACCTGTAAGCTTATTCTGGGGTCTGTTTGGAAAATATCATATCCACATCAAAGGGCATTTTAGGACTTTATGCTCAGAAACTGCCATTGTTACCCTGAATTCATAATGGTCTATTAGCACTTTACCAATTCGTTTTATACAACATACAAATCTAATAAACTCATCTCAAAAATAACCCCAACATATTCAACTGCTAATGCCTCAGACGGCCTAATATATTTGTATACAGCCGAATTCTAACTCCAGTGGAGAATTCTAAGATGGGTTTATGTATTGCATGCTTCTCATAAAACCTTATTTGAACATTTTCTTCCAGTTTACATTTTATTAGTAAAGCTCTCATTTTTCACTCTGAATCAGGAAGCAGAGGGGAGGAGTAGTACATTCCTGAAACTTCAATTCTGTGTCCAAATAACTTACAAGATGGACACAAAATGGACAAGACTATGACTGCCCTGAAGACAATTACAAAAAATACTTAATTAGGATGCAATGCTGGTTATTTTAAGCCGTACAAAAGAGTTCTGTACATAATAGAGTGGCTGTTTTATGCAGCTCATATGATAAAATTCTCACCAGTCTTAAAATGACAGATGTAATATTACCTTTAATAAGTGTCTACCGATGCATGCAAATTGAATTAGATAGTGGGAGTACAAATTTGTCTGATAATTAAGATAAAATTTCATGTCAGCTTAAACCCTGGTGTATATTAGTAACTCTGTATATTTCTTTTCTCTGTTCTCTACCAATTATTTTTTAGTGTGGCCTCTTGATTACTGGAACAGTTAGGTCAAGGGGGTAAAAAACATGGCCCTCAAAACATTGTTATAAATGGGAGCAAATCATGTCCCTGATTACTACTTAGTTTATGCAAAATTTAAAATACTAAGTACAATCCAAATAACTTTGAATAAATTCAACTATGTATTAACTTAGTGTTTCTGAGGTCTCATGAGGTGTTACTATGCCCGTAAGGGTAAGGCTGAGCTAATGCCATTTAGGAGGAATAAAAACACAGAATTTGGAAGTTAATAACCTCATTGATTGAGGAAACCTGAGTTTTGAACTGACTTTGCAGTGCTTTGTTTTAATATTGCAAATGAACTGGGTGTTCAATGTGATATTTTGTTTACACAAAAATCTCAGAAGGCCAAGAGAATGCACACACGTAGACACACACACACACATCCCTTGTGTGCACACAGGCAAAACGCTGTGCCCACATACACACGGCTTAAAGGGTAAGTGCTCCGCATGGCATTCAGCTCCATTTTAATACCCTCCACTGCTGTGATCACAGTCCCCCAAGGGAGGCAAATATCCTGAGCATTATTAAAAGTGGGATTATCCAATCTAATACTGAAGATTTGGGAACCAGCCAAGAGGAGTCATAAGCAGGAGGGTAAAACAAAGAGGACTTATCAGGGCCCAGACCACCAGGTTTGCCATCCCTAAGCCTGCATATGATTGGCACCACCTGACAGGTGACAGTCACTTGTCCGAACAATAAGTGCCCTCAAAAGGAGGTATTTGGGCTTTGCCTGCCATGCTGTCCCATCCATGAAATCAAGCACAGGAAGGACAGATCTGTTGACCTGCTGCAGATGCTTGCAAGGAAGAGTGTTGTCCTCTAATTTCAGCTTCAACACAATCCTTTAAAGTTTTTACTATGATGATTATTTCTGCTTTTCGGTAGAGAAAATGAGGCTCAAAGAGGTTAAACAGCATGCTCAATGTTAGAAAGCAGTTGGCAGGCCAGCATCTAGACACTATTCCTAGCGCTCTAAAGATAGTTTTTTGGGAAACCAGCTCAATGTCCAGGCTTCGTTCTGCCACTGTTAGTTGCATCCATTGTCAAATGAAGACCCAGCTTCAATGGTCTGAGACCTTAGAGATTGTGGCAAAGTGGGGAGCATCTGCTCATTGAGGAAAAATGGTCCCCACTCAGCTCAGCCCAGTCACTAGCACAAATAATGCAGCATTTTCCACCCTGCACACATTCCACTCATTTTAATAATCAGCCTGATGGTTATAGGGTTTAAATTTGCAATCACATATGCCAAAAGCCATATTTTCTTCTTCTGCCCTGATATGCATTTCTGTGTGTTATGCTAATCAGGCATTATTTATATCATTTTTAAATAAATGTAGTAAATTTTTATATTGTGACCTGCTCTTACCCTCTCAAAAAAACCTCATACTTATAGCTTGTCAGTTATTTCTAACCCAAGTTTCAAAATTTCCCACAAAGAGTGTTTTCAGAACATTGCTTTTGGTGGTGAGTGTTAGTTGCTTACTCCCAGTATACATTCTCCTATTTTCCCTTAGCAGCACACCCTTGTTTTTAACTGAACTGCTATGTACTAAGTGAAAAGACCACATATCTTGGCTTCTGCTGCTTCTCAGTGTGGCCCCATGATTAAATTTTGGCCAATGAGATGTAAGCAGCTTATTGTGTAGTACTTCTTTGAAGTCTCCTTAAAGGGAGAGAAGGCCATTATCTGATGCCTCCTCTTGCTTTAGGCCTTGGACATAAACTGGCTGGAAGACTTGTAGCCATTTACAGTCATGAGGTTATTTTGAAACTTAAAGTACTTCCACTTTTAGTACTGGCACCTAATTTTAACAGATTGATTTTCCTATTAAGAACAACTAGAAAAGCTGGGATTTTTTTTGAAAACAAATGTATTAGTCTGTTTTCACACTGGTAATAAAGACATACCGAGACTGGGCAATTTACAAAAGAAAGAGGTTTAATTGTACTTACAGTTCTATATGACTGAGAAGGCCTCACAATCATGGCAAAAGACAAGGAGGAGCAAGCCACATCTTACATGGATGGCAGCAGGCAGAGAGAGAGAGTGCTTGTGCAAGGGAACTCCTCTTTTTAAAACTATCAAATCTTGTGAGACTTATTCACTATCATGAGAATAGCATGAGAAAGACTTGCCCCCATGATTCAATTATCTCAAACTTGGTCCCTCCCACAACATGTGGAAATTCAAGGTGAGATTTGGATGAGGACATGGCCAAACCATATCACTGTGCCCCCGGCACCCTCCAAATCTCATGTCCTCACACTTCAAAAGCAATCATGCCTTCCCAACAGTCCTGCAAAGTCTTAAGTCATTTCAGCATTAACCCAAAAGTCCACAGTCCAAAGTCTCATCTGAGACAAGGCAAGTTCCTTCCACTTATAAGCCTGTAAAATCAAAAGCAGGTTAGTTACTTCCTAGATACAATGGGGGTATAGACATTGGATAAATACAGCCATTCCAAATGGGAGTAATTGGCCAAAACAAAGGGGCTACAGGCCTCATGCAAGTCCAAAATCCATCAGGGCAGTCAAATCTTAAAGTTCCAAAGTGATCTCCTTTGACTCCATGTCTCATATCCAGGTCATGCTGATGCAAGAGGTGGGTTCCCATGGTCTTGGACAGCTCCACCCCTGTGGCTTTCCAGGGTACAGCATCCCTCCTGGTTGCTTTCACGGACTGGCATTGAGTGTTTGCAGTTTTTCCAGGTGCACCGTGCAAGCTGTCAATGGATCTACCATTCTGGAGTATGGAAGATGATGGCCCTTTTCTCACAGCTTCACTAATTTGTGCCCCAGGAGGGACTCTGTGTGGGGGCTCCAACCCCACATTTCCCTTCTGCACAGCCCTAGCAGAGGTTCTCTGTGAGAGTCCCATCCTTGCAGCAAACTTCTGCCTGGACATCCAGGCGTTTCCATCCATCTTCTGAAATCTAGGCAGAGGTTCCCAAATCCCAATAGTTGACTTCAGTGCACTGGAAGGCTCAATACCAGATAGAAGCTGCCAAGGTTTGAGGCTTGCACCCTCTGAAGCCACAGCCTCATCTCTTCATTGGTCTCTTTCAGCCATGGCTGGAGCAACTGGGATACAGGGCACCAAGTCCATAGGCTGTACACAGCAGAGAGACCCTGGGCCTGACCGATGAAACCACTTTTTCCTCCTAGGTCTCCAGGCCTGTGATGGAGCAGCTATCATGAAGAACTTTGACATGCCCTGGAGACATTTTCCCCATTGTCTTGGGTATTAACAATCAGCTTCTCATTACTTATGCAAATTCATGCAGTTGGCTTGAATTGTCCCTCAGAAAATGGGATTTGTTTTTCTATTGCATTGTCAGGCTACAACATTTCCAAACTTTTATGTTCTGCTTCCCTTATAAAACTGAACACATTTAACAGCATCCAAGTCACCTCTTGAATGCTTTGCTGCTTAGAAATTTCTTCCACCAGATACCCTAAATCATCTCTCTCAAGCTCAAAGTTCCACAGATCTCTTGGGAAGAGGCAAAATGCCACCACTCTCTTTGTTAAAACATAGCAAGAATCACCTTTACTCCAATTCCCAACAAGTTCCTGATCTCCATCTGAGACCACCTATGCCTGGATTTCAGTGTTCATATCATGATCAGCATTTTTGTCAAAGCCATTCAACACGTTTCTAGGAAGTTCCAAACTTTCCCACATTTTCCTGTCTTCTTTTAAGCCCTCCAAACTATTCTAACCTCTGCCTGTAACCCAGTTCCAAAGTTGTTTCCACATTTTCAGATATCTTTTCAGCAGTGCCCCACTATACTGGTACCTATGTATGTATTAGTCCATTTTCACACTGCTGATAAAGACATACCTGAGACTGGGCAATTTACAAAAGAAAGAGGTTTAATTGGACTTACAGTTCCACGTGGCTGGGGAAGCCTCACAATCATGGCAAAAGGCAAAGAGGAGCAAGTTACATCTTACATGGATGGCAGCAGGCAAAGAGAGAGAGAGAACTTGTGCAAGGGAACTCCTCTTTTTGAAACCATCAGCTCTCATGAGACTCATTTACTATCACGAGAACAGCATGGGAAAGGCTTGCCCCCATGATTCAATTACCTCCCACTAGGTCCCTCCCACAACACATGGGAATTCAAGATGAGATTTGGTTGGGGACACACCCAAACCATACCAACAAAACACCTATTTAAAGGTATTGGGAGCTATCAAGGCAGCAAGGAACCAAAGGGCAAAGGTGGAAGGGATGCTGCTGTCCTTAGTGAGAGGATCTAAGTACAGAGTCACTGTGCCCCCAGATATCTCTGGCTTTTCTACTGGACCTTTCTGCCATGGTTGAGAGTGAGAAGTACAAAGGGTCATGCGCTTCAAAGGTGACAGCTTTAAGCGGGGTGATATGGGTGTGCTAAGAAAGGCCACAAAAGTCAAGGATGTCCTTGGTAAACTCTACCATCTCCCACATGGTGGGCGTAAAGTTCACTGAGGAATCCACTCCCATCTCCTTCACACTTTACCCACTGCAAACATGTAGGTTCATGTCTATGAGATTCTTAGGGAATGGAATGAAAATTCACTGTCTGTTTCCCATCTAAATCATTTGTCTCCTCCAGTGTGGTGGTTTGGAGGCTGAGAAACAGCAAAAAGCATTGGTTGAGATACTGAGAACTGAAGAGAGCTTCCAATCTTATAAGGCCGAGAGGCATAGCCAGAGATTAAAGTCTAGGTCATAAAGCAAGAGGGGCCATGACAAACACCCCAGGCTTTAGTTGGAACCCCTTAGTGCTCTACTGTAGAAGTGGTGGTGAGTTAAGTTAGTCCTTATAGAAATGGAAGCACAGCTTTCAAATTTGTTCGATCCTTATTACAATAGGGTAAACAGCCCCTACCATAACTGCCTGCCAGACATAGAAGTATACCCTCTTTGGAGGAAGATATCATCATTTTGGACTCAAATTAGCTCTATGATTTTCACACACAATATCCAATATTCAATAAAAATTTATCAGGCCCTCCAGAAGACAAGGGCTACATGGCCAAAACCAAGAGAAAACAGACAATAGGAAGAGATTTGTAAATGGAACGGATATTTGAGTTAGGCAAAAATGTTAAAGTAAATGTGATTAGTATGCTACAAAAATTCAATAACAAGTTGGGAAATTTTTGCAGATAACTGAAAGATATAAAGAAGTATTAAAGGGAAATTGTAGAAATGAAAAATAGAATAACTAAAATTAAGAACACCATAGAAAGTTTTAATAGCAGACTAGACATATTGTAAGAGAAGTTGTGAACCAGAACGTAGGTCAAGAGAAAATATTCAGACTGATACTAATGAGGAGAAAACTATAGAAAATACAGAAAACAGCATAAAAGAAATGTGAGAGCAGTTTGAAAATGTCTAACACATATATTTAATTAGTGTCCCAGAAATAACAAAAATAGGGAATGGGACAGAAGCGATATCTGAAGGGATAATAACCAAAATGGAAGCAGCATACTGAGGATAAAAAAAAAAAAGACAAGAGCCTTCCACAAGCTTGATGACATAACAATGCCATCATAACACTCCTGTTCTGCACATCTCAAGATTTCTTTTTCATGATAGAGAAATAATCCCTATCTTGACTTAGTAACCATTTTTCAGGCCTTTCTGATTTATAAACCAAACCTTACCTAAAACACTTTTCTTTGTTTATAGAGATGTATCAGTATTAAAGCTAGTACAACTGTGGTATACCTTCCTGTGTTACACTTGTTTAAATGTGAAGGGTTTTCATAAGGAAAATGTGCTGTTGCTGAATATAAGATAAGAGCTGTTTATAGATAAGAACTAAAGGAAAGCATATTGTCTTCAGTGTAAGTTCTATTATTTTTTTAGTCCAGCACATGTTTTTGAACAACTAGTTTGTATCAGGCACTGTCCTAGACACTGATAATATAAGAGAACTTAAAGTCTGGTGCAATCAGTGCAAGAAAGGCCCAAGGCATGGCTCCAGGGAAAAGAAATGTGACCATAAGCATCAGCAACTGCTGAATTTTTGAGTTAGAGTTTTGTCCCATCCATGGACAAAGACCATGAAGGTTTTCCTCTTGGATATTTCTATTTTTTTCTCCTTACAGATAGGGCTGGTCCTAGATGGAGGCTTCCAGTCTGCGGTGAAGGAATGGTGCAAAGAGGCCACCTCCAGACATGCTGAACAAGGCCTAGAAGTCAGGATGCTGATCTCTCCTCAGACCTCCAGCACTGACTAGCTGTGTGACCTTGGGAATGTCATTTAACCTCTCTGGACCTCAATAATTTCATTTTGAGGGGAACAAAAGGTCCAGATTCATTTCCAGGGTCTCTTCCTGCTCCAAAACATAAGCCTTTTGAAAAGTGTATCCTGGGCATAAATCATTAACCCAATCTTCCCCTGAAATACCATCTTATGAAGTACCAGGCAAGATTAACAGAGACTAAATTAAAGGTCACAAGTTAAATGCCTAGGGGAACCTGACGGGTCTAGTCAAGTTTAAGTGGGTAAAATGGTCTGGCAAATGGCAAAGACTGGGTGAACCAGATAATACAGATGTCTCCTAGAGTGTGTAGCGTGCACTCAGATCCCTGACAGATGCCATCGGGAAGGCAGGTCCAATGTTGCAGATATTTTGATTTGTCCAAAGAAGATGGAAGTCCAGATATTTAGGTGAAATGTCCAAATGCATAAAACATACAGGAAAAAAATACAGGCTGGATTTGACCTAAGGGTGACCATTTTGCTACCTCCACTTGTACAGTAGATTGAGTGGTGGCTCCCTCCAAAATATGTCCTTGTCTTAACTCTTGAAACTTGGGAATGTTACCTTATTTGAAGGACGAATCTTTGCAGATATAAAGTTAAGGATCTGGAGATGAAATCACCCTGGATTACCCAGGTGGGTGCTAAATCTAATGACCAGTGTCTTTATAAGAGATAATAGAGAAAAGGCCATTGAAGACAGAGGCAGAAATTGGAGTGATGTGGCCAAGGAAGACAAAAAATGCCAACAGCCAGGAGAAGCTGGAAAAGGCAAGGAAAGATTCTCCCTTAGAGCCTTTTGCAGGAGCACAGCCCTGCCAACACCTTGATTTTGGACCATTGGCCTTCAGAACTGTAAGTGAACAAGTTTCTGTTGTTGTAAGTTACACAAGTTGTGGCAATTTGATACACCAGGCCTAGACAACTAATACTCTCTGTCTAAATGCATAGTCAAGGTAAGCAAAAGTGTGACAGGAGCACAAGGGACAGTCTCCAACCCCTTTGACAGAGTTGGAGGGGGAAGACTCAGGGAAGGCTTAATGAGGAGTTGACACCTTGCCATGAGAGTCTTGTGTGCTTTTGAATGAGTGGAGAAGGAAGAGTAAGTTCATTCTAACCAGAGATAATAATGTGAGTTGTTTAACAACGAGAGTTGTCTTATGAGTTAGTAAGCTTCCTGTCAAAGAAAATCTTAAGTAAAATCTTGTTGAGCTTATTTTTTTCAGACAATTCATTCACAGGATAAACGTTACTAGACAATATTTGAGATGCTTTCTGAATTTAAGATTCTAATGGCCTTTGTCTTTCCCCACCTTATTATATCTCCCCCTGCTGGCTGGGCTGACTGCCATGAGGCAGGCTTGTAAGTTGTCAATGAGTCAAGGACACCAGGCTGCGTTTTCAAGGGGCCAGATCCCTGCTGCTTCCAGTCCGTCTAACCTGTGGTGCAGACTGCTGCACCTGCCAGAAAATAAATGACCATAGACCCTCAGCCAGGGAGCTCGACTACATGTCTTGATCAGTAAAACAAAGTCACCTCTACATACAAACTGGTCTTTCTTAAAAAGGAATGGGATGAGTTAAAACCATAAATAAAATTGAACTACAGGTAGCTCCCATTTGTTTAGAATTCAAATAACCTGAAATCTCAGGAACCAGAAATGACAGTGTTTTAATTTGAAAAAGATGAATTGTAAATTAAGAGGAGGATGTTGACAAAATGCATTCTAGGAGATGTTTTGGGCTAAAGTCCTTGTTCAAATTGATAGAACTAATTAGAGGAGGTGACAAGGGACAGGGCAAAAACCCTTGCAGAGCTGTGCTTTTTGCCCCTTCTTTCACTGTTCATTTCTCAGTCTGGGGCACGTGTACTCTGGGACTACACAGAGGTGTGCTAGGGGAAATGTAAGGCCATAGAATAAACATGTTACCAGCTGGGCACAGTGGCTCACGCCTGTAATCCTAACACTTTGGGATGCCGAGGAGGGTGGATCACAAGGTCAGAAGTTCTAGACTAGCCTGGCCAATATGGTGAAACCCTGTCTCTACTAAAAATGCAAAAACTAGCTGGGCATGGTGGCGGGCACCTGTAGTCCCAGCTACTCAAGAGGCTGATGCGGGAGTATTGCTTGAACCCAAGAGGCGGAGGTTGCAGCAAGCCGAGATCACGCCACTGCGCTCCAGCCTGGGCCACAGAGTGAGACTCTATCTCACAACAAACAAACAAGCAAACAAACAGGCTACCCCTTCCTAGATAAGTGGTTCCCAAACTTTTGATCTTGAATCCCTTTATACTCTTAAAAATTATTAAGAATCCCAAAGAGCTTTTGTTATGTGAGTCATGACTATCAAAATGTACCCTATTAGAAATTAAAACAGAAAATTTTGAAACACAGGAATATGTACCCTATTAGAAATTAAAACAGAAAATTTTGAAACACAGGAATACATGAACACACATTTCATTAACCATCAGAGCAACGACATCAACATATGCCATACAGCCTCTGGAAAACCCCAGTGTACATTCATGAAAGAATGAGAATGAGTTGATTAATATTGTCATGAAAATAGTTTTGATCTGAATGGATCTTAGGAACTCCCAGAACTTCCTGCACCATACGTTGAGAATCACTATTCAAGACTCAATTTTCCTCAAATCTTTAGAGAAAAGCTCATTTAAATATATTTTTCAAATCTGAAGGAAAAAATAGATTATGTAGTAAATGATGTAATAACAGCTGTTTTTCCATTAGGGAAATACTAGATTCTGACTTCACTCTATTTTTAAAAATCCATAGGGATTATAGATATAAAATATAAACATAAAATATAAAACTATGAAAATATTGTATAACTGTAATGCTAACTGTTTTCTATAGTTTTGGGATCCGGGAAGGCCTTTATAAGCAAGACATAATCCTCAGAAATTATAAAAGGAAAAGAAGTGACGTTTTGCCAGATAAAAGGGAAAGCTTCTGAGTAGCAGATGTCACTAAATATTTGCAACATATTTAATATGCAAAGGTCAATTTCTCTAATATGTAATGATCTCCTATAAGAAAAACCAAATGATTCAGTAGAAGTGGCAAACAATATAACCAATAAATTTATAAAATATGTATAGACAATGAATATATGAAAATGAATATATCCTAAATAATATTTAAATGCAATTAAAAGAATGACGATATATTTTGTACCTACCAAATTGTCAAAAAGCGTAATTTTAGTTGACAACATAGAATACTGGTGAGTGAGTGGGGAAATGTGCACTCTCATATTTTACTGGTGAGAGTATAAATTAGGACACTGTTTGCATAACAATTGGGTAC
Organism: Macaca nemestrina; assembly: GCF_043159975.1. Classification (NCBI taxonomy): domain Eukaryota; kingdom Metazoa; phylum Chordata; class Mammalia; order Primates; family Cercopithecidae; genus Macaca; species Macaca nemestrina. The sequence goes on from NC_092135.1 coordinate 12,595,466, forward strand.
ATCTATTACAATTTAAAATATGCTTGAGAGCCAGCATATTTCATCTAAGAATCTTCTAAACAGAAATTGCTATAAAAATAATAAAGTTAGTATATACGAATGTTTACTACAGCATTGTTTGAAATAACAAAAGAACATTGACACAAAATTGGACACGTTATAAATGTCCATTAACAGAAGAATGGAGAAATTCACTGTGGTGTATTCATTCAATGGAAAGCAAGATAGCCATGAACAAAAATAAAGTAGACTCCCATGTATTGATAAAGAAAAATACCTATTACATATGGTTAAATTTGAAAGCAATTTGCAGAGTCATATGCATAGCATCATCTTATTTTTTAAAGAAAAATAAGTATGTATGTAAATGCACGCATAGGGAACCATCAAGAAAGATATAGAGCAAACTGTTACAGGTCATTATCTTCAAGGAATGGAATGAGGACTGAAGAGGAATTTTATTTCTTAGTGCAAATAACTTAAAAAGGTGTGGGGTTATAAGATATTATTCTTTATTATATGCTTTCTTAGTATAAGGCAAAATAGGAGTTACTTTTTAATAATAAAATTTGGCATCCCCCAAAATAATTCCTTTGAGCACCACCCCAAGGCTTTTTCTCTCTTGCCATCAGTAAAACCTGGTAGAGAAGACTGAGCTATCATGAGCCTGGCACCAGGCTGCTTCACTAATGACCAAATAGCAGGTAGGGTTTTGAATTCAACCAAGCTGCTAAGGATGCATGTGCCTCTGGGCTAATGATCAGTGTGCTGCAATTACAGTAGGACGTTGTTCCGGTTTAGCCCTCTGATGGCATCGACCTGAGTACTTGCTGAAGCTGCACAGCTCCAAGACAGTTCTACTTTCTCCGAACACATTCACACCATCTGCTTATTCATTTCTTCATCCATTCACTCATCATTGGTTCAGCCCCCGTGAGGAGCCAGGCACGGTGCTAGGTGCAGATGATGCAGAGATGGAAAAGGTGAAGCCCCTTCCCTCAAAAGGGGTCCTGGGGGCAGAGAGTAGAGTCAGTGTATGTGTGCACTGACATTTCAGAGCAGAACAGAAGCAGATCCAGCATCCAGAAGTGGCCCCGAATGAAGTGGACAGTGTCAGCCAGGGCACACTGACTTCCCCTAATTGTGCTGTGACAGCTTCCAGGGCCTCTGGTACCTGGTAACAGAGCTGGGCAGGCTGGTGAAGAAGCCCTTCTATGGCAGCGCATGGGAGAGGTGAGCGTGATGCCGCGTACTCCCATTTCACATTTCCCAATGCCTCTCATATTTATCTCCTTCAGTCCTTTCCAGAAACCACTTCTCTTCCTCATTCTCTTTCTCCCTCTCTGTCTCTCTGCACCTTTGTTTTTAGGATTTGAGAGCTGGAAAAAGCCTGGGAATTTCGATAATGCAAATCCCTCCATATACAGAAGTGGAGATGGAGGCAGAATGTGACCATGACCAGCACAAGCTCTCCCAGCTCATCTTGGGCATGGGGTGGGGGCAGGGGCGTGAACTGTGGCTGGAGTGAAGAGGGATGGGCTATGTTCTGTGCCTCCTCTAGAAGCAGAGTGGGTCAGGGCCAGGCCCAGGAGGCAGCAAAGTGGGGGTCAGTTGTTTTAGAAGGCTGTTCTAAGGATTTGAGACCAAAACTAAGTAACTGAAAAGGAAGGTTTTATTTCCTTTTCTTTAAAGAAAAGTGAATATCCTCTGCAATTTTGTATTGTCAGAGAGCTCCCTAAACCCAAGGGTGATCATAGCATTACCGCCATCTGTGTTCTGTCATCTCAAGGTCAATGACCGCCACTGCTCCCAGGGGACAACCAGAGGTGCTCCTCCACCTGGCAGCCCATGGAGCACAAAGAGGGGCTGGACCAGCACTGCTGGAAATATGCTTGTGTCCTTCAGCAAGGTAGGAAATACCAATCAGCTCTGTAGTCCAGGTAAGTCACGCCCTCCACTGGAATTAGATGATATCGAACACTCCCTCTTCGCTCTCACCAGGGCTACCCACTGCAGGGTGGAATGTGTAGGTGAAAGAAAGAGGTAAAGATGGAAATCTCAGGCCACAGAGCTCCCACACCCACCTCCTGCCCTACGGAACCAGGGCTCTAAATCTCCAAGTGAAGTCTGATACCAATGGCAGACATGACCGTCCTGAGCCCACCGCACCTCTGTCCCATGGGCTCTGAGCTCAGGACTTTGCACAAAATTTTAAAGGGCACATCCACTCACAGCCTAGCTTCCGTGGTCCTCCCTTAAATGCCTTTGTGCCCTGGGTAAATGGGGCCAGTCATCACCCCTGCAGCTGTCAGGCATTGAGTGTGGGCTCAGGGTGCCATGGGTCCCTGCATCTCAGTGCACCTTTCTTCCAGCTTTTGAGTGCTGCCAGTCCCTGAACCTCCAAGTGGTGTGTCCTAGGAAAGAAGGATACATTATGGGGGAATCTCAAGATAATTTTGGTCAGCACCACATGTGATTTTAGGTGTTACACAAACAACAAGCTAAAAGGCATTGAATCCTATACAGAAACAAGAGAGGCTCCCTTTTTAATGTTCTTTCTATCCTTCTGATAAGCTCAAGGAGAAAGTCTCTGTGCTGCTCTTGAATACTTGTCTAATGCAGGCTCAAGTTCCTTTTTAACAAAGAGACAGTGAGCTCTAGGTGCAGAGCCTTCAACAGGAAGCAATTCAATATCAACATTTGGTTTTTATTGTATGTACTTTTTCAGCTTCCATCTCTTTTTGGTAAATGTGATTAGTTTTTCAACCATTGTAATAATACAAATTAAAACTGTGATTTCAAATAAATCAATGTGGTGGATAAGGAAATTGATTTAAGTAAAGATTATTCCAGGTGGGACTTGGAAGATCACAACACAGGGAGGTTAGGAACTAGCCAAAGGCAATAACCCCTGCCAACAGGTGTTGGCCCCAAATGACCCTCTGGATACTCACATTATCTTGATCCACATTCCCTTTCTCCAACTTTCCAGTTTGCAACCTTCATCTCCTAGCCATCAATATTTGTGCTGGGCCTCCTGCCCTATTTGGGTGACCTCTGATTTACCAATCCCATCTCCCTTCTTCAACTGCTCGATGCAAAGGGCCTCCTTCATTCCAGATCCCAGAATCAGCTGTGGAGTAAGGTGGGAAGAAACTCCATGTCAACAGTTTCTGCTCCATAGACACCTCCCCCATCTAGTCCCCAGTCCTTTCACCAAGGCAGGGAGTTGAGACTACCACTCAGAAAAGAAGTTACTTCTGTTGGACAGACTCATCTAACCTACAGAGCCAAAATTCTTCACTTAGGGGCCATAGAGGGTCAGTTATCTCTTCGGCCCCCAAATGAAGAATCTCGGCTCTGTTGGTTGGTTAGATGAGTCTATACCTCCATTATTGAATGCATCAAAAATATTACATACATAATTTTTGAAGATTCTTGGATGAATGGGACAAAAATCCAGCTCAAAAATTCAGATGTTGCTGATGCTCATGGTTACATTTCTTTTTCCTGGAGCCATGCCTTGGGCCTTTCTTGCGGTAAGCTTTGGTTCTGGTATTCTTCCCTCCCTCTCCTAGTACCCAGTCCAGGTCTTTGTCTCTGCTATGTCTGTGTGTTTGGAGTAGAGCACAGGCTAAAAACAGCCTATCCCACCAGGAAGTACACTGAGATAGACAAAGGGGCTCAATTCAGAGCAGGTGAATGAATGAATGAATGAATTCCCTCCAAGGTTTCTATCATAATTGTTGCCTTATGCTTTTTTAGATGATTGGAAAGTTCTAGCAGCTATCTGGGGTAACAAGGAAGGCTGACCAGAGTCCTTTAGATCTCTTGGTTTTAATTTCAGTTTGATCAAATAATTCCACAAGGAAACAGTGCAAATTTGAAGGTTTGAACTTAAGGCCCCCAAAGAAATCATTTCTTTATTACATTGCTAGTTAATATTTTCTTTCCATGTGCAGTTTGCCTATATAAGCAAAATTATCATTTGCACTGCTTTTCAAGAAAGAAAAAAATTTAATATAAGATACCCAAACTCATAACCATATTCAAATTGAAGTAACTAAAGAGGAATTCAGATCAAAGTCTACCAAAGTTTTTAATTATATATATATGTGTGTGTGTGTATGTATACACACATACATGTATACACACCCATACACACACACTCCCTATATATTTTCCTTATGCAAAGTTGTATATATTTATGCTTTGCAACCTGTTCTTTATTCACAAAGATTGTGAACACTTTTCCATATCATTAGATCTGAATCTATTGAACTAAGGACCTACTGTTGAACTTTCAGTTTATTTCCCTTTTTTTATAATAAAGAATATTGTACAGAACATCCTTATCCTCTACCTATGGAAAACTAAGTTCTTTGCAAATTATTAAAATGTTTGAAATAGTATTTCATGAACAATCTGCTAAGAACACCTTTGCATTATTTACTGAAGTATATTCCTTAGGATAAATTTTGAGTGGTTGGGTTGCTGGGTCAAAGGACAATGTACTTTTGAACAACTGGTGGTTTATCAAATTGTTTTTCGGTAATATGGTAACAATTCATATACCCACTAGTAAAACATGAGTATACTGAATTCTTCACCTATCTACTAGTATTTGCATTGTTGCTTTTAAAATTTTTCAATTGTATATGTGATAATGTATTTTAAAACTTGTTTTCATTGTTTTAAATCCATTTTCTTGGTTACTTGTGAGATCTTTATATTTATTGGCTATTTGTTTTTCTGTTTTAGTAAATGATCTTTTTATATTTTGGCCTATTTTTGCTTCCTCCTGGAGTAGCTATTCTTTGTCTACTTTATGTGTTTTTAGGTTGTGGTTTGATTTTAGCTTTAACTTTTTGCTACTTTATATTATTATGTAATTAAATCTTTCAGTTTTATTGCTTTATGGTTCTTGTTTATGGAGTCATGTTCAGAATGTCCTTCCCTTTCCCCAGATTATATAAATTTTTACCTGTGGTTACCTTTATTACTTTTGTTGCTTCATATTTTACACTTATATTTTTAAGGAATTTAAGTTTTTATAAGGTATGAATTACTAATGCAATTGTTTATCAAAACTGTTAATCTCAAAAACAATATTAATGATTAAATAATCTCTTTTCTATCATTTGAAATACTATTTTATGTACTAAATCTTATGTTTGTGGTTCCTTTTATTTTCCATTGTTTTGCCCATATATTCTGGTGCTGCTGCCACACTGTTTTGATTATTCTAGGTTTGTAATACATTTTAGAATCTGATGGAACAAGGAGCCCTCTATCACTCTTACTTTATAGAGTTATCCTGCATAGGTTTACTTGTTTATTCTTCCATATGAACTTCAGAATCATTTTGTGAAGTTCACATACACACAGAGACAATATGCCATTAAAGTTGGTACAAGTCACATTAAGTTTGTGAGTTAATTTGGAGCAAACTGAGTTCTTGACCATATTGACTCTTCCGAACCACAAACCTGATATGGCTCATTATTTATCCAAACCTTTAAAAAACATCTTTCAGCATCATTTAGGATCGTATTACCTAAAATGACTCCTGGAGAACTAAGAACCTGCCAAGGATCTGTGGATTAGGAGTGCGCAATTCACTTCCATGCTCAAGTAACATTCGTTAAATGACTACATTCCAGTTTCGGTTTAGAAATTGGAGATAGGTGTTCATCCTAAAAAATATAAGGGCACTAAACTTGTCAAGTATTTTGGGAAAAGATATTTTCTTTTAATTTGGAGTGTCACTTTATTTTTTTAAATGATGGTACTAACTCCTCACCATTTCAAGCCTCACCTACATCTCATCCACACTCCAAAAGAGTCCTCCACAGTCACATTAGATGGTGACAGTGGACAAAGGTGATGGAATTTCAAATGAAAATTCTCAGTGATCTCTGACAAGTCCCAGGCTGCCTGCCCTGGATCCAAGGCTGTGGATGTGGCATTATGCACTCCATAATGCCATGTAATACGTCTGCATCACTGCTGGAATGAGGAGAATTCACGATAAGGACACAGGACTTCGCTGAGGAGTGCCTTGCTTTTGCTAAAGTCGACTGCGCTATTTTCAAAGTTGAGAGAGGGGAAGAGGTGGCTGGAGTTCAAATTAACCTGCATGGCTGTTCAGGACCCTAAATGACTGTTTAATTTCTGACCAGATTCGAGGAACCAGGCCGTACCCCCAATTGAGGGCATGCTGACAAAATGGCCAAGTGTGATCCTTAATTTGTCAATAATGATTTTAGGCCGTGACCCTTAATAGGACCCTGTCACTGGTGAGGTGATTTATGCCTCCTGCGATGACATCAGTACCAATAGTGCTGATAAAAGAACACTTATATTGGAGCAAACAGGATGATGAATGGAATCCGGGTCTCCTTAGTCATCTCATTACTGCTTCTGCTGTTCACCACGGAGCTAATGTAGCGAGTCATCACGCGCCTGGGGACCAGTTTGGAGGTTGAATTTAATAGTGAAAGTGTGGGAAATGTACTGTAGCCCTGGGTCAGGAGCGGTGGAGGGTACATTGTAAGTCTGTGTATGCAAGAAAAGGCAACCGTGCCAAAATGTCTACACTTCTGTGCCACCCAAGACTGCACGGTGCCCACATCTTACTGGTTTTCTCCTCATATGTTTTTAAAATGTGACTTTCTAAAATTCCAGTGTCTTTTATCTTCAAGACCATGAAGGTTTTCCTCTTGACTATTTCTATTCTTTTTCCCCTCACAGATAGGGCTGGTTCTAGATGGAGGCTTCCAGTCTGCAATGCAGGAATGGTGCAAAGAGGCTGCCTCCAGACATGTGGAGCAAGGCCTAGAAATCAGGAGGCTGGTCTCTCCTCAGACCTCCAGCATTGCCTAGCTGTGTGACCTTGGGCAAATCATTTAACTTCGCTGGACCTCAACATTTTTTTTGGGGGGGGGAAGGGTCTAGGTGCGTTTCCAAGGTCTCTTCCTGCTCCAAAACATAAGCCTTTTGAAAAGTGCACGCTAAGCATAAATCATTAACCCAATCTTCCCCTGAAAATACGAATTCTTGGGAATATCAATGACAGAGTGGCTTTGCATGTAATAAGGAGGGGAAATACATCCCTACAGACTAGTCAAAAGATGTGTATGTCACCCATAATTTGGCCAGCCCCTGAGTGTAGTGACTTCGCTGGTACAGAGGGGAGTAGATGCAGTTTTATTAGTGCAATTTTATTGCCCTCGCCAGCTGCACTCTTTTCTCTATAAAAGGTAATTACTTCCAATAGTAACAAGCTAATTGATTGCTAATTAAATCAATTGGCACACTAACCGCTGTCAGAAAGTGACAGATTAGCAGGTCATGTGATGGCGTGTTAGTAATGAAAAGTGGACATGGTCTGAGGGTGATTGACACATGAGATGAAAAGCGATTTGGGATCTCCGAGGTGGTCAGAGAGAGGGCAGGGAGAACATGATTGATTCAATGGTGACTGTCAGAGAGGAAATGAGAATTGAATGGAATTCAGGGTCTGCCTGAACCCTCACCACATGATGCTCCAGGTTTTTTCACATGTAAATAAGGGAGATGGAGACTTCTTGCAAATGAAATGCCAAAATAGGAAGGACAAAAGGGAGGGGCTACAGACAGAGAAAGTGTAGAAGCCTTAAAGGAACAGAGCCTTTTTTTTTTTTTTTTTTTTTTTACATTTAGAAAGTTGTGAAAATACAGTAAGAATGATAAATATTGTTCATAACTTGCGCATGAATCTGGGCAACTTGGCTGCCTGTGTACTTTTTTTAGGTGCCTTTTAGAAGGGGTTTGTCTTTGGTCGTTAGCAAAGAAAGTATTTATTGTCTGCATTTGCCACACATCACCGCTTAACTAGGATAATGAATGAGGAACAAATCTGGGGTGAGAAATAAGTGCACCATGACTCAGCTGCAATGTTATAAATATGTTTCAAAGTAAGTGATGGAGTCAGACTGTTGGCATTCTACGTACTCACTGCCTTGTCTGTAGCAGGCTCTGACTTCTTAAGTCACTTTTGAAGTCAGAGCTGCCCTTGTACAGAGGAGTGAGAAACCACCTGTGCTGTGATTTGAGGTCAATGGAGGATCCCTATTCTTACACCTACTGGGATTTGAAGTCTTGTGAGTTCCCTCAATAATAAAAGGACAAGTGAGGACCCGAGGGTAAGTCCTGGCTCTGTATTTACTGGCTGTGGACATGCAAGGTCAGCCTAACTTCTCTGAGTCTATTTCCCATTTGTGAATTGGCTAGAATATTACTTGCTTCCCAGGGCTGTCATGTGAACTAACTGAGATAATTCATGCAGAATACCTGTGTACAAAGAGTGTTTGATAAATAAAAGTTAATAATATTAATATTAGCAGTAGATACTTTATTAAGTATCAACACAGACGTCGGCACAGCCTGGTGTGGAAAAAAGATCAGATTCTGGAGCCAGAAAGAGGTGGGATAAACAAAATTCTGAAACTTCTATCCCCTTGAGAATGTATGTGATTCCACACATCCTCAGTTTAACATTATAAAATAGAGTAAAAATCCTTTTATTATAGGAATGGGGCTATTTTGGGGATTAAATAATCTAATATATATGAACTTTCAAACACAGATGCTAGAAAGTGTTAGTTCTTTTTGCTACACACTGGATACTTCAAAAAAAATAGGCAATACCAGTCCCGTTGTGGATCCTTGGAAGGCTGGTTCTTCTGAGAAGAAAGAGAAAGGCAAGTGGTAGAGACTTGGGAAATCTCTGGCCGTTATGTCCTCCACAAGTCCCTCTGCTGTGTACCTGCACCATTGAAAATGTTTCTGAACATTCGAGTTGTAATTTCAGTATCCAGTGGGCAGAGGGTTGGTCCCATAACAAATCAGCCCTAACACAGGATGTACACGTTTCACTTGTCCTTGCTGGGCTAGATTCCATCTTGTTCCAACAATGATCTGTGGGGCTCAGCTTCACAATACTGCTGGTGACATGGAGTTCTCAGACATGAGTACGTAGACAAGCAGAGGGACAGAGGTGTGAACTGTGTTTCCTCCTGCAAAAGGGCAATCTCTGTCACACCCATGGCTCTCCTGGATGCTGTGGAGGACCAACTCATTGGAGGTCACCAATTTCTCAGCAGCACAGCTGTCCTGTAATATCCTGAAGCCTGGAAGAAACAGAACCATGTGTTCTCATCCCTCACAGGGCACACATACACATCCTGCTCTGCTTCTACTCAGACCACACTGCTTCTCTGCCAAAGGAGAGTGTTCTCACAGCACAGAGAAGGGTCTGTCAATCCACAGGGACTGGTCATGATGTTGAGAGCTTTTCTGAGTGACTCCAGGTGGTAGATAATACAAATTCCCATAATGCTTATGAGGACATAGTTCAGTGTTTTCAACCTTGTCTGACCATGGTAGGACATACTTGTCTGGGCCCTCTCCTTGAGATCCTAATTTCAGTGTCTGCAATGCTGCATGAGTGTTTGGGTTTTTTAGAGCTTCCCAGGTGATTCCATGACAGCTAAAGTTGAGAATGATGACTAGGTTAGACAAGACAAACACTTGTGTGGAGCAAGGGAGTGCTCAGGGAATAGAAAGCACGCTTCATGGGAATGAAGAACAAGCCCAAGCCTCTGGGCTCCTGAAGGAGAGTTCATTGCATAGTCGGGTTCTGGGGAGCTCTCTATTATGTTGCGTTCCAGGCCTTGCTGCCAGACATAGGCAGTGTTTTGGGATTTTGGGCTGTTGCTCTCTTCTCTCCCTCCCGATTTTATCTCCAAAGTCACAGTGCCCTACAGATACCATGGACAGAGCACATGCCCTTCTCATGGATCCCCCTTCCTTGAGGTGTCCAGACTCTAGAGAGAGTAGTCCTTTGGTAAACTCTCAGATGTGCAGAATCTCGGGCAGCTTCCATCTCAATAGTTGGGGACTATGGTAACTTCAGCAGGCAGCTTTCCATGTTTGCAAAAACACGTTCGCAAGATGGCTTTTAACAAGTTGTCATTTTCATTATCAGCTTAGGAAAGTGTAAGGAGGCTTCATGGTTTGAGCTCATCTCCCACCTGGACAGAGGGAGGCCAACCAGCATTAGAGAATGGATGAGCTCTTCCCAGGCCAACTTGTCTTGGGTTGCCCAAGAAAGTTACCATTATCTAATACCATCTGCTCACAGAACTCAACTCATCACCCAGGTTTTCATCCAGTTGTAGAACCATTGTCCTTCCAGAGCTCTTTGCTTTTCTCAGCAGACGGGGAAGCCTCAGTCCAGAGACTGTATGAAATAATGGTTAAGGTCACAAACTCTGGAGCTACATTGCTGGGTGTAAAGCCTGGTTTTTCCACTGTCTAGCCATGTGACTATGGACAAGTTACTTAAGTTGTTTGTGCATATTTCTTCATCTGTGAAGTGGAGATAATGACATGTATGTATGCCATAGGATTGCTGTAAGCATTAAATAATCGAATACATCTAAGAGCATAAGCTAGTACTATAACAGTATAAAAAGCATCAGGCAGAGAACTCTCAGAGAGAGGACTCTGAAAATATAGAACTTTATATATAGAACTCATTCAAATATAGAACTCATTTTAAATGATTGAAGGCTGATGCTTTCCAGAAACTATTGGGGAGAAAAAGCCCTCCTTAAAATTAATAGTAGTAGTCATTGATAAGTCTGAATTGGGCAACTTCAGATAAAGATTATAGCTTTTCCATTTAATTATTTGTTATTTTATTCAAGGAAGCAATCAATTTTAGCCTAGATCACAGAGTGTTTGATTGAAAAGGGACAATAAAAAATGAGAGGAACCAGCTTAACAAAAGACTACAATATACTCCTAGATAGTCTCCCACATTTGACTAAGGGGTTTATGAATTGCTATAGTGCTGAAGACAATCATTGCAGTGATGAGCCAGGTGTGTGCTTGGTGCTCAGTTTAACCCTTATAATACCCCAGAAGCTTGGTGTTGTTAGACCCATTTCAGAGAAAGGCTGAGAGAGTAACTAACTGGTCCTAAATTCCTCTGGGGAATGGTGTCATATCAGGGACCTAGTGCTGGTTTTTATTGCTGGTAGACTGGGCACTCAGCAGTGGCAATATCCAGATTGCCCTTGATGAGTGGATATCTGTGTTACAGAGCCCATGCATAGCCTCTATCCCTTCTACCATGGCCATTTTGTTCATGAGTCCATCAGGTGATGACAGGAATAGCTAGAGAAAGAAGCTTACTGGTATCCACAAAACAGATCACCTTATCCATTTGATCATTAAATTCTTCTTTGCTGAGGTCACCCTTTGATAAGCATTCATAAGGGACAGAAATATCTTCTTATTCTTTGCCTATTCAGAGAAGCCTACCCACTTGCATTTTACCCAGACCTTGCCACCAATTTTCCAATTATGTTTCTTCCAAGTGTCTGACCATTCAGCCAAACCACTGGCCATAGCCCATGAATCAATATGTACTTATGCCTCTGACTCATTTGTCTTTTCTATGAACAACCAGACGTACTGCTCAAAGTTATGCCTACTAGAAGATTTTCCTGTATTACTGTCTTTCAGGGATGGCCCAGAAAAATGATATAGTGTTGCAATTGTCCATTTTTAAGTAGCACCCGAGGAAGACGTAGAACTATATGTTAACCAAGCCAGAGTTTTCTCTTCCTCAGTCAACTGCTCATAGGAAATACCCCATGAGGCCATAGATGCAGGGCTGGGATAGAAAGTTAATGAAGCAGGAACCATAGTATGCACATTTGAACCATTTCCTCATATATCTTACTTGTGCCTTCAGAACATGCTTGAATCCAGTCTCATATATGTCACTTTCGTTTGATAATAGGGAGCTCCAGCACAAGACCAACTGTGTGGTTTGGTGGATCAGTTCATGATGGGCATCTCAGGTTCCACAGTAACTTGGTGGCCCATGATTAAGTGTCCAGTCTCTTTTAAAGTCCAGTAGCAAGCCAAAAGCAGTTTCTGAAAGGGAGGCTGGCTGTTTGGAGAGGATGGCAGGAACCAGCACATCCTAAAAGCATGTGCTATGATTCACCTGCAGCATTTCTATTTGCCACTGGCACTTCACACATCATAGCATCTTCTGGATCAAGTGGCAGAGCAGTTTGCACAATAGCCTGAACCCCTGCAGAGACTTCTTTTATTCTAGACCTAACTGAAAATTAGCAGCTTTTCAGGTCATTTGGTAAATGGACTGTCGTAGCACACCCAAACAAGGAGTGTGTTGCCTCCAAAATCCAAAGGGGTGCACTAGGTAGTGTTCTTTTTTGGTTGTAGGATAGGCCAGATGCAAAAGCTTATCCTTCATCTTAGAAGGGGTATCTTGACATGTCCCATACCACTGGCCGTCTAAAATTTTCACCGAGGTGGATTTTTGTAAGATTATTTTCCATCATCTGACATGCAAATATCTCAACAATATGTCTAGAGTAGTGTTATTTCCTGTTCAGTAAATTCAATCAGCATATCTCCCATGTAATGGGACCAGCATGATGTCTTATGTATATGAAAAGTGATGAAAGTCCTTATGAACTGTATTATGACATAAAACTGGAGAGTTGATGTGCACTGGGTGGGAGAGTGAAGGTGTATTCCTGGGCTTGCCAACTGAAAGCAAACTACTTTTGGTGGCCTATACTAGCAAGTATCAAGAAAAAAGCATTTTACAGATCAATAGCTGCACACCAGCTGCCAGAGGACATGTTCATTTGCTCAAGGAGCAAAGTCACATCTGCAACAGCATTTGCAACAGGATTCACTACTGGATTAATTTTATAGTAATCCACTATTATTCTCCAAGATCTGTTTGTTTTCCACAGGCCAAATAGGTAAGGTGAATAAAGATGCAATAGGAATCACCACCTCTGCATCTTTGAAGCCATTCATGGTGGCACCAGTCTCTACAATCCCTCCAGAGATGTGGTATTTCTTTTGCTCTACTATTTTTGTAAGTAATGGCATTTCTAGTGGCTTCCACTTGGCCTTTCCTACAGTAGTAACCCTCGCTTTACAGGTCAGGGAACCAATCTGGAATTCAGCCAGTTGATTGAGGGATTCTCAATGTGTCTATTCCAATTAGGCATTTCAGAACTGGGAAAATACCCACAGGGTGGACTCAGGAAACTCTTGGACCCGTTATAATATAACCCTGAGTTTAAACTCTACTGATCACTTGGCCTCCATAAGGTTTGTGTTACTATAACAAAATACCTGAAACTAGGTAATTTATATGCAACGGAAATTTATCTTCTTACAGTTATTGAAGCTAGGAAGTCCAAGATCAAGGCACCAGTAGGTTGGGTGTCTACTGAAAGCTACATCTGCTTCCAAGATGATGCCTTGAATGCTGTGCTCTCACACAGTGGAAGGGGCAGAAGAGCAAGAAGGAGTCTACCTAGTTCTCTCTGGGCCTTTTATTATTTCAGCAGTTCCATCCAAGATGGCCCTGCCTTCATTACACAATCACCTCCTCAAGGCTCCACCTCCTAATACTATCACATGGCTGTTTAACTTTCAACATGAATTTTGCAGGGGACACAAACATTCAAACCATAGTACTCCCATTCTGACTGGTGGACCACAGTGATATTTTGGGTCTCTAGGAATTAGTGCCAGCTCAGAGCCAGTGTTCAGTAACACTCTAAAAGTCTGACTATTTCCCTTTCCCTGATGCACGTTACTCCAGTGTATGTCCGTAAGTCTCTCTGGGGATAGTCTAGGAGAAAGATTGACAGTATATATTTTTGCAAGTGTTCCAGGGTCCTTCCTCAAGGTGACCTAACCTCCCTTTCATTCAAGGAACTCTGAGTATGTAACGTGACTCAAATCTAGGAACTGATTGAGGTGTTGTGCCTCTGTTTTGGTGATTCGAGTTAGACTTCTGTTCATTCAACATAGAGTTCATAGAACTCTTTTGCTTATACAGATCAAGTAGAAGTTTCATAGACTGCCTATCTAATTCCTTTCTAGAGATACTAAGACTAACTGGCCAATATGTAGGTATATGCAGAGCAGTCTATTCTCATGATGGCTTTGACTCTGTTGTCCACACTATGGGCCCACACACACCTGGATCTTCATAATTAAAAGCCCCTGTCATTTCTGGGACCAAGTGATTCCATTGCTTTTGAGGATGCTGGTTCAGCGGTAGCAGTCTTCACTGTCATTTCTGATCTACAGAGAACAACCACAGAGTTATTCTAAGAAGCTGGGGCAACCCCTCCCTAAATTTATTTCTTGGAGTCATGGTGAAAGGTGTATCCTCTGGACCCTCTCAGAGTAGGCATGTAGGTTTCACATGAGAAATCCACTCTGTCGTTCCAATATTCCTAAGCCTTTGGATACCTGCCTCTACAGTATACCAAGACTGTTCTGACATCTCAGTTCACTTACTGTAGACCCATGCTTAGTCAACCAAGTATATTTTTAGAGCCCTTTCTAACCCTTTAAACTAAAACATATATGAGTATTAAGCACTTCTCACTTGGAAGTCCACCATGATACTAATAATTAATAGTCAAATAAAAGTGTTTCAAGCTTTGATCACATTTATTATTAGATCCAATTTCCTCCAAAGATTATTGTGAATTTTGAGGGGCTTGATTTTTTGTTTTCATCTTTTGCTCTGACGTCCCTTTCTTACTGAACTTTCAATCTCATTTTTAATCTTATTTTCTGTGGTTCTTTTTTCTCTCTCTCTCTACCCTAAGTAAACCAAAATGTGGAGCATCACTCTTCTCTTTATTCTCTGCTAGATATTTTCTGCATACAGAATGGTGTGTATTAGGCTTAGGACAATGGAGGTAGGGTATTTTGCAACTGAAAACTGAACCTCTGGCTTTAATGTTGTTAAAACCTTTCATCCTTCCTACCATGGGACCTGCTTCCTGGAGTTTTCTTTTCCTCACGTCTTAGGTCTTTTCCATGGTGACAGACCCTCCTTGTGCCTTCTCTTCTTTCTGTATTTTCAACTTCTCCCTTTTCTTCCTTAGCTCCAAGCACCTTTAGCATCCATCTCTCTCAGGCTTTCCTGGACATTTCCAAATGCTCTCAATTTATAACAGATGACAATTTCACTTGTTATTTTTGCTTTCTTTCTCTGCTTTCTGACCACATTTTCCCGAATGAGAATTTTTGTCATAAGCTATGAATCTCTTTATATAGTTTTTTCAAACCTGTATAAGGTTTAGTCTTCTATGAATGTCTTTTTACATCTATCATTTCACTTGTTCTTCACATAACCCTTCAGGTTGACAGAGCCAGTAAAATTGTCACCAGTTCGTAGATGAAAAAGCTGAGGTCAGGAAAAGTGATATGAGAGGTCTCTGATCACTCAGCAAATGAACATAGACCAAGAAACATAGACCCAGAGATGGCAAAAAATCTTTGACATCATCATATCCAATGTCTCATTAGACATAGGAATCTTTTTGCACAGTATCCCTGAAATTTTCAGGAATGTTTGCCTGACATTGTTTAAGAGAGGAAAAATAAACACTGCCTCATGTATATGTACTGATATGCTCAACAAAGAGTGCCATCAATCATTGTTTGATGAACATCTTCAGCACTGGAATGATTCCTGACACCCAGGGCTTCCTTAAGTAGTAACGTTGTCACACTTACACAGGGACTAGAATTGATACTTTCTACCGTTGTGAAGTGAATATAAGAAGGAGACCTTTTTAAGTCAACTTGGAAGGAGTTCCTTGGCTATTAGAGGGATGGAGGCAGGGAGAGCCAGCCCTGACTCTGGTAGACTGCCTGCCAACATTAAATCTGACCACCTTTTGCAGGCCTGACATGGCTTCCTATTTAAGTTATATTTGCCTATTTTCCTCACCTCTCTCTCCACAAAAGCTAGATGATTCTCTGATATTGGATATCAAATTCACTGGGTCTAAGTTCACTCAGTGGTTAGAGTTATCCATAAGGGAAGGTGGCATTGCTTTCTCCAGAAAAGGAGGTGCAGATTGGTGGCTTGATGAATGCAACGTGCCAGGGCAACGGATGATGCGTGGACTCCTCCACAGATGGGGGCTGAAATGGGAATCTTTTGAGTTCAGTGGTAGGGTATGGAGTAGAGCAAGGTAAAGACAAACAAACAAACAAATAACTGGGCTGGACTCTTTGATTTGCCAGTAGGAGTCCTCACTTCCTGCTCTTCTAGGATTATCTCCAGAATTCTTCTAAGTCATGGTGTCTTTTCTTGGCCCTCTTTTTGGGACAATGGTCTGCCCAACCTCCTTGTCCACTGGATCCTTCCTCGTTAAGCCCATCATTTTTGGGGTCACCATGTGACAGTAGAGGAGGATCAGAAACTGTTCTGTTCAACCATAATCAATTAGTGACCCCTTGACTTTTTTTACTTACACCTTTGACTTTTAGGAAAAAGACAGGAGAAGAATAAATCCGCTGTTTCTTATCTTTCTTGCCCTTATTATGAGCTATACGTGGTCTTAAAAACTAAATCCTCAGCCAGTGACTCACGCGTGTAATCCCAGAACTTTGGGAAGCCGATGTGAGTAGATCACCTGAGGTCAGGAGTTTGAGAGTAGCCTGACAAACATGGAGAAACTTCATCTCTACTAAAAATATAAAGTTAGTTGGGCGTGGTTGTGGATGCCTGTAATCCCAGCTACTTGGGAGGCTGAGGCAAGAGAATCGCTTAAACCTGGGAGGCTGAGGTTACAGTGAGCCAAGATTGCACCACTGCATTCCAGCCCAGGTGACAGAGTGAGACTGCATTTCAAAAGCAAAACAAAACAAAACAAAAGAAAACAAATGAAGACAACTAAATCCTCAAACTTGCTAGAACATCTTTTAGGAAGCCCATAGATCCTTTCTGTGTTTTTCATCCATTTCCTTGGTATATATACTTTCTGTTCTGCTGTCTTGCAGGCTGAGTGCTCTTGGGCATTGTGCCACATTTTTTTTTTTTTGGTCATATTTCTTGACCTAAGCTTGGACTCTTAACTTCAAGGAGAGCAGCCAAGTGTCAAATTTGGCCTTTTCCAAGTCTTGCTTACAGAAGGCCCAGAAATCCCCTGAAGTGACTGGCAACACTGTCCTTGGGCCAAATGCAGAAGGCAGCTGCAGATGGTGCTGTAGAGAGATAGTATGCGGAAGGCACCTCCCGCCAATCCTGGATGCCCAGGCCCAGCCAAACCACCAGACTCCTGGCTCCTAGTCAAGACCCCAGCCTTCCTCCATGAAGGTCGTATGGGATTGCATCCAGATACCTTAGGAGACTGTCTGGCAACCTGTTCCCCCAGCATGAGGTGCCTCCCTTCTCTGGCCTTGGAGCCAGTCAGCACCTGAGGGAAGAATGCCTGGCAGAATGAAAGCGTAAGGACCTGTTTGTATATTTGCAGGCTTCAGTAGAACCCCATTTTTCTTAGGCTTTTAGGTGAGGCTTTCTGTTCTTAAGTTCACCTTCTGATGCCAAATATGTGGACTTTGGGCCTGTCACTTTGCTCTCTGAGACAGTCTCAGAACGACCCTCTGGGGACACGTTTGTGGTTTCAGTCTCTCCAGCGTGCATTATCCTTTCTTCTGGAGATAACACCACAAAGTTTCTTTGTCCATTCCTAGCTCAGTTCCTGTGGATCTGGTGAGGATCCTGCCTCCATAAGGAGAATACAACTTGAGACTGGCCAGTCAACACTTTCCCCCAGTCATGGGGATTGGTTCATTGGTGAGTACACAACCCAGGCCTTTTGCTTCAGGGTTGAACACACGCCTCAAATTGTCATAATTAAAGGAAATTATGCAGCTTATTATTAGCTCCTGAGGGAAAATGCTCAATTTTAAAGTGGATTTGAAGAAGAAGGACTAGAGCTGTTGGCACCACTTTGCCACCACATGGAGCCTGAGAATGAAAGCAACATGGTAAGCAGAGCCAAAAGAGAATGGCTGGGTCCCAATGGCATCATTTCAGCTCTGAGATCAAACATTAAAAATAAAATTATTTCTACCCTTGGATTTTTCTTTTCTGTTACATAGGACAAAACCTTATTTTTCTTTTTTTTTTTTTTTTTGAGACGGAGTCTCACTCTGTTACCCAGGCTGGAGTGCAGTGGCCGGATCTCAGCTCACTGCAAGCTCCACCTCCCGGGTTTACGCCATTCTCCTGCCTCAGCCTCCGGAGTAGCTGGGACTACAGGCTCCCGCCACCTCGCCCGGCTAGTTTTTTGTATTTTTTAGTAGAAACGGGGTTTCACCGTGTTAGCCAGGATGGTCTCGATCTCCTGACCTTGTGATCTGCCTGTCTCGGCCTCCCAAAGTGCTGGTATTATAGGCTTGAGCCACCGTGCCCGGCCAAAACCTTATTTTTCTTACTAAAGAAGTTTGATTTTGATTTAAAGAGTCCTAAAATCCTCTCTATGTCCCCTCCAACTGTAAACTTGATGTATCTAGCCTTGTTTAAGGCAAAGTGATAAGATTTTTCTTTGCAATCCATGCCAAGATTCTGGAAGCTGAGTTTAGGCAAGAGAGTGAAATTGCTAGGTCCAGATGTAAGCAAAAGTTCAGCTTTAGTATTTATTGCAGAAAAGTACCTGTTCAAATGTTTTGCCCATTTTTATTAGATTGTCTGCATTTTGTTATTGATTCATAGGGATTATTTGTATATTCTGGCTACCAGTCCTTTGTCAGATATGTGTTTCACAAATATCTTGTCTATACTTTCTCTTTCACTTTTTAAATGGCATCTTTTGATAAACAATTTTTTTTAAATTTTAACAAGTCCAACTTATCAGAATTTTCTTTTATATTTTTCTTTTTGTGTGCTGTTCAGAATATTTTTTCTGATTGCAAGCAAAGTTATGAAGATACTCTCCTGTTGTCTTTTAGAAATGTAATTGTTTTACTTTTCATGTTTAGGAAAACTATCTGGGTTCCTATCTGGAATTGATTTCTGTGTATGGTGTGATGTGGGAGTGAAGTTCACTTATTCTCACACGGACAACCGATTGAGTAAGGCATCATTTCTTGAGAAGGACACTCGTTACCCCCTGCCTTTCAGTGGCACATATAATTCTATATACGTGGGTCTGATATTGGATTTTCTATCCTATTCCATTGGTCTATTTGTCTGTACTTGTGCCAGTTGCATGCTGTTTCAGCTGATGTTTCTTCTTAATAAGTCTTGATGTCTGACACTATCAATCCTGCAATTCTGTTCTTTTTCTTTAAAACAGCCTTACCATTACCGGCCATTTTTGTATGTTCCTTAATTTATATAAGATCTCTTAAAATTTATCTTAGTATTTTAATGTACTTTCTGTGTAGAAGTCTTGTACACCTTTGGTTTATTTGTATACCTACAAATAAATGGTTTTATTTTAATGAAATTAAATGAATAAAAATGTAAATGCTTTTTAAAACATTTTTATTTTCTAATTATTTCTGCTAGTATAGAAGAATACAATTTATTTGGTATTAACTGTATGTTTGAAAATCTTCCTAAATTCACTTATAAATTCCAACAATTTATTTGTAGATGCATTTGGGTTTTCTATGGAGAAGATTACATTTGCTGCAAATATGGTAAATATCACCTCTTCCCTTCTAATATCTATTTATTTTTATTTATTTCTCTTGACTTGCTATACTGGTAAGGTCTGCTGGTACAATAATGAACATGCATGGTGACGATGGACATCCTTAACTCTTTCCTATTCTCAGGGAGAAAGGCTGATTATTTTAACACTGTGTAAGATGTTTGTTAGATTTTTGTAGGTACTCTAATAGATTAATAAAGTTCCCTTCTATTCTTATTTTGTGAAAAGCTCCATTTTCAAATTGTGAATGAGGGTTGGATGTTATTAAATGCTCTTTTAACCTCTATTTAAAGGTGATCATGTATTTTTCTCTTTTATTTTGTTAATGTGATAAATTATATTGCTTTTTGAGTGTTAAAACAAGTTTGTGTTTCTGATTAATTATCTTTTCACATGCTGTTAGATTTAATTGGCCAGTATTTTGTTAGGGATTTTTACATCTGTGTTCATGAAAGAGACTAGTCTGTAAATTTATTTTACAGAATGTCCTTTGCAGGTTTAGTATTAAAGTTTTGCTGGCTTCACAAAATGAGTTTGAAAGTGTTCTATTAATATTTTTTACTATGCTCTAGGAAAAATTGTATAAAATTCATATCATTTCTTCATTTAATGTTTGGAGTAATTCAATGGTATAGTTATTTGGGCCTGGAGTTATTTTACAGAAAGTTTTATATTAAAAATTTAATTTTTTTGGGCCGGGCGCGGTGGCTCAAGCCTGTAATCGCAGCACTTTGGGAGGCCGAGACGGGCGGATCACGAGGCCAGGAGATCAAGAGACGATCCCGGCTAACACGGTGAAACCCCGTCTCTACTAAAAAATACGAAAAAACTAGCCGGGCGAGGTGGCGGGCGCCTGTAGTCCCAGCTACTTGGGAGGCTGAGGCAGGAGAACAGTGTAAACCCGGGAGGCGGAGCTTGCAGTGAGCTGAGATCCGGCCACTGCACTCCAGCCTGGGTGACAGAGCCAGACTCCGTCTCAAAAAAAAAAAAAAAAAAAAAAAATTTAATTTTTTTAATAGGTATGGAATTGTTTAGATTTTTTTCTGTTTCTTCTTGTGTTTACTTAAAGAATTATTACCAGGAATTGTGTCCATTTTACCTTTACATTTTCAAATGTATTGCTGTAAAGTTGCTTACAATATTCTGTCAAAGTTTTCAATGTCTTTATACTCTGTAATTATGTTCCATTTTTTATTTCTCACATTTGTATTCTGTCTTTGGTTTTGTTCATTTTGGGGGGTTTGGTCATCTTAGGGGTTTATTGGTACATTAGGGGTTAAATCTACAATCTTGCTATTAGTTTTCTGTTTATCCCATTTATTCTTTGTCCGTCTGTTCCTCATTTTTTATCTTCTAAGGATTAATGACATATTTTTATTAGTGAATTTATCTTATTAGATATAAGGATATAAGTAGATATTTCAGTAATTACTTTAGATTTTACAATACTAATCCTTGACTTAGATCAGAGTCTGTCTTAAATTAAATCTTTTATTCTCTTTGTGCCAACGCAAAGATCTTAGAATACTTCATTTACATTCCCCTCCCACTGCCTTTTGTGTTAGAGTAGTGTGCATCTTTATTTATTTATTTATTTATTATTATTTTTTGAGACATGGTCTCTCTCTCTGTTGCTTAGGCTGGAGTGCAGTAGTGTGATCACAGCTCACTGCAGCCTCAAACTCCTGAGCTTGTGTTCCTTCTGCCTCAGCCTCCATACTAGCTAGGAATACAGGTGTCTATCATAATGCCCAAATAGTTTTTAAAATTTTTTTTGTAGAGGCAGGTTCGCACTATGTTGCCCAGGCTGGTCTTGATATCCTGGCTTCAGGTTATCCTCCTGCCTCAGCTTCCCAAAGTGTTGGGATTATAGGCATGAGTCACTAAGCCCAGCCTACATTTTAATTCTACATAGATTTTAATCACCATAATACATTAATATTTATGCTTTTTTTTTTTTTTTTTTTTGACAGAGTCTTGCTCTGTCACCCAGGCTGGAGTGCAGTGGCACCATCTGGGCTCACTGCAAGCTCTGCCTTCCAGGTTCACACCATCCTCCTGCCTCAGCCTCCCGAGTAGCTGGGACTACAGGCACCTGCCACCATGCCCGGCTAATGTTTTGTATTTTCAGTAGAGACAGGGTTTCACCGTGTTAGCTAGGATGGTCTCTATCTCCTGACCTTGTGATCCGCCCTCCTTGGCCTCCCAAAGTGCTGGGATTACAGGTGTGAGCCACCGCACCCGGCCTATTTGTGCTTTTAAAACTTAATATTAACTTGGATTTGCCCACATTTTTACCATTTCCTGAGCTTTTTATTCCTTCCTAATTTAATATGCTTTCATCCAGGATAATTTTATTTTCTGCCTAAAGAATTCATTATAGTATTTATATTAATGGTGATGAATTCCCTCTGTGTTTGGATAAAATATCTGCCTCTCAGGGCCGGGCGTGGTGGCTCACGCCTGTAATCCCAGCACTTTGGGAGGCCGAGGTGGGCGGATCACAAGGTCAGGAGATCGAGACCATGGTGAAACCCCGTCTCTACTAAAAATAGAAAAAATTAGCCGGGCGCAGGGGCGGGCGCCTGTAGTCCCAGCTACTCGGGAGGCTGAGGCAGGAGAATGGCGTGAACCCGGGAGGCGGAGCTTGCAGTGAGCCCAGATTGCGCCACCGCACTCCAGCCTGGGCGACAGAGCGAGACTCCATCTCAAAAAAAAAAAAAAAAAAAAAAAAAAAAAAAAAAATCTGCCTCTCTGAAAAAAAAACTGAAGACCATTTTTACTGGGTATATAATTCTAAGTTATCAGTTACTTTCTTTCAGCACTTAAATGATATGATTTCGATGTCTAGTGTCTTACATTAGAGAATTATTTTTGCCTTGTTTCTTTGAAAGTCATATATGATTTTAATTTGAATACTCTTTTAAAAAATAAACTTTAATTTTAGAATATTTTTAAATATACAGAAAAGTTACACTAATAGTACAGACAGTTATTACATAGTATTACGTAGCCCATGCCTAATATTCCTGTTATTAACATGTTACATTAGTACAGTTGGTTATACACCAATATTGATAAGTTATTATTAACTAAAGTCTGTATGTTATTCAAATTCCTTAGTTTTATAATTTATTTGTTCCTGTAGCCCATCCAAGATGTCATATTGTATTTAGTAATATGTCTCCTTGAGCTCTTATTAGCTGTGGCAGTTTTTCAGGCTTTTTCTTTTTTCTTTTTTTTTTTTTTATGATCTTCAGTTTTGAGGAATACTGGTCAGGTATTTTGTGGATGTCTCTGAGTTGGGATTTGTCCTACATTTTTCTCAAGATTAGAACAAAGTCATGATTGTTTAAAAGGAAAATCACAAAGTTAAAGTATCATATCACATTAAGGGTACATGTTATCAACATGACATAAATGTAGATGTTAACCTTGATCATCTGGCTGAGATAGTGTCTGTCAGATTTCTCCAGTGTAAAGTTATTGTTTTTTCATATTGTACTCTTTGCAAGAAAGCTGTTAGTTGCAGTCCATACTTAAAGAGTGAGGAGTTATGCTCTACCTCCTTGAGCTTGAAGCATCTATGCAAATTATTTGAAAATATTCTCACAGATTGATTTCTTCTTATATGACTATCTATCTATCTATCTATCTATCTATCCATCTAATCATGTGTTTATATCAGTATGAATCCTTGGATATTTTAATACTTTCAGTATAATCAAATGCCACCTTATCTTTTTGCTGAGACTATTCCAGCTTTGGTCATCAATAACCCTTTCTGATGACCCCTGGGTTCATATGTTCTTTTGCCATATCACCATTAATGTAGTTTTTTGGTTTGTTTGCTTGCTTTAGCACCTGCTTACTCTCTTGACTACAAGATGCATCTATAAATGTTTCTACATGTACCCATATACATGATATCACCAAGTTGATGTCTTCATCTGAACACTTTTAAGATTTTTTTCTTTTTCTTTGATTTTCAGCAGTTTAAACTATAATGTACTTAATTATGGCTTTCTTTTTATGTATTCTGTTTGGGATCCTTAGAGCTACTTGAATATGTGGCTTGATGCCTTTCAATGATTTTGGAATATCTTTGGTCATTATCTTTTTTCTCTCTCTCCTCCATTATTGAGACTTCTATTTTATATATATATATGAGTTACTCACATAACATCTTATATATATTATTATATATTAGATTTACTTAAATAACTTCTTACATATATTAGATTTATTCACCCAATTTTGTAGGTCTCTTATGGAAATGTCTGAATCTTTTGTTCTCATATGTCTATGGACATCTTTCTACATATTTTTTTCTTTACTCTATCTTTTAGGTTTTTTAAACTATAAAGAATACTAAGTCGGGCCGGGCGCGGTGGCTCAAGCCTGTAATCCCAGCACTTTGGGAGGCCGAGGCGGGCGGATCACAAGGTCAGGAGATCGAGACCACAGTGAAACCCCGTCTCTACTAAAAATACAAAAAATTAGCCGGGCGCGGTGGCGGGCGTCTGTAGTCCCAGCTACTCAGGAGGCTGAGGCAGGAGAATGGCGGGAACCCGGGAGGCGGAGCTTGCAGTGAGCCGAGATCGCGCCACTGCACTCCAGCCTGGGCAACAGCGTGAGACTCCGTCTCAAAAAAAAAAAAAAAAAAAAAGAATGCTAAGTCAATACTTTATCTTTCAATTTAGTAATTCTTTCTTTTGCATGGTCTAATTTTATATTAACTCCATCTCTTAAATTATTTTTCAGTGATTTTATTTTTTTCTCAACTCAAAAATTATTTTGTTTTTTGTAGCCAGATTCCAATCTGTGAGAAAGTGCACTGTATTTTCATCTATTTTCTTGAATGTGTTAATCTTAGACATTGTTAAATCCTTGTCTGCTATCTACAGCCATCCAAAGCCCTTATTTAGATAAACTGTAGAGGTTTTGGATAAGTTCTCATTCTCCAGCAGACGTTTAATTTTCTCTAGGTGGACAGTTAGACTATAAGAAAATTATCTTGATCCATTCAGTCAGTATTAGTGTGTTTCCACTTTCCCCTAACTCCTGAATCTCAACTGGAACTCTAGTTTGTTTAAAAAGTCCCCAGTTTTGGGCCAGGCGCAGTGGCTCACGCCGCCTGTAATCCCATCACTTTGGGAGACCAAGGCAGGTGGATCACGAGGTCAGGAGATCCAGATCATCTTGGTCAACACAGTGAAACCCCGTCTCTACTAAAAATACAAAAATTAGCTGAGCGTGGTGGCAGATGCCTGTAGTCCCAGCTACTCGAGAGGCTGAGGCTGGAGAATCACTTGAACCCGGGAGGCGGAGCTTGCAGTGAGCCGAGATTGCCTCACTGCACTCCAGCCCGGTGACAGAGCGAGACTCCGTCTCAAAAAAAAAATAAAAGCCCCCAGTTTCCTCCTCTATAAAATGTGGGTCTTTGTAGAAGCTATCTCATAGGGTTGTTATGAGACTTGAGTGGGTTAATATTCGCAAGGCCCTTAGAATAGTACCTGGCATGTAGTGTTATGTATTTGTTAATTAAATTTTAATACTTTAATTTAAAAATTAAACTTTTTAATGACAGCAAGCAATGTCCTTAACAATATCCCCAAAATATGTACTATTGCACGTTTCATTTAGCTGGTTTGTGTGTGTACATGACTGTGCACATATGTGTGTACGATTGTGTGTACTCACACAAAACATTTTGGTAATATCTCTTTACTCAGATTTATGACTTATACCCACAGCTCAGTCAAGTTAAAACAGCTGTGTAGATGTCTAGAGAATTATCTCTCTGGTGATTTTGAATGATCCAGGTGCAAATAAAAAACATCCAGAGTAATCAATTTCAAACTATGATCTCTGGCATCTTCTCTGCTGGGAATTCGAACCAGGAGGGAAGAACAAAACAGAGGTGGATGAGGTTCTTACTCCTTCATTCATTTCAATCAGAAGAGCTCGTAGCTATCTCTTTTATACTTGAACAAACATTTCCATGATTAAAAAACATTTAAGTACAACTGCTCTCAGGGATGATTTGAGTCTGTGTGTCTCTGAGACAATTATCTACAGGTGTTATTTCTCATCACCAAATCTTGATAGATTTTGGATAAAAAGTGAGTTCAAGTTTGTTGTTCTCAGCAAAAATATGGGGTGAACTTTTTCCAGATTAAGGGGTGCATCGTGTATTTTGATAACCAATTTGTTACATTAGGTTAAAGCTTTCTTTTGAAAATTATGAATAATTTAAAAAGGCATTCCAACTCCACACCACACCAAGGAGGCTGAAGGAGAACCTGCAGACTGGGTCAGCACATTCGTCAAAGACTGTTTGGAACTTACTGTAATGCGTTAGACTTATAGTTGATTGAGGTTCCCATACTCTCTGACCTAGAGAGCCACAATGCGTTTAACCTGGAAAATGCTCACTGCGGACATTGCCAAGTATCCACCTGGCTTATAAAAACACATCAAAGGCCCATCATATAGCTAATGGTGAAAAACGCTGACTTCATTCTAAGTCTATAAAATAATAATGGCCACTCAATAAAAGGGTACACTAAAACATTAAATCTATACATTGGTTGTAAGACATGCCCCAATTTATCACATGCTTACAATTTTTAAAATTGTGTCTTAAAATCAAAGAAATATGGCATCTGCAAATGTGTGCTCATAGATAATATGTAGAATTATAGATTATAAGCAATTTAATATTGGAGAACATTTGTTGGACATGATAATTTGGGCTTTGAAATAAGTTACCTTTAATTGTCAGACAGTAATTATCTGTCATCCATGGAGCAATACTTAAGATTTTATGATCATTGTAGAGAATAATATTTATAATTATAGAATAATGTTTATCTTTCTAGATTAATTGGTATCTAGTTCATTCAGAAGTCAAATTATTGACATCAATCACTGTCAAAAGAAAAGTTTTCCAGTTCCTGTAAGATAATCATAATTTATTTTTTCCTTTTATTTCTAGCATCTCTTCTTTTGATTTTGTTCTCGTCTTGTTCCATTGGTTAGAATTTCCAGAACAATGTTAAATAGTATTGTTTAATAGAGTTCTTCTTCATCTTTCCCTAATTTTGATGGAACTATCTTTATAGATTCACCATTAACTATGACACTGGTAGTTATTTTGAACATTTTCTTTATCATTCTGGAGAAATACCTATCTCTAGTTTACTAAGATATTTAAAAAGTAGAAAAAGAAGCACAGTTTAGTCCAAAGTGTTTTTTAGCATCTATAACAATCATATAATTATATAATCATATTTTTCTTACTTATCATATTAGCACCTTATAATATTAACAATTTGAATATTAAGTTTCACCTAGAATTTATGATTTTAAAAACACATAGAACTACTCTGCAAAAGGAATCAGTTGCTCTGTGAATTACCTATGACAAGTTTCTAACCCCAGGCAGCCAGTCTCTATGTGCCAGCATGTGGTTGGTGTCTCAGGGACCAGAGACTAATTACAATAGTGTCAGCCTGGCCTGGGCACCATTAGGAGGTCAGACCTGCCAGAAGAAATCAATTATAAAAGATGAACCTTCCTTGGATGTGTTTGGTGCCACTGCCCGCTCCAAGGCCTGAGACCTTACTTGCTGGTGCAAAGATCATGAATGCCAGAGCCTGTCATTTGTACACTACTTGGCACTGACCTTCCCTCCCACTCATCTTTGTTTTTCTGTTCAGCACAGAATTAATGATAAGATGAGGGGAGGATGTGGAGATAAGGTTTCCTTTTTAGCAGAGACTCTGGCTTCAGCCAACAAAGCAGATTGCAGACAATTTCAGTAATCCCCTAGCAGAAAACAGGCATGTGTGCACATTTGCACACATATTCTCAAAGATTACACACATACTCATACACTTATATCCTTCTCCTCACATTAAGAGATGAGTTGAGCATAGTAAGGGCTTACTATGGGCTTGTTTCATGAATGAGTAAGTGAACTCAGTTGTCCAAGAATGTCTTCATACTCACTACTCACATACACTCATAGATGCAAAAGTAGGAGGATACCCTCCCAACAGCTTCCCACACACATGCCAAGGCTCTCATGGACCCCTCTAAGCCAAGCTGGGTATCCTTAGACGTCTCTGCAACAGTTAGGTTGCAGATTTCAAGGTTTCAACTTTGGGGATTAAATCTCAATCTGAACTGCCTCAGTCACAGACAGATTTATTGCTGCATATAGTAGGAAGTCTAGAGATAGAACAAGCTTCAGAACTGATCTGGAGGCTGTCATCAAGAACTAAACTTCATCCTGTCACCTCCTCTGCCATTTGCAGAATCATCCTCACTCCGAGTCCAGTTCCCTTGTGACTGCAGGATGGCCTCCAGGAGCAGTCAGTTACACATCTCCTAGTTCGTATCAAGGTAAAGAAAGCAAGAGGCCTTCCTAGGCTTTCTTAGGAGCCAGGAAGAATTTTCCAAAGCTTCCCTCAACTTTCTTAAGAGCAAGGAAAAACTTCTAAAAATCAATGGCAAACTTCTTCCTGCATATTAAAGACCATAATTAGGGCAGTGCTCTTTTCTGAAATAGGAGATGAGATTGTACTTACACCAGGCAAGTCTACCTCCTGGAGGGGGTCACGGCCAAGGAACAGATGCTGAGAAGTCAAATATCAAAATCACAACAGTCTGGAAGCGATCTGCAACCAGTGAGTTTCCATTACTAGTCTTATGTATGATAATAGATGGATAGAATGCACGGTAGAGGTTTACGGGCATGGTCCTCTCTGGCTTCCCTGAAATCACACCACCGAGACAGTTGCCTTTCATAGACACAAGGAAGGCAGCATCAGCTGGTCCAACCAGACCTTATTATTTCTTTCTCTCCCGGGACCTGTGCGTGGAGGCTGCTGAAGTGAGAACAGGGTCCCACATGCACGGTGAGCAAGAAGTTCAAAGTGATATCTTGCCTTCATCCCTTCTTCTCTACTTTCTTCCTCCTGCTCCAGGGAAAATAAAGGAAGACAATTGTTTTGGTACAGATTTAAATTAGTCCTTGGCTATCTCTCAGTCCCCTGTCACCGCTGCTCCAACCAGAAAGCCAGAGTAGTTGATGCGTATGAGTGTGTGTGCATGCACACGTGTATGTGAGTCTGTGTAAGTATGTGTGCTTGTGCGTGTGCATCTGTATATCTCTGTGTGTGCACATATGCATGCACATAAGCACCCGCTGATCAAGCCATTGGCAGGTTTGCATAAAGCACAGGATACAGAGGCCCTAGGAAAAAAGACCTTTTGAATAAAAAACAATCTAAGTGGAGGGGGCTTTAGCTTTTTTATTTTTTAACAGTTTTATTGATATGGAATCCCCTGTCATACAATTCACATATCTGAGGTGTAAAAAAAATTCCAGTGACCTTTAGTATATTCACAGAGCTGTCTATCCATCACCACAATCAATTTTAGAATATTATTATTCCCCTAAAAAGAAACCCCATACCCTTCAGCTATCCCTCCCCAATACCCCCTTCCCTCCCAGCCCTAGGAAAGCAGTAATCTACTTTCTGTACCTATAGATTTGCCTATTCTGGACATTTCAAATAAATGAAACTACATAGTATGTAGGTTTTTGAGTAGTTTCTTTCACTTAGCATAATGTTTTCAAGGTTCATCTGTGTTGTAGTGTGAATCAGTACTTCATTTCCTTTTCATGGCTGGATAATAATCTGTCATATGAATAAACCACATTTTATTTATCCATTAATCAGTTGTTAGCCATTTTGGTTGTTTTTACTTTTTAGCCATTATGGGATAATACAGTTATGAACATTTGTGTTCAAGTTTTTATGTGGACATATTCTTTCATTTTTCTAAGGTATGTACTTAGGAGTAGAATTGTTGGCTCACATGGAAACTCTAGGATTAACTATTTGAGGCCAGACTGTTCTCCAAAGCAGCTGTACCATTTAATATTCAGTGGTTTATGAGGGTTCTGATTTCTTTACATCTTCACCAACACTTACTGTCCATCTTTTTTATTACAACCATCCTATTGGGTGTGAATTAGTATCTCACCAGGGTTTTTCCATCAGGGAAATTTGCATTTTTCTGATGACTGATGATGTCATCTTTTCATGAGCTCATTGAATATTTACGGATCTCCCTGGGGGAAGTGTGTCTATTTAGAGCCTTAGGTAAGTGAATTTACATTTCTAAACCTCAGTTTCACCTAAAATGAGAATGAAATGGGTGGACTGAGTGATCACACAGGAGCTTTTTCATTCTGGGTGTCTCTGGCTCCATGGAAGGGCTTTGAGAAGAGCTCTTTTTTTCTTTTTGCCTTTCCTACCTCTTTGGCCTGAGTGGTTTCCTTGTTTTCACTCTGCTTCCTGGGGAGGGCTCATCTCTGGCATTCAACTTAAGCTGTTTAGAACATTCAAGTGTCATTCACTTTAGCTTTGAGAGAGCACTCACAAATCACAATACATCTGCTCCCTAGTCTGTAGGGACAAGGTTAGTATCTGATATCCTGGGTATTAGATGTCTCCTCCTGGCCTGCCATCAGGCACACAATGCATGTTATTTACATCCATCATCAATGACCTCTTATTGGAAAAATGAATATGAATGGTGCTTCCCAAGTATAAAAGGTAATAGTAATTCTTTTCATGACAATAAATGCTGTTAACTCAGATAAAAAAAGAAATCTTCAACAGCCAATCCCTATAACTTCAAGTTTTACTTCAAGATAAAAATCAAATATATATAGACATTTGATGAGATATACAGAATTGAAATTTTAGGTCAAACTACTGTTTCTTTTTCTTTTTCTTTTACTTTAAGCTCTGGGATACATGTGCAGAATGTGCAGGTTTGTCACATAGGTATACATGCGCCATGGTGGTTTGCTGCACCTATCAACCTGTCATCTAGGTTTTAAGCATGCATCAGGTATTTGTCCTAATGCTCTGCCTCCCCTTGCTCCCTACCCCCCGATAGGCCCTGGTGTGTGATGTTCCCTTCCCTGTGTCCATCAAACTACTCTGTTTCTTGATCAGGAATAGAATAATGTTTTAAAAGGTGTTAAGGCTTATGCAGCTATTCTAGATTTTGTTATCTGTAAACCTTTTATCTAGGAATTCTTCTATTTGGAACAAACGATAAACTCTTAGTGGTCTTAACATTTTGACCAGTATTTGCTTTTCACCTTGCTTTGAGGAATGCTTCCAGCTAGACATCTTCATGGGAAACTAGGAAAAATCTGAAGGAGAAAGACACCAAATTTTTTTTTTCAAATCACTTTAGGCAATTGCCACCATTTTATTAAGGTGGCTTAATAAGAAGGTGCAGACTTTGCTAAGTTGGGTATCCGCCCATTCAATAAAGTCAACAGGAGACAAACTTGGTAGCAGGGAATATCTAATTGCTGCAGGCAGAGATCTGAATGCTTTTCTTAAAGAAAAAAAATACTCTCACATTTGATTTATAGGCTGAGTTGTTTAAAGTTTTCCCCTTTAGATATACAAGCAGCTAATATTACAAAAAAATTATTTACAGTGCAGTGCTGCTTAGTAACAAACACTCATCATCACCTCTATGACTCCCAGTCTGGGAGAGCTCTCATCCTAGCTTTGCCTGCTGTGTGACTCTGTGCCTCTCATTGAGCACCTCTGGGCTTTGCTTTCCTCTTCCGTGGGCTGCTCTGCACCAGGTGCTTTACATACACTCTCTCATTAAGCCAATACCAGGAAACAAAATGTTAAGCTCTTTCCAGAGCTGCTCCCACCCTTCTTTTCTTTCCCCATGTAGTGA
Source organism: Macaca nemestrina (assembly GCF_043159975.1). NCBI lineage: Eukaryota > Metazoa > Chordata > Mammalia > Primates > Cercopithecidae > Macaca > Macaca nemestrina. Next base: position 12,626,860 of record NC_092135.1, read on the forward strand.
ATAAGGTTGGAATGCATAATCTAGTATTTAGACTTGAATCTCAGCCCTACCACTTATTGACTTCGTGCAAGTTAATATGTACCCGAGCCTCAGTTTCCCCAGCAGTGTGTAGCAGTGTTCTTAGCTTGAACCTAATCCATCCTCACTCTGTAGGTCAAAATGATTAGGACATGTCTAGAAGGGTCCACTGGATTAAAGGGGAGATTCTGCATTCAGTATTACAGCTTCCCCCAGACAGTCCTCTGATGGTAGCTTGGCAGATAACATGGAAGGCAGATTTGCTTCCCTTCCTTATTTATATGCTTGCTTTATCTGGAAAAGCAGTATCTATGCCAATCAAATGTTGGGTAGAGAACTAAGCAGTCTGTATGGGCTATTTATGAGGAATTTAATGAGCCAGCATAGTTGCTTTCAATTAGTTGTATCAAACACTACTGCCTGCTTAACCAATATCCATTCTTTCCAAATAGTACCTCAATTTTATTCAGATTTCCATGCTTATCTATATGGCCTGGGGGTTCAGGAGAGGTGGACTCTATCCTCTGAGTGTGAATGCTGATTGGTCTAAACCAGTTATTGTAACATCAAATTCCTTGTCACTGTTTGGTTGGAGCATGAACAAGAGAGAAAATTCAGATCAGTGAATCATTGGGAAGATATCTGCTGGGGGCTTCTTCTCATGACAAGGAGAAAATAAAGAATAGAGTGGGCTGGGCATGGTGGCTCATGCCTGTAATCCCAGGCCGAGGCAGGAGGATTGCTTGACCTTAGGAATTCAAGACCAGCCTGAGGCCGGGCGCGGTGGCTCAAGCCTGTAATCCCAGCACTTTGGGAGGCCGAGGCGGGCGGATCACGAGGTCAGGAGATCGAGACCATCCTGGCTAACACGGTGAAACCCCGTCTCTACTAAAAAAATACAAAAAAAAAACTAGCCGGGCGCGGTGGCGGGCGCCTGTAGTCCCAGCTACTCGGGAGGCTGAGGCAGGAGAATGGCGTAAACCCGGGAGGCGGAGCTTGCAGTGAGCTGAGATCCGGCCACTGCACTCCAGCCTGGGTGACAGAGCGAGACTCCGTCTCAAAAAAAAAAAAAAAAAAAAAAAAAAAAAAAAAAAGACCAGCCTGGGAAACATAGTGAGACACTCTCTCTCTCTCCACACACACACACACACACACACACACACACACACTTAAAAAGATTAGCCAGGCATGGTGGCACATCCCTGTAATCTCAGCTACTTAGGAGGCTGAGGTGGAGGATTGTTTGAGTCCTGGAGGTTGAGGCTGCAGTGAACCATGATCACCTAACTGTGCTCCAGCCTGGGTGACAGAGCAAGATCCTGTCTCAAAAAAGAAAAGAACAGAGTGAACATGGTAAAGATGATAGAACAGATAGATGCATAAAACTTAGGTCTATGAAAATATTATTGTACTGCTGAATCAACAAATCTGATGAGATAATAGATATTCCTAATTGATTAAGCCACTTTGTTTTGAGTTTTTAATTAACCAGAAAGTGGCTTAGCCAACAAAGAATGCTTCTGTCTGGTTACTTGCTTTAGCTGTCTCCTGCAAGACTGAATAAGGGGTTCGCATTTTCTCTTTTAAATCCATAAGTCGTCTCTACTCCTGACACAGTTGAAGATGTTGGTCAACTCTCCCAGGGTAGTCGAGGAGGTTCATCATGTGAAAGGCAAAGTATTGGTCCAGGCGAGACTAGTCTAGAGGCTCTGTCTGTGGGTTTCTTTAGGCAAAATTGAAATATAATTCGTAGAGTGAGGACAAGTCACTGCACTGATGGCATGGGTCAGTTGTAGTTTGGGGATAATGTTTTATCTCCTTAGCGCATTCAGAATCAGATACACTCGGGGGAAATTCTTTACTCTATTATTTCCGTAACGTGGCTTAATAAATATCACATAGGATTGCACTGAAAATTATGAGACTGGCACGCTACCAACTGCACTAACGAGGCACCTAGGATTGCCTTGAATATTAATTGAGATAAAGCATATAAAGAGAACAGCACAATGGTCAACCCATAAGAATGCTCAGAACTTGTTATCATCATCATCATCATCAATCATCATCATCATCACCACTGTCATTCTCATAATCCTTCTTCTCCTGCTAAGGTTGAAATTGGACTTATGTTCATAAATAGGCAATGCTGGTTAATAGTGGCTTAAAATGTGGTCACTTAATGGTTCTGTAAGGATCTGTCTCCTCCAATAATAATAATGACTACATTTTGTTAAAAGTTTACTGTGCTCAAAACTTAGGTCCATGAAGAAGTCATTGTGCTGCTGAATCCGCAGATCTTATGGGATAATTTATAACAACTCACACTGTTAAAAGCATAGTATGTGCATTATCTCATTACAATCTTGAGGAGATGAGATACTGAGGTGAAGCAACTATCCCAACTTCCCACGGCAGTAAGTGGCAGAGCCAGGTCTGAGCCCAGGTAGTCAGACTTCAGAAGCAAGCCATCATTAAAGACATGATACTTTCTGCCTCATTGAAGTGACTCTTGCTGATGCCTACTACATGCTGGACACCAGTCAAGGTCTTTATAATATTCACCTAATTAATCTCACAGCCTTTATGACATAGGTGTTAAGAAGTGAGAAGGGTCTCAGATTCACCCTACTCACAAGCTAACAAGTTACTCTGCCACCATTTTATGGATGCTGGTAGAAGACACAAGATTCCTGAGTTAGAGACAAAGGACATAACAATAGAAGTAGCCAAAGTATTAGAAATTGCATGGCAATTCCCCAAGCTCCATTTCACACAGAGTGGTGTGAAGAGGGCTAGATGACACCTGTACACACAGTGGGTTGAGATACAGGAGACAAACTCTCAGCTTTAGGGAAGTTGAATCTTTTCTAAGAGGTAGTAAGCCTGCCTATCCTTTGCTCTGGAGGGAGACAATAGCCTCTCTTTTCATGTGATCAGGTCTCATCTTCCAAGACTATGCAAACATTCTTGAAAAGAGAGTCCAAAACAAACAGCAAGCTGTGCCTTGCTCACAAGATAATGTAGAAAGTCAAGAGACCCCTGGAGAACTGTCTCTCAACAACAGGTATTATTATTAGTCTTATCATACAAATAAGAAGACTGAGGCCCAAGATGATGCAACTTGCTCAATGTCACATGACCAGGTTTGAATTCCTGCTCTGCCTCATCTTTGCTATGTAACCTTGCTTAATTTATGTAACCTGTAGATTCTACCTCCTCAATATGTTTACTATGAGTCCCTTCCTCCCCCTTCCCACTCTAACCCTTATATCAGACTGTGTGACTTCTTACCTAGGTCATTGTACCAGTTCCTAATGACCTTAATCTTGCTTTCCTCCAGTCTTTCTTGCAGGTTTGACCAGAGTCTTCTTTCTAAAATGCAAACCTGATTATATGATTCTCCATCCTTTAAGTCTTTAATGACTCACTACTATTTATAATGCTTACCATGGCATATGAAATCCTTATTCATTTGGTCCCTGCCTACCTTTCTGATAGTCACTCCTGCTAGAACTAATTACAGTTCATGCTCTTTCAAGCTGCTATGCACTTGATTTCCTCTGCTTGGAAAATCCTTTCTCTCCCAGTGCATCTGGCAAGTTCTATCAGTTTTTAAGAATTTCACACATGGCATCAACTCTGTAAAGCTTTGTCAGAATTTCTCTCCCACCCACCAGAAAGACTCCCTCCTTCTTCCCCCTTCTTTCCTTTCCCTGACTCTTACCATTTGGTTCTTTACTTCTTTCTTGCATCGTATCCATTTAGATCCCACACGCTTAGCCACCCATGTCCTGCCAGTGGTAAAGACCTCTGATGCCCAGACCTTCTATCATTTCACTGCAGTTTCTGGAGTCATTATCCTTCACCTTTTTTCTTCCAACTTTTATTTTTGGCTTATGGGGTACATGTGCAGGTTTGTTACATGGGTAAATTGCATGTTGCTGGAGTGTGATGAACAAATGATTTCGTCACCCAGAAAGTGAGCATAGTAACCAATATATCCTCCACTTCTGAAATGGGATTTGCCTTTCTCAAAATTTAGTGCTGCTTTGACTCCTCAAAAATGCAGAAATCAGTGTTTGTCTTGGGTAGGGAGCAGAATTATGGATTAACTAGAATGAGCACAAGGGAAACTTCTGGGTTGATGAAAAAGATATATATATATATATATATATTGATTATGGTGCAAGGAACAGATGACGTCAATGAGATATAAGTGAAGTTGCAAGTCAATTGCCTTAAAATGGGAGCAGACTTAGCTAGTACATATCCTTCTGTGTCTTCTCTGTTTCTGCCTGGATCTTGGAAGCAATGGTGAAGGCAGAGCAAATATCTTGTCCCTATGAGACAATCAGAAAATGGAAAGGATAACAGAGGAGAAAACAAGAGTCTGGGTCTCCAGTGTCACCATGGAGCCTTTTTAGCAGCCCTCACTACCCACCTTCACACGTCTCATTTGCACTTAAAATGTTCAAGCCATTGTTTTTCTGATTCCAGTTGCACACAACTGGGTGCAGTTCCTAATTTACACATTTTTGAAGCTGTGTGTCTATACTGGCAAGAGCCAGAGAATCAATGAGCAATACATTCAATCAGTGCAGGTCAAAATCATTCACTTGCTTCACCCCTTTTGTAATTGGTGGAATTTTACTTCTCAACAACCAGATATTTGCTTTAAATTTTCTTTTTCTCTGTTGGTGTGGATTAGTCTTCCTTAGTCTCAAGCTTGCCACTCAGATGGAAATCAGTCCCTCCTCAGCACCACAAGGTGAAACAGGTTCTAATGGAATCAACTTAGGCCAGCCCTGGAGCATCACTTTGTTCTTTGTTTTCATATAAAAATCAGCCAACTGGAACCTAAATAAATCAATAGTGGCTAAACATGGAGGTTCCTCCTTTTAAATTTCTTTCTTTCTTTCTTTCTTTCTTTCTTTTTTTTTTTTTAGACAGAGTTTTGCTCTCATTCTGGAGTGCAATGGCACGATCTCCGCTCACTGCAAACTTCGCCTCCTGGGTTCAAGCGATTCTCCTGCCTCAGCCTCCCGAGTAGCTGGGATTACAGGTATGTGCCACCTGGCTTATTATTATTATCATCATTATTATTATTATTGTATTTTTAGTAGAGATGGAGTTTCTCCATGTTGGTCAGGCTGGTCTCGAACTCCCAACCTCAGGTGATCCATGCGCCTCGGCCTCCCAAAGTGTTGGCGTTACAGACGTGAGCCACCATGCCCGACTGTCTTTTAAAATTTCTTTGGACCCCTCAATAAATCTGAAAACAAGAATGAAAGCAATTCTATCAGGAGTCCTCACTGAGGTGGAGAGGAGGATTGGAGATGCTCTGGGGGAAGGAGCAGAGAGAAGCCTGTATTCTTTATTAAGCCCGGCCCCACCTGCCTCCAACGCTCACCTCGAGGCCCTGGCTCCATCCTAGGCATGACAGGGGCAGGCGTTGGGTCCAGTCACGGGCGGTGCAATCCACTGGCAGTGCAATCATTCCTGGCAAAAAGACTTGCAACTTGCACACGCCGGAGGTGGGGGACTAGTCTGAGGAAAGAGGTCGCCACATTTCCTCCCCTGTGAGCGGAATCTAAGTGCTGTCACCTTTCCCTGATGATGCACTAATTACAGCCTCTTTCTCTCTCCTCCCTGAGGCCACTTCTGTTTGCTTCTCCTGCCAGCTCCCAGCCCCTATTCTGTGCCAGGTGAGTCACTAAGGCTGGAGACCCTGAGAGGAGGCACTCGTGATTCCATCCTCACAGGCTCCTGGGCTATTGGAGCTTCTTGAGCCTGTGGGGGGCAGTTGCTTGGGGCATCACATTGGCAACACTTTATTCCAGGAGATGCTGATGCCTCAGTCTGGTGAAAGGGGTGGCTGGGAGTTTGTGTCTTAATCCCTCTCCCCATTTGAGTCTGATGCAGACTTAGATTTAAGAACTTCATTTCTAGAGGACTCAGAAGTCTCCAGTGGATTCTCCATTCCCCACTCCCCGAAGCCCTATTCTTGCCCACCTTTGCTCATGCTCTCCTCCTGCTCCTTCCTATTTAAATCCACTGTCACATCAACCCCTAGTGTCAAGTTTGGTCCTCACCAACTTCATGAAGCCATCAGCAGCAACTCTGGTTTGCGATGGTTCCTCTTTCTCTAGGCTGTTTAGCACGGGGCCTTCCCCTCATTTGGCAATGGATCCACAGAGCCTAGGCAATTTCTTTTGTTATGAGTATATTTTATATCACCTGTCAAAATGTGGGCCCTTATCCGCTGCACCTCTGTGGCACACTTCACAGACTTAGAGTGCCTGGTGCCATGTGTCACAGCAGAGGTGCCGGGCCTGGTCTAGTTACCACAGTTATCCACATCATGAAGTCTGGCATCAGGCAGGCACAGGTTCAAATCTCAGCTTGGCAATATCTAAGATCTACGACCTTGGTCAAAGTCCTAAGTCCTATGGGCCCCATTTGCCACAGTTTCAGAAAAAAGGGGGTTTAGTACAGAAACAGCCTCCCAACAACTGTTCACTTAAGGGTGGTTATTGTCAGGATAGACTGGGTTATTTCTTTTTCTTTCCATTCTTTTTATTTCCTTCACTCTTGTGATACCCTTCCTATTGTTGGTGTGAAAATAAGGCTAATTTTTACTAACACGAAACTGATGTATAACTTACACCAGCAAGCGTGTTTCAGTTGTCACAGACCACAGGCCATGTAAGTCCTTTGAAAATGAGACACACAGTCACACCATAGGTGTTGGTTTGTTATATAAACTTAGCACTTACGAAGCTACCTGTTCCTCTGTAGGTACCACACATGTAGTTCTGCTGTTCTGCTACCAGGTGAGCAGTGTTGATTTTTTTTGTATAGCTTCTTTAGGAAGACAGCCATATCCATGGTAAAAAGAAAGATTAACATATTGTCCCCACTCAATTGTGCATCTACTATGCAAATATAAACACTTCTAAAAACAGCGAAACAGAGAAAGGGAAAGGGAAAGAAAGGCGTCACAGGTCTGCGCTACTCAAAGTGTAACCTGATGACGGACTGCATTGGCATCATCTGGGAGCTTGGCAGGAATGCGGACTCAGGCCCCACCCCACATCCAGTGAATCAGAATCTGCATTTTAACAGGATCTGCAGTGATTCATGTGCACATAAAGTTTGCAAAGGGGCTTCCGTGGAGAACATTTTAAAAATGTCAACAAGTGGTCTCAGATACAATTTGGTCCCTCTCGTGAACCTTAACCGATGTCATGCCCTATTTGTTAGCACTTTACTCCACACTAAGATGAGGGAGTTCCTTTATTTCTTGATTTATGCTTCATAAGAATCTTTAATACAAGTGGAAGCAGTTTCTGTTCACATAGTCCCATTCTTTAATATCTTCCGCCGCCACGCTTTAGATAGTCGAATGCAGGGGGATGAGATTGTGACCATGCTAAATACATCAACATTTATATCTCCCAGTGGCAGTATAAATAGACAGGCTTGCAATTCCTCTATTCATCAATGATTTTACTGTGCATTAAGGCATTGGGCTGGCCCCTGAAGATAGAAAATGAGCAGAAGATGGCCCTTGTTATGCTCGGGAGAAAGGCAGAGGTAAGAAACATCCTGGCAGTCCAACATGTGGGCAAAATGATGTGAAGGCAAAGAGGAGGGAGTGCTTTGATTTCTCCAGCAGTGTTATGGAGGAACTGTCCCCTACCCCTTTCCCACATTGTAGTAAGGAAGACAGACCTGAGGAGGCAGCAGCTGGAATAAAAAGACACCCATGAAAGACCACTGGGATTTCAAATCACAAAATCCTCTCTCCTCTTTGTACAGCCTCTCTTCTCAGGCAGGCAAAATTGCTTCCTACATCTTTATTAACCCTTAATTCCAGGGACCAAAAGCGATGTCTTTAAATGTGTCTCCTCCTGAACTGAGATCAATAGCTTGCCTTGACTTTATTCTTACTATAATTTCTCGACTGAGGTTTCTTTCTAGATATTTTACAGCATCTCTACTACAATTAGATCAGGAAACAAAGAAATAAACTGAACCTTATCAGTGTTTTATGCCAATATCTGGCAATACTGTGAAAGAGGTGTTGTGATTAGGCAATTTTCATTACTAAAAACACTATGGCACAATAAATTAATTCAATGTTGTGCACTTATCTATTAGACACCTTACTATAGGAGTATAAAAATGTTAATTATTCATTATCATCACTCTGATTATTTGTTGTGGCTGATAATTACATTGAATATATTTTATATCAGTAATAACCTTCTGTCTACATTTACAACATGTCGTATCTTGGGGGCTTGTCAAGTTTTTTCCCCAAGCCTTTCCTTTATTAAGACACAGACCTCAGGAGTACATAACCTTTATGTTGAAGGCTGATTTTCTTCTTTCATATAAAGAGCAAATATTATAGATTAATTAATCCAGGATGATTATAATTTAATCACTCTTCCTCTGGCTTCACGAGGGATTTGGCTTTTATTCAGTTGCTCATTCATATTGTTATGAAGAATAAATGCAGGCATAAAATATTTGTGTGCCATGAATTCACAGAACAACTAACCTGAGAACCTGGAGGGGGATGTGTGCCAGCCGAGCCATCACTAGCGTCCCAGGCCATGTGGCCTCGGGCTCGAATACCAGCTGGTGACCCACAGATGAAGGCACTTCACACCAGTGCAGGAGTGCATGGTCCCTGAATCCACTGAATTTGGTGTAGTTCAACCACGAACAAAATATTTCGGTCACACAAAATGTACCCAGTTCCTACTATGTTGGACTCTGAGCACTGTGTTGGACTCTGAGAATAAACTCCTTACCAGCTGCTTGATCTTGGGACCTTTATTTAATCTCCTTGTGCCTTGATTTCCTCATCTGTAATAATGGAACCTTCTTCACTGGATAGTGAGGATTAAATAAGACGATAATACCCATTGAAAGGCCCTTAATGATATCTAGCACTGGCAAACACTCAATAAATCTAAGCTGTAGTTATTGCTATTACTATTCAGACACGATTTCTCTTGTCGAGGTGGAGATAGGTGTGTAAAAAGTAATGCAACAAATTGTTCCAGTACAGTGATTGAAGTCTATTGAAAGGCACATGTGAAGGATGTGGTCAGTCTCCTTTGGGTGCAGTGAGCTGGGACAGACTTCAGAAAAGAAGAGACCCTCAGAACGAATTCGCGCAATGAATATGCCAGATATGTCCACTGAGACGGTGGTGGTGGATGGGGTCAGGGAAAAGACTGAGTGGTCAGTAATAGCTGTGAGGCTTGTCGGTCTCTGTGGGGATACAGTCAGCAAGGACCAAGTGTGGTCAAACATGGTGGGAGGCAGCTTGGAGCTCACCCTGAAGGCACTGAGGAGCCATTTAAGACTTTTCGGCAGGGGAGTCACACATCAAATTAGATTGCAGGAATGTCCTACAGCAGCCAGAGTGGGAGCCAAGTGAGTCAAATGGGACAGGCAGTTGGCCAGGAGTCCACACAGGAGAGGATCGATGGCAGGATGCAGGCGGGAGCTGTGAGATCTGAGCTAGGTAGGGAATGTGGGCTCATGGTGCAGAAGTTATACATGTAAAGGCACAACTGGTCCAAGGATGACTTCAGAGAGGAGCAAGGAGGCTTCTGAGTTTGTTTTAAAATAGCAGCTATATTATTGGCGAGGTTCCCCATTCCTACAGCACAGGAAGGAATGAGGGAGAATTACAGGTGAAAGGTACAAGTGGAAGACAACTACCATCCACATGTATTATGCACCGCCTGCATGCCAGGTACTGCACAAAATGTAATATGTAACTTTTACTACCTGTTAAATCTTCACAGGAGCTCAATGAGGAAAATGCCATTATGATCCCCACCTTACAGATGAGGAAACAGAGGCTCTGATTGTTACATCTCAGGGCTGCAGAGCAGAAGGTGATAGCTTTGAACTCAGGAACATTTTCCTCCTTGATTCCCATGTTAATGAAATGAGCAATACGAGTCCTGTAACTTGGTGTTTCATTCCATATCTTCAATGGGAACTGTCAGAGCCCCCATACTGGGTTGCTCCCAGGTGGTCATAGTGTGGGGCTCCTGGGAGGATGTACCAGGCCTTGGAGTAGCCATGGCTACATGCTGTGTAATGTTTACATTGTAACCACTGTAGGAGAGGGCTGCTCCTTTGAGGTGAGTGTTCTTCCCAGACGTAGAGAAGGTTGGATTTCCAGGGCGGCTGCATCCCACAGCTGCAGGAGACAGCATGGGCAATGACTGCAAGCCAGCAAAATAGGTGGCTATTCAAGGGAGGCTGGTGCAGATGAGGGCACTCTCTGATTCATAGAGAACAATACCCCTGAGATCTCAGGGACAAGAAAAGTTCCAGCTGAGAAGACACAGGGGACATCTTTGGCTCAAGGCACTGAGGTAACAGGTGAAAGAACATAGTTCCCAAGTTTCCTATTTCTGTGGGCCTCAGTTTTCTCATTTGCAAAGTGGAGTAACTCCTCACAGGACTGCGGCGAGAACTAGTGAGGATGCTGATTCAGCAGTAGAGTGACAGACCAGGTACGCTCCACTAATGTTCCTTTCTGTCCTAGGGAGAGGGCTCCAGGCAACCAAGAGACAGCAAGATGCGCAGTGAAGATCCCATGCATGGCAGTGTCACCACCCAGCAGCAGAGGGTGGGGTGGCTGTGACCTGGGGCTCCTGACAAGTGGGTTGGCCTGCAACAGAATTTTGAGAAGGGATTTGGAGGATACTTTTGGAAGACAACCAAAAGAGATTAATTAGCTTAAACAGTGCCCTTAATAATCAGTTCTCGGCCCTGGTTGCATGTAAAAATTGTTTAGCCTTTAGTCTGCACCCCCAGAGACTGAGATTCAAGTGGAGCCAGGTACAGGTATATTTTAAAATCTTCCCTGGATATTCTAAAGTGTCCCCAGGGTTAAAATTACCAATTAGGCAAAGGGTGAAGGGTGGCTACTTAGGCTCCACCAGGCATTAGCATGGTCTCTAGGGAGGCTCCCCCAAGCTCAGATACGTTAACAGGCAGCTTTGGAGAAATAGCAACAAAACTTTTCAAGCCAAGGAAATGTCACAGGGCAAACTCGTTGGAAGATTCTCCCAGTCATTCAGTGTTTCTACTGGGGTACAGTACATGCTGAATGCTGTGGTCTGGGCCAGCCACAAAATATAGCAACACTTCCTTCAGAATCTCCATTGTCTAGCAGTTCGGGGATGGGAGAATGAACAGAAAAGCTCATGATGGCAGCCCTGTGGCCCAGCGTTTCATGCCTGTATGGTAGGATGCAGTACTGTCCTTGAGCAGAAGGGATTGCTGCAGAAATAATGACTTCAGTTGTGCTCACGACCTAAGTTACCCACAGTGCAGGGCAGGCCATGACTAGTTTGGCCTGGTCTACATCTATGTAGTCAACTTACAACTCTGCAGGAGAGGATCTGCCTGTTTATGGATTACGTTTGACCAACTTTTAAATCCAGCCTGGTTTTTTCCACTACTCCACTCTCTCTGGGTCTTCCTCCCCATTTTCCTGAATGACATTCAGACTCCTACAATTTTTACCTCTGCAACTATAACTAGGATGTCAAGCTGGTTTGCAGTGTTCATTTTTGTGCTGAACCTACCGCAGGCACCAAATGTCTGTTGATTGATTGGTTGTCATCACCAGCACATGATGTGTAGCTCAAAGCACAGGAGAGTGATGTTGGGATTGTCTTCTTTCCTACATTGTGCTGATGAGCAAGAGTTGACTGTGATATCTTCTAGGCTGAGTAATTGCCCTTTCTACAAATGCCCTCTTGAGTCCAGAAATATAGAACAGACAATTTCTCTTTATTATCACAGTGATACCTTTATATAATCTCTTGTTGGTTCAGTTATGTTTTAGACCTAATATGTAATCAGCAGAGTTTCCACAGTGATCCAACCTGAAGTTTATTTTTACCATTTAACTTTTGAGGAGCTATATTTATTAATTATTATATCCTGATTTAAATGTGTTTCTAAAAGTTTACAGAGAAAAAACAAAACAAGGCATTTTAAGAGAGCAGATGTCTAAACTCAGGTACTGAAATAACTTCAGAAACCATCATAGTTTAATGAAGGGCCTGTATAATGTTTGATTTAAAAAACAAGGGTGAAGTAGGCGGATGGGCACAGGAGAAACTCTTAACTTTGAATGTTATAACAGGGTTTGATGTATACATCTCGGAGTCAGTCTATAGACTGGTGTTTTTTTCTAAGAAAGTAAGTTTGGATTTTAAGAGGAAGAATCCACATGTGAAAAAGTTCTCTCCTAGAAAAGATGCTGCAGAATTTTTAGGTCCTTAAGATGGGCAAAACATAACCAATATTAGGTTATATCTTCAGGCCATTATTATGGGCAAAAAGACAAAATGTTGTAAAGACTTTATAATTTTGCCTTTACACTCTTGTTTTTAGTGTTCTTACTAAGCTCTTCCATAGCATAAAGTACTTGTGGGAAACCTGCTACTGTTTCTTCAGTCATATCTTCCTCCAGACTTGGTTCTTCATCTGCTTCTTTTCAGGTATATGTATTTTTCATTTGATTATCAATTATCATTGTATTAGCGTTTCTGGTGTAGTATGTTTAGCAGTTCTCATGCCATTTCTTTTTTTTTTCTTTCTCATGATTAACCTGGCCATGTTTGTCCAGATCTTGTTTGTTTGAAGCATTGAATTCATTCTTTTTGAATCCTTCTCATCTTCTCTGTCTGAAACCAATCCCACAGGCGTGACAAGAGTTGCATGCTGGGTTCTGGATGGAAATATAGTTAAAATGAAGCACTAATCAGACTGCACCTTGGCCTGTTTCCTTGTTGCTAAAAGTCACATAGCACTAGATAGATAGCATTTGCATCCCCATCGTTCCTATAGGTAGGATTTCTGATATCGGGTCACAAGACTGTTTAGGAACTGACTTGCATCCTCTTTGTTCCTGTAGACAGGGTCTCTGACATTAGAATCATATGGTTTTTGTTTAAGAATCACTTAAGAAGATTTTTTCTGGCCCCAAATTCTAGCAACCAGTTTAAAGACTCCCCCCCCCACCCCCACAGAGGAATGTGATCAGCATGAGAATACAGCTTCTTAATCTCTCTATCCAATGACTTTACCCTGCACTCTTTAACCAGTCAATGATCTCCACACTTTGGAGTGGAGAAACTCCACTCCAAAACTCTTATCCAAAACCCTATCTCCAAACTCTTTGGGGAGATGGATTTGAGGTTTCCTGCCATCTCCTCACTCAGCTACCCTACCATTGAATCTCTTTCTGTGCTGCAACTCAGTGTCTTAGTGTGTTGACTTGTTGTATGCATTGGGCAAGGAACCTATTACAGTTTTAGGTCTTTCCTTAGAGCTGTATTTTGAGGTGAGAGTGTTACTTATCCACTGCTCTTTTGTGGCTCAGTGATGCAGAAGTGAAGAAAAAAGATTAATGGCAGCTAAGCACCAGCCCTGGCTGGACGGTCTGGGTTCTGCTTTCTTTTCTTTTCTTTTTACACATTCTGTACCAGCCACCATTCCACTCAGCCAAAGGTGCATCCTGTCCTATGGGATTAGCTGAGCCCTCTTCCCCAACCTGGCAGAGTCATCTGCATTGTGGAAGCTCTGGTGGCCTTTCCTGCCCTGGTCTGACCCTCCTCCCTCTGCTGGGGCAATAGTAGTGCATCAAAGTACCTACTCTCAATGACTTTTCCTTCACTTTCCTCAGAGCTGCTCCGCTTGACTCTGGTCCTCTTCATTCCCGATTGGAAAGCATTACTGAGATTTCTCATGACTTTTAAATTGCCTGCAGTCTGTTTTGAGGCATAGGGACAGCATTAGAGGCCCTGACACGCTGCTCACTGCTTGTCATAGACAATCTTTTTTCTTGCCGTGGCCACTACTTCCATCAGTTTCAGTGAGAGGTGGCTCCCCCTTCACTGTTTGGTTGCTCTTGGTGAGCTAGAGTTGAAATTCCCAGTGGAAGCTGAATGTAAGTCCCAGTGGGAGGGTGAACACAGGAAATCTTCCCTGGAAACCAGATAAAAGGTAAGTAGTGAATAATTATAATTAAAAATTTGGTGAGCGTTCACCTTGAATTTAGATGTTTGCATTTATTTAAAATCTTCTAAATTGTTGTTTGTTATTTCTAGGTAGGCATTGTAGTTTAATTAAATCCATGCTTTCATCTTTATGAAGAAATATATTTTAATGGGAAGCACATGCTTGCATGATTTTTAATCTTGCTTTCTCTCAGTTGTCAGAGCAAGTCTAATTATTTGCTTATGAAACTAAAATCAACTACCACCTTGTGGAAGCTATCAGAATTGCAAGCATATTGTAAAACCTTAAAGGATGGTTCTCAACCTTGGTAGCACAGGTGAATCACCTGGTGAGATTTTAAAAAGTACCGTGACCTAGGCCACACCTCAGATGGGTCTGAAGTGGTACCCCATGCATTGGTCTTTTTGGAAGTCTCTCAGGTGATTCTGAAGCAATGTCCATCTGCTTCTTCTTGTTCTTCTCTCCTTGACTGCCACTCCTCCCTGCCACATCCTCTCAAACCAACTCCATCCCTAGGTTCTCCAAGCTCTTTCTCTGCACAAGTCACCCTAAATAGTCCAAAGTCAGTATCCCTCCTTCCATCAAAATACTTATTCTCTTCTAACTCATGGGTTAAAATCTAAGTTGTCTATCCAGGATTCTTGCACTGTAAATGAGAACAGCCAAGGAAAATGCTTCAGGCCATCCCCCAGTAAATAATCTATGTTGGCAATTTAGGCTGATACAGAGCACTCCATACCAGCTAGACAGGCGTCCTTCCACCTACTGGGCCATCTGATCATTTCCCAAACAGTGTTCCATCGTTTGTTCAATGTCTTTTTAAGTTGATGCCTGACACAAGATTTTCCATCAGAGTCACAATGCAGTGGGCCCATATGAGCAGTCCTACAATTAAAATAAAAATTTAAAAATCTTACTTGTTTTATTCAGCATTTTTCTAGATTGTTTATCAGCAGAACCTCTCTTTTCTAGAATGCTTATTAGCCCTGTGATGAAAAACTCTTTAATAGATAAGATACGCTGCTCTGGACCCTTCCCTTATAAGATCCACCTCTCGCTTCTGTGTCTTATGGTCCTGCTTTCATGTAGAAAGCAGTGCTTTCGGTGAATTTCTCAGGGCTGCATTTTGCAGTCCTTTTTCTCTCACTTCCATAACAGCCCTGAACATTTATAGGCCTTTCCAGGTCAGATATTTTAAATCTTGATTAATATTTTCAGGCTGAGTTGAGAAGCCATAAAACATACCTAGGCTGGGGAAATCTTACAAAAGTTGCTTTACACCCAAGAATGCAAAAATGCAGGCACTTCTATTTTGAGAAAAAAGTGACCACTCCAGCTGGTGTCATCACTGGTCACTGCTAATTGGGATCTGAATGTTTTAACTTGCATGAGTCATCGCTGGCCATGCTGTACCTCTGCATTTTCCCGAAGAGCTGCCGAAGGTTTGTGCAGGAGGAGCAGCTGGAGATGAGAGTCTAAAAGTGCCTTTTCTCCCTTTTTCAGTTTTCTGGCTGTTCCCTGAGGAGTTCACACCTGTCTTTCTCTGTCCTTTTCATCTTTCTCTAGGCTGCTTTCTTAGGACTAAAAGGTGGAGGGCCTGTGCACAACAGGCAACAATTCTTCTTCTTCTGAACGATCCTTCTCTCTTTTTCTTCTTTCTTACCCTCCCCTCTGCCTTAGCATCAATGCCTGCAGTGAATTCCCCAACAGACAACACAGCACATACTCAGAGAACAGCAAACACAACTTGCCAAATAAATGAAGACAACACCATTAAAAGTAGAATTTGCCACATTTTCTTAATCCAGTCTGTCACTGATGGACATTTGGGTTGATTCCAAGTCTTTGCTATTGTGAATAGTGCCGCAATAAACATACGTGTGCATGTGTCTTTATAGCAGCATGATTTATAATCCTTTGGGTATATACCCAGTAATGGGATGGCTGGGTCATATGGTACATCTAGTTCTAGATCCTTGAGGAATCGCCATACTGTTTTCCATAATGGTTGAACTAGTTTACCATCCCACCAACAGTGTAAAAGTGTTCCTATGTCTCCACATCCTCTCCAGCACCTGTTGTTTCCTGACTTTTTAATGATCGCCATTCTAACTGGGGTGAGATGGTATCACATACACACCATGGAATACTATGCAGCCATAAAAAAGGATGAGTTTGTGTCCTTTGTAGGGACATGGATGCAGCTGGAAACCATCATTCTTAGCAAACTATTACAAGAACAGAAAACCAAACACCGCATGTTCTCACTCATAGGTGGGAACTGAACAATGAGATCACTTGGACTCAGGAAGGGGAACATCACACACCGGGGCCTATCATGGGGAGGGGGAGGGGGAGGGGGGAGGGATTGCATTGGGAGTTATACCTGATGTAAATGACGAGTTGATGGGTGCTGACGAGTTGATGGGTGCAGCACAGCAACATGGCACAAGTATACAAATGTAACAAACCTGCACGTTATGCACATGCACCCTAGAACTTAAAGTATAATAATAATAATAAATAAATTTTAAAATAAAATAAAATAAAATAAAAGTAGAATTTGATGTTTTGAAAATCTGTAAAGGAATTTGGGGAGAAATCAGAACTGTATTGGCTTTTCTCGCCTTTATGTTATGAGCTGGTATAGCTCTTTTTGGGAACTACTTTTGTGAGCACCATAACCTTTTTCCATTTTGGTCACCCAAGGGTGCCATGCTGCCTGTTGTGGTACTGGCACAAGTTGCTCAAAGAAAGGAAAGATAAAAAGAGACAGTGTACCTGGTAAAGGCCCCTGAAAGGACACGAGTTTGATCAGGGTCCTGAGGAATGTGTTGAGTTTAGCCAGAACAATAAGGATGAAAAAGTTAAGGCTGTCTTCCAACCACTTTGGTTTCCTCAGCATTAAACACAGCTGGAGCGAAATAGGAGGGGCCTCAGCCCTCAGCCTTGATCTGTGGCAGACTGCTGTTCTGCCAAGGCCCCAAAGTCCATGACATCTCTCTGGAACATGGAAAAACACCTGGTCCCACTGAATCCACAGTGAAAATAATTCCCCAGCTTAATGACAAAGCCCTTGTGGAGTCAAAGCAGCAAAGGATCCAAGGCTAATGCATGGGTTGCTTTCAAATCATTAATAACAATGACAATGCTAATAACATTAGTGTGGGGGGAAAAAGGGAGGATAAGAATGGGTCTTCTAATCTGTCATTTGGAGCCGTCCTGTTTTATAGCCCATGGAAGATGGCTTTCCCTGCTCTGTGTTCTCATCTTTGGGTCCCAGATACAAATGTGAAGAGAATGGGCACGTTTCCTGGTGGGTCCTGGGTTCTACAGACCTTCAGGACATTGCCTGAGAGCCATACAAGCTGCAAGGGCAAAGAAGCATGGCTCGAAGAGGGAGAAATGTGCAGCATAAGCACCAGGAACAAACTCACTGAAGCAGACAAGAAGGAGCCCCCAGGCTGGAGCTGACCCTGGTGAGCAGCCCATTAGCATAATTGTTTTGTGAAATGCTAAATCAAGCTAATTACCACATGCCTTACCTCATATACTTATCTTTTGCTTGTTTGTTTGTTTTTTTGGTTAGTTGGTTGGTTGGTTTTTAGAGACAGAGTCTTGATCTGTCACCTGGGCTGGAGTGCAGCAGTGCAATCATGGCTCGCTGTGGCCTCAAATTCCTGGGCTCAAACGATCCTCCCACCTCAGCCTCCCAAAGTGTTGGGATTGCAAATGTGAACCATCGCGCCCAGCTGATTTTTGTGTGTGTGGTTGAAACACTTAAAATCTATTATGTGAGCAATTTTCAAGTTTACAATATATTGGTATTAACTATAGTCACTATAATGTGAAGTAGATCTCTTGAACTTATTCTTCCTGTCTAATTAAAATTTAGTACAGACCCTTTCACACACCACACACTATGCAGAAGACCCTTTACATCTGTTACCTTTTTCATTTCACCTGTTGATGTTCAAGAGCAGACTTTGTAGAGAATTAGAAAACGGAGGCAGAAAAGGGTAACTAATTTGCCAGAGGTGGCTAAATTAGTTATCTACTGCTATTCACAGATTACCCCCAAACTTAGTGCCTTCCAGCCACAATAATGACTTATTGTCTGTACTAAAAATACACCGTGTTGGCCAGGATGGTCTTGATCTCTTGACCTCATGATCTGCCCACCTCGGCCTCCCAAAGTGCTGGAATTACAGGCCTGAGCCACCCCACCCAGCTGCCTCAGTTTACCTTTTTAACAGGGTGTTAACACTTTCCACATATGAAGATGAGTAAAATAGCCAGAAGAGTAGTAAATAGACTTTTCCTAAACTACCAGGGCAGCAAATGGTAAATGAACCAGATCTGGCTTTATCAATTAATTTTTTTAATTCATCCATGTGTTGTTATTCATCTACCCACATTTTTTTAACCATCTGTTCTGTGTCAAGCATTGTGTAAATTACTGGTGATATGGGTATAAGACACTCAATCCCATTTCTCCAGGGCTCATGGGCTCATGGGGAGCTGGAGATCATGTAGACAGTGTGGTGGTGTGAGTAGGGGAGAACACCATTTGCCCCAGAAGACTTAGAGGAGCCGGGAGGGAGGTCAGCAGAGGTTCCAAGGAGTAGGAACCCAGAGGTAAGTCTGGAAAGAGAAAAACGAATCATTAAGCACGGAAAGCAGGAAAGGAAGGCCACCTCTTCCCTCTCTAACCCCACCCATGCCCCAGCGCAGGTCCTTCCTGGGACTGGCAAAGCTCTTGAATTCAAAAACAAAGCGAAGCAGAACTCCCAGTGCTTGCTGCATGCCTCATAGGTGCTCAGAGTGTTGAGGTTCAGTCCACGGGCACTCAGCATCTAACTCAGGGATTGAGAATGGAGCAGGGCAAATGATGAGAAAACAAAGGCAGCAGGACAAGGGCAGGTACTGTATGCACAGTGTGGCCTGGAAGTGGAACTGCCTCCAGGTGATATACACAGATGCCAAAAGGGGATCAGCCTGCTGGGTGTGTCTCTGACTTGTCTTGGCCACCCATACTATAACATCAGCTCCCTTTCACACACCACACACTATGCAGAAGACCCTTTACATCTGTTACCTTTTTCATTTCACCTGTTGATGTTCAAGAGCAGACTTCGTAGAGAATTAGAAAACGGAGGCAGAAAAGGGTAACTAATTTGCCAGAGGTGGCTAAATTAGTTATCTACTGCTATTCACAGATTACCCCAAAACTTAGTGCCTTGGAGCCACAATAATGACTTATTATCTCTCACAGTTTCTGTGAGCCAGGAATTCAGCCTGGACACCGCAGCAATGTCTAGTCTCTGTTCCCACAATACCTAAGGCCTCTGCTGGAACACGCAATGACAGGGGACTGGAATCATCTGCAGGCTGACTCGCTTACATGCCTGGGGGTTGATGCTGGCTGCCTGTGAAGCCCTTTGCTGCGGCTGTTGAGTGGAATACCTGTGAGTGGCCTCTCCATGTGGTCTAGGCTTCCTCACAGCATGGTGGTGATAGTCCAAGAACAAGTATCCAGAAAGAAAAAGAGTCAGGCAAAATATATTGCCTTTCATGAGCTTACCTCAGCGGTCATGGCACCCCACCTCCACCATATTCTTTTCATTGAAACAATGACAGACATCCATCCAGATCCAAGGAGGTAAAAAACCAAACAAACAAAAAACTAAAACTAGAGGCCTCTCACTTTTCCAAGATCAATGTCAATGTTTCATTAAAAAGAGTATGTGGGATGGAGTATATATCGGAAATCTCTGCCTAAATAATCTTCCACAGTGATATGAGCTGGGTCCTATCTTTCCTATGGCTATACCCAAACACCTGCCTTCTCGCAATACCAGCTCTGCTACTGGGAGGGAGACACACTTGTCCACAGATATCTGAGTACCCAGAGGTATGCTCTCCGGGTTCCCATGCTGGGTGACCTTCCGTTGCTTTGGAGAAGGTGGCCATTCCCTGAGCCTTGTCTTCTTTTGACTTCCTTGTCCTCTGAGCCCCAACCAGAGCTTTCAGAGAAATGCATGTGACAGAACCTCAAGCTGGTCAAGCTCAGAAGATTAGCACCAGGCTAAACAGCAAAATGAGTTTGCCTTCCAGCCTCTGTGTTTTGGAGAGGACATCCTTAACCTTGTTTCCAGCTGTTTCTGTATTTCTATGCTGCCTATCACCTTTTAGACCCAGATGCGATAGGAATTATTCATTTGATTTGGGGCAGGTGCACCCATTTCCTTCCCGAACCCCAGGGGCAGGCATAGGAAATTAATTCACAACATCTGTAGCTGAAGTCACTTGCAATTTCCACACCAAGGAAAAAATAAAAATGTGGGACTTGAGAAAGCTCCAAAGTGTTGAGAATACTCATCAGCGGTTCTTCATTGCCTCTGTAGAGACAAAAAATGGGTACTGATTCCTGTATGAAAGGTTTATGTTTGTTATCAAAAAAGGGTTTCTCAGTCCTGGAGGTTACAAGGCCCTGTAATAGTGACTAGGGCATGTCACAGAAACTCTTCCCTGGAAATCTTAAGACAATAAAGGCCAGGCACATAATCCCTGTAATCCCAGCACTTTGAGAGGCTGAGATGGGAGGATCCCTTGAGCTCAGGAGTTTGAGAACCTGGGAAACATAGCAAGACCTCATCTTTACTAAAAATTAAAAAAAAATTAGCCAGGCTCATTGGCATGTGGCTGTAGTCCCAGCTACTCAGGAGGTTGAGGCAGGAGGATTGCTTGATTCCAAGAGATAGAGGCTGCAGTGAGCTGTGATAACGTCACTGCACTCCAGCCTGGGCAATAGAGCAAGACCTCGTCTCAAAAAAAAAAAAAAAAAAAAGGCACAAAATCACTTGGACACAGAGGATGTGCCTGCTGACTACTTAAGGTTCCCTTCAACTTGACTCTTCTGTTATTCACTGAGTATTCCAGGGCTAATAAGTTGAGTCTCTGTCCCTAAAGAGGGTAGAATTTCAGAGTTTCTTCACCCTGGGTGTTAAATGAGCTTGAAGGGCAAACCTTAGAGATGGTCACTAGCAGCACTCCGGACTGAAGGCCAGCCCTCACTGCTCTGGCTTTCCTAGCAGCTTAGTTATTATATGCCCTCCGTCATTAGAACTGCCATTGTGCTGCTACCTTCAGCATTTTTTGAAGCTGACTTTTTCTTATTATAAACTTAAAAATATTCGGGAGCAGTCCTGATTCCCTAACTGTGTCCTCAAACATGGGAAATTTCTGACTGAGAGGATTGCATTTGAATGTAAAAAAATATCTGTAGACTCTTAGACCTGGGCAAGGAGAGGAAATATTTTCTGAGGTCTCCATCAAGTACCAGGGGTTCTTCTAGGTGTCCTTAGGGCCTCTTGGGTGGAGGAGACGGCAGTTTAGTGAACAGACTCCAGAACCGTCCATCCCAGATTTCACTACAGCAACTTCTGTGTATCTATTTATCAGGCACATACTGAATCAAGGGGTCCTCATTAAAATAAATTTAACAAACTCTAACCCAACTCATTGGTTTGTAGAAAGCAAGATGGATGCCAAAAGAGGGCCACTTCTTGCCCACAATAATATGAAATGGCTTTTACCCAAAGAGAATTATTTAGAAACTCAAAACCCCAGCTCTGTCACATTTCCTTTCAGAAAAGTCATCTTTGCACTGAGTATTTGGACTGTAGATCATGCAGCTTTTTATAGCTCAAAGCCACTGTTTGTGGAGGAGCTATGGAAACAGAAAGTTTACAAGGTATAAACTGCCTTCCCAGAATTACCCTGATAGGAAGGGTCTTTTTTGCTTTTTCTCTTTTGCATCCATTTTTGTTATTTCAGTAATTACTCTATCTGGACTCTTGGGACACTTAGACACCTGGCTAAATTGATTCTTTTCACACTTCAATTTGAAAAGAATCTTATGCCATAAAATACATCTACCCTGATTCTTTTCTTCATTGCCATTTGATCTGGGAACTGTTTGGCCTTAGCAACCCCTACTGATTGATAAGTGTGAACTACAAGGAAGCCATGTAACAACAATTCTAAGTGGTTATGGTTATTTATGGCATGAAATTTAGCAAATGCATCTGCTGCTAGAAATATTTGACATAAAATTTCCAGGAAAAAAAAATCCTCTTAACACTGAGAGCTGAATTTTTGTTAAGAATCTTTTATTAGGTCATCCCCAGGATGATAACTGAAAGTATTATTAATTACGGCTATAATTCTCTATATTAGCATTATTATATAGTATTATAATACTAGTGTTATTATACACTAACATATGGAACTATATATTGCTATAATTCTATATGTTAGTATTTTATATAATAGTATTGCATACTATTATGGTGATGTTGAGATTGGGACACTCAACATAATTCCAGGATGCATGTTCTTTGTCACCTTGTTTGACCAGCTATCCCTTTATATGCCTTTAGAGTGCCTTTTGGCTAGAAATCACATCTGTTTCTTTTAAAAGCATATTCAGAAAGTCATTTAATCTTTTCATGGAAATGCCGAGCTATCATTAAGAATTTCAAGTTGCTTCAAAATTAAAAAGTGAACGAATGCTAAAGAACTGTGAGATTTGGTGAGGAAATTTATCTCCACCTCAACCGATCCCAACTTAGATATTTTTAGTATGCATTTTTTAAATTTTTATTTTTAGTAGCTTTTCTGCCTTCTAGCTCACCTTTTCTTTTCACTTCTAGTTTGGGAAAATAAATCGCTGTGTATGTTATGATTAGGTGCAAAGTAAGAGCTAATGGATTCCAAGTGGGACAATTGAGCTCCAACATACTGAGCTCTAGGACAGCCATGTCAACCACTCAGGCTTTTTGTTTCCTCTTGGGTCCTCAGCTGCATTTCAGATCACTGCTTGCAGGGCAAGCAACTTTGGGCTAAGGATATTTTACTGTAATTACTATGACTGCTGCCATTTCAACTACAAGAACTCCTGTTATATCTTGTCAAATATTCAGATGCTGCCTAGTATCCTTTACAGGAATATTGGTATGCAAAAACCAAAAAGGGTCTGTTATAAGGTAAACTCATTTACAGCATATTCCTTTGCAAGTATGCCTAAAATGGTCATTGACTCAATTTTTGTGATAAATGATATTAACTTATTATTGGTATTATGCAATTATTGATTCATTGGTTTATCAAATATTAATTGAACATTGACTCAGTGCCAGGTACTGTTCTAGGGTGGACATATTGCAGTGGACAAAACAAAGTCCTTGTCTTCATGGATCTTATATCCTATCAGGGTTTGTTAATTTGGACTGCAATTTTAAAATACCTGCAAAATTTAATCACACTCATCCTCATGTGACCTTTGAAAAACTTTGAGAAGTAGGCAGGGTCGGTACTAATCGTGCATTTCACAGATGAAGAGACTTACTTGGATTTTCCTCTTCCCATCTGGTAGAATCCAGGAAGGACTGAACTAAGTGAACTTTGTCAGGAGAGACAAAAGGGCTGAGTGTGTGAGTGAGTATGCACAGTGTGTACATACCTGGGTATCCGCACTGTGAAGTCTGAGGATCCTGAACCGAGATGGATGTGGGTTCAACCTGCTTTGGAGCATCTCCTTTCCCTCCCAGATGTCCTCTTCGCTCTGTCTTTCCATCTCTGCAGGAAGTTGTGTGGAATGAGGAGGAAGGATCTGCTGGGCGTGGGCGTGCCCTTACTCCCCAGCTATCATGCTTAGTAGGTTGGGGGAGCAGCACCTCAAGTGGGAGCAGGTATTCCCATGTGTGTGGGCATTGCGCAGGAGCAAAGCAGTGACATAGCCATTTACAAGAAAGGACATGCTTGTCACAAACAGCACAGCAAACCTCTGCAGAGACTCACCGAGAAAGCATTGACCGCAAGACACGAATCACACGTGTCTCTCGTCAGGAAGCATTTCTTAAGTGTTCTGATGCCCATTCGCTCCCCCACAGTGGCAGGGCAGTTTGTGAGAAGCATGATGGAGCAGCCCTGACCACCCACTCCTTGGCATTCAGCTTCCGTATCACCTTCCCCCTTTGAGGACACTGACAAGGAGTCTCCCTGGTGGTCAGACAAGGCAGAGGTCCCTTCCTGCAGAAAGCCTCCAGGGATAGAGAAGAATAGAGAATCTAAGGGAATCCCAGGGAACCCCCATAGAATCTGAGATTCACCACCTGCATGGGCCAGCAGCCCCTGCATCCCTGATTCCCACCCCTCCTAAGGCACATCACATTTTCTCCTGTGAACGTTTCAAAATATTCATACATAAAAATTAATATTTTATTTTTATGGCTCCTCATGTTCTCAACTCTCAGATGGGAGCAACTCTGCCACCTGCCATGGAAGCTGCGAGGATTGAAAAAGTTGCTGTGAGAAGGAGCGACAAAGGGCATGGTGTGCTCGTGTCTACCTGAGAGTGGCTCAGCACCCAGGAAGGCTCCATGGCTGGGCAGGGCCAGGCAGAGCTGGGCTGGCACCTCTGTTCTGTATTAGTGGCTCTGAATTTAAGTCTCTTCAAAAACGGATGAGGACACCTACTAACACCTACTACACAGGATGATAGTAAGGATTAAATTAGTACCATGCATGTACAGTGACCCTTCATGTCCATGGCTTCTGCATTCATGGATTCATCCAACTGGAAATCAAAAATACTTGAAAAAAAATGGATAGTTGCATCTGCACTAAACACATACAGATTTTTTTCTTGTAATGGTTCCCTAAACAATATAGTATAACAATTATTTACACAACATTTACATCGTATTAGTCATTCTAACTAACTTAGAAATAAAGTACGCAGGAGGATATGTGTAGGTTATACGCACACACTACACGATTTTATATCAGGGACTTGAGCATCTACAGATTTTGGCACTTACAGGGGACCTGGAACCAATCAATTCCCAGCAGATATCAAAGGACAACTGTATTCCCCAGAATGAGTTCCAGCATATAATAAGTACTCCAGAAATGAAAGCTGAAGTTGGAGATGTACGGATCTCAGAACATTGGTTTCATCCACAGACCATTTGGATTAAAGATAAGATAAATTGCCTGTAATCCCAGCACTTTGGGGGGTCGAGGCGTGCAGATCATGAGGTCAGGAGTTCGAGACCAGCCTGACCAACATGGAGAAACCCCATCTCTACTAAAAATACAAAATGAGCGGGATGTGGTGGCACATGCCTGAAATCCCAGCTACTTGGGAGGCTGAGGCAGGAGAATCGCTTGAACCCGGGAGGCGGAGGTTGTGGTGAGCCAAAATCTGCCATTGCACTCCAGCCTGGGCAACAAGAGTGAAACTCCGTCTTAAAAAAAAAAAAAAAAAAAAAATTAAAGAGCAAAGCCTTCAAGAGAGGGACTCTCAGGTTAGTATCGGGAGGATGCAGGGTTGAGACAGCCAGACTGAAAGTCTGTATTATTGCAAACTGCCTCAAAGCCTATTTTTTTCCAGCTATCTTTCGGACCTTATTGGTTCTAATTTGCTTAAAAGGGCTTCCCTTTGGGAGGGAACACCCAATACCATCTGCTTCATTGTTTTGTGGGAAATATATGCAGTTAAAAGGGGAAAACAGTATTTGCCCAGTCTGAAGCTTTTGGTGCTCTCCCACAACTATTTGACCTGAATATATTAAATATTGTAATGTTTTGTTACATGTCCCAGGGCAAAAAAAAAAATCCAGGCTATCACTTATTAGCTTTCTGTTCCTGGATCCTTCCACAGTTGATTCGATGGAGCAAAAGATAGTGGGGAAATCCAAAGGTAAAGGTTAAATTCTGTTTTATTATGTTTACAGGATTTAAAGGGTAAGTCAGGAAGTGCTTACATAACATCAAGTGAAAGTGGTGGATTAGTAACCAGAGCGAGACTTAAAAGCAGCCTTAATCCTCCGAATCTCCAGGGGTGAAAGGTCAACCTCTAACACCAGGTTGTGTAAAGAATGGAGAAGGCACAAGCTTCTGTTTCATCATGGCCCTGCTAATCCACTGAGGAAATGAGCAGCCGGGGGCTTGGGGAGAGGTAAACGCCTCCTCCAAGGAAAGCCACCTGTGAATTCAGCCAAGGAGGACGTAATTAAAGTCAGAAGGGCCTGGTGCGGGGCGGGGGCAGGCAGACGGACACAGCCCCCAGCTGCAGCGTTTGACAGCGGGCAGGGGGCTTCAGCCACCTCTGAGGAGTTGACTGTGCCGGGCCCCCAGCCAAACCTGCACGCGGACCATCGCTTTTTTCCCAACAGGCTCTTGCCATTCTGAAAAGTGGGCTGGCAGACCAATGACAATCACACACACATGGACACACACGCACGGACACACACACACATACACGCAACCTCATCAGTAATTCTGGAAGAGGCTGGTTGACATACTAAAAGAGTCAGTTGCCAAGCACAGGGGTCCAAAGAAATATTAATAAATCAGGCCCGCCTCACTTGCTCTCTTGCTGGCTTGCTCTCTCTTGCTCATCAAAAATGGAAAAAAAGAAAAAAAAAACTTTTCTTACTCATGAATATAAGATTTAAATAGATCCTCTA
Source organism: Macaca nemestrina (assembly GCF_043159975.1). Taxonomy (NCBI): domain Eukaryota; kingdom Metazoa; phylum Chordata; class Mammalia; order Primates; family Cercopithecidae; genus Macaca; species Macaca nemestrina. Next base: position 12,653,502 of record NC_092135.1, read on the forward strand.
AAATTATATTCAGGCTTGTCCCCTAGGATTTTAAATACTTTTGGAAGTAATTGCCTGTAATATATTGAAGCGTGTTTATCTAGCGATCTGAGCTGCTGACTGTCCATCTCCATATCCATCTCACTGTCTACCTACTTATTGATCGGATATGTATTTAAAGCATCTTAAGACACAAAAATAAACCTGAGGGCAAGGGTGACATCATATGGATATGACCGCTTAAAAAAAGAGAAGCCTGATTGTAAGGACAGCAAAATCCATGATGCGGACACCTTTTTCTCTTCTATCTCCCTTGGCAGCCATTTTTGGCCAAGAAAAGAAGAGTCAACTTTTGGATCCTCAGCCCCTGGCTTTGCCCAAGAAAGCCAGGGAAAGAACCTTTCCCTGAATTCCCCATAAAACTATAGTGCGTTACATGGAACATTTAAAGTCCACGACTTAGTAAATGTCTTTCTTCCATGCATGGACAAATTGGAACTTTGGATACAATCAATTTACAAAAGAAAGTTTGAACACGTTTCGGCACAAAGCTAAAAAAGCTTTCAGAGTAGCCGTTCCATATTTATTCTGAGCTGGCCTTTATTAAATCACTGGTGAAAACCACGCAGATTCGTCTCAGCTGTAGTTTCATCATCTTAAAACAGCAGAGGCATTTATCTTATGAAATTGCAGAAGTCAAGCCCTGTGCAGACTGATGGCTCCAAGGTGCTTTCGGCATTAGTATCTGATTGTCTCGCCTAAGGTGTTTATGACGCGTGCGGCTGTTAATAGCTTATGCTGTTCATTTTTTACAGAATTTGTGGTTTAAGCAATATGCTTAGAATATCTCAAATATTTCTTTCCTTCTTTTAAAAAATGGTATCAAACTGTTTCACGTGAAATACGAAAAGTGCTTAGTTGCATATATTTGATTATTTGCCACCCTTTCCCCTCCTTCAGAACTCTCAGCTCTTTCCTTGGTGTTTCAGAGCCTGGCTCATTCCCACCAACTAGTTTCTTCATTAAGTCAAAACAAATAACCTAACTGCATTTGGAAAATGAGGGTGATAATTAGGTATTTGTTTCTCTTGGGATATGGGTTTTAAAAAATAAATCATATACAAGATTCAAGTGCACACCATGAAGAGCATCTAAGCTTGCTTGATACTTAAGGTGGGACTGAGGATCACAGTTTTATTCAAACACCCACTGTATCAGAGCTCCAGAAACAACTGCCGCACGACACTGACTTGGCTCTACAAAGGGCCAAATTTTGCTTGCCCCTTGATACAATCATTTGGTATAGTGAAATTCGATGCCAAAATGGTTCCCCTACATGGCTGACAATGCCCCTCAGCCCTACTAGAGCATTACTTCAGTGGGGGAAAGAAGGAGGGATAGGAATCTTTAAAAACTAAAGTTGAAATCAAAGCAATTTAAACTGGAAATTCCACTCACAAGGAAACTGGTTAGGAAAGGAACTCGTTATGGTAAATGGGTACAGGGTCAACAGTCAAGGCACAGTGATTTATTTAAAAAGAAACTATTTCTAAGTTCTGACCCCCAATCTTAGAGAGAATGAGGGGCCCCAAAAGGAAGTTGTGTCTAGTGTGTTTATGGGTTAGAAGTCGTGGGAGATGTCAGGACAGTGGCAGCACACCAGCCTGGATACCCAGTTGGCCTATGGCAGGACAGCAGGGCACAGGGCATGTGAAGGAGGGACGAAGTCCTAACTCGAAACCTTTCAAACCTCTTTCCTCACCTCTGCATTTGGAGTCTGGTGTTGAGACGAGGGCGAGCCCTATGGAAGAGAATTTGCATAGTTTCATTTTGCCTGAATGCAATAATGAAATAGATTTAAAGAGAAAATAGCTTTGTCTCATTAAATCTTCTATTTGAGGCAAACTTCAGCAAAGCATAAGCAGAAAACAACATCTTAGACCAAAGGGCTCAATATTCACATTTTGAGGCTGTCACAAATCCCAACAACACGCTAGACAGAATTTATAACAATCCAAGAAAGCAGGATTCAGTAGAATACCTTATCTCACAGATGAACCGTGCATTTTGTTCCAAATCATACAGGTAGATGCCAGTGGGCCCCGGCTCTAGAGTAGCCCCTTTTCCAGGGCTGAAGCTCACATGTAACTTCTCTCTCTCATGAAGAAGGAAAACAGGAGAAATTTGCAAACAGCTCTGTGGTCCTGAATCACATAGGAGTGTGGGGGAGGGGACCTCAGGCTCAAGTTCTAACTCTGCCCCCGGCTTCACCTTGTGAGTCCCTGAGAAATGGGGGTGATAACGGCCTCTCTGCAGGGTTGCTACAGGGGATTTAAAGGGATAATGTGTGCAAAGCACTTAACACAGCGTCTAGCACAAAGTAAACCCTCCACAATGACAGCTGTTATTATCAATTAGTCTGGCTCATTTCCTTTGTAAGAATCAGCTTTACAGACCCAGCAGAAATCTGTACGCAAGAGTCCTCTGTTCAGGGGTGAGTCATGCCACCTATGCACAGAGGCCAACCACTTATCACAGACCTTAGTCACCCTTTTAGTCTCCCCTCAAATGTCCCTCTAAGGTGATGGAGTAGTATGCGGTACCTCCATTTAGAGTAGTCCCTACAGCCTCTCACCCCTTTCAGTCTTTGCCTTGTGGCTTGGAGTGGAGGTGTGGAGAAGGGGGATAAAGAGTGGGAAAGGGTGGGGCTAACTTGGAGACTTTAGCATGGGGGCGGGGAAGAGCTGACAACTTTCCAGAAATTTAGCAAGCGGTCCAGGTATGAGCATATGTGCAAATTTTAGGAAAAGAGTTTAGAACAGGAAATGCAAATACAGCTCTCATTTTCACAAAGCAGATTTCTCTTACAACAGCAAATTCTCTGGAACTCTCTTACATGCCCAGGAAATAAAGGCACACCCTGTATCCTTTTAAGTAAGGACATAAGCTGCATAGAGGTTTGGCTTTACACCGGATGCTGAAAGACTTATCAGTCCTGTATAAGAAATATCCAGTTTCTCCAGGAAAAAAAAGCCCAAAGAGTCTTTAAGTCATAGTTAGTTTTAACAGAGGAAGTAAACTGCTTTTTTATAGTGTTTGTGACCATGACTCCAATCCTCTCTGTATCCGCCCAGTTTCTTTTTCTTTACGGAGAAGTTCAGGAGGACATTTAAATATTTTAAAAGCAAACAACTCTAATTTCAAAGCCTTGCTTTCAAAATGCTAGGCTAATGAAGTTAAAAACCTAGAGAAAGAGTGAGTGACTTGCATTCTTGTACAGATTCCAACACATGACCAGCAGTTATTCTGGCATCCACATGTTGGCATTGGTGGTCAGTGCTAAAAACCTTTCACTGCCTCATTCTCCTGCTCTGAAAGACATTCATCTGGGCTAATCAAATAATAAGAAGAATGAACACTTTCTATGCCCCAGGCACCGTTCTAAACATTTCACATGTATGGACTCACTCAATCCCTGGGATAGGTACCACCCTGAGTGGGTTCCGAGCAGCGCTCTGGCTTTCTTTGTGCACCAGAGGAGAAATTGTGCTTGCACCCTCCGAGCTGGGGCTCCAGTCCGCAGCACTAGGTTCTAGTTCCAGCTCTGCCACTAACAGCAGGTGACTCTGGAAGGCTGTTTGAGCTCTTTAGTTTTAATTTCTCCATCAATAAATAAAACACAGGAAGCATCTGGCTTCCATTGTCCTTTTTAATTCTGGTTATGATTTTCATAAAACCGCAAAGCCAAGAGCCTTAAAATAAGTCAAGTGTTCATATATCCAACGAAATCATGGCTTGGATTTCAGGCTTGGGTATCTTCTCTACTGGAGAAGTATTGCTCCAGTGATTTGGGGCAGTGGATGGGTGGGGCCTTGCAAGCTGGTCTGCTGAGAAAGAAAGCAAAGAATAAAAATAGAAAGCTTGGAAAAATCTGCTTGCCAAATCTGATTTTTATCACAGATGATTCCAGTTACCTCAAGGAGTGTCCAGATAATTTCAAAGTAAAAAAATTAATTCATTCACATTTTACATTTTAAAGTGTTGGTGGAAGTGGGAGGAGTGGCTCATAGAACTGTCAGTAACAGGGGCCTGGGAAAGTGAGGGTCCTTGAAAAAGTAGATAGTGTCACAGCCCAAGAGTAGAAATATGTCTTCCTTTAAACTGCTATCTATCTTTCCACCTAGTAAATTTATGGAGATAAGCATCAACCTGGTCAGGCATGGTGACTCACACCTATAATCCCAGCATTTTGGGAAGCTACGGCGGGTGGATAACTGGAGGTCAGGAGTTCAAGACAAGCCCGGCCAACATGGTGAAAGCCTGTCTCTACTAAAAATACAAAATTAGCCAGGCATGGTGGCACATGCTTGTAATCCCAGCTACTCGGGAGGCTGAGGCAGGAGAATCACTTGAACCGGGAAGGCGGAGGTTGCAGTGAGCTGAGATAGTGCCACTGCACTCCAGCCTGGACAAAAGGAGCAAAACTCCTTCTCAAAAACAAAAACATCAACCCACCATAGGCAGACTCCAGTTCTGTAATTCTGAGCACAAACTCTTTGAGATAATGAGGTTTTGCAGCCGGAATTCTAGTTCAGTCCCTGTGCAGGTGTTAAAACTTGGGAAATAAACAAGGTGCAGAACTGGAAACTGGGTAGTTCTCTAGGTGGTTGCAGCAGGGTGGTGGCTGGGGAGGAAAAATATAAACTTTGGAGTCAGGCGAAATCCCACTTTCTCACTCATTAGTCATCTGTTCTTCTGAGGCAAGCTGCTTCCTATCTTGGAGCATTGATGACTCTAATTTGAGAGAGTTAGTACCTATGCCAGCAGGTTTCCATACTAATCAAATGTCAGCACGTGTGTGCAAAGTGTTTAACGGAAATAATAGAATATTCAATTATTCGTTTTTATGCCCACCTCCCTTAAAGAAAAAAATTAAAGGAACATTTTAGATTTTTTACAGGTACAGCCAAACCCCTCCAGCTAAAGAATGCTCCTGGGTTGCCTGATGTAGGTTTCTGTAAATATCAAAAAAAGCATTAAGGCATTTGTGCAAAGTGTTTGGCACAAATAGTAACTATTCCATTTAGTTTTTGCCTTCTGTCTCTAAACAGAATAGCACAGTTCACATTTTTAAAATTTTCATACCACATTGTTTTAAAGGTAGAGCAAGGATACTCAAGGCAGGAACTGTCCCTGGGTTGAGTAACATAGGTCTAAAGAGTTGGAAATGAGAGGCTGCGGATGGTGGGGACCCAAGGCACAGAAAGTCAGACAGCTATGGTTCTCTCTAAGATGGAACTAAAAGGTGAATACGTTATCCTCCTTTATCAAAGTAGTATCCGCATTGCTGTTTTATTTTTTAAATGATTTTTTTTTTGTCTCTTGTGCCCTTTCAACATGTTCACCTAAACTATTTTTTAAATAGGGTTATTATGTTTATAATGGCTACAAAGAACTCATATCCAAGAAGCATTATCACTCCTAAAGTATGTCATTCTCTCCTGTACCACACCCTATTATTGAGGACAATAATTTACTCATAAAGACTAGTAGTTGGCATTTGTATGGAAGTTATTCAGCTATTGCATGAGAATTAAAATAAAATTATCTTCTCACCAAAGGAGTTAGTAATTACCCCAGGCTAAGGCTGAGGTAGAGTTCAGAAGAACATGAGTTCTGTGGATCTTCATTTCTCTATAAAATTAGTAACTTCCTGCACATTAAATGAATTACGTACAACCTTAAATACCTGTTTTCAAAACACAACCCCCAAATGCCCAGCCAGGTCTAAAAATAGATTTTTTTCTCTCAAAAATTGGCCCATTTTGACCACTTTTGGCATTTGTCATTGTCAGAAACATTTTGCCAAAATCCTGATTGCCTCTTCCCAGCCGGCAAAATGCTCATGGATGTTGTCCTTTGCGGTAGCAGCCCCTGGGGCTGGACAGCTCATGCAGCAGTCAGAGAAGAGACAGAAGGAGGTAGAGGAAGGAAAAGGGATGTCAGGCGGGGGCAGAGAATGGGAGGTGAGAGTGAGAGAGCAAGAGAGAGATGGAAAGGAAGGGACTCATACATTGTCCCTGCTGTCTTGTTTCTCTCTCATATCCTCAGTCCATTCCAGAGACAGGCTGTGTTTTTGGTAGACTGTCCTGGGCTCTCTCAGTTCTGTAACACATCTTTGAACCTGTGAGTACACACTAAGAGTCTATGATCTCTATTCAATTCCCCATCAATCTAGCCCCCTGTCTATCTCCCTCCATGCTAACTATATCCCCTTCCTGTGTGTGTGTGTGTATCTCAGATGGATATACACATATGTGATAAATACATTCTCATGTTAAAGAGTATTTGCAAAGATTCACACGAACCCACCCAAAATATGATGTACACAATACATATTCAATATCTTCTAAATTATTAAAATCAGGAAAGGAAGAGGATTACCAATTATGGATAATCCAATAGAATTCATAAATTATTTCTAGAAAATACTTTAATCAATGTAGATATGTTATACAATTTACAATTTCATTCTTTTTCCATGATCAAAGTTGCTCATGGTCATAGAAGTTTTGAAAAATAGAACAAAAGAGAGATGAAAAAATTATTCATGAACCTAGGATTTGGAGCAAGCTAATAGTAACATCTAGTGTGTCTGTTCCTAGTCTTTATATATAGCTTTAATAGTTACAATGTTAGGGTTTCTGAATTTTTCTATCATTGTCTTTTTCGCTAAAAATAAAACAAAAGCATTCTTCCTTGTTATAAGGTCTTCGTAAACCTAATTTTAAATGACTATAAATAATTACATTGAATGAAGTATCACAATTTACCTAACCATTTTCCTACTGTTGTATATATAATTTCTTCCCAATAGTTTGTCATCGAAGCTGTTCCTACCCAGCACCCCACACCATTTCTCTTCCTCCTCAGGAAGCCTTTCCACATTTCATCCATTTAACAAATGTCGTTATCAGGGCAGCCGCTATGATACCTGGCTAGACAAGGGACACACAGCAGTAGATAAAAAGGGCAGCATCCCTACAGCCATAGGACTTGCATCCTGCCTGACATCGTTTTCAACCTTCCCAAGGGTGGCCTCAATGCTTCTGAAATCTCTGTGCTTTGCTGATCAACACTGTGCTGTGCCCTCCCACTTAGGCTCAACCACAATGCTCGCCCTTGGGGTGAGAGAACATTTCAACGTGTTCCTTCTTGAAACCCTCTAGAGCATGTAGCATGAGGCTTGGCAGACTGTGAACATGCAGCAAATGTGGAAAGAGCCTCATTCCTATTACATGGACCAGCCTCCCCCATTGTGTGGTCTCTAGCTTCACACTTGTTCACTTCATTCCACATTTCTGAGCATCTATTATGCTCCGGGCTGTGTGCTAGACAACGTGGGGAGAACAAAACATGATTTAATGACGTTCCTGCCCTAATCCCTCATCTAGGAGGAAGTATAAACCCGGTCCAATGGTAACTGTAATATGAGAAAGGCTTTGCCGGCAATAATGATTATAACAGGCACCACTTATTAGGTGCTAATTGTGTTGTGTGAAAGTTGCAGAACTTTACACAGCTTGCATACTTTACACAGTTCCTACAGGGTGGATGTTATTATCCCCCTTTTTAGGTGGCAAAGCTGAGACCCAGGGCTCTCAGGGACGGCCCCCACAAAGAGCCAAGGGAGCACAAAGGGAAGAAATACGACTCAACACTGGAGGGAACTGATGGGATTTCACAGAGTAAATGCTACATAGGTGGGGGCCCAGAGGCTCCCCAGTTCCTGGAAACCTGGAAATAGAAGGAAAAAGCATCTCAGCGAGCGGAAACCATTTCTATCTGGGATGCCTCTTCCTCCTATCTCCAGGTTTCCAGAAATTGGGAAGCCCCCAATTTAGAAAAGTCTTTGGGTCAGAGCAAAGCCATTGAGTCAGAAATCTCATGATGATTTCAAAGTGGCGACCACACGTGCCATGAACTACCGTATCTGTCAATAATGCTCAAAGGTAGGTTTGGTGGGACTAGGAGGCAACAGCCAGGGATGTTTGAGCATCTACTGTATGCCAGAGACTTTACCTATGTTATCTCATTTTGGCCCCTTCAGCCCCATGAGGTCGGTATTACTACCTCCATTTTAAGGATAAAGAAACTGAGGCTATGAGTAAGTGGTCAACTCTGAATATGACCACAGTCTTACCTGGCAGTTCTGCAGGGTGGTTAAGAACACAGGCCTGCACCTTCAGCCTCCCAAAGTGCTGGGATTCCAGGCTTGAGCCACAGCCTGGTCAACATAGTGAAACCCCGTCTCTACTAAAAATACAAAAAATTAGCCAGGCGTGGTGGTGGGTGCCTGGAATCCCAGCTACTCGGGAGGCTGAGGCAGGAGAATCTCTTGAACCTGGGAGGTGGAGGTTGCAGTGAGCCAAGATCTTGCCACTGTACTCCAGCCTGGGCAACAGTGCAAGACTCCTTCTCAAAAAAAAAAAAAAAAAAAAAAGAACGCAGGCCTGACTACTTAACTTTCTTGTGCCTCAGTCTCAGTCTCCTCATCTGTGAAATGGCCATGGAGTGGCACCTTCCACATAGGGAAGTTGTAAAGACTAAATGAATGAATACATTGAAGTGCATGGAGTGGATGAAGTGCTCAATATGTACTAGTGACCGTGACGACCCTTCCCCTGCTCCCTGGATGTCTGTCACCTGGCTCTCTGTCCCTCATGGCTTACATCTGTGACTACAACAGGGCCATTTTTTCCCTTCCCTGTCTGCTCATGACACTCACTAACGGAGCCAGGCACTTGGAATTTGCAAACACTCTCTCATTTGCTCTTTTGACATATTCTTGGTTGTACCCAATATCTGGATTTTTTCTCCTTTCAACTCTTTTTGTCTCTTGGAAAGCAGTAGAAAGTCAATTATTTTTCTTATACTTCATAACATACCAGCCCAGTATTCCACAGATACCAGCACGGATTTTCATGCTTATTGAATAGCATCTATTTCCCAAGGCCTTTCATGCAGCAGGGACACAGAGGATAGATAGTTCACCCTCCATATCTGTGCGTTCTGCACTCATGGATTCAACAACCAATTATGCATGGAAAGTATTTGGGGAAAAAAGTATCTTTGCTCAACATGTACAGACCATTTTTCTTGTTGTTATTCCCTAAACAATAGAGTATAATGCTTACTTACATATCAGTTACATTGTATTAGGTATTATAAGTAATCTAGAGATGATTTAACATCTATAGGAGCATGTGTGTAGGTTGTATGCAAATACTATGCCATTTTATAAGAAGGATTTGAGCATCTGAGGACTTTGGCATCGACACGGGTGATGAAATCAATCACCCATGGATACAAAAACAAAACAAAACAAAACAAACACCGTACAACACGAGGCAGGTGGAAAATCTCTTTCATCATTTCTCATAGTGGGTCTCAAGTCTTAAGACAGTCCACAGGTGGACTAGTGGACTGCTTTGCAGGAAGCTGGCTGAGGAACGGGGTGCCCCAGGCCCTGCTAGGACAGTAGGAGGAGGTCTGAGTCAGATCTCCCAGAAAGCATGGTGCGGACATCAGGGCTGTTCTCAGAGGTCGATAGAGAGATGGGTGATGACGAAGAAAGCTCCGGCCTGGGGCAGGATGGCTGGTACCAGGAGGCCAATATCGAGGCTGGGAGAGGTGGAAATAACTCCACTTGAGACAAATCACACGTCACCAAAGCAGACCCTCTGCCAGCAAGGACTCCATCAGCTACTGGCTGCACCCGGCCCACCTCTGCCCAAAGGGATTTAAAGCTTCAGTTTGGGGGAACCTGAGCTCATAGTTCCTGATTTAATTTGTGGCTCATATCCCTTTATCCCTTCATTGTTCACCAGAGGCTCGTGTGTTTTAGTGTTTTGTGTGTGGGGCGGGTGGGGGGTGGTGGCCGGGGGAAGTGTTTCATTTGCATTTATTTATCAATTCTGTTTTCCTGTTTTTAAAATTAGTTTTCTGATTTCGTTTCATAATTGCCTCCTACTTGCTTTCCTTGGGGTTTGTTGTGCCCATGCTTTTTTTTTTTATTTTTTCTATTTTGGATTTCTTCAATTAGATTTTTGTTATCAATAATACTTTAAAAATATTCATTCTCGAAAGAAAACATATAAGTGACCAAGAAACATGAAAAATTGCTCATCATCAATAATCATCAGAGAAATGCAAATCAAAACCACAATGAGATACCATTCTCATACCAGTCAGAATGGCTCTTGCTGAAAAGTCAAAAAATAACGGTGGGAATGTAAGTTAGTCCAGCCACCACAGAATGCAGTTTGGAGATTTCTCAAAGATCTAAGAGTTGAACTACCATTCAACTCAGCAATCACATTACTGGGTGTATATCTCAAAGATATAAAATAATTTAACCCAAAGGACACATTCACTTATATGTTCATCACAGTATTATTCACAACAGTAAAAACACAGAATCAACCCAGGTGCCCATCAGCGGTGCTCCGGATAAAGAAAATGTGGTTCGTATACACCATGGGATACAAAACAGCCATAAAACAAAACAAAACAAAATCATCTCCTTTGCAGCAACATGGATGCAGCTGAAGGCCTCCATCCTAAGTGAACTAGTGTAGGAATAGCAAAACAAATAGCACATGTTCTCCCTTATAAGTGCAAGCTAAACATCGGGTACTCATGAACATAAAGATGGCAACAATAGACACAGGGTATTACTAAAGCAGGAGGGAGGGAGGCAAAGGGTGAAAACCTACCTATTGGCTATTATGCTCACTACCTGGGTGACAGGTTCAATCACACCCCAAACCTCAGTATCATGCAGTATACCTTTGTAACAAACCTGCACATGTACTCCCTGATTCTAAAATGAAGGTTGAAAAAGAAAAAAAAAATGTAAAAAGTAAATAGTTGATGCACAACAACAACATTTGTATAGTACCTACTATGTGCCAGGCCTTCAACAGCACTTTGCATATATTAACTAATTTAATTCTTACAACCAGTGCATGATGTAGGCGCCATTTTCATTCCCATTTTCCAGATGAGTAAATTGGGGTACAAAAGGTTAAGTAACTTCACAGAATCATGCAAACAGCACTTGGCAAAGTCTGGATTGAAACTCTGGGCACTTTGCCTCTAGAGTTCACCTATAAGTCACTACCTGTGTGTCAATCCATAATAGTAATAGCCAACATCACTTGTGGGCTTAGTGTATGCCTGGCTCTTGTTAAGTGCTTTGCATTTGTTGCCTAATTTAATCCTGAAGCACAGAATGTTATTATCCTTGTTGACAAATGAGCTAGCTAAAGCTGGAAACTCAAATTCTGGCTCTGCTTCTGAGTGCCAGACTTGTGATTTCATCCAAGTGTGTCTACTACAGAGGCTGTGTCCTGCAGACCCTCTTCATTGTCTTCATATGTTTTCGAATAGTAAAAAGCTTTAAAACTATGAATTTTCTTGAGTTATCTTAAAGGAGAATTGTAAAATTCCAAAGGGAAAAAAAATGCAAGCTAAGTTCTCCTAAGCAATAATAACAATAAGATCTTGTCCTGCAGTTGTGGTTGGAGAATCGAAACAGGTACTACAGACTCTCCACTCGCACAGGGCTGGGGTTGTCGGTGGTCCTTAATAGAGAGCTTAGGTTTCCCAGCTCTGGGCTCACAGCAGACTTGGAACTTTACCCACCAGGTTTGATTGAACTTTAATGACTCTTTTCTGTTTGGATGCTCACGCCCAGAGACCTGCAGGTCATAGGCGTGTGTCTGTAAATCAAGTGATCAAGAAATAAGAATTGGTGAAGACCAGGCTCACCCCAGGAGGGCCCATGGGGAGCCCATTAGCCACTGGGGTTGCACAGCTCCCTGAGATTGGGCACCTCATCATGGAGAAACAGGTTGAAGCATTAACTCCTCTGCAGCTGGAGGATGTGAGGCTGAAGGCTCCTACTGCTACGTCTCGTCATAAACCTAAGTGTCACATTGGGAGGTGACACTTAGGGTTATGACAGCAGTAGCCTTCTTTCCCCTCTCCTTATCACCATAAGAAGAGAAAAAACAAAACTGAAAAGGAAAACAAAAAGCAAAGGAAAGCTAGCGTTTCTTGATCACTTACTGAAGTCATGTATGATTTCATTTAATACTCAGCTGTGGTTGGGTCCAGTTAATCCAACTGCAGCCATTCTGCATTTGTGCTGGGATGTGGGCAGAGGAAGGGAACCTAAGACCATGACGGACATGGAGTCACACTGTTTGGAAGAGAAAGAAGGAGCCAGAGAACAAGCAAGAGCCTCATAGCATCAGGAGACTCAGCCCTCTGAGCATTGCCTTGGCTGTGGTCATCACACTGTGTCCTAAGAAAAATTCACCCGAGTTAAAAATAGAGATAATACATTTTTAAAGAAAACAAAAATAACTTTTAATCCCACAGCTCGAAATAACTCCAGCTGGTGTAGGAGAAAAATGAAAAGAAATATACATGCATGCTTAGAAAATCCAATGTGTAGAGAAAGGAAGAAAATGGAAGGTAATCTGCCCCTCTTTTTACTTTCAACATTAGTAACAGTTTTTGTTTTTTATAAGAAAGACATGCATTTATCAGTATTTATGATTCTCTTTGTATATCTATATAAATACACATTTTCTGTATTTTTGCACAATATATTTATACATTATAGTCACAAAAAACATACATTTAACACAAGAGACTATAATATCCCACAATATACCATTCATTTCTGTGTGATATTTCATGCTATTATCACGTAAACACAAAGCTTATAATTTATTCTTTTCACTGTTTACATATTTGCTCACCATATGGATATATCGTAAATAAGTTTTAATGAGTCCCCTGTTGATGGACACTTGGTTTCCACTTTTATTTGCCTCCTCCCCCTTCAAAATTACAAACAACATGGCAGTGAATAAACTTGTATATCTGTTCTGGAATTGTTTACAAAAATATGCATATGTTCCAAAGATACATTCCTACAAGTGATCTTAGCAGCCAAAGGAAGCAAACATGCGTTTCTACTTCTGGTAGATATCACCACATTGTTGTCTAGGAAGGTTATACTAACTTAAATGTCCATCAATAGTGCATGAAGCCAATTTTTCCACGCAACTGCCAGCACCAGATACTATGAAAGTCTTTAATTTTTGCCCAGATGATAAATTATAAAAATTACTGTTGCTTTTATTAAAATATGAGAGAAATTGTTGATGTTTTTCATTAGCTGCTTATTCACAAACTTTGCACATTTGTTTCTGTTGGATGTTACTTTATTTCTTGTTGAATTTTATGAGCTCCTTGTTAATTAAAAAATTTAGCCCTTTGTGATGTGTGTAACATGTCCTTTTTTTGTCTTTTCACTTTCTGAATATAACTTTGCTTATAGATTTATTCATTTATTTATTTTAATAGATGGGGTCCCATTAGGTTGCCCAGGGTGGAGTACAGTGACCATTCACAGGAGTGACTGTCCCGTACTGTGGCCCTGAACTCCTGGGCTCAAGGAATCCTCCTACCTTAGCCTCCTCAGTAGCTGGAACTACAGGTGGACGCCACCAAGCCTGGCCAGTTTTAAATTTTAAATCAGCAACAGTATCATTTGATTATTTGTGGTCTCTCAATTATGTATCTGCTTTATAAAAGCTTGTTAACTTTATGTTTTCTGAAACTTATATAGCTTTATATTGTCACATGTTTAAATCTTCACTCCAATTGTAATATCTTTTGTTAAAAGGAGTAATCCAGCTTATTTTTCCAAGTTCTTGCAAAATCATTTAAAAAATAATCTCTCTTTCTCCCACTGATTTTTAAATGTTATTTTGTCTTATATTTAGGACCCTTATATATTTGTGTCTATTTCTGTTCTCTTCATTCTATTTTGGTATGGAAGGCCTGTGTATGTGTATCTGGGTGAGTGTGGGTAGGGATGGTTTTTTACCCCTGAATTTATTTTCTCCAGATATTTTATTTATTATAACTGCAAAATGCATTTTAATATCTGGTAAAAGTAGCCTCCTCTCATTTTTCTTCTTTTTTGGATGTTTGTTTTTTCAGATGAATTTTGCATAACTTTGTTAAGTTTCAAAAAATGTTTGATAACAACAACAAAAATCCTCTTAGTTTTATAATTACATTTACTTTTTGAAATTAATTTTGAGACAATTCATGTCTTTATAAAACTGAGGTTTTCTATGCCAAGAGGTTAGTGCATCTTTTGGTGGTACGTAACTATTTTTGAGACTCTTGCATTTAAAGTTTTCTTTATTTAGGACCTGCACATATGCTAAATAAGTTAGCATGTAGATATTATATCTTTGGTTGACATTGTTAATGGAATTTTTATTCTATGTATATTATTATATAAATATATATTACCTGATATGGTATTTATATCTATTATTTCTTTATTTTGTCTAATTGAAATGGTTACCACTTCCAGTATAATATTAAATAATAATTACAATGATAACCATTCCCAGCTTCAAAGAAAACATTCTACTCTTTACTACTAAGCATGATTCTCACTTTTGGTTTGGTGCACACACACACACACAAACACACACACACGACATTTATTCCCATGTTTTTTTTAAGACTTTTTGTTGTGGTTCTCATAATTAGAAATGAACATTTCTTCTATATTTTATCGTATTAAGGACTTACCTGTATATTCCTGCTTTTGAGTGTCTTTTTAAAAATCAGGGATGAACTTGGTCAAGTTCTTCTATACGTGTTAAGATTATCAGATTTTTGGCCGGGCACAGTGGCTCACGCCTGTAATCCCAGCACTTTGGGAGGCCAAGGCGGGCAAATCACGAGGTCAGGAGATCGAGACCATCCTGGCTAACAAGGTGAAACCACGTCTCTACTAAAAACACAAAAATTAGCCGGGCGCGGTGGTGGGCGCTTATAGTCCCAGCTACTCCGGAGGCTGAGGCAGGAGAATGGCGTGAACCCGGGAGGCGGAGCTTGCAGTGAGCCGAGATCGCACCACTGCACTCCAGCCTGGGCGACAGAGCGAGACTCCGTTTCAAAAAAACAGAAACAAAACAAACAAACAAAAATTATCAGATTTTTATGGACATAATAATGTGATGTATTATATCATCAGATATTCACATTTTAAGCTCTCTCGTGCCTTCTAGGGTTGAATCTTAGTTGGTTGAGGCAAATTACTCTTCTCTTTGTAACCCTAAGAGTACTTTTAAATGTGCTAACATTTTATTAATTCGCATTATATTTATATTTATATTCATATTTGTGAATGATATTCACCTATAATTTGTGCCTGTGCATGTGTATCTAGGTGAGTGTGGGAGGAGGTGAATTGTCAGTATCAGGGTACATATTTCAACTGTTTACTAATCTCGCCTTCACTAGCCTTTGAACCCCCAAAGGTGAAAAACTGCATCTGATTCACGCTTGACTCTCTGGCACCAAGCACAGTGCTCAGTACTGAGATGGCACTCAATATTTGTTTGAAGAGTTGAGTTTGCAGTAGATAAAATAAAGTGTTAGTAGTATAAGCCTATTCCTAAAACCATAGGAGGCATACTTATACTAATTATTTATTGCATGTCTGAAATGAAGATTTTAACTGGATGTCTTTTACTTTTATTTGCTAAATCTGGCAACTCTAGTTTTCGGAATAAAGAAAGCAATGATCTGGTCAACAGCATGAACTGGAATGATAATGACTGATACCACCAATCACACTGATCTCTCAGAGGGACTCTGAAGGGTGCAGCAACAAAGGCTTGCTAGACCTGGGAGCCTCTGGGGGTGCCCGTGGAGGAGCTGCTTGTGGGAGTTCTACCTGGTATCTCTGGATATGTGTGATAGGTCTGTCTCATGACTTGAGTACTCACCTGGCTTTGGGATATTACTACAATACAAAGAAAATAAAAAAGGAGACCACGCTGGTTTTATAGCAATGACTAATGCAATAAAATAGAAAAACAAGTAAATGGGCTTGTTTAGTGAATGAAAGTAGTGATTTTCTTTTTGTTCATTTTGCCTTTGGCACTTGGCTGAGACAGCCAGACTAAAGCTCCTAGACCTTGTCATGCTCAGTGGAAACAATAGCAAGCCAACAAAGACTTAAGTGTAGGCTTATAGACATCAAGTCATCCTTAATTAGGCCTGGAGAAAACCATTTGCTGGGCGAGCCTGGTGGAGGCCAGGCTGGCGGCTGCCCTGCCTTCTTCTAGCCTCAGCCCGGGGAGGCGTCAGGCTGCAGCTCCATGCCACTCTGTCCTGCATGGTAATGGACAGAGTGAAGGGGGCACATCTGGCTGTTCAATGGATGAAGAACTATCATTGGAGGGGATTTCCTAGACAAGAAGAAACTTTAGGAACCTCAGTAATGGGAAAGAGTAACAATGCCAAAGCTTCCTGTTGTCTGGGAACATTTGGAGATGATAAACACTCAATCTCATTAGCTTTGTTCTATAACCAGAAAAAGCCCTATTTCTTAGTCCTTCATAATGTGTCCCCTTGCTACCTCTCAGCCTTATCTCTCAGCATTGCCCACCTTGCAGAGCACTCTCTGGTCATGACGGATTTTTTTATTTCTTAGGAGGCATCAAGTTCCCAGCTCTAGACCTTTGAGCATGCTTCCGGCTCTGCTTTGAGGCCTCTCTGGCCATAATTGACTCTATAATGACCATTGCTTCAGAGAGACCTGCCCCAACTCCACCTGATGCAGTGGCTTGGTTGCGCCTCTGAACTCTGACAGAAGACTGGCTATGCAGCTATCTGGCGTTGAGCACAGCCTTGCATTGTAATTGCTTAAATGTCTGTTTCTCCAGCTGCTCTATGACCTTGTTAAAGATGGGAACCATGTCTTTGTTTGCTTACCCCTGGGTCTCATCCCTGACATAGAGGAGCTTCAATAAAAAAATAAATTTTAAAAGTTTAATAAATCATGGTCCAGGCTCTTCCCAAAAGACAAAGAAGGAAGGAGTTCTCAGTGAATTGGACACAGTCCTAAACTGAGTGAGTTAGTCTACAATGGTGGACATTTTATTCCACCGATTTGTGGATTATGGTCACTTGTGAATACTTAGAATGGGTTCAGCCCTGTGCTGGCTGCTATGTGACATGTGAAGACGGAGATGAGACACATGACTTCCAGCACATTGTCATCCACAGTCCAGTAGAGTGTACATAAGCATAGAAAACAACTATTAATAGTAAGGTAACCTGTTTTTAGAAACTTATAAGATAATGCATTTAGCCAGCCATCAATCCATACGAAAATACTCAGAGGAATAGCTAGGTGCTTGTAAAGGAAGAATCACGTATTGAAAAGAAAGCCAACTCAGGTTTGAATACAAGATCTACTATCCACACGTTGTGTGAATATGGACAAGTTAAGAAACCTCAGTTGAACCCCAGTTTCTTAATATATACAATGAGATCATAATAAAGGATGAGGCTCAAATGAGATTATGCCTATGAAGCACTTAACACTGTACCTGACATTTGGTAATATCTCAAGAAATGATAGTTGATGTCATTCTGCAGGATGTTCAACCTTGAGATATTTGTGAATGCTCAGATATTTGATGTTACGTAAACAAGAACAGTAGAATATGAAATTTTTTTGTTATTTTTTGCAGTAGTTTATTTTTTAACTGTGGGAACACAATGTGGGCTCCTCTGCCACACTTCTATGGTAGTGGAGGGTCGTTTTTACTACTCATTCCTGAATCCTATGAATTGCCTTAGTTCCTACAGGGCCAAACCAAGGCACTGCATATATGGATACATGTTACCAACAGCCAAGTTCAAGTTTCTACAGGTTCCATATGTCTCATACTTGCTCATCCACTGCTCTTCTCGGTGGTGGAGAGGTTGGGTCAGAGGATGGGAGGCAGGGAGATCTGGTTTGCTAAAGAAGACGCAAACCTGAGAGTTTCCTACCCCTGTGCCACCAGAACACAGATTCTCTGCACAGATCTAGATTTTCTTCTTATATTGTGTGGGAGAGGCTGCTATTCTCTGTCTTTAGGGAAAACAGGAAAGAAGTCCCTCTGGATATCCAGAGTAGCTCAGAATTCACTTGCTTAATACTTCTGGGTGTAACCATTGCATCCCCCGTCCTGAGGGGGCGTCCTGACTACCTCCCACTCTTCCTCGCTTACTCATTAATCTTTCTGTCTTTTCCAATGGATGTGCGCCCCTTTGGGACACAAGCTGTGACTGGGTCACCTATATTCTCAGCACCTAGTGTAGTACCTGCCACAGAGGAAACACTCAATAAATATCTGATAAACGAATGAAAAACACAAACAAATGAATCAAGCAACAAAGAAATATTTTAACTTTTAAAGCATAGTTTTATTCTCTTTCTGGGAGATCATCTGCATCTGGGAACATTCAACCTAGAATTGTCCCCATTTCTGTCTGTTATGACACTTTAGACAACACTTGCCTTTATACCGGAACCAGTATCCATAAAGCTTGCATGGGATTCCCAAGGCATTCCCATGCGCATGCCAGAGCCAGCTGTGTCTTTGGCCAGGCAGCTGAGGAGGAGCTGGAGGATCCGAGCCACCCAGCTGTCCTGATGCTGTGACTCCCAGCGCCTGGACACACACATCTGCATGGAAGCACCTGCCATGCACACACTGCTTCTACTGGCCCTGGCTCCATTCTCCCTCTGGGAGATTTTCTCTGACTTCCCCAATTATATGAGCATCTTCACACATGTCTGCACATACCAGATGCTCTTTTCAGATGTTTCAGGTCAGAACTGTTCCTCTGCAAAACTGTAATGTTCCCTCAACTTTTCACTTTAGAGTCCTCCTTCTCAACGTAGGTGTTTTATCTTCTGTCTGTCCCACTAAATGGTGGGACCATCTCTCAGCAACACAGAGTATCTTCATAGATCTCATAAACATGCTATTCTGAACAGCTCCCTCTCAAGTTCACTTCTGTCTCACTGAAATCAGGGCAAGTTAAATTTATCTCATCAGGCAAGATGGCTCAATAGGAACAGCTCCAGTCTGCAGTGCCCAGCGAGATCAATACAGAAGGTGGGTGATTTCTGCATTTATAACTGAGGTACATGACTCATCTCATTGGGACTTGCTAGACAGTAGGTGCAGCCCATGGAGGGCAAGCTGAAGCAGGGTAGGGCATCACCTCCTCTGGGAAGCACAAGGGGTCAGGGAACTCCCTCCCCTAGCCAAGGGAAGCCATGAAGGACTGTGCCATGAGGATCAGTGCATTACCGCCCAGATAGTACACTTTTCCTACAGTCTTCACAACCCACAAACCAGGAGATTCCCTCAGGTGCCTACACCACCAGGGCCCTGGGTTTCAAGCACAAAACTAGGCGACTTTTGGGCAGACACCGAGCCAGCTGCAGGAGTTTTTTTCATACCCCAGTGGCACCTGGAACGCCAGTGAGACAGAACCATTCACTCCCCCGGAAACGGGGCTGAAGCTAGGGAGCCAAGTGGTCTAGCTCAGCAGATCCCATCCCCATGGAACCCAGCAAGCTAAGATCCACTGGTTTGAAATTCTCACTGCCAGCACAGCAGTCTGAAGTCCACCTGGGACGCTCAAGCTTGGTGTAGGGGAGGGGTGTCTGCCATTACTGAGGCTTGAGTAGATGGTTTTCCCCTCACAGTGTAAACAAAGCCACTGGGAAGTTTGGACTGGGTGGAGCCCACTGCAGCTCAGCAAAGCCCCTGTAGCCAGACTGCCTCTCTAGATTCCTCCTCTCTAGGCAGGGCCTCTCTGAAAGAAAGGCAGCAGCCCCAGTCAGGGGCTTGTAGATAGAACCCCCATCTCCCAGGGACAGAGCACCTGGGGAAATGGGTGGCTGTGGGTGCAGCTTCAGCAGACAAACGTTTCTGCCTGCGGGCTCTGAAGAGAGCAGCAGTTCTTCCAGAACAGTGCTTAAGCTCTGCTAAGGGACAGACTGCCTCCTCAAGTGAATCCCTGACCCCTGTGCCTCCTGACTGGGAGACACTTCCCAGCAGGGGTTGACAGACACCTTACACAGAAGAGCTCCGGCTGGCATCTGGCAGATGCCCCTGTGGGACAAAGCTTCCAGAGCAACAGGCAGCAATCTTTGTTGTTCTGCAGCCTCCGCTGGTAATATCCAGGCAAACACGGTCTGGAGTGAACCTCCAGCAAACTGTAGCAGACCTGCAGCAGAGGGGCCTGACCGTTAGAAGGAAAACTAACAAGTAGAATAGAATACCATCAACATCAACAAAAATGACATCCACACAAACTCCATCCAAAGGTCACCAACATAAAAGACCAAGGGTAGATAAATCCGTGAAGATGAGGAAAAACCAGCACAAAAAGGCTGAAAATTCCAAAAACCAGAACTATGCTTCTCCTCCAAAGGATCACAACTCCTCACCAGCAAGAGAACAAAACTGGATGGAGAATGAGTTTGACAAATTGACAGAAGTGGGCTTCAAAAGTGGGTATTAACAAACTCTGAGCTAAAGGAGCATGTTTTAACCCAATGCAAGGAAGCTAAGAACACTGAGAAAAGGTTAGAGGAATTGCTAAATAGAATAAGCAGTTTGGAGAAGAATATAAATGACCTGATGGAGCTGAAAAACACAGCATGAGAACTTCATGAAGCATACACAAGTATCAATAGAAGAATCAATCAAGCAAGCAGAAGAAAGGATATCAGAGATTGAAGATCAACTTAATGAAATAAAGTGTGAATACAAGATTAGAGAAAAAAAATAAAAAGGAATGAAGAAAGCCTCCAAGAAATATGGTACTATGTGAAAAGACCAAACCTATGTCTGATTGGTGTACCTGAAAGTGACAGGGAGAATGGAACCAAGTTGGAAAACACTCTTCAAGATATTATCCAGGAGAACTTCCCCAACCTAGCAAGACAAGCCAACATTCAGATTCAGGAAATACAGAGAATACTACAAAGATACTCGCCAAGAAGAACAACCCCAAGACACATAATCATCTGCTTAACCAAGGATGAAATGAAGGAAAAAATGTTAAGGGCAGTCAGAGAGAAATGTCAGGTTACCGACAAAGGATAGCCCATCAGACTAACGGTGGACCTCTCTGCAGAAACCCTATAAGCCAGAAGAGAGTGGGGGCCAATATTCAACATGCCTAAAGAAAAGAATTTTCAACCCAGGATTTCATATCCAACCAAACTAAGCTTCATAAGTGAAGGAGAAATAAAATCCTTTACAGACAACCAAATGCTGAGAGATTTTGTCACCACCAGGCCTGCCTTACAAAAGCTCCTGAAGGAAGCACTAAATATGGAAAGGAAAAACTGGTACCAGCCACTGCAAAAATATGCCAAATGGTAAAGACCATAGACACTATGAAGAAACTTCATCGACTAATGGGTAAAATAACCAGCTGGCATCATAATGACAGGATCGAATTCACACATAACAATATTAACCTTAAATATAAATGGGCAGCTAAATGCCCCAATTAAAAGACATAGACTGGCAAATTAGATAAAGATTCAAGACCCATCAGTGTGCTGTATTCAGGAGATGCATCTCACATGCAAAGACACACATAGGCTCAAAATAAAGGGATGGAAGAATATTTACCAAGCAAATGGAAAGCAGGGGTTGCAATCCTAGTATCTGATAAAACACGTTTAAATCAACAAAGATCAAAAGAGACAAAGACGGCCATTACATAATGGTAAAGGGATCAATGCAGCAAGAAGAGCTAACTATCCAAAATATATAAGCACCCAATACAGGAGCACCCAGATTCATAAAGCAAGTTCTTAGAGACCTACAAAGAGACTTACACTCCACACAATAGTAGTGGGATACTTTAACACTCCACTATCAATATTAGATCAACGAGACAGAAAATCAACAAGGATATTCAGGACTGGAAAGGAGCTCTGGACCAAGCGGATCTAATAGACATCTACAGAACTCTTCACTCCAAACCAACAGAATATACATTCTCAACACCACATTGCACCTATTCTAAAAGTGACTACATAATTGGAAATAAAACACTCCTCAGCAAATGCAAAAGAATGGAAATCATAGCAAACAGTCCCTCAGACCACAGTGTAATCAAATTAGAACTCAGGATTAAGAAACTCACTCAAAACTGCACAACTACATGGAAACTGAACAACTTGCTCCTGAATGACTACTGGGTACATAACAAAATGAAGGCAGAAATAAAGATGTTCTTTGAAACCAATGAGAACAAAGACACAATGTACCAGAATCTCTGGGACACATTTAAAGCAGTGTGTAGAGTGAAATTTATAGCACTAAATGTCCACAGGAGAAAGCTGAAAAGATGTAAAATTGACACCCTAACATCACAATTAAAGGAACTAGAGAAGCAAGAGCAAACAAATTCAAAAGCTAGCAGAAGGCAAGAAATAACTAAGATCAGAGCGGAACTGAAAGAGATAGAGACACGAAAAACCCTTCAAAAAAAACAATGAATCCAGGAGCTGGTTTTTTGAAAAGATTAACAAAATAAATAGACTGCTAGCCAGACTAATAAAGAAGAAAAGAGAGAAGAATCAAATAGACACAGTGAAATATGATAAAGGGGATTTCACCACTGATCCCACAGAAATACAGACTACCCTCAGAGAATACTATAAACACCTCTACACAAATAAACTAGAAAATCTAGAAGAAACAGAAAAATTCCTGGATGCATACACGCTTTCAAGACTAAACCAGGAAGAAGTCAAATCTCTGAATAGACCAATAGCAAGTTCTGAAATAGAGGCAATAATTAATACCCTACCAACCAAAAAAAGCCCAGGACCAGATGGATTCACAACTGAATTCTACCAGAGGTACAAAGAGGAGCTGGTACCATTTCTTCTGAAGGTATTCCAAACAATAGAAAAAGAGGGACTCCTCCCTAACTCATTTTATGAGGCCATCATCATCCTGATACCAAAACCTGGCAGAGATACAACAAGAAAAGGAGAATTTCAGTCCAATATCTCTGATGAACATCGATGCGAAAATCCTCAATACAATACTGGCAAACCGAATCCAGCAGCACATCAAAAAGCTTATCCACCATGATCAAGTTGGCTTCATCCCTGGGATGCAACGCTGGTTCAACATACACAAATCAATAAATGTAATCCATCACATAAACAGAACCAAAGACAAAAACCACATGATTATCTCAATAGATGCAGAAAAGGGCTTCAATAAAATTCAACACCCCTTCATGCTAAAAACTCTCAATAAACGAGGTATCAATGGAACAGGCCTCAAAATAATGAAAACTATTTATGACCAACCCACAGTCAATATCATACTGAATGGGAAAAAGCTGGAAGCATTCCCTTTGAAAACCAGCACAACACAAGGATGCCCTCTCTCACCACTTATATTCAACATAGTATTGGAAGTTCTGGCCAGGGCAATCAGGCAAGAGAAATAAATTAAGGATATTCAAATCGAAAAGAGGAAGTCAAATTGTCTCTGTTCGCAGATGACATAATTGTATATTTAGAAAACCCCATCGTCTCTGCCCAAAATCTCCTTAAGGTGATAAGCAACTTCAGTAAAGTCTCAGGATACAAAATCAATGTGCAAAAATCACAAGCATTCATATACACCATTAACAGACAAACAGAGCCAAGTCAAGAGTGAACTGTCATTCACAATTGCTACAAAGAGAATAAAATACCTAGGAATCCAACCACTAGGCACGTGTATACATATGTGACAAGGGATGTGAAGGACCTCTTCAAGGAGAACTACAAACCACTGCTCAAGAAAATAATAGAGGACACAAACAAATGGGAAAACATTCCATGCTCATGGGTAGGAAGAATCAATATCGTGAAAATGGCCATACTGCCCAAGGTAATTTATAGATTCAATGCCATCCCCATCAAGGTACCATTGACTTTCTTCACAGAATTAGAAAAAACTACTTTAAATTTCATATGGAATCAAAAAAAGAGCCCATATAACCAAGACAATCCTAAGCAAAAAGAACAAAGCTGGAGGCATCATGCTACCTAACTTCAAACTATACTACAAGGCTACAGTAACCAAAATAGCATGGTACTGGTACCAAAACAGAGATACAGACCAATGGAACAGAACAGAGGCCTCAGAAATAATGCCACTCATCTACAACCATCTGATCTTTGACAAACCTGACAAAAACAAGCAATGGGGAAAGATTCCCTATTTAATAAACACTGTTGGGAAAACTGGCTAGCCATATGCAGAAAACTGAAACTGGACCCCTTCTTTACACCTTATACAAAAATTAACTCAAGATGGATTGAAGACTTAAATGTAAAACCCAAGACCATGAAAATGCTAGAGGAAAACCTAGGCAATACCATTCAGGACATAGGCATGGGCAAGGACTTCATGACTAAAACACCAAAAGCAATGACGACAAAAGCCAAAATTGACATATGGGATCTGATTAAACTAAAAAGCTTCTGCACAGCAAAAGAAACTGTCATGACAGTGAACACGCAACCTACAGAATGGGAGAAAATTTTTGCAATCTATCCATCTGACAAAGGGCTAATATCCAGAATCTTCAAGGAACTTAAATGAATATACAAAAAAACCCCCAAAAAAACAAACAAAAACAAAAACAAAACAACCCCATCAAAAAGTAGGTGAAGGCTATGAACAGATATTTCTCAAAAGAAGACATTTATGCAGCCAACAAACATATGAAAAAAAAGCTCATCATCACTGGTCATTAGAGAAATGCAAATTAAAACCACAATGAGATGCCATCTCACACCAGTTAGAAGTGCGATCACAAAAAAGTCAGGAAATAATAGATGCTGGAGAAGATGTGGAGAAATAGGAATGCTTTTACACTGTTGATGGGAGTGTAAATTATTTCAACAATTGGGGAAGACAGTGAGGTGATTCCTCAAGGATCTGGAACCAGAAATATCATTTGACCCAGCAATCCCATTACTGGATATATACCCAAAGAATTATAAATCATGCTACTATAAAGACACACGTACACGTATGTTTATTGCAGCACTATTCACAATAGCAAAGACTTAGAACCAACCCAAATGCCCATCAATGATAGACTGGGTAAAAAAATGTGGCACATATACACCATGGAATACTATGCAGCCATAAAAAAGGATGAGTTAATGTCCTTTGCAGGGACATGGATGAAGCTGGAAACCATCATTCTCAGCAAACTAACACAGGAACAACAAACCAAACACGGCATTTTCTCACTCATAAGTGGGAGTTGAACAATGAGAACACACGGACACAGGGAGGGGAACATCACACACCAGTGCCTGTCTGGGGGTGGGGGGGTTGGGGAGGGACAGCATTAGGAGAAATACCTAACGTAGATGACAAGATGATGGGTGCAGCAAACCACTAGGCACGTGTATACATATGTAACAAATCTGCACGTTCCACACATGTATCCCAGAACTTAAAGTATACTAAAAATAAAAAATAAATAAAAATTAAAAATTAGTCTTTCAAGGTATTATGGTATTAGACTTTTGAAAAGAAAATTTGATATGATATTTGACTATAACAATTTTTTTTTCTCAAAAGAGAGTAACAACAGACATTTCAAGCTAGTAAAGAAGATAAGGATGGTATTTTTGAAAAGCAACATGGGAAGTTCCTGAATGGATGTTGCCTAGGGTCTGTGCCAGTATGCTGAGAAAACTTTTCCTGATGCCAGGACTGTGCTTATTAAGCATTTGACAGACGAGAGATGAGCGATGCAAAGGTAGGTAGAAAAATTAAGGAAATACGAATGTTTTTACAAGTTGTCCAAGAGCAAAGAGAAATCCAAACTTGCCTGAGAACTCTGGCCTGTTATTTCTTAATGATGATGGTGAGAGAGATCTGCTTAGTAACTAAATATCATGCGTCGGATGTGCCTCATCATGGGTTGAGGGCACATGGAGACTTTGTTTAAATCTCATTTCCTTTGTTCAGGAATTCTGTGGAAAATTCTGCTAATTATCCTTTTTTTTTTTTTTTTTTTTTTTTGAAGAGTTCAAAACTCTATTCTGAAAAGGTGACTGATCCAGCCTACTTGAATGATGCTGAGACTTCTTGAGTACACAAAAAAGTCAGTGGGAGGTGACGTCCTAGTGTGTCCAAAGGAAGATTGCATTCACTCGCCATTTAAAAGCCAAAAAACATTGGCAAAAAAAAAAAAAAAAAATCTCAAGTCCAACTTTTGGAGAAAATTGTGTTGTAATGTTAAGCTTTGGGCAAAGCCATCTCCTCTTAACTCAAATACATGGCTAAGATGGACAAAATATAAAAATTACAAAGATAAAGCTATGCTCCAAAACATGATAGACATTTCCACAGAGCAAAAAAGAACAGAAATACAATATGCAAATGGTTTAGAAGGGATGAAGCGGGGACTTACTGAACTCCAGGTCTAGAAAAAGATAAAGGTGAGAAGAAATTTGTATCCTGTGACTAACAGGCTGGAAACATCCTCCAACCCCCAAACACACACACATGAAGCAGGAGAGCAGAACTGAGCTCCTTGGTTGGGAGCAGACACTGAGGTAGTCCATCCCTACCCATAACAGAAAGTTGGAGAAGTTGTCCACATTGACCTGGGGACAGACGTCTGCAGTCGAGACTTAAGATAAGCATTTTTGCTGGCTTATTATTCCTAAGGGAATGGGAACCCCATACCATCAATAAAAAACATAGTTCTTGTCTAGGGGTTGCCAAGGGGAGACAGGGAGGTAATTTCACAGCCACTAGCTACTAAGCGATGATCAGGAAGAAAGAGAGTGAGAGAGAGCAAGACTGAAAAAAAAAAATCTTATCCAAATGAGCTTGGAAACCGAAATTACAAAAAAGTAATAACAATAATAATTTTTAAAAATTAAAAAATGAAGAAAATAAATGATAAAAATGATGTTTGAAAATTAAATTAGACTTTTTACCCCCAAATAAAATGAGAATAAGAAGAAATCTGAAAATGACTTTAAAATATGACTATGTTCTGAGAAAGACTATAGTTGGTAGTTGTAGACTACCAATTTTACTGTAACAGCTAAAAATCCAGATAGATTGCAAAAATTGTGCTTTTAAAGATACTAGAGAGCTGTAGAAATGAAGAGAACTAAATGAACTAAAGTTCCAGAGAAGAGAAAATCTTTCTGATGAGAGCAGTCAGTTATTGGCTGTTTCTTTCCTCTGGGTGCATTTGCCAATTTTGTATTTGGTTAAGGACCAGATCTAACAAACACAAAGGGATTTATTAGAGAAAAGAGAAATGAGCAAAGGTTTTGGAAGTTATGCAGGGCTGGCACAACAATTTAGAAACCTTGGGAGCCATTACTGCACAGCTGGCTTTCCCTATGGTTCATTTTCTAAATTCTAAGGCTGTACAAAAGACTATGGGTTTTGACAAAGTGGGATAAAATCTCTTGATCTCACAGTACTTGGGAGAAAATTTCCTGCTTGAGGAGTGTGGCCCACCTCAAACATACACCTATTCTCCTCTCCAAAATATTTTCCAAATTTTCAAAGGGGCAAAAATCCAAGCCTTTGAAGGTTGAGACTGAATTTTTCACAGTGTTCTAAGATTGAGAAGATAGAAACCAGCAGCCTGTCAATCAAAAGTTCAAGAGAGATACATCCAAGAAATGGAGAGGAAACAGAGGTGAATGAAATAAATCTTAGCAAAACTGCAACCAGCCTTAACCTAGCTTAGGCTGTGATTAGATCAAGGTGGTCAGCCCCTTACTAATATGCCTAACGTAAGCGACCGGGAGCTCTTGCTTGTGAAAGATATTATCTGTAGCCTCTACAATTCCTTTTAATAAAATGTCTGGCATATAACAAAAAAAGTACTAGATATGTGAATCTACACAAATGAACCAAATAGACCTTCTTACAGTACTACAAAATACAATATCCAAAGTTAAGAATTTTAGAAATAAATTTAAAGATAAGTGAATAGAAATATCCAATCTGAAGCTCAAAGAGAAAAATGAATGGAGAATTAAAGTCGAGCATAAGAGGCACACAGGAAATAATGTAAAGGACTGAAGTACCTGTAACTAGAGTCTCACAGGAGAGGAGAGAGAGAATAAGGATAGGTACTATTTCTAGATAAAATTTTGCAAAGCTGATGAGAAATATTAATCTATAGATTCAGAAACCTTAAGTGAAGTAGATACAGAAAAAAAACACACTTAAGGTTATCATAGTGAAGCAGCTGGAAAACGCAGGCAGATAGAAAAATATCAAAGCATGAAGAAAGGGTGGAACAGGGTATGTTACTTTCAAATGATCAGCAATAAGGCTGGAGGCTAACTTTCCAAGAGAAACTATGAGACTCAGAAAACAGTAAAATAACCTATTTAAGATGCTAAAAAGGAATATTCCAACCTAGAATTTTCTTCTTACCAAAAATATTTTTTACAAACTTAAGCTGAAAAAGAACCTACTAGAGATCTTAGAAATGAAGTATAGATATTCAAATTCAATACTTAGTAGACAAGACTCCAAAACAAACTATAGATTGGACACAAAGAACAAACCGTGAAATGTAAGATGGTTCTGAGGACTTACCCCAGATTCAGCACAGAAAGATAAAGATATTCAAGATCGTAAAATGAGGCTAAAGCTATGCTTATAAGGAAATGGATAGCTTTAAATATATTTATTGAAAAATGGTGTTTCAGTTCAACAAATTAGAAAAACAGTAATAACCTAAAGAGAATGAAGGAATTAATAGTTATATGAGCAGAAACTAATGGACTAAAAACAGACAGTAATAAATAAGCCAAACAAATCAGCAAAACTAAAAGTTGGTTCTTTAAATAAAGACAAACTTTAGTGAGCCCAATCAAGCAAATAGTAGAAAACACAAAGAGACAATATTAGAGATTCAAAAAAGGCAAAGCTACAGACACAATAGAGATTTTCTCTGTGTGTGTGTGTGTGTGTGTCTTACTACATATTCTCTTTCAATGTATATATTCATGTATGTATATATATTTGTATATATTCATTTATATTTATATATGAGTATACATTCATTTTTATATAATTGATATGAATATATTTTATAAGTAAATTTTAGAAGTTAGAATGATGAACTGTCTGGAAAACGTAAACCACAAAAATTGACTAAATAAGAAATAAAAAGCTAAGCAATCCATAATTAACTATTACAGTATTATTACAGAGTAATTACATAGTAATTACTTTAACATATATATTAAATATAGTATAAAGTAAATATACCTTTTGGGATAAGGCATATTATTACAGAATTAATTATTAAAGTAATTGAGTAAGTTAATTAAGTCAATTAATTATTAAAGTAATTGACTCTGTAATAATATACCTTACCCCTAAAATATATCAACAGATATTTTTAGGTGACATTTTACAAACCTTCAAGGAATAGATAAGTTCTGTATTGTATAAGGTGTTTTGAAAAATCTAAAAAGCAGGAAAGTGTCCTAACACATTTTATAAGGTAAAAACTCAAACTTGACATCAAAACTGGACAAATGTAGGCAAGAAAATAATGTTGTCCAATCTCACTTATGAACGTTCATACATAAAAACTAAATAAAATATGGCATATCAAATCCATAATTTTAAGAACAAAAATGTTTCAAGGCTAACAAGGCTTATCTAAAAAATATAATATTTAGACATCAGTATGTGTGTGTATATATATATATTTCCATTAACAGAAGAAGAAAAAATATGATACGTCTTCAGATGCAAAAAAATCAGTTGTAAACCTCAACTTTCATTTTGATTAAAAAAATTTTAGAGCTCTAGGAATCTCTTTAACTTCATAGACTTTATCTATCTCAAGAAAGACAAGAAGGAAGAAAAAAAGGACAGAAGAAAGAGAGAGAGGGAGGAGAGAGGGAAGGAAGTAGGGAGGGAAGGAGGGAGGAAGGTAGGTAAGGAGGAAGAAAAAGAAAAGGATGAAATGGGTGGGAAAAAGGAAAAGTTCTTAGAAACAGTAGCAATATTTCCTTTAAGTCAAAAACAATGCAAGGCCTACTATCATCCCATATTATGTAAGGATTGCCAATGGAGAGAAAAGATAAGAAAAAGAATAATTGGTATAATATTTCTTTCATGGATTTTTTGAAGTATAGATGATATATAATAAGCTACATATATTTAAAGTGTACAGTTTGGTAAGTTTTGACTATATATATACCTGGGAAACCATCATTACAATAAAAATAATTAATATATTCATCACTCCCAAATTTCTTCATATCCCTTTGTAATCTCTCTCTTATGCCTGTCCCAAACCCAACCCCCAGCCCCAGGTAACAGCTTATATACCTTTTGCCACTGTTTATTACGCTGCAGCTTCTAGAATTTTGTATAAATGGGATCATGCAATGTATACTCTTTTGGCTGGCTTCCTTAGCTCAGCATAATGATTTTGAGATTCATCCATGATTTTGTAGTTATCAACAGTTCAGTCTTTTTTATTGCTGAGTTACTATCCATCATATGGATATATCATAATTTATTTATTTATTAACCTGTTGATAGACATTTGGGTTGTTTCTAGTTTGGGACTATTACAGAAAAAGCTGCTATGATCTATGTGTTAAAAATAATACCAATCAAAATCCCAGAAAATTTATTCTTTTCAAAAATAGACAAGCTGATTCTAAACTTTACATGAAAATGCAAATAATCTAAAACAGCCAAAACAATGTTGAAAAAAAGTACTTAATAAACTGATTTCAAGTTTATTATAAAGCTGCTATAATGAAGACAGTGTGGTTTTGACAAAAAGATAAGCATATTGATCAATAGAACAGAATTTCAAGTCCAGAAGTAGACTTCATATTTATGGCCAATTTATTTTTGGTAAAGGTGCCATGGCAATTTAATGGAAGAAAGGACAGTCTTTTCAGCAAATGGTGCTAGAACGATTAGATAGACATGTGCAAAAAAATTATAAAACTTCGAGAAGAAAACATAGGAAAACATTTTAGTGACCTTTGGTTTAGCAAAGATTTCTTCAATACAACACACACGCAAAACGAACTGTAAAATAAAAAAATCAATAAATAGAACTTGTTAAAATTGAAATTTTCTTCTTGTCAAGGATACTGTTAAGAAATTGAAAAGACAAGCCACAAACTGGGAGGAAATGTTTGCTAAATATCTGCCTAAAAGAGAACCTTAATCTTGAGCATATAAAGTACTTTTACGAGTAATTAGAAGAAGACAGATAACTCAGTTATAAAGACTGGGCAGAAGATGTGAACAGACACTTTATTAGAAAAGTTGGTCAGATGACAAATAAGTACATATGAAGTACAAAACTTCATAAAGCATTAAATTAGTCTATAAATTCAACATAATTCCATTCAAATAACAAAAAGAATGCAAATGAAAACCACAACAAAAGTGTCTCCACACTAACTAGAATGTCTAAAACTAAAAAGGCTGACCATATCAAGTGTTGGCAAGGGTGTGGAACAACTGGAAATTTCATACCTGGCTAATAAGACTTGAAAATTGTAAAACCACTTTAGAAAACAGATTGGCAGTTTCTTAAGTTAAACATACAGCTACCACCTGATCAAGCCATTCCATTCTTCATCAAAGAGAAATGAAAGCTCTTGTCCGTGAAAAGATTTATACATAAATCATCATCATAACAGCTTTATTTGCAATAGTCAAATGCTATAAGAATTTGGTTTTTATGTTTACACTATAAGTATCTAATTAGAAAATCAAAGCAAAATTTTGAAGCAATAAGAGAGTTCATAAAGATTTCTAGATTGACATTAAAAAATAGTATGCCTATATACCAAAAAAGGAAATATTGTAGAAAAAATAATATTATAAATATTTACAAATTTTAAGTTATTTAGGAATAATTTAACAGAAAATATTTTCAATAAATTTAATAGAGAAAAATTATAAAATATTAAGAGAATAAAAGATAATCTGAACAAATAAAAATATAGACTATATAAAACAATTTGAAAAACATGGCAATTCTAGTTAAATTAGTCTATAAATTCAACATAGTTCCACTCAAATAACAAAAAGAATTGTCATGGAGTTAAAAAAAATGCTAAAACTCATATAGAGGAATGATGGGTCAACAGTAGCCAAGTAAATGCAAGAAGAGGAAGGGAGAAGATTGACTTTTCCAGATATTAAAACCAATTATAAAACTATAGTAATTAAAACAATATGATATTGGCTCAGAGATATGCAAATAGGATAGTGGAGCACAGTAGAAATCTTAGAATGATACATAGAAAAAAACTTTGTAAATGATATGAATGTCATAGCAATTCAAAAAGGAAAGGAAAAACTATTTAATCAGTGGTTTGGGACAACTGGGAAAAATTAATTGCAATTTCTATCTTTACATATAATGGGAAAAATACTTGCTATTTATATAACTAAAAAGCACAGATGGTTAGTATACAGAATATGCAAGGAATCCTACAAATTATTAGTAAAAAAAATCACCTAATAGTAACATAGACCAAAATACGAATAGTCGTTTCACTTCTAAGAAAGTCTGATTGAAAAATATATGTGAGAAATAATATTCAATTTCATTAATAATTATAAAAATGAAGTTTTAAGCAATTACATATACATCAAAAACTTTTAAAAGTTTTGGTATACCCGGTTTCCAAGTATGTGGGGACTTGGGAACTCTCATACCCTACTACTGGGAAGGTAAATTGGTGTAACCTTTTTGGGAAGTAATGTGGCAACATCATGTCAAGCTGAAGAATCTAACAGCCTACGACCTAGGATGTGAGTCATAGACTGGGAAAATAGCATGAGTTTCAGATCTTGTAGTGGGGATCAGATTGGCATGTGGCTAACTTTGTACTTTTATCTCTTTCCAAAAGCATTTCCTAAAAAGGAAAGAAAGAAAACAAAAGGAAATTTTAAAAAAGGAAAAGAATGACAAGGAAAAGTTTGGGTCCTTCACATAAAAGTACTGTAATCCATTATTTTGCAAACTGCTGGTCTCATTAGCATGTGTCAAAAATCAATTTTGTAAGTTATAACTAACATCTTTTAAAAATATTATTTGTAAATATATGGCTTTTCTGCCATACTTTTTACCTTTAATCATACTTAGCAAGAGCATTATTTTATGAAATTTTGGTTTCAGGCGTATGTGTATGCATGTATATGCACACATGTATGAGTGTATACTGATTTGCAATGCAAAATATATTTATTTCTGTGAGTTGCAAGCAAGGAAGTTTGGAATACATTGCTATGAGGTAAGTCATTTGCTTATAGCAAGAATGGTGCCTGCCAGCAAATCGTCTTTCTTTTCAAAGCCATGGACCCATACGGAGAAGGAACCTCACCACTGGGTTGCCATCTGCACTATGCTCTCAGACACTGAGCTAAGTGAGCAGTGCTGAACAAGGAACTGATCCAATAAGGTAGTGTGGTCACCAGAGTGCAGTCCCACAGCGCTGAAAGAGTGAGCAGGCAGGTGTCCAACTGACATCCGTGCGGAAGAGACACTATTTGGAAGATGATGAACTCTGAAACTATCTGTAGTGAGGAAATAATTAGTGTGGATAATTTACTCCTTGATGTTATTGGTCCACCATGCTCTTACAGCAAAGAGAGGCAACAAATCCTAAGAACACTAATATTTTCCAATTTTATAGCATTTCCATGAAGATCAAAATAAACCAAAGAGAAGACATTCTTCTTTCCGGTCTCCTAGTTGGTGATAATCTCTTGCCCCGAGAATATTGCATATATTTCTGTCTTTGGCATCTCAAAGTGGTGGGATAAAAGTGAGAGGTATTACAATAAGCAGTGGGCTTAGGATCCTGTTATACAAAGTCTAATTAAAAGGCATAGACCACTTTACTCTGAGAGGAAGGGCTGAGGAGGGATTAAATGGGCGTTTATAAAACCTAAAAGGGCTTGGCCACTCATGCCTTGAGTACTGTAGTAACAGTGGTTACCATTGGCATTGCAGGAAAAGGAGACCTACGTTATGGCTAAATGAATGGAACATTACCTAAAAGTTGATACAGAAAATGTACTATTTCAAAATAGGTCTGGATAAATCATGAGTGATAAGTCTACCCCTGATTAGTAAAGGAAACCAGAGCCATTTAAGACATATCCCTAAACTGACTGGAGGATATATATATATATATATATATATATATATATATATTTTTTTTTTTTTTTTCCCCTTGGTGACCTTCATTAGGAAAAAAAAAAAATACTGGCTGGGAGAGCATGAAACTGGCCTCATGAGACACTTCTAAGGCCCTGGTGTCTGACAAGAGACACACTTAGACCAGTGACATCAAGCCACTAACCAGTCAAAACCCCACTGCTTCTCTGCAAGTAGAAGAATGATGATCTCATCTTTATTCAACCTGACTCCAGGCATACTGAGAGCTCTTTTCAGTGCTCTCCTTTGCTTTTTCCAACAAATTCCCAAAGGCCTACCAAGACCAGATGTGCAAAGAGGTGAAACACAGATGCAAACATAAATTCTTCTCTCTGTGACAGTGATTGCTCAGCCATGCATGCCATCACCCATGTGAAGTGTACGGTTCACTCAGAAAAATCAAGTGCACATGGTACTAACACTGCTCAGGTTTCCAGAGACGGAACTGGGATCACAGGTAATATGTGCCTGTGTGACTACTGGGATGACCACTCAGGTGGTATGGCTGAAGGAATGAAGTTGTTTCCCTTGTGTGACTCTATGGAAATTAATTTTTTCTTATGGCCATAGTATGAATTGAAGGCCACAAGAGAAGTTAACGGTTATATTGAAAGGAAAGTCAAGGAGGGCAATAACACTGGCCTGGAGTTAAGGGGACGTGAGATCATGAACCAACTCCATTATTGCTGCATGACTTGAGGGCAACCACTTGACCTAAGAACTCACTTTCTGTTGCTATTAAAAGATAGAATGGGAAGGTTCTAATGACCCTGTGACTCTATAATCCAGCCTGTGCCTAACATCAGAAAAACTCTATAAAATGTAGTGCAAAAGCCAGTGTGTGTATGCCCAATCTAGTTAAATAATTCCCAGACAAAAGATGTACCACCCAGAAGAAACTGATTGGCTAAATCTAGTGGGGTGATCAGTGCTCCTGTCTCGTAGTATTGTTCCTGTTAGCTTGCTTGCCTTTCCTGATCTTCATCCTTGGTTGCCAATCCCTGTATAATTAGCTGCTTCTCAACTGGTCTCCCTACATCTCCCAGTGACCTCCCAGGAAGCAATTCTGACTGTCCAGAGACCATGTCTCTCGGAACACGGAGTGATTCTGATGCTACTTTCTGCCCTATCTCCCCCTTTGTCCCTGCCTCGTCTGGTGTTTTAAGAGCTAAAACTTGGGAGAGAGCCAACCAACGCAAGGACTTGAGAAGAAACCCAGGCCTTCACGTCCCATCTCAGCAGCAGAAAGATTAATCTTTGCTTTTTACAGGGTAAACTAGATTAGCTGTCAAATAACTTTTCCCCAGATTCTAACTATATGACAAGAGAAAAACTAAATTGCTTTCAGGATTTAGTATCAGAAAAATTGGGTTCTTACTTCTCAAAATGAGATGGTTAGAATCAGTGCTATCTAAGATTAACATGCCCCTTTTTTCTCTGATTAGTGTGAATGTCACCACCAAACAGTCAACAATAGAATAATTACACAATGAAGCTTCGATGATGATGTTGTTTATTGAACCATTACCATGTACTCATCTAAGCACATTATATGTACTAATCCACTTATCCTTTCTCCAGCCTCCACAAAATAACTATTATTCTCCTTACTTCACAAATGAACAAAATTAGGGGCACAAAGAGGTTAAGAAACTTGTTGAAGATCCCACAGCTAATAAGTGGTAACAGTAAGTTTCTAACACAGTCTGACTCCAGGAAACTTCTGTGCCTATGATATGTTTATTTCCTGCGGGAATGCACCTATTCATCAAATATTTATTAAGTTCTCACTATGTGCAAAGCACTTGCCCATAGTGCATTTTATGCTTTGCTCATAAAGCATTTTATCTGGTAAGAGAGACAGAAATTAAACAAATGATTACACAAAGCATTTGAATTATAATTGTCATTGGTGCTATGAAGAAGCTGAGCGCTTCCTGGAAAAACTGTAACAGAGAGAATGGAGCCCTGCCAGGGAGTCAGAAAATGTTCCCTGAGAAAGTGTCAATCAAGCTGAGAGGTGAAGGATGAGAAGGAGGGAGGGAAACACGTACCATGTCAAAAGAACAGCATGCACAAATGCCCTGAGTCAGGGACTAGCTCAGTATTGGGGAAACCAAAAGGATAGGATGATGGAGTCAAGCAAGAAGGGTATGAGAGAAGAGTAGTGCAGGACCCTGGTCGTGCAGATCTTTGTGAGTCAAAATAAATCTTTGGCCCTTTATCCCCAGAGCTACTGTCAGTCCCGTTGGTTATCTCCCTTTGTGCTCCAAATCCACCCTCCACCCTTTCCAAGTGTGCTCTGGGCCCTGGGGAGCTGACCTGGATGGCCTATATCCATGAGCTCCCTTACCTTCTGGCTTCTAGTTGGGTTCTACAATGGGAGGCACATGCAGACAGATGATCAGAGGACAGGTGAACATGAAGGTCAAGATATCTGCTCCCCAGGCTCCCTCCTTGTATGGTGTGGCTGCAAAAATTCCTCTATATAAGACCATAAACTTTGTTAAGTAGTGCAATCCTTTAGCTATTACAGTGTTTCGCATCCTTTTCTCTTCTTCATTATTGCTCCCCCACCCTGGAACTTTGGAATGCATTTTGTGTTCCTAATTGGTCCCCAATGAAATTAGTTGTATGTAGCCTATGTATATCTGTGCTCTGTACATAACAAAGAACATTTTTTTTTACAATGCCGACAACCAATTTCTGCCCCCTTGAAGGGTGATATTACCCCTATTGAGAATGCCTGAGTTACAGCTGCTCCCTCACCGTGACCCTCAGTCCAGGGGCAGCCCTGGGGGGGCAACATCATTCCTTGTTGGTTTCCCTTACCAAACTTTTAAAAGTTCACTATTTGAGTGAACCATCTCCTTCCAACCAAATTGCTGACTGGTACAGTGGCCATTATAAAGCTTGAAGAAGGAGGTTTGCATTTTACTCCAATTTGCATTTTAAAATTTTGTTGGGACCAGGTGCAGTGGTATGTACCTGTAACCCTAGCTCTTTGGGAGGCCGAGATAGGAGGATCACTTGAGGTCAGGAATTTGAGATCAGCTTGGGCAACACAGCTAGACCCCACGTCCACAAAAAAAATAATTTTAAAAAATTAGCTGAGTGTGTTGGTGGATACCTGTGGTCCCAGCTACTTGGGTGGCTGAGGTGGGAGGATTGCTTGAATCCAGGAGATTGAGGCTGCAGTGAGCCATGATTGTGCCAGTGTGATCCAGCCTGGGTGACAGAGACCACAACTCAAAACAAAACAAAACAAATCAAAACACTAAAGGGGGTAGGAGTGAGTGAGGGCAGACCAATATTAAGGCCATTAACAGTGCCAATTGCAGGGAATGGTGTTCTACATACTAGAGGACATTTTTCAAGTTTAATCTAAATGATTACTGTCCCTACATTAAACTCAAGTCTCTGGTTTAATGTAGCAATAATGACCTCTTGAAGGAAAACACAGTGTGAGAGTATCCTCCAATTCATATTATCATCCAAGCCTTTGTAAAATTTACAAGGAAGCTGAGGAAGGGAGCAGATGACGTTTCCTCAGCATTTTAGAGTGATATTTAAAGAAGAAAAGGCATAAGCTCAATTCTGTCTACATGCAGGGTCACAGACCAAATGTATTCTGA
Organism: Macaca nemestrina; assembly: GCF_043159975.1. Classification (NCBI taxonomy): domain Eukaryota; kingdom Metazoa; phylum Chordata; class Mammalia; order Primates; family Cercopithecidae; genus Macaca; species Macaca nemestrina. The sequence continues at coordinate 12,691,364 of NC_092135.1, forward strand.
AGCCCTTCAGGGTTCAAAGCAAGTCACAGCAGGAGCCACCACTAATTGAATGCCCCAAGTACTCTACTAGGCACATTAAATACATCGTCTGATTAATTACTTCAATAGGGCCAGGAAGGGTGGCTCATGCCTGCAATCCTAGTGCCCTGGGAGGCCAAGGTGGGAGAATCACTTGAGGCCAGAAGTTCAAGATCAGCCTGGGCTCATAGTGAGATACCATCTCTACCCAAAAACAATTAAAATTAAAATTAAAAAATTTCTTGAAAATCACCCCAATAGCCATCCAGGATTTGTCATTATTTCCCCACTTCAGAGATGAGTAAACCAAGGTTCAAAGAAATAAAGCAACATTCCTAACATCAAACAATAGCATCTAGATGGTACTTTCTATCATTTAAAAGTCAAACTTATTTTAGCTACTTAACAATACTAAACTCAATATGATCCTGTCTATAGAAAAAGCATAGTTGGCAAATAATTTTAATTCCTCATTTCAACTCCATCTGATTGGAAATGACTGCCTATAGAACTGTAACGAGAAGAATTCTGAGAGTGAACTGGGCAAAGCCGGAAACATTGCTATAATTGGTTAGTGATGTTTGTCACAGACAAGAAAGTGGGGAATGCGGGCGTACGTGCCACTTCTTCCAGGCTTCTGCTACCCAAAGATATTTAAAAGTTAATAGCTCCTACCTCGTGCTCACACCCAGCCAAGCTCCAACTTGCACTGACTGTTCTCATGGTGTTAAGTCTACCTAGAAGTGTGATGCTATATTTTCAAACAAGATTTATGTCTATTACTCCACAAGTTAGGCCAATAATCCTGTAAAACTAACATGTGGGAAAAGTCCTCTTTCATTACCTGTCATATACTCAGCATGCTGACATTTCCAAGGCTCAAGGAGCTATTTTCACATAATATCACTCGGCCATGGAGTTATGAACTGAATTCTCTGGCATCTTCCCTCCTGCCCTCCCCGAGATGGGTTCTATGGTCTCTCATGGAATAGAGACTAGAAAGAAAAGCAGTCAAAAGCAACTGTTACCCCAGGCAAGCACCGTAGGATTCCAGTGGGTAGTGGTGTTTTTATCTGGTAGAGGAATATGAAACCACATAAAACAGAAAAACCACTAGCTCCTCCAGTAGGGGAACACAGTTGAGAATAGAAATCACAAACATTTAATTGTAGCTATATATGAACAGATCTAGTAAATCATGAACTGTTCTCTGGTATACTATTTATTCATTTATTAATTCATCTAAGATGTGAAGAAGATAATGTAATAAGAACAGAGTGTCTTCCCTAAGTTGCAATTGGAGCAATAGTTCTCTGCAAACAGAATAGAAGCAAGAGAAAATACAAGCGCAATGATAAGACCATATGGCATCATGGCCAGCTGAGTGACAGCAATCACAGTCAGTGGGATATGTTCATAGGCAGAAGGAATTCTGCAGCCCTGTGGATCACAGGAGACCTCACAGAGAGAACCGGGCTGCTATGAGCTCTGAAAGTGGGCAGACATTGACTTTGTTCTGCTAAGACAACTTTAGTACAGAATGTCTCCCAAATCTCCAAATGTGTCATGGATAAGCCAAGCTCACAGTGATCGACCAGTGCCTGAAACATCCATGCTCAGTCTAATTTTATCTTCATAAAATGAAGATACTGAAGTACGTACCTTGGAGGCAGTTGTAAATAGTGAAAGGAATTAATACAGTGCCAAAGTGCATGGTAAACACTCAAGAAACATTAACTTTTATTGGCAGTATTACTATTATAATTTCTGGTATTATATACATGGCAGACAATAATCACAATGATGATTATACAACTCCTGATGACATTCACAAATATTGGAGCAACTACTGTATCTGGATCGCCAATGACTAACATCTTCTATGTTCAATTGTATTTTCTTGTTCATTCCACACCACAGCTCTCTGCAGACAGCTATTACTCTCCCCAGACTACAGATGAGAAAATTGAAGCTCAAAGAGTTTAAGTGGACTCAAGTCTGGCTGTCTTAATTATCACTTGATGCAAAAATCAAAGCACTGTTAATGTATCCACCCCAACCCAGACTGGTGAGGGGGAGGGAGGGAGAAATTCTCCATGCTGTTTAGGTATCATTCAGAATAGCCCAAGTACGATTTAAAGTTTTAAACTCCTCATCTTGATTTTTAGGTTTCTTCTGGTTTCTTCCCAGCTTCTCTCAGTATCACGTGGTGGTCAAGAGCATTGGAGCAGGCCGGGCGTGGTTGATCTTGCCTGTAGTCCCAGAACTTTGGGAGGCCAGGAGTTCAAGACCGGTCCTGGACACAGGGAGACCAGTCTAATAAAAAAAAAAAAAATTAAAACTAGTCAGGTGTGGTAGTGTACTCTTGTAGTCCCAGCTACTTCAGAGGCTGAGGTGGGAGGATCACTTAAGCCCAGGAGGTCAAGGGTGCAGTGAGCTATGATGGCACCACTGCACTCCAGCCTGGGTGACAGGGCAAGACCGTGTCTCAGAAAAAAAAAAGAAAAGAAAGAAAACAAACAAACAAACAAGAATTTAGAGCCACGCCTAGCTCAGGGCAACTACTTTCCTCACTGGGTCCCTGTACACATCTGCCCCATAGGCCCTTCCTGACTCCTCCTGATTTCTTCACCATCTCTCAGCCCACCCTCCACCCCAGGAGTCCTGCATCCCCCGCACCACCCCACAGGAGACTGAACTCTGGCAGCAGCTGTAGGCTCACCTATTGTTGACCTTTGTCCTGCCCTGTCCCTAAGCCCACCATGACTGCCTCCCTTTTCCCTCAGTGAGGCTGGAATGCCTGGATCAATCACCATAGCAAACACACATGACTCCCTGAGCCTTCCCTTCGCATTCCTTACCTCCCTTCCTTTCTTTTCTGGGAATTTTGAGTCAGGTGCCCTTCTTGTACCCCACCCTGTCCCTCAGACCTCACCCCTCTCCCACCACCCCAGTTCAGTGGGTTTTCTGTCCTCTGAGATGAGTTGTGCCCCACCCTCTGCTCAACCCTCTCTCTTTCTGCCTTTGTCTCTCCAAGGTGTGGGCACAAGGGACACAGGTGTGTGGGCAGTTGAACCACTTAGTAGGGACGCAGTGTGGGAGTCACTCTTTGGTGAATTCACATAGCTGTGTGCACCAGGACCCTGAGTGAGGCAGCTCTGGGAGGAGAGTCATGCAAGTGCAGGGTCAGGCCCAGTCTTTATTTAAAATTTTAATCATATATTCTATGTGAATTATTTTGCATCAATTAGGGACTTTTTAAAAACTTACATTAAAATGTGATCTATTTAGATTACTAAGCTTTGGGACACTTGAGGTAAGTGTCTCGTTTGCCTCACCTAGTTCAGGTCTCTGAAGGGCATCATACACCCTCTGATAGCTGCTCTCAGGGCTAAAGATGGGACATATCTGAAGAGCTTAGTACAGTGTCCGGAGCACTGCACTTCACAAATGCTGTGGCTATTATTGCCTGCCAAAGGGGAACTAATGCTTCAACCGTCCATGCTTAGCCTCATATTCACCTTTTCAGACCCTCTTTTGCAGTCTTCTCTCTCTCCCTCCTCCAACAACGCCTCAAGGGTACCTCACCCCAACAATCACCCCGGTGACCTAGCAACATGTCAACAGAACCAAAAATTCATCAAATGAAATTTCTAATTTTTTAGCATCAACAAAATTTTCATGCAAATGATGCATATGGCAGACCTGCAAAGTCAAACCAAAGAAAAGATGCTACAACTTTAAACATCACACTTAAAAAAAAAAAAAAAAAAAACTGTGTCTTTGCCAAAAACAAATACTAACATTAAAGTTCCCTTGTTGAAAATCTAACAAAACTAAAGAGGTGATAGCATTGACTGCCAAGGGATGGTACTAACAGAACAATGAAAGAGACCTTGCAGTCTGGAGATGGAGGTGGAAGGCAGAGGGCTACAGGAAGAGGGGGAAGTGAACCCTAGAACAGCTATCATCTTGGAAAGAATAAAGATGGTTTTGACTATCAGCTTTCAATGTAACCGTCCTCCAAAACTGAAGAGAGTCCATCACAGGAAGACTTTTCACTTGTCAGTCAGCAGAGAAATTTTTAAAAGAGGTCCACATTAGAATTGTCCCTAGCCTCCAGTTTGACATCCATTGTATCCCGCTGCAGTCATGCGTCACTTAATGACAGTGATATGTTCTAAGAAATCCATCATGAGATAATTTTGTTCTTGCATGAACATCATACAGTGCACTTGCACAAACCTAGATTATGAAGCCGACTATACACCTAGGCTATACAGTGTAGCCTATGGCTCCTAGGCTGCACACCTGTACAGCATGTTACTGTACTGAATAGTGTAGGCATTGTAATAGTATACAAATACAATGGCACATTTTTGTATATCTAAACATATCTCAGCATAAAAACGGTACAGTGAAAATACCATGGGGCCACCATTGTACATGCAGTCCAGCATTGGCTGAAATGTCATTATGGTAGGCATGACTGTACTTCCCCTACTTGAAAAGAAGTTTAATCCACATGATTCTGATTGATTTACACCTAACTCATCACAACATTATACTGAGACAGCTTTTGGAGAGTCAGAAAAATTCCAATCCTTCTTTCATTTTCTCATACTGCTTCCTCAATTCCCACCTCCCTCATTTTGTGGACCTGGACTCTTCCTTTGGCCAGCCATAAATCACCTTCACCTCAAAGGCTGCAGTTGAATTCCCCACTTCCAGCCCAGTATATTTCTTTGAGTTTGCAATTTGGCAAACACAGGTTCTTTCATCCCTATAAAATGGAAATCCAAACATGTCTCTTGCAGAAACCCCCCACCTATCGACCCCCCTCCTGCTACCCCCTGCCCAGCCACAGCCATCACACTGATATGAAATAAAACAGATGTGCTCAGAAATGCGCCATGCTCACTTGCCCTTCCCCGCCCCACCACCCCAAGCACCCATTGCCAGCCAGTGACTCCCACAATGCAAGTCAGTGCATGCTGATGCTCAGGGTTCCTCCACTGTTGGCTCCTGCTAGAGGTCCACTGGGCTGTACAATGCCTTGCTTGTACTACAGGGTCAAATGACAGCTGCCAAGAGGTTAAAAAAATTCAGCCCCAAAGCTCTTAGAGTAAGTGCAATAGGTGGGTCAAGGGTAGAGCAATGCAGGAAAACATTAAAATGGAAAATTTAATGCCTGCGATTTGTGGCAGTCAGAGCTCATCTACTCAGCAAATGTCTTATTTAAAGCTAGTTGAGTGTGTGTGTGTGTGTGTGTGTGTGTGTGTGTGTGTGTGTGTGTGCTTTTAAATTCTGTTCTCAAAGACCCATTAACATATCATGCACATACCCTTCTAGGAGTAAGTTATCAGTTTCATGGTTTAACCATTAAACTGAGAAAAACAAGTCATTTGTAAACCAAATGCAATTCATAAGTTCCCAGTTATGAAGTAATCCCTGATATCCAGGCCAAAGCCCTTGAGACAGCTCAGCATAACCACGTTTTGGTGATCTGGTGATGAAAGATATATTATTGAAATCCAGGAAACCTTGGGAAAAAAATGTAGAGCAAAACTATCTAAATCGAAATGAAATGCAGATCGCTTGGCTGCCAGCAGAAGTTTCTTCCTTCCTTCCTTCCTTCCTTTCTTTTTTCCTCCCAAAAAGTCAGCCTAAATGTCACAAGGCTTAAGGCGTGCAATTAAAAGATTTATATGCAGCGCTAGATGCAACACAATTGCATGGTTTCAGGGTCTGTGGCATTTTGGAGATGGATTGGAGGGGCTTGTGGAGGACAGGGACTGACACATGACCCATCTTCTCCGCCCTCGCAGCCCTGCGGCTCTGCTGGTGCCACTCTCAGCACTCATTTTTCCCAAGCTGTCTAAGCCTGTTCGGCTCTCCCATATGACTAGAGTTACTAGAATATTCACCATGTATGGTGGTTGGCCCAAGCTACCTTGTCCCGAGTGGCATTTTTATTAAATGACACCATTTGAGGCCTGTTAGGGGAAAGAAACCCTATGGGAAAGTCAGATAGCTTAAGAAGACAAAAGACACTCTGTCTGGCTCAGTTGATACAGTTATTGCAGGATTTCACACTTTTCGCTCAACTCCCAAGTCCTCTGCAAGCCAGACTTACGATCGCAGACTGACTGTCCCTATTCCAACTCAAACAGGAAGGTCTCCAGATTCAGGAGCAACTTCACTCACAATCCCAGAACTTTCACCTGTAAAAGGGACATAACTTGTCTGTAACAGTTGCCAGAGAAGACAGTATTATTCATTAAAATTGCCAAGCCAGCAATGAGATCAGTGGTTTCTCTCCCAACTATTTCCCTTTTCTCACCTGCCAGAATTAGAATTTCAAATATATTAGCTCTTTCTCCTTGGGCATTCTTTCCCTCAATGCCACCTCCATTATCAACAGCTCCCCAGATTTCAGTAATGAAACCCTGGTGTGGAGTAGATGCCTTCTGAAAGGAGATGTTATTAACAGAGAAATGTACCCTGACTGGTTCGGTGTCTGCAGAAAGAAAAGTCGGATGTGATTCAGTGGCCATATTTTAAGAACACGCTGTCAATGACAGTTGGAAACATATGTTTTTTATAAATTTCTCATTCCAAAACAAAGACTGACAGTAAAGCCCAGGGCTTTGATATTTATATAAATTGTTAAGTGGTTCACTGGGGAAAGTACATTTCAATTAGTATGTCACTGCTCATCATGCAGGCTTCAGGAAAGGCGTTCTGATTAAGCTGGCTGTTTAGCAATACATCAAATGTTGGGGCTTACCTAAGAGCTGTTCTCTTCAAGGCCATTGGCATCATCTGATGCCCAGCTGATTTTCTGGGTTTTTATTTGAGATCAAATGAGACACTCAAAATCCTACTTTAAACTGCATCAATTCAAAAAAATCACTCCATTTTAGTTCAATAAACAGGAGCCAAGCAACTGCTCGTTGGAAAGCATCAGGCTTGGTGAGGTACAGAAGAGCTCTGAGTCAGCCCTGAGTAAGTCCTGGCTTCTTAGAGGCTATGAACTGGGATCGTTCTTGATATAAATGATGTTGGTTATCAATTTTTTTACAGCTATTTCTGGTGTTGTGTTCTTTTGGGGGAGAAGACGTGAGCTATAGTCAAAACCAAATGAAACAAACTGTCTCTGCTTGTGGCCTTATGAAACTACAATTCTGCATGCGTCAAAGAAGAGATTTTTTTTTTTTCTCAGAATCTCTTCCCATTCGTCTTTTTAGGCTGAGATTATATTCATAAGCTATAGGTAAACCAACAACTCATCACTCAAAATTCTTGCTGGTAGCTATTCTTCCCCCTCTCTTTTCTGTACTCTGCTGCCGCCCTTAGGACAACCTTATAAGTTAGGAGGTTTTCTGTTGGATTTTGTTTTTGATGTGCCACTGTTTGCATCTCATTAGCTCGTGCAGATATCCTAAAGACTGACGGTACAATTTTGTTCAGTTCAATCCAGGGGAATATTCCAATCTCTCCCAGCCTGAAAAGTTCAGGAAAAACAAAGACACCAATTTTGTTTCCCCTATCTACCTAATTTAGTAGTTGTCACTGTCAATTAGTCAAGAGAGAAATAATTACCCATGGCTGACTTGAATTTGGGAACAAAGTCTGATTGGCAGCAAAAAAGAAAAAAAAAGGGAACAAGAGAACAATCAGTTCATATGGGAAATGTGAGGTGAGAAGGTGGTATGGTTATAGGACACAGGGCAGGTCTACACCCAAAATATCTCTGACTCATGTCTGAAATTCTGCCATTTGTGATTCATCCCTTTGTGTTGTGCATTGCTGTCTTCCTGGATTTGTTTTTAAATATCCAAAGTCCAAGAAAGTTAACAAAAGCAGTTTCTAATTCAACCAATATATGTTTATTGAGCTTGTTCTATGAATCAAGCATGACATTTCAAAAAGAAATAAAATGCGGTCATTGCCTCCAAAAAGCTCACCTAGCAAGATGCAAGAAGTTTCATATCTTAGAAGGCACTCTCCCGATACCCCACCCCTTTAATTACTGCTCTCCTCCTTCCTTTCTTACACAAGCACATTGAGAGTTTACCTTCTCTAACTCTGCTCCCATGCATTACATTTATTTCCCCACCTTCCGTCTCCTCCCCACACCAGTTCTATGAAGGGTGTCACCAGGGACTTTCTAATCGCCAAATCCATCATTTTTTCTGTCCATATGTTATGTAATCTCCCTCAAGGGGTTGACTTTTCCAAACACTTCTTTTTTAGAACTCTCTGCTCTTGGTTGCTCGCACTAACTCCTCCTCTTTTACTTCTTTTTAGATATTGGTAGACTCTAGGGTTCATTCCTTTGGCCTCTTGTCCTTATTCTATTCAAAGGTTTTCAACCAGGGGTGATGATGCTCCCCCAGGGACATTTTGCAATGTCTGGTGACATTTTCTTGGTGGTCCCAACTTGGAAGGGGGAATGCTACTGGCATCTAGTGGGTAGAGGCCAGGGATGTTGTTAACTCCTGCAATGCACAGGCAAATCTTCTACAACAAAAATTGCCCCATCCAAAAGATCAATAGTGTCAAGAGTAAGAAACCCTATTCTACGCTATTGCTAAGAGGCACTGCTCCCATGCATGGTTTCTGTGACGACTCCTGTACAGATATCACTCAAAGCATTATTTTTGAACAAAATGGGGAGAACAGAAGCTCAGAGCCACACACCCAGTGGGCCATAGTTATTTCTACCTGTGGGTCCCACAAGCACCAGGCAGTGAAGTGAACAGAGCAAAAGCTGAGCTCATCTTCTTCTCTTACAAAGCATCTCTTAATTGATGATGGTATCCAGTCACCCCGACTTGAATCCTGGGAGTTTACCTCACCTCTTCCCTTCCTGATCACTAAGTCTTTCTGATTCTACCACCTAAGCAGTTCTCAGATCACTGCCTCCATAACCACTACCTTGGTTCAGGCCCTTCTCATTACGACTTGCACTCAAAATAGACTTGGAACTGATGTTTAGTCTCCAGACTCACACCCCTGCCATCCATCCCTTACACATAAGCAGACAGATTGTCTATAACCCCCTTCATCACCACCCTACATCTTCTTCACATGAAGTTAATTATCACAACAATGCCAGATGTTTATTGAGTCTTGGTCTAGGTGCTTTATATGAATTCTGTATTTATCTCACTTACAGGATGGGGCTGTCATACCCATTTTATAGATGGGAAAGTCAAAATTGGGGAAAGCTTATTAACTCAGCTATAATCACATAGCTATAAGTGGCAGAATAGAGGTTTAAGCCTACAAATGTCAATTTCAAGCCTAACATCCATAATGACCATGTACTACTCTCCCAGATGTCTTCACAATGGACATATTCTCCTATAGAAGAGGAGTAACTGAACATATCACATATAGTGGAGTGCTAATCTAACATAAGGTAATTTATTCTCAGGTATCAGTCATCTTTGTTCAAACTTCTATTATAGCACTTACTACACGGGGGTTTTTGTTTGTTTAATTCAAATAAATTGCAAAAATATATATTAAATTCATATTTAATACACAATAAATATGTAAATATAAACATATTTATATCTGTGCACATATTACAGATTAAACATATAATCTGCACTTAACACTGGGGGCTTATAGTCAAGTCCCTACACAGAGATGTAACTGACTGGCCTGATTGTAGATCCTTTGGGTGCTGATCCGGAGTTCTTACTCTAATAAAGTGGCTCATCAGGACAACTTCACTGACTTTTCAGGTTTTCCAAAAATTAATCTAGGCTTTGCACAAACAATTCCTAATTCTCAAACTTCTGATTGGTAAAACAAAAATAGTTAGAACTGACTATAGTCACTGTCTTCAATTACTCTCTTTCTATTATCTCTTGAGCCTACCCCGATCAAGCCTCCATCCTCTCCCTCCACCATCACTACCTTATTCAAGGCCATGCTTTTAATCCAACAGTCTCCATTTTACTTGATTTAGCAGTAGCATCTGACCTTAAAAGTTCAGATGCCCTAAATGGGAGAGACGCAAGATAGAGAAAACCTGCATCATATCCACTAGATCTTACAAAAGCAAGAAACAAACTTTTATTGTGTTAAGGCACTGTGATTTCAGGGTATGGCAGGAAGAATAATGGCCCTCCAGAGATGTCTATATGCTAATCCCCCAGAACATAGGAATACATTTCCTTACATTGCCAAAGGAACTTTGCACATATGATTTAGGGTATGGGCTTTGAGGTGGGTCATCTGCAGGAGTCCAGTTGAATCACATAAGTCCTGAAAAACAGTGAACTTTTCTCAACCAGGTCAGAGAAATTCCATGTGAGAAGGACTCAACATGCCATTGGGGGCTTTGAAAATAAACAAAAGGGACTGTGAGCTAAGGAATGTTGTGGCTGCTGGAAACTGCGAACTGGGTTCTCAGGGTATAGTCAGCCAAAAAATGGAAACCTGGTTCCTATAACCATGGGAACAAACTTTTACCAACAACCTAAAGGAGTGAGGAAACAGATTCATGCTTAGGTCCTCAGAAAGGAATGCAACCCTGCCAGAACCTCAATTTGGGTCTGGTAAGTCCTGTGCCAGACTTTAAGACCTACAGAACTGTAAGATAATATATTTGTGTTATTTTAGAAAATGAAATTTGATGTGATTTATTATGACAAAAAGGAAACTTATATACAAGGTGATTTTGTTACTGTAGCATACCCCTGAAAATACTGACTAATGCATATATGTAAAGCACTGAAGTGCATAGTAAACTCAATAAACCTAATCTATAACAATTATTTTTTTAACTTTAAAAATTTTTTTATTTTATTTTTTATGTATACATAATAGTTGTACATATTTATGGGGCACATGTAAATAATAATTATTTTTATTATATGATGTAACTATTTCATGTGACCAGACTCTCATAAAAAAGCTACATCGAGTCCCACTGCATAGCAACAGTTTTGGATATTTTGGGATATTTCTGATGCTGATTGAAGTGACTCTAGGCACTGAAATTCTTCCAGAAGGGCCAAACTTTCTAGTTTTCAGTGGAGAAAGAGTATCATGGCTTTCGTTACCTCATCAGCATCAGAGCTGACAGGCTGGAACAAGTACCTCCCTGCCCCATATCAACATGGCTCACCCTATGTAGTCCTTCTACAGTCTTTCTTTTTTATTTTTTTTAAATTTATTTATTATTATTATACTTTAAGTTGTAGGGTACATGTGCATAACGTGCAGGTTTGTTACATATGTATACTTGTGCCATGTTGGTGTGCTGCACCCATCAACTCGTCATTTACATCAGGTATAACTCCCAATGCAATCCTTCCCCCCTCCCCCTCCCCATGTTAGGCCCCGGTGTGTGATGTTCCCCTTCCTGAGTCCAAGTGATCTCATTGTTCAGTTCCCACCTATGAGTGAGAACATGCGGTGTTTGGTTTTGTGTTCTTGTGATAGTTTGCTAAGAATGATGGTTTCCAGCTGCATCCATGTCCCTACAAAGGACACAAACTCATCCTTTTTTATGGCTGCATAGTATTCCATGGTGTATATGTGCCACATTTTCTTAATCCAGTCTGTCACTAATGGACATTTGGGTTGATTCCAAGTCTTTGCTATTGTGAATAGTGCCGCAATAAACATACGTGTGCATGTGTCTTTATAGCAGCATGATTTATAATCCTTTGGGTATATACCCAGTAATGGGATGGCTGGGTCATATGGTACATCTAGTTCTAGATCCTTGAGGAATCGCCATACTGTTTTCCATAATGGTTGAACTAGTTTACAATCCCACCAACAGTGTAAAAGTGTTCCTATTTCTCCACATCCTCTCCAGCACCTGTTGTTTCCTGACTTTTTAATGATTGCCATTCTAACTGGTGTGAGATGGTATCTCATTGTGGTTTTGATTTGCATTTCTCTGATGGCCAGTGATGATGAGCATTTTTTCATGTGTCTGTTGGCTGTATGAATGTCTTCTTTTGAGAAATGTCTGTTCATATCGTTTGCCCACTTTTTGATGGGGTTGTTTGTTTTTTTCTTGTAAATTTGTTTGAGTTCTTTGTAGGTTCTGGATATTAGCCCTTTGTCAGATGAGTAGATTGCAAAAAATTTCTCCCATTCTGTGGGTTGCCTGTTCACTCTGATGGTAGTTTCTTTTGCTGTGCAGAAGCTCTTTAGTTTAATGAGATCCCATTTGTCAATTTTGGCTTTTGCTGCCGTTGCTTTTGGTGTTTTAGACATGAAGTCTTTGCCCATGCCTATGTCCTGAATGGTACTACCTAGGTTTTCCTCTAGGATTTTTATGGTATTAGGTCTAACATTTAAGTCTCTAATCCATCTTGAATTAATTTTCCTATAAGGAGTAAGGAAAGGATCCAGTTTCAGCTTTCTACTTATGGCTAGCCAATTTTCCCAGCACCATTTATTAAATAGGGAATCCTTTCCCCATTTCTTGTTTCTCTCAGGTTTGTCAAAGATCAGATGGCTGTAGATGTGTGGTATTATTTCTGAGGACTCTGTTCTGTTCCATTGGTCTATATCTCTGTTTTGGTACCAGTACCATGCTGTTTTGGTTACTGTAGCCTTGTAGTATAGTTTGAAGTCAGGTAGCGTGATGCCTCCAGCTTTGTTCTTTTGACTTAGGATTGTCTTGGAGATGCGGGCTCTTTTTTGGTTCCATATGAACTTTAAAGCAGTTTTTTCCAATTCTGTGAAGAAACTCTTTGGTAGCTTGATGGGGATGGCATTGAATCTATAAATTACCTTGGGCAGTATGGCCATTTTCACGATATTGATTCTTCCTATCCATGAGCATGGTATGTTCTTCCATTTGTTTATATCCTCTTTGATTTCACTGAGCAGTGGTTTGTAGTTCTCCTTGAAGAGGTCCTTTACATCCCTTGTAAGTTGGATTCCTAGGTATTTTATTCTCTTTGAAGCAATTGTGAATGGAAGTTCATTCCTGATTTGGCTCTCTGTTTGTCTGTTACTGGTGTATAAGAATGCTTGTGATTTTTGCACATTAATTTTGTATCCTGAGACTTTGCTGAAGTTGCTTATCAGCTTAAGGAGATTTGGGGCTGAGACAATAGGGTTTTCTAAATATACAATCATGTCATCTGCAAACAGGGACAATTTGACTTCTTCTTTTCCTAACTGAATACCCTTGATTTCTTTCTCTTGCCTAATTGCCCTAGCCAGAACTTCCAACACTATGTTGAATAGGAGTGGTGAGAGAGGGCATCCCTGTCTTGTGCCAGTTTTCAAAGGGAATTTTTCCAGTTTTTGCCCATTCAGTATGATATTGGCTGTGGGTTTGTCATAAATAGCTCTTATTATTTTGAGGTACGTTCCATCAATACCGAATTTATTGAGCGTTTTTAGCATGAAGGGCTGTTGAATTTTGTCAAAAGCCTTTTCTGCATCTATTGAGATAATCATGTGGTTCTTGTCTTGGTTCTGTTCATATGTTGGATTATGTTTATTGAAATGCGAATGTTGAACCAGCCTTGCATCCCAGGGATGAAGCCCACTTGATCATGGTGGATAAGCTTTTTGATGTGTTGCTGAATCCGGTTTGCCAGTAGTTTATTGAGGATTTTTGCATTGATGTTCATCAGGGATATTGGTCTAAAATTCTCTTTTTTTGTTGTGTCTCTGCCAGGCTTTGGTATCAGGATGATGTTGGTCTCATAAAATGAGTTAGGGAGGATTCCCTCTTTTTCTATTGATTGGAATAGTTTCAGAAGGAATGGTACCAACTCCTCCTTGTACCTCTGGTAGAATTCGGCTGTGAATCCATCTGGTCCTGGACTTTTTTCGTTGGTAGGCTATTAATTATTGCCTCAATTTCAGAGCCTGCTATTGGTCTATTCAGGGATTCAACTTCTTCCTGGTTTAGTCTTGGAAGAGTGTAAGTGTCCAGGAAATTATCCATTTCTTCTAGATTTTCCAGTTTATTTGCGTAGAGGTGTTTATAGTATTCTCTGATGGTAGTTTGTATTTCTGTGGGGTCAGTGGTGATATCCCCTTTATCATTTTCAATTGCGTCGATTTGATTCTTCTCTCTTTTCTTCTTTATTAGTCTTGCTAGCGGTCTGTCAATTTTGTTGATCTTTTCAAAAAACCTACTCCTGGATTCATTGATTTTTTGGAGGGTTTTTTGTGTCTCTATCTCCTTCAGTTCTGCTCTGATCTTAGTTATTTCTTGCCTTCTGCTAGCTTTCGAATGTGTTTGCTCTTGCTTCTCTAGTTCTTTTAATTGCAATGTTAGAGTGTCAATTTTAGATCTTTCCTGCTTTCTCTTGTGGGCATTTAGTGCTATAAATTTCCCTCTACACACTGCTTTAAATGTGTCCCAGAGATTCTGGTATGTTGTATCTTTGTTCTCATTGGTTTCAAAGAACATCTTTATTTCTGCCTTCATTTTGTTATGTACCCAGTAGTCATTCAGGAGCAGGTTGTTCAGTTTCCATGTAGTTGAGTGGTTTTGATTGAGTTTCTTAGTCCTGAGTTCTAGTTTGATTGCACTGTGGTCTGAGAGACAGTTTGTTATAATTTCTGTTCTTGTACATTTGCTGAGGAGTGCTTTACTTCCAATTACGTGGTCGATTTTGGAGTAAGTACGATGTGGTACTGAGAAGAATGTATATTCTGTTGATTTGGGGTGGAGAGTTCTATAGATGTCTATTAGGTCTGCTTGCTGCAGAGATGAGTTCAATTCCTGGATATCCTTGTTAACTTTCTGTCTCGTTGATCTGTCTAATGTTGACAGTGGAGTGTTGAAGTCTCCCATTATTATTGTATGGGAGTCTAAGTCTCTTTGTAAGTCTCTAAGGACTTGCTTTATGAATCTGGGTGCTCCTGTATTGGGTGCATATATATTTAGGATAGTTAGCTCTTCCTGTTGAATTGATCCCTTTACCATTATGTAATGGCCTTCTTTGTCTCTTTTGATCTTTGATGGTTTAAAGTCTGTTTTATCAGAGACTAGTATTGCAACCCCCGCTTTTTTTTGTTCTCCATTTGCTTGGTAAATCTTCCTCCATCCCTTTATTTTGAGCCTATGTATGTCTCTGCGTGTGAGATGGGTCTCCTGAATACAGCAGACTGATGGGTCTTGACTCTTTATCCAGTTTGCCAGTCTGTGTCTTTTAATTGGAGCATTTAGTCCATTTACATTTAAGGTTAAGATTGTTATGTGTGAACTTGATCCTGCCATTATGATATTCACTGGTTATTTTGCTCGTTAGTTGATGCAGTTTCTTCCTAGCCTCAATAGTCTTTACATTTTGGCATGTTTTTGCAATGGCTGGTACCGGTTGTTCCTTTCCATGTTTAGTGCTTCCTTCAGGGTCTCTTGTAAGGCAGGCCTAGTGGTGACAAAATCTCTAAGCATTTGCTTATCTGTAAAGGATTTTATTTCTCCTTCACTTACGAAACTTAGTTTGCTGGATATGAAATTCTGGGTTTAAAATTCTTTTCTTTAAGAATGTTGAATATTGGCCCCCACTCTCTTCTGGCTTGTAGAGTTTCTGCCGAGAGATCTGCTGTTAGTCTGATGGGCTTCCCTTTGTGGGTAACCCGACCTTTCTCTCTGGCTGCCCTTAAGATTTTTTCCTTCATTTCAACTTTGGTGAATCTGGCAATTATGTGTCTTGGAGTTGCTCTTCTCGAGGAGTATCTTTGTGGCATTCTCTGTATTTCCTGGATTTGAATGTTGGCCTGCCCTACTAGGTTGGGGAAGTTCTCCTGGATGATATCCTGAAGAGTGTTTTCCAACTTGGTTCCATTTTCCCCCTCACTTTCAGGCACCCCAATCAGACGTAGATTTGGTCTTTTTACGTAATCCCATACTTCTTGCAGGCTTTGTTCATTTCTTTTTCTTCTTTTTTCTTTTTGTTTCTCTTCTCGCTTCATTTCATTCATTTGATCCTCAATCGCTGATACTCTTTCTTCCAGTTGATCGAGTCGGTTACTGAAGCTTGTGCATTTGTCATGTATTTCTCGTGTCATGGTTTTCATCTCTTTCATTTCGTTTATGACCTTCTCTGCATTAATTACTCTAGCCATCAATTCTTCCACTTTTTTTTCAAGATTTTTAGTTTCTTTGCGCTGGGTACGTAATTCCTCCTTCAGCTCTGAGAAATTTGATGGACTGAAGCCTTCTTCTCTCATCTCGTCAAAGTCATTCTCTGTCCAGCTTTGATCCGTTGCTGGCGATGAGCTGCGCTCCTTTGCCGGGGGAGATGCGCTCTTATTTTTTGAATTTCCAGCTTTTCTGCCCTGCTTTTTCCCCATCTTTGTGGTTTTATCTGCCTCTGGTCTTTGATGATGGTGATGTACTGATGGGGTTTTGGTGTAGGTGTCCTTGCTGTTTGATAGTTTTCCTTCTAACAGTCAGGACCCTCAGCTGTAGGTCTGTTGGAGATTGCTTGAGGTCCACTCCAGACCCTGTTTGCCTGGGTATCAGCAGCAGAGTCTGCAGAAGATAGAATATTTCTGAGCAGCGAGTGTACCTGTCTGATTCTTGCTTTGGAAGCTTCCTCTCAGGGGTGTACTCCACCCTGTGAGGTGTGGGGTGTCAGACTGCCCCTAGTGGGGGATGTCTCCCAGTTAGGCTACTCAGGGGTCAGGGACCCACTCGAGCAGGGAGTCTGTTCCTTCTCAGATCTCAACCTCCGTGTTGGGAGATCCACTGCTCTCTTCAAAGCTGTCAGACAGAGTCGTTTGCGTTTGCAGAGGTTTCGGCTGAATTTGTTATTGTTTACTGTGCCCTGTCCCCAGAGGTGGAGTCTACAGAGACAGGCAGGTTTCCTTGAGCTGCTGTGAGCTCCACCCAGCTCGAGCTTCCCAGCAGCTTTGTTTACCTACTTAAGCCTCAGCAATGGCGGGCGCCCCTCCCCCAGCCTCGCTACTGTCTTGCCGGTAGATCACAGACTGCTGTGCTAGCAATGAGGGAGGCTCCGTGGGTGTGGGACCCTCCCGGCCAGGTGTGGGATATGATCTCCTGGTGTGCCTGTTTGCTTAAAGCGCAGTATTGGGGTGGGAGTTACCCGATTTTCCAGGTGTTGTGTGTCTCAGTTCCCCTGGCTAGGAAAAGGGATTCCCTTCCCCCTTGCACTTCCCAGGTGAGGCAATGCCTCGCCCTGCTTCAGCTCGCTGGTCAGGCTGCAGCAGCTGACCAGCACCGATCGTCCGGCACTCCCCAGTGAGATGAACCCAGTACCTCAGTTGAAAATGCAGAAATCACCGGTCTTCTGTGTCGCTCGTGCTGGGAGTTGGAGACTGGAGCTGTTCCTATTCGGCCATCTTGCTCCGTCCCCCCAGTCTTTCTTGTAGCAAGTATCCACAGCATTGATATCTGAGGGACTTCAGATAAATAAAAGTGAATAAACAATAAATAGAGGCTACACAAATGTCAACCCAAACTTGAAATTACTAGGGATAAAGTTAGAATAATCATGCAAGGAGGCCTTGTTTCTCCGAAGCGTTATGGAAACAAATACCCAGCAGTACCAGAAAAAAAAGACCCCAGAAGTTCCACGGATGGCTGATGGAGTAGGTCTTGGTTTTCTCACCCACCCAAGGCCTCACCCTGCTTATAGAGTGAGGAACACCTCACTCCTCAAATGAAACATCCTAAATCCTACTTTAAACTACATCAACTCAAAATTTGACTGGAGACATTTGAATGTCTCATTTGGTGGGAAAGTAATTTTTGCCACCAAAGTCTGGTCCTCACTTGAATGCATGTCAGGGAAGACCAAACCTGAGAAATAATTGCTGATCCCAACCTCAGGCATCACCTTATTATGTGGTGTCCTGATGAGGAAAATCTTCTGGGCCCACATCAGGTCACCTGGATTCTAGTCCTGGCTTTGCCACTACACCTTGTGTTACTTTGCTTTGGCAGTTCTTCTTTCTAAATCTTAATTTTCTCATCTGTGAAATGAAAATAATATCAATCTTTTCCCTACCAGCTGTACTAGTTAGTGTGAATCTCCAACGAAAACATCAATGCTTGCAGCTCTATGGTTCCAAGTATGATAAGGAAGAACACAGCAGCCAGGGTAAGAAGGAACACTCCAGGGGCACTGGGGAAAGTCAAAGCAAAGCCAGGCAGAATGAGGTGACCTTTCCTACCACAAAACTCAGGACATGAGAGGAATCTAAGGCTTCCCAACTTTCTCCCTTCACTATTGGTTGGCATGGGAGACAGAAACCTGTTTCTCACAATCACAGATGGAAGCTAAAAAAATTAATCCACTTGGGGGAATAAGCACAGTTATTTATTCCTGTTGAGAGGTAAGTAGTAGAGGCTGGTTTCTTAAAACCAATTCTGGATAAACCAGAAGTACCTCAAAAGGCTTAGGTACCTGGGAGTAGGTGCTGACAGCCAGAGGAGCATGAGAAGGTACACCTCAAAGACAAACACTACTGATATCTCTGCAGCAAGCCAACCCTGTGAGGCTACCCTGGGTGAGATCAATTAGAGGGTGCCAACCACCACCCCATGGCAGGGCCAGATGAGTAGATAGGCCCTTTCTTCATCATCCCAATATCTGCCACCATCCCCAGTCTGAGTCATTAAAAAGATTTAAAGACATCCATTCTCAGTCCAAAATACTCAATTAATTATCTCTGCTTTGTGAAAATCTTTAAACCAATCCTTAAGACTACAGGCCATCACTAATAGGACCAAAGACTGTCCTCACAAGGTAAACTAGAGTACTTGGGATTCTTCCTCAAATTCATTAACAGTGACTGTCATTTCCTAGAAATATCAGCTGTTTCAGCAGACAAGGTTTTGGTCCTGTCCCAGCTAGTCTTCTAAGGTTTTCAGTATTACTACCTTGACAATAATAAGTAACCCTACGGCTTTTCAGTTTTGTTCTATAGTTATTTATTGAGAATCTATGATATGCCTAGAGAGAGCTACAAAAAGAATAAAGCATGTAATTTCTCCCCCTGGAGCTGTGACTTCTGGCTGGAGAAACAAGAGTAAGTGTACCAAAGAAAAACCACAGTGACCACTCTGGACAGTGAAGCAGCAAGATGAGATTGGGTCTAGTTTTGAACCACTCCCTATGCTGATGTTAACAAGGCATCTTCTTCCGGATGGCATTTGTAGCTAATTCACAACTATGGGAGGGATTTTTTTAAATGTTATCTTTGTTAGAGAAAGATTAGAGAGAAACATATCAAAAGTTAACTAGTTGTCCCTTCAAGTGAAACAGTAAGAATGCCTTTTCTTCCTTTCCACTTTTGTGTGTTTTCCAAGTTGTTTTAACATATAATGGGAAAGGTAGCATACATTTTATTTTTTAAAGGAAAAATAAAGGCAGTTGTCCATATGGATGCTGAGAGGCCCTAAGTTTTTAATACAGTCAGCCAGTGTGTACTCATCAGAAATGCGTTCCTTTCCATGCAATAACTGTATGACTCTAACTTCTAGTAGGATTCCAATCTTATCATGTATGGAGATTTTGAGGACATAGGGAGCATGCAATCTTTGTCCAGAGTCACACAGCTGGTAAGTAATGGAGATGACATGGAAAGCCAGGCAGGCTAGCACTGGAAATTGCTCCTGGCCATTCTGTTCTACTAGAGACTTTTTCAATAAATTGGTGAGCACAGGTTTTGCTTGTAAATGTCTAAAAAGTCTTTCAAATCTTATTTGAAAGTTTTTCAAAAGGAAAAAAGAAAGGAACCCACAAAAAGGGAACCAGTTAGCCTTCAACATATTCCTCAGCCATTTCACCATGGGTGTATGTAGACTATAGGAGTATGTCCTGAGTTGACACATTCCCCCTAAACGTGAAATTGTGATATAGAAGGGCTATGAAATGTGAAAGCTGGCAGGAGCCGCCGAAGCAAACACAGGCTCCCCAGGAATCCAGGCATTAAAGTCAAGGTTTACAGTAAGTGATGAATGCCAACCAATGTTCTGATTCCAGCATGGACTTTTGTGAAATTCATACTCCAGTGTCTTAAAATGCTTCATGCATGAAATGCACATTTCCCTTATTTTATAATTAGTTTTTAAAACACATGAACCAAGGGCTTAAACACTTCCTCTATTTTCCACAACAGCTGTAAAAACGGGGATTGAGATAGTTTAATGTGGTGAAATTTTCTCACCATACTTTCTACCCCCATTCCTTCTTCCCAGACACAACAGGACATTATGGAGGGGTGAGAGGGAAAAGTAAGCCTCTTTCTTCCCAGGTCTACGTTGTCTTGACATGGACCTGTCCACCAAGCCAGAGGCCAGATGAGTCTTTCAGGATGCAGATGTTAATTCCTATCCTACCAGTGATTTCCTATTAATGGAGCCACTCTCTGAGGTGATCTGAGGCAGAAGATTAACCCTTTCCTAGTTGAAAGACACTTATCTCCCACCTCTGGAATGCTATCTCTGGTTCTACTGAGATGTCATTGTTGATGCCGGTGTCTGTCATGTCTGAGTCTCTTGGTACTAAGATACCTGCCCAGCTCTCCTCACCTCCCACCTTACTGTTGGCAATTCATTTCATAGCCACCAGATACAAGTACATGTTCTAGAGAGCTCTAAGGCATGAAAGAAGCCTAAGGAGAGAAAGGATAGAGAGGGAGAAAGGCTTCTTGACTGAGTTTTAAAATTGGCTTGGGAGAAGGTCGATTGCCTATTTATGAACTAATCTCTCATTTATTAAGGAGGTCTATTCTCTGCTGAGAGAAACTGTGGCCAGAGATGTGAAGAAGGCAGGTTAGATTCCTCAGAGTGCAATGGTTTACATGCCAGATGAAGCAGGGGACTGAGGATGTAAAGATACAAGTAATCTCCTTCATAACATAAATCGTAAATCATCCAAGTATACAATAGAATGAGCACGCTGGCTCAGACGGGACAGCAGGCCATTAAGGTTTCTGCTTTTGTTATCTTCTTCAAGATTCTCCTTCCCTTTGGAGAGCTCTCAGATTACCCCAGCCCCACAGCACTGACCTCTGGGTAGAAGTGAGACTGCAGTCAACATTTTGTTTCAAGGGTGTGGAACTATGGCCCTTCCCACAGCACAGAGGAGCTAAAATAAACTCTATAAGCAGTAGAATTTCAAAGAAAAATTGATTCAGAGATTTAGATGGTGGCTCACAAGATGGAACTTCCTCACCTTCACTCACCAACTCTAGCCAAATGCTAGGGTCTCCTTCTCCTCCAGTCTGTCTCATGTAGCGGCTGCTACCTAATCATTCCTCATCCTCTCGCCTCTCCCGTGTCACCAAGAGCACTTGTCAACATGTCTGCCCTGCTCAAGATTGAGATGGAACACAGCAGGAAGGGCTCAGAGGCGCTGAACATGCCCTCTCCTGCATCCTGCTCTGTCTCAGTGTCTGGCGGAGCCTCCACCCCCCACCCCCAGGGGGACTGGCTCTGTAAATGAAAACCCATCCAGTAGAGACCTACCAGGTCTTAATATAAAACAGATCATCCTGTTACAAGAAATATACAAGGAGCAAGGGTTATTTTTGTATGTGGCATTAGAGTGTGTTCTTTGTATTTTTCATAGGGAGTCAGAGACATTAGAATTTCCCAACTGTCAGCTTAGAAGTTTTCTTATTTAGACTTTAGGTTTGGTTCCTGTATTAACTAGATATGCAATTTTAGCAAGTCTTGTCACCTCTCAGAGTTAAAGTTTGCTCTTCAAGAAGATATGAGAGTTGGATCAGGTCATCTAGAAGGCTATCTACAGGGCTTCTTCTCTGTGAGTGAAATTCCAAAGACAGCTAGCATTTATAATACATAAAGAGGTAATAGATTTGTTTCTTTCCCTCTGGAAGATTATAGTACTAGTGAGTTAAGATTGGGGTGCAGATTGCTCTCTAAATAAAGAAGTCTATGCTGAGGGAAAATTAACCAGGGAACAGTGCTGGAGATGAGCAATTCTAAGTGAATGGTGAGAGAAGAAAGTGCTTAAGTAAAGAGTAATGTTAGTGTTGTCTCTTTCTAGACTCTATTCTTTCATATGAGCATGTTAATATTTCTTCATTACTTGTGCTATTGTCTTAATTACTATAGTTTTATATTGTCCTGATATCTGTTTGTACAAGAACTAAGTCTTTGTTGTTCTTTTTCAAGTTCATCTTGATTATTTTTGGCCATTTGATTTCCATACATATTTTAGTATCAGCTTGCCAATTTACATTTTAAAATACTGATGAAAATGTTGGAACAACTCAGGGGCTTCCAACGGGCCAAATAGGAACAGCTCCAGGCTACAGCTCCCAGCGTGAGCGACATAGAAGATGAGTGATTTCTGCATTTCCAACTGAGGTACCGGGTTCATCTCACTGGGGCATGTCAGACAGTAGGTGCAGGACAGTGGGTACAGCCCACCCAGCGAGAGTCAAAGCAGAGAGAGGCATCACCTCACTCGGCAAGCACAAGGGGTAAGGGAATTCCCTTTCCTAGCCAAGGAAAACCATGACACACAGCACCTGGAAAATCGGGTCACTCCCACCCTAATACTGCGCTTTTCCAAGGGTCTTAGCAAACAGCACACCAGGAGATTATATCCTGTGCCTGGCTTGGAGGGTCCCACGCCCATGGGGCCTCCCTCATTGCTAGCACAGCAGTCTGAGATCTAACTGCAAGGCGGCTGCGAGGCTGGGGGAGGGGCATCCACCATTGCTGAGGCTTGAGTAGGTAAACAAAGTGGCCTGGAAGCTCGAACTGGGTGGAGCCCACTGCAGATCAAGGAGGCCTGCCTGCCTCTGTAGACTCCACCTCTGGGGACAGGGCATAGCCAAACAAAAGGCAGTAGAAAACTCTGCAGATTTAAATGTCCCTTGCTGACAGCTTTGAAGAGAGTAGTGGTTCTCCCAGCACAGAGTTTGAGATCTGAGAACAGACAGACTGCCTCCTCAAGTGCGTCCCTGACTCCTGAGTAGCCTACCTGGGGGGCACTGCCCAGTAGAGGCAGACTGACACCTCACATGGCCGGGTACCCCTCTGAGATGAAGCTTCCAGAGGAACGATCAGGTAGCAACATTTTCTGTTCAGCAATATTCACTCTTCTGCAGCCTCCACTTCTGATACCCAGGCAAACAAGGTCTGGAGTGGACGTCCAGCAAACTCCAACAGACCTGCAGCTGAGGGTCCTGACTGTTAGAAGGAAAACTAACAAAGAGAAAGGACATCCACACAAAAACCCCATCTGCATGTCACTATCATCAAAGACTAAAGGTAGATAAAATCACAAAGATAGGGAAAAAACAGAGCAGAAAAGCTGAAAATTCTAAAAATCAGAGCACCACTCCCCCTCCAAAGGAACGCAGCTCCTTGCCAGCAACAAACAAAGCTGGATGGAAAATGACTTTGACGAGTTGAGAGAAGAAGGCTTCAGATGATCAAACTTCTCCAAGCTAAAGGAGGAAGTTTGAACCCATTGCAAAGAAGCTAAAAACCTTGCAAAAAGGTTAGACGAATGGCTAACTAGAATAACCAATGTAGAGAAGTTCTTAAATTACCTGATAGAGCTGAAAACCGTGGCACAAGAACTATGTGACAAATGCACAAGCTTCAGTAACCAATTCGATCAAATGGAAGAAAGGGTATCAGTGATTGAAGATCAAATTAATGAAATGAAGTCAGAAGAGAAATGTAGAGAAAAAAGAGTAAAAAGAAATGAACAAAGCCTCCAAGAAATATGGGACTATGTGAAAAGACCAAATCTATGTCTGATTGGTGTACCTGAAAGTGATGGGGAGAAAGGAACCAAGTTGGAAAACATTTTGCAGGATATTCTCCAGGATAATTTCCCAACTCAGCAAGGCAGGCCAACATTCAAATTCAGGAAATACAGACAACACCACAAAGATACTCCTCGAGAAGAGCAACTCCAAGACACATAATTGTCAGATTCGCCAAAGTTGAAATGAAGGAAAAAATGTTAAGGGCAGCCAGAGAGAAAGGTCGAGTTACCCACAAAGGGAAGCCCATCAGACTAACAGTGGATCTCTCAGCAGAAACTCTACAAGCCAGAAGAGAGTAGGGGCCAATATTCAACTTTCTTAAAGAAAAGAATTTTAAACCCAGAATTTCATATCCACCTAAACTAAGTTTCATAAGTGAAGAAGAAATAAAAGCCTTTACAGAGAAGCAAAGTCTGAGAGATTTTGTCACCAACAGGCCTGCCCTACAAGAGCTCCTGAAGAAAGCACTAAACAGGGAAAGGAACAACCGGTACCAGCCACTGCAAAAACATGCCAAAATGTAAAGACCATCGATGCTAGGAAGAAACTGCATCAACTAATGAGCAAAATAACCAGCTAACATCATAATGATAGGGTCAAATTCACACATAACAATATTAACCTTAAATGTAAATGGGTTAAATGCTCCAATTAAAAGACACAGACTGGCAAATTGGATAAAGAGTCAAGACCCATCAGTGTGCTATATTCAGGAGGCCCATCTCACGTGCAGACACACATAGGCTCAAAATAAAGGGATGGAGGAAGATCTACCAGGCAAATGGAAAACAAAAAAAGGCAGGGGTTGCAATACTAGTCTCTGATAAAACAGACTTTAAACCATCAAAGATCAAAAGAGACAAAGAAGGCCATTACATAATGGTAAAGGGATCAATTCAACAAGAAGAGCTAACTCTCCTAAACATACATGCACCCAATACAGGAGCACCCAGATTCATAAAGCAAGTCCTTAGAGACTTACAAAGAGACTTAGACCCCCAAAAAATAATAATGGGAGACTTTAACACCCCACTGTCAACATTAGGCAGATCAACAAGACAGAAAGTTAACAAGGATATCCAGGAATTGAACTCAGCTCTGCACCAAGAGGACCTAATAGACATCTACAGAACTCTCCAACCCGAATCAACAAAATACACAATCTTCTCAGCACCACATTGCACTTATTTCAAAATTGACCACATAGTTGGAAGTAAAGCACTCCTCAGCAAATGTAAAAGAACAGAAATTATAACAAACTGTCTCTCAGACCACAGTGCAATCAAATTAGAACTCAGGATTAAGAAACTCAATCAAAACCGCTCAACTACATGGAAACTGAACAACCTGCTCCTGAATGACTACTGGGTACATAACGAAATGAAGGCAGAAATAAAGATGTTCCTTGAAACCAGTGAGAACAAAGACACAACATACCAGAATCTCTGGGACACATTTAAAGAAAATTTATAGCACTAAATGCCCACAAGAGAAAGCAGGAAAGATCTAAAACTGACACCCTAACATCACAATTAAAAGAACTAGAGAAGCAAGAGCAAACACATTCAAAAGCTAGCAGAAGGCAAGAAATAACTAAGATCAGAGCAGAATTGAAGGAGATAGAGACACAAAAAACCCTTCAAAAAAAACCAATGAATCCAGGAGCTGGTTTTTTGAGAACAACAAAATTGATAGACCACTAGCAAGACTGATAAAGAAGAAAATAGAGAAGAATCAAATAGATGCAATAAAAAATGAGAAAGGGATATCACCACCGACCCCAAAGAAATACAAACTACCATCAGAGAATACTATAAACAACTCTATGTAAATAAACTAGAAAACCTAGAAGAAATGGATAAATTCCTGGACACATACACTCTCCCAAAACTAAACCAGGAAGAAGTTGAATCCTTGAATAGACCAATAACAGGCTCTGAAATTGAGGCAATAATTAATAGTCTACTAATCAAAAAAAAGTCCAGGACCAGAGGGATTCACAGCCAAATTCTACCAGCGGTACAAGAAGAAGCTGACACCATTCCTTCTAAAACTATTTCAATCAATAGAAAAAGAGGAAATCCTCCCTAACTCATGTTATAAGGCCAACATCATCCTGATACCAAAGCCTGGCAGAGACACAATAAAAAAAGATAATTTTAGACCAATATCCCTGATGAACATCGATGTGAAAATCCTCAATAAAATACTGGCAAACTGAATCCAGCAGCACATCAAAGAGCTTATCCACCATAATCAAGTGGGCTTCATCCCTGGGATGCAAGCCTGGTTCAACATACACAAATCAATAAACATAATCCAATATATAAACAGAACCAAAGACAAAAACCACATGATTATTTCAATAGATGCAGAAAATGCCTTGACAAAATTCAACAGCCCTTCACGCTAAAAACACTCAATAAATTTGGTATTGATGGAACATATCTCATAATAATAAGAGCTATTTATGACAAACCCACAGCCAATATCATACTGAATGGGCAAAACCTGGAAGCATTCCCTTTGAAAACTGGCACAAGACAGGGATGCCCTCTCTCACCACTCCTATTCAACATAGTGTTGGAAGTTCTGGCCAGGGCAAATCAGGCAAGAGAAAGAAATAAAGGGTATTCAATTAGGAAAAGAGGGAGTCAAATTGTCCCTGTTTGTACATGACATGATTATATATTTAGAAAACCCCATCGTCTCTGCCCAAAATCCCTTTAAGCTGATAAGCAACTTCAGCAAAGTCTCAGGATACAAAATAAGTGTGCAAAAATTACAAGCATTCTTATACACCAGTAACAGACAGAGAGCCAAACCACGAGTGAACTCCCATTCACAATTGCTTCAAATAGAATAAAATACCTAGGAATCCAACTTATAAGGGATGTGAAGGACCTCTTCAAGGACAACTACAAACCACTGTTCAATGAAATAAAAGAGGACACAAACAAATGGAAGAACATTCCATGCTCATGTATAGGAAGAATCAATGTCATGAAAATGGCCATACCGCCCAAAGTAATTTATAGATTTAATGCCATCCCCATTAAGCTACCAATGACTTTCTTCACAGAATTGGAAAAAACTACTCTAAAGTTCATGTGGAACTAAAAAAGAGCCCACATTGCCAAGACAATCCTAAGCCAAAAGAACAAAGCTGGAGGCATCACGCTACCTGACTTCAAACTATATACTACAAGGCTACAGTAACCAAAACAGCATGGTACTGGTACCAAAACAGATATATAGACCAATGGAACAGAACAGAGCCCTCAGAAATAATACCACACATCTACAACCATCTGATCTTTAACAAACCTGACAAAAACAAGGAATGGGGAAAGGATTCCCTATTTAATAAACGGTGCTCAGAAAACAGCTAGCCATATGTAGAAAGCTGAAACTGAATCCCTTCCTTACACTTTATACAAAAATTAATTCAAGATGGATTAGAGACTTAAATCATAGACCTAAAGCCCTAAAAACCCTAGAAGAAAACCTAGGCAATACCATTCAGGACATAGGCATGGGCAAGGACTTCATGTCTAAAACACCAAAAGCAATGACAACAAAAGCCAAAATAGACAAATGGGATCTCATTAAACTAAAGAGCTTCTGCACAGCAAAAGAAACTACCATCAGAGTGAACAGGCAACCCACAGAATGGGAGAAATTTTTTGCAATCTACTCATCTGACAAAGGGCTAATATCCAGAACCTATAAAGATCTCAAACAAATTTACAAGAAAAAAACAAACAACCCCATCAAAAAGTGGGCAAAGGATATCAACAGACACTTCTCAAAAGAAGACATTTATGCAGCCAACAGACACATGAAAAAATGCTTATCATCACTGGTCATCAGAGAAATGCAAATCAAAACCACAATGAGATGCCATCTCACGCCAGTTAGAATGGAGATCATTAAAAAGTCAGGAAACAACAGGTGCTGGGGAGGATGTGGAGAAATAGGAACACTTTTACACTGTTGGTGGGACTATAAACTAGTTCAACCATTGTGGAAGATAGTGTGGCATTTCCTCAAGGATCTAGAACTGGAAATACCATTTGACCCAGCCATCCCACTACTGGGTATATACCCGAAGGATTACAAATCACTCTGCTATAAAGACACATGCACACGTATGTTTATTGTGGCACTATTCACAATAGCAGAGACTTGGAACCAACCCAAATGTCTATCAGTGACAGATTGGATTAAGAAAATGTGGCACATATACACCATGGAATACTATGCCATCATAAAAAAAGGATGAGTTCATGTCCTTTGTAGGAACATGGATGCAGCTGGAAACCATCATTCTCAGCAAACTATCGCAAGAACAGAAAACCAAACACCGCATGTTCTCACTCATAGGTGGGAACTGAACAATGAGAACACTTGGATGCAGGAAGGGGAACATCACACAATGAGAACACTTGGATGCAGGAAGGGGAACATCACACAATGAGAACACTTGGATGCAGGAAGGGGAACATCACACAATGAGAACACTTGGATGCAGGAAGGGGAACATCGTGGGGTGGGGGGAGAGGGAGAGATAGCTTTAGGAGATATACCTAATGTAAATGACGAGTTAATGGGTGCAGCACACCAACATGGCACATGTATACATATGTAACAAACCTGCACGTTGTGCACATGTACCCTAGAACTTAAAGTATAATAATACAACATAAATAAATAAAAATTTAAAAAAAGAAATTGTTGATTTGGGCTTCCTTGTATTTATTGATCAATTAAGGGAGACCTGACATCTTTACATATTGAATATTTCATTCTCTGAAACATGATATGCCCCTCTAATTATTTAGGTCTTCTCCAATTTTCCTCAGTTGTGGTGGTATTTGCCTAAGAGGTATTGTGTATCATTAATCCTATTTGTTTCTATGTATTTGGTGGGTTTCTATGTTATTGTACAGGGTAGCTTTAAAAATTTTTATTTTCTAGTTGTTTGTTGATTGTATGTCAAAACGCAATTAATGTTAAAATAATGCTTTGTATCTAGCAACCTTAGTAAATTCACTTATCTTACAGTTACATAGAGATTCTCTCTTTGATTACTACTTATAAAATCATGCCATCTGTAAATAATGATGACTTTATTTGTTTGTTTTCTGTCTGCAGTGGGTTAAATGATGGCCAAACAAAGGTGTTAAATCCTAATCCCTGGAACTTATAAATATTATCTTATTTGGAAAAAGGCTCTTGAGGATATAATTAAGCAAAAGATCTTGAACTGAGAAGACTGTCCTGTATTGTTTGGGTAGGTCCTAAATGTCATCATGAGTGTCCTTATAGGAGAGTAGCACAGGAAGATAATGGATACACAGGGGAAGCTTTGATGAGAAGATGGAGGCAAAGATGGAGGTGTGATGCAGCCACAAGCCCAGGAATGTGAGGTCAGTCATCAGAAGCTGAAGAGACAAGGAACAGATTCTCCCCTATGGCCTCCAGAGGGAGCATGCACCTGCCAGATTTAGGACTTCTAGTCTCCAAAACTGTAAAGAGAACAAATTTCTATTGTTTAAGCCACCAAGTTTGTGGTAATTTGTTGTAGAAGGCATGAGAAACCAACAAACCGTCCTAAGGACTTTTATTTCTTTTTCTGGCTGTCTTGTGCTGGGTAAGACTTTCAAGACAATGTTAATAGTAGTGTAATAGCAGGTATCATTGTTTTGTCTCTCAATGATAAAACTTTAAATATTGTAGCATTAATTATGATGTTAGTGTAATAGCAGGTATTTTGTCTTGTCTCTCAATTATGATTTTTAAAATACTTTAGTGTTAATTATGATGTTAGCTGAAAGATTTTTGTAAGAAACCTGTTAATTAAATTAGGGAAATTATTGCCTATTTTTGGTTGTGAAGAATTTTGAGGGGAACTGATGTTAAATTTGATCAAAGGATTTCCCTGTAATTATTGAGATGACATTTTTCCCATTATTCCATTTATGTGATAATTATACTGATTAATTTTTTAATGTTAAATAAACATTGCATTTCTGGTATAAACCCCATTTGTCCATGTTGTATTATCTTTCTATGTTTCTCTGGGTTTGATTTGTTAATATTTTGTTGAGGATTTTTGTAGGTGGGTTTATGAAAGAGATTGGACAGTGATTTTCCTTTCTTACAATATTCTTGGCAAGTTTATGCTGGTTTCGTAATGCTAGTGCATTCATGTTGTAGTATGCATCAGTATTTTATTCCTTTTGTTACTGAATAATACTTTCTTGTGTGCATATACCATATTTGTTTACTCATTTGTTAGTCTTTGGACATTTGGACTGGCTTCCAACATTTGGCTCTTATGAATAATGCTATTATGAATGTTTGTGTGTTTTTATGTGGGCATATTTGTTTATTTCTCTTGAGTATATACCTAGAAATGAAATTGCTGTGTCTTATGGTAACTCTCTATTTAATTTTGTAAATAACTGCTAGACAGTATGCCTGAGCAGCTATACCATTTTACATTCCCACCAGCAATGTACAAATATTGTGATTTTTCCACATCCTGTCCTACACGTATTATTATCTAACCTTTTGATTCTAGCCACCCTGATAGCTGTGAAATGGTGTCTCATTGTAACTTGATTAAGTAATGATGACAAACATCATTTTATATATCTGCAATTACCCTTTAAAGCAATTAAAAATAAGAGAAAATGTCTTTTTGTGTTTTCCCTTATTTTTATGATTTCCATTGTATTTCATTTCTTTGTCTAGAACCAAATTTCTTTTTAGTATCATATTTTCTCTCATTTAGTATTTCTTGTAGTGAAGGTTAGTTGGCAGTAAATTATTTCAGCTTTTGTTTGTCTGAACAAAAATATTTATTTCTCTTTCTTTTTGTAAAAATATTTTCACTGAGTATAAAATTCTGAGTTGACAGCTTGGCTTTAAAGATGTCACACCATTGTCTTCTGGTTTGTATAGTTTCAACTACATGTCTGCTGTCATTATTTGTTGCCCTATTTGTAGTGTTGTTTTTATCTTTGTATACCTTGCAGATTTTTCATTTTGACTTTGATATTGAACAGTTTTATTATAATCAGTGTGTGAATTCTGTGTGTGTTTGTGTATGTGTGTGCACATACAGGCTTGGGATTCTCTGAACTGCTTAAATTTGTGGTTTGTTTTCTTTCATTAGGAGAAAACTCTCAGCAATTATCTCTTCAAATATACACACACACACACACACACACACACACACACACATATACCTATTTCATTTGTTTTCTCCATCTTTTCCTTCTGGGTCTCCAGTGACCCATATGTTGGACCACAGTTCTTGGAAGCTCCGTTTGTTTTTTGTCTGTCTCTTCTTTTCCCTCATTGTTACCATTTGAATAACTTATATTGGCTTATTTTCAAGATATCTTTCCTCATGTGTGTTCTGTCTTCTCCAAGCCCATCACAGAAATTCTTCATTTCTGATATTTTGTGTTTGATGCCTTCTTTAGTTCTTCACTTCTCTGCTGAATTTCCCCATTTGTTCATGCATGTCATTCATATTTTTCACCAGATCCTTTGACATACATTGTAATAGTTATTTCAAAGTCCCTGTCTGATAGTTCCAACCTTTGCTTTATTTCAAAGTGTATCCATGTCTCTTGATGATGGGATCGTGTTGGCTTTTCCTATTTTTTTCCTTGCTTGTATGTAAATTT
This sequence comes from Macaca nemestrina, assembly GCF_043159975.1. Lineage (NCBI taxonomy): Eukaryota > Metazoa > Chordata > Mammalia > Primates > Cercopithecidae > Macaca > Macaca nemestrina. The sequence goes on from NC_092135.1 coordinate 12,722,839, forward strand.
CCCAAATTTTATTACATTCCAGACATTACACGTAAGAAGAGAGCAGAGGCAGAAGCAAAAAATATTTTTGCCTAGAAATAATAATGATTCTTTTAGTATCAGGCCATTGGTGTTGGGAAATGGGGTTGAATAGGGAAGTTGAGTCAATCTAGATAGCAATTGATTTGAATTTGTGTTTCATTGTTGCAAACTGACCACAAAGTGGGCTACCCTTAATATGTGCTTGCAATGGGATCTGGAGTATGGGAAGATGCTTCTCAATGTTTTTGCATCACCCTCAGCTTTTCACAGTCTCTGCACATACACACCATGCTCTTCCCTCTTCCACAGGAATAGACTGATATTGTTTGTTTCTCAGTGCTAAGCTAATTGTGGGCACAGAAAGATTCTTGGTTCTTCTGGTCCAGTCTTAGTTTCATATAGGCCGTACACATCTGGGCTTCGGGGGTGGCCATCCAGGGCATTTAAACTATTTATTGCATCTGTGGGGCTTTGGACAAGAGATGATTTTCTGCCCCTTTTCAAGTGAAAGCTTACTCTGCTCTGTATGCATACAGGATCCTGGAACAAAGAACATTTTCTACACCTCCACCAATGGAAGACAGCATTTCTTCCACTCTTTTTTCAGATTTTGCTTGAACCCTGCAAGAGAACATTTCTACCCCTCCTCCATTGGCTTAAGTCTTTGCTTCATGTGAGAAAAGGGTTCAGGGAAGTGTATGGTGCTTCATACCTGTCTCCCCACCTCACAGTACTTCCTGTACTCCTGCACCATGCAAGGAGGTCCTCTTGTCAATCTTTGTTGGGAGCACCCAGTGAAGGCTCATAAAAATATTGCTTGTGAGTGAATATTGCCTCTTGTGTCTGAGGGTTTTCAGTTATTCTAAATTGTCACTCTAGCCCACATTGTCCTTGAAGAATTTATTACATTTTTTAGCTGTTTGCTTTCCATCTGCTTTAACAGAGGGCATTTCTCTCCCTCTCATTCTCTGATGAAGTTAGAAACATTTGTGTGCCTCATCTCCTCTTGAAGACATTTTTCAGTTTTTGTAATTTAGTTCATTTTGTTGACATAAGATCTATGATGAGTTCATGGAAAATTTGATTTTGTAAATTATCCAGTTTTTTCTTATTGCCAGGTTGGAAGCTACTTTTTCTTCTGGATTCTTATATTCTAAGAGTACACACATACATTATGCCAAGTTCTCTTCTAGAAAAGACTGGCAAAGCCCGTCCTTTTGAAGAACTAAATAACTTATATTCTGGTAGAGCAAGACAGACAATAAGCACATAGATAAGTAAATAAACAAGCAGAAGGCATATGATGATATATAAACTCTAATCAGGGAAGAAAGCTTTAAGAAAAAATGAAGCACAGTGCGATGACAGACAGTGACTATGAAACGTTACTTTCCAGTAAGTATTAAGGTAAGACATAAGAATTAATCAGCTATGCAATGATGTGTGAGAATATGGAATATAGTAAATGGAAAGTGAAAAGTACATGAGTGAGGTGAGGTGTGATCTTTGTATTTGCAAAGAATCAACAGAGAGCTACTCTGGATGGAACATGGAGAGTGATGGAGACAGTGGCAAAAGATGAGATAGGAAAAGCCAGTGAGAGACATGATGTAAGACTTTAAAACCCACATCAAGGAGTGTGAATTTTATTTTAACGGTGCTGGGATTGACTAGAGTGGTTATAGCATGGAAACAATATGACATAATATACAATCACTTGAATAGATATAGTCCTTCTAATCACTGGGGACTAAAGGAAGTTGGTTTCTTTCTATGACTGGAATCTCCAGTGGATCTTGGCAATGAACTCACACACTATGCAGAATTTGTAAGGTGAAAAGGATGAAGGATATTGGAGTCACCAAGTCTCACTTCAGTAGTAGGGCATCTTATCATTTCTTTTTCTGTTAAAAATGCTGGTTTCTTTATTCCACACATGAAGTGTCTGCATTTCTTTTGAAGAGGAAAAAAATAACAAAATTTACCTTGTAACCTTGAATTCAGAATTCTTAGAGATCTAGATGAATTTCAGATCTCAAGAAGATTCCCTTGTAGAATTGCAACATTTCCTGATTAACTTCACAATATGGTTCTCACAAAGTTGGAGCTCAAATTTCAATGATATGTATCAAATTTTATAATGGTAAGGCACTCTTATCCTACCCCAACCTGAAGACTTCTACTGGAATGTGCATTTTCCAGGGGATTTCCCCACTCTTCTGTCCTTTGAATGAGGGAAAAAAAAGGCATTAGTATTTATAGATTTGATTTTCTAAACCTTTGAGATTCAAAAGCCAAAACCATCTCATCTTTTAAATGCAGCTACCAGCATTAGGAGACACTTACTAGCTATACATAGACTTCTTAGAAAATATGAGAAACAGGCCGGGCGCGGTGGCTCAAGCCTGTAATCCCAGCACTTTGGGAGGCCGAGACGGGTGGATCACGAGGTCAGGAGATCGAGACCATCCTGGCGAACACGGTGAAACCCCGTCTCTACTAAAAAATACAAAAAACTAGCCGGGCGAGATGGCGGGCGCCTGTAGTCCCAGTTACTTGGGAGGCTGAGGCAGGAGAATGGCGTAAACCCGGGAGGCGGAGCTTTCAGTGAGCTGAGATCCGGCCACTGCACTCCAGCCCGGGCGACAGAGCGAGACTCCGCCTCAAAAAAAAAAAAAAAAGAAAAGAAAAAAAAAAAAAAAAGAAAATATGAGAAACAGATTTTCAGAGAAAGCATGCTTTTGAAATACCACAAGACCCACTATAGTCATTAAAGGCCAGAGAACTGAAAACTGAGGTTCCCTTAAGAGAATATCTCATTTGTCCACTTGTTCAATCTCTTATTTGTTCTTTCAGAAAGTGTTTTTGAGCATCTATTGCAATCATTCTTTAATGTTCTATAGAGCATACAAAAAATAAACAACACAGTCCATGCACTGAAAAAGCTCACACAGTCTAAAACAGGAGATGAAACAGGCAAAAATGGTTACAGATCTAACATAGGAGCCACTTACAAGCTGCAAAAGGCTATAGGAATGAAAAGTACTTAACTTTGGGGTCACTTACTGAAGGAAAAAGGATTAATTTTGTTTTTCTGTGAATAACATTGGAATAGGATTACTTATTGCATGGATCTTCTTAATGTAAGGGTGGCCTCCATCTTTAAAGGTGCCTCTTACGAAAGTTCAGAGGGAAACAGTTTTTGATGGTAACGGGACTTATGTGCTTGTGTAGTGGAGACACTGGAAATGTAGGCTGAATACTTGACCTGGGCCTCAGAACTCATGCTCCACAGACAGACTAGCAATGGAAGGCTCTCCAAACTGGAGTGATAATTAAAGTCATGAGGCAGACAAACTCTTAGAAGGAGAGGGTATAAAATAAGAAAACCAAGAGCCAACCCTGGAGCTTTGGGAAATACTAATTCTTGCATATAGTTTGTAGCCAGGGCAGAGCCTGACCCATGTGGAAATCACATTCAGAGCCCTGAAGTCATTAACACCAGTCTTACTAACGGTGCTCTGGCTGAGCATGGACAAGCACTGCACAAAGCATTACTGCACCAGTGACTCGGCTGGATGCTTATGTGATGGCTAGACATAGATTCAAAGTTATTTAACTTGACCGCTTGTGTACAAAAAGCACTTGTGTCAAAGGTGAATTATTTTTATTTAGTGTAAGGCACAACCTTCACTGTAAGGACCTCTCCTTATTTTTCACTCCTAGGTAACTTTATCCTCTGTCCTCTGGGGATTCACATAGGTAAATTGCCAAAGCACATAAACCCAAACTGCCTGAATCAAGTTTTGGTTTCTGTTCTTTCTTCAATTATAAGTAGTGATCTCAGGAGGGCCTGGGGCTCAGAAGGCAGATAGAATTTATCTAACTGCTGCCAGAATGTAATTTAAAATGAGTCCAAGAGGAAAAGAGTTTTCCCAAATATTCCCACTGTGGGACCAGGGGTGGGAGGGAGCTTGCCAGGGCCAGGCATAACGGGTGAGGAGCCTCCGTTTGTGAGGATGTTTCTGCTGACATCCATTCCAGGGACTTTATAGAAGTCGCTAGCATGACTGGTTATACCTTCTATCCTTCTTCTCTTAAAAGTGGGTTCTTCCTCCAAAAGTGACTTTATCTGTTGTGTATTTAGCCTAAGTCATGTGGGATTTTGCAATTTACAGATCCAGCATTGAGGCATGGTTGTAATGCAACTTCTTGCAAAGACAGGTTTAGTAAACGGCATCTCACAAATGCTTCCCAGATGCTATGGGATGAGCCAGGACTTGAATCCAGGCTCTGCACCTTTTCCAATGCTCTGAGCAAATTAACTCAGAGCAACTTGAAGCATTTGACACAGGACATGCAAATTGCAGATAGAGAGTGGCTTAAAAATATGTCTTTTTTTTTTTTTCTTTAAATCTAGGTCACTGATGGGGCTGGAGAGAGAAGACAGAAATTAGCAAGCCTGGAAGGATGCAGAATAACTGATGAGAGGACAGGAGAAACCAAGAGGGGAGGGGTAATGCCTAGAGAGGTTGAACAGCCATGGAGAAGGGAACTTGGAGGGTGATAAACCCTGAACATGTTCCACAGTAGCAGGGAGCTTGTATAATCCCGAGTGTGAGGCCGGGTGATGCTATGGACCAGGTGAGAGGCTCCTCCCCAGAGTTTAATGAGAAATTTATTAAGCCAGGGCTGCTCAGAAAGGAGGAGGTGTCAATAATGGAATTTCCCACCCCTTTTTGTCTCACACCGAGAAAACCCAGATGGGGAGGGAGAAAAGGGGAGGGATAATTTGATGTGCTGTTGGAAAGGAACAGAGATCAGAAAAACCCAAGAAACCAAATAAAACCTGTGATCTAGACTTCCCTATGAGGCAGGGATTGCCTAAATCAGTCAAAATGAAATTCAGAGTACAAAAGCGTTATAAAGGGAAAGTTTCCCTCCCCTACCCACAAAGTGTGGCAAGTGAGAAACGGCTTTGAGGCTCCTTCTGAAGGGTTGTTCCTAGAATTCTGTAATAGAGGTACACACAATCCTGCAGACCAATAGAGTTGTCCACAGGCGCAGCCCAGGCTGTGCAGCCCATTCCTCCTGTGACAAATAGAGTAATCTGACCCTAAGAGAACCTAACAAGAAAAGGCAGTACAGAGAAGGCAAATGTGACCAGCACCGACCCTAAAATTCCCTTCACCTTCCATCTTCCTCCAAATCCCACCTACCCCAAATGTGACTTTCCTTGGTCCAGCAAAGTGTTCTTATTCATAGACTTCAAGGAAAACTCATGCCTAAGTAGTCAGTTGAGTGAAGAGAGGACAGAGAAATGGGACAATGACCTTTCATAAGTGACTGTCTTATACTATGTGCTTTATCTTTTAATTCATTAAGCCCTTATGACAGGCCTAAGATACAATATCATATTCACTTTACCAGTGAGGAAACAGGATCAGAGATTGTAACTTGCTCAAGGCCACATAGCTAGGAATTGCAGATTCAAGATTTTAACCAATGATCTTCCTAATTACTGTAAAACCTAACATGCAACTGATTGCACAGTTCTAAGCCTTGGAACCCAAAAGCAAAAGAGAACTATGTGACTAGTGCTGAAACTTCAGGGTAATCACAGACAGGCCAAGAACTTACCACTGCAGTAGACTACAAAAGGGCATTTAGTGGTTTAATCCTAGGTCATTTTCTTCTCTCTACCTGACAAATTTCTGAGTCATATTTCTTTTTATTATTATTATTATTATACTTTAACTTCTAGGGTACATATGCACAATGTGCAGGTTTGATACATAGGTGTACATGTGCCATGTTGGTTTGCTGCACCTATCAATTCATCATTTACATTAGGTGTTTCTCCTAATGCTATCCCTCCCCCAGCCCTTTACACCATGACAAGCCCCAGTGTGTGATGTTCCCCACCCTATGACCAACTGATTTCATTGTTCAATTCCCACCTGTGAGTGAGAACATGTGGCATTTGGTTTTCTGTCCTTGTAATAGTTTGCTGAGAATGATAGTTTCCAGCTTCACCCAGGTCCCTGCAAAGGACATGAACTCATCCGTTTTTATGGCTGCATAGTATTCCATGGTGTATATGTGCCACATTTTCTTAATCCAGTCTATCATTGATGGACATGTGGGTTGGTTCCAAGTCTTTGCTATTGTGAATGGTGCCGCAATAAATATACATGTGCATTTGTCTTTATAGTATCATGATTTATAATCCTTTGGGTATATACCCACTAATGGGATGGCTGAGTCAAATGGTAATTTTAGTTCTGGGTCCTTGAGGAATTGCCACACTGTCTCCCACAATGGTTGAACCAATTTACACTCCCACCAACAGTGTAAAAGTGTTTCTATTTCTCTGCATCCTCTCCAGCACCTGTTGCTTCCTGACTTTTTAATGATCGCCATTCTAACTGGCATGAGATGGTATCTCATTGTGGTTTTGATTTGCATTTCTCTGATGATCAGTGATGATGAGCATTGTTTCACGTGTCTGTTGGCTGCATAGATGTCTTCTTTTGAGATATCTCTGTTGATATCCTTTGCCCACTTTTTGATGGGGTTGTTTGTTTTTTTCTTGTAAATTTGTTTGAGTTCTTTGTACATTCTGGATATTAGCACATTGTCAGATGAGTAGATTGCAAACATTTTCTCCCATTCTGTAGGTTGCCTGTTCACTCTGATGGTAGTTTCTTTTGCTATGCAGAAGCTCTTTAGTTTAATTAGATCTCATTTGTCTATTTTGGCTTTTGTTGCCATTGCTTTTGATGTTTTAGACATGAAGTCCTTGTCCATGCCTATGTCCCAAATGGTATTGCCTAGGTTTTATTCCAGGGTTTTTATGGTTTTAGGTCTAACATTTAAGTCTTTAATCATTTTGAATTAATTTTTGTATAAGGTGTAAGGAAGGGATCCAGTTTCAGCTTTCTGCATATGGCTACCCAGTTTTCCGAGCACTATTTATTAAATAGGGAATCCTTTACCCCTTTCTTGTTATTGTCAGGTTTGTCAAAGATCAGATGGTTGTAGATGTGCAGCACTATTTCTGAGGCCTCTGTTCCATTCCATTGGTATGTATATCTGTTTTGGTACAAGTACCATGATGTTTTGGTTACTGTAGCCTTGTAATATGGTTTGATGCCAGGTAGCGTGATGCCTCCAGCTTTGTTCTTTTGGCTTAGTATTGTCTTGGCAATGTGGGCTCTTTCTTGGTTCCATATGAACTTTAAAGTAGTTTTTTCCAATTCTGTGAAGAAAGTCATTGGTAGCTTGTTGGGGATGGCATTGAATCTATAAATTACTTTGGGCAGTATGGCCATTTTCATGATATTGATTCTTCTTATCCATGAACATGGAATATTCTTCCATTTGTTTGTGTCCTCTTTTATTTCATTGAGCAGTGGTTTGTAGTTGTCCTTGAAGAGGTCCTTCACATCCCTTAAAAGTTGGATTCCTAGGTATTTTGTTTTCTTTCTAGCAATTGTGAATGGGAATTCACTCACGATTTGGCTCTCTGTTTGTCTGTTAAGGGTGTATAGGAATGCCTGTGACTTTTGCACATTGATTTTGTATCCTGAGACTTTGCTGAAGTTACTTATCCGCTTAAGGAGATTTGGGGTTGAGAAGATGGAGTTTTCTAAATATACAATCATGTCATCTGCAAACAGGGACAATTTGACTTCCTCATTTCCTAATTGAACACCATTTCTTTCTTTCTCTTGCCTGATTGCCCTGGCCAGAACTTCCAACACTATGTTGAATAGGAGTGATGAGAGAGGGCATCCTTGTCTTGTGCCAGTTTTCAAAGGGAATGCTTCCAGTTTTGGCCCATTCAGTATGATATTGGCTGTAGGTTTGTCATACATAACTCTTATAATTTTGAAATACGTTCCATCATTATCTGGTTTACCGAGAGTTTTTAGCATGAAGGGCTGTTGAATTTTGTCAAAGGCCTTTTCTGCATCTATTGAGATAATCATGTAGTTTTTGTCACTGGTTCCATTTATGTGATTGATTACATTTGTTGATTTGCGTATGTTGAACCAGCCTTGCATTCCAGGGATGAAGCCAACTGGATCATGGTGGATAAGCTTTTTTATGTGCTGCTGGATTCAGTTTGCCAGTATTATGTTGAGGATTTTCACATCGATGTTCATCAGGGATATTGGTCTAAAATTCTCTTTTTTTGTTTTGTCTCTGCCAGGTTTTGGTATCAGGATGATGTTAGCTTCATAAAATGAGTCTTTTCCTATTGATTGGAATAGTTTCAGAAGGAATGGTACCAGCACCTCTTTGTACCTTTGGTAGAATTCAGTTGTGAATCTGTCTGGTCCTGGACTTTTTTTGATTGGTAGGCTATTAATTATTGCCTCAATTTCAGAGCCTGTTTTTGGTCTATTCAGAGATTCAGCTTCTTCCTGGTTTAGTCTTGGGAGAGTGTATGCGTCCAGGAATTTATCCATTTCTTCTAGATTTTTTTTTTTTTTTTTTTTTTTTTTTTTTTTTTTTTGAGACGGAGTCTCACGCTGTTGCCCAGGCTGGAGTGCAGTGGCGCGATCTCGGCTCACTGCAAGCTCCGCCTCCTGGGTTCACACCATTCTCCTGCCTCAGCCTCCTGAGTAGCTGGGACTACAGGCACCCGCCACCGCGCCCGGCTAATTTTTTGTATTTTTAGTAGAGACAGGGTTTCACTGTAGTCTCGATCTCCTGACCTTGTGATCCGCCTGCCTCGGCCTCCCAAAGTGCTGGGATTACAGGCTTGAGCCACCGCGCCCAGCCACTTCTAGATTTTCTAGTTTATTTGTGTAGAGGTATTTATAGTATTCTCTGATGGTAGTTTGTATTTCTGTGGGATTGGTGGTGCTATCCCCTTTATCATCTTTTATTGCATCTATTTAATTCTTCTCTATTTTCTTCTTTATTAGTCTTGCTAGCGGTCTATCAATTTTGTTGATGTTTTCAAAAAACCAGCTCCTGGATTCATTGATTTTTTGAAGGGTTTTTGTGTCTCTATCCCTTTCAGTTCTGCTCTGATCTTAGTTATTTCTTGCCTTCTGCTAGCTTTTGAATTTGCTTGCTCTTGCTTCTCTAGTTCTTTTGATTGTGACATTAGGGTGTCAAGTTTAGATCTTTCCTGCTTTCTCTTTTGGGCATTTAGTGCTATAAATTTTCCTCTACACACTGCTTTAAATGTGTCCCAGAGATTCTGGTATGTTGTGTCTTTATTCTCATTGGTTTCAAAGAATATCTTTATTTCTGCCTTCATTTTTTTGTATACCCAGTAGTCATTCAGGAGCAAGTTGTTCAGTTTCCATGTAGTTGTGCAGTATTGGGTGAGTTTCTTAATCCTGAGTTCTAATTTGATTGCACTGTGGTCTGAGAGACAGTTTGTTGTGATTTCTGTACTTTTACATTTGCTGGGGAGTGCTTTACTTCCAATTATGTGGTCAATTTTAGAATAAGTGTGATATGGTGCTGATAAGAATGTATATTCTGTTGATTTGGGGTGGAGAGTTCTGTAGATGTCTATGAGGTCTGCTTGTTGCAGAGCTGAGTTCAGGTCCTGGATATCCTTGGTAACCTTCTGTCTCAATCTGTCTAATATTGACAGTGGGGTGTTAAACTCTCCCATTATTATTGTGTGGGAGTTTAAGTCTCTTTGTAGGTCTCTAAGGACTTGCTTCATGAATCTGGGTGCTCCTGTATTGGGTGCATATATATTTAGTATAGTTAGCTCTTCTTGGTGAATTGATCCCTTTACCATTATGTAATGGCCTTCTTTGTCTCTTTTGATCGTTGCTCGTTTAAATTCTGTTTTATCGAAGACTAGGATTGCAACCCCTGCTTTCATTTGCTTTCCATTTGCTTGGTAGATCTTCCTCCATCCCTTTATTTTGAGCCTATGTGTATGTTTGCAAGTGAGATGACCTCCTGAATACAGCACACTGATGGGTCTTGACTCTATCCAATTTGCCAGTCTGTGTCTTTTAATTGGGGACATTTAGCTCATTTACATTTAAGGTTAATATTATAATGTGTGAATTTGATCTTGTCATTATGATGTTCGCTGGTTATTTTGCTCATTAATTGGTGCAGTTTTTTTCATGGCATCAATGTTCTTTACAATTTGGCATGTTTTTGCAGTGGCTGGTACAGATTGTTTCTTTTCATGTTTAGTACTTCTTTCAAGGGCTCAGGTAAGGCAGGCCTGGTGGTGACAAAATCTCTCAGCATTTGCTTGTCTGTAAAGGATTTTATTTCTCCTTCACTTATGAAGCTTAGTTTGGCTGGATAAGAAATTCTGGGTTGAAAATTCTTTTCATTAAGAATATTGAATATTGGTCCCCACTCTCTTATGGCTTGTAGGGTTTCTGCAGAGAGATCCACTGTTAGTCTGACGGGCTTCCCTTTGTGGATAACTCGACCTTTCTCTCTGGCTGTCCTTAATACTTTTTCCTTCATTTCAACCTTGGTGAATCTGACAATTATGTGTCTTGGGGTTGCTTTTCTCAAGGAGTATCTTTGTGGTGTTCTCTGTATTTCCTGAATTTGAATGTTGGCCTGCCTTGCTAGGTTGGGGAACTTCTCCTGGGTAATATCCTGAAGAGCATTTTCCATTCTCCCCATCACTTTCAGGTACAGCAATCAGACATAGATTTGGTCTTTTCACATAGTCGCATATTTGTTGGGGGTTTTGTTCATTTCTTTTAACTTTTTTTTAATCTAACCTTGTCTTCTTGCTTTATTTCATTAATTTGATCTTCAATCACTGATACCTTTCTTCCAGTTGATTGAATAGGCTATTGAAGCTTTTGTATGCATCACAAAGTTCTTGTGCCATGGTTTTCAGCTCCGTGAGGTCATTTAAGATCTTCTCTACACTATTTATTCTAGTTAGCCATTCGTCTAATCTTTTTTCAAGGTTTTTAGCTTCCTTGCAATGGGTTCGAACATCCTCCTTTAGCTTAGGGAAGTTTGTTATTACCGACCTTCTGAAGTCTACTTCTGTCAACTCGTCAAAGTCATTCTCTGTCCAGCTTTGTTCCATTGCTGGTGAGGAGGTGCAATCCTTTGGAGGAGAAGAGGTCCTCTGATTTTTAGAATTTTCAGCTTTTCTGCTCTGGTTTCTCCCCATCTTTGTGGTTTTATCTACCTTTGGTCTTTGATGTGGTGATCTATAGATGGGGTTTTGGTGTAGATGACCTTTTGTTGATGTTGATGCTACTCCGTTCTGTTTGTTAGTTTTCCTTCTAATAGTTAGGTCCCTCAACTGCAGGTCTCTTTGAGTTTGCTGGAGTTCCACTCCAGACTCTGTTTGCCTGGGTTTCACCAGTGGAAGCTACAGAACAGCAAATATTTCAGAACAGCAAATATTGCTGCCTGATTCTTCCTCTGGAAGCTTTGTCCCCGAGGGGCAGCTGCCTATATGAGGTGTCTGTCAGCCCCTACTGGGAGGTGTCTCCCAATCAGTCAACATGGGGGTCAGGGACCCACTTGAGGATGCAGTCTGTCTGTTCTCAGAGCTCAAATGCTGTACTGGGAGAACCACTGCTCTCTTCAGAGCTATCAGACAGGGACATTTAAGTCTGCAGAAGTTGTTTGCTGCCTTTTGTTCAGGCATGCCCTGCCCACAGAGGTGGAATCTAGAGGCAGTAGGCCTTGTTGAGCTGCGGTGGACTCTGCTGAGTTCAAGCTTTCTGACCCCTTCGTTTACCTACTCAAGCCTCACCAATGGCAAATGTCCCTCCCCCAGCCAGGCTCCCACCTTGCACATCGATCTCAGACTGCTGCACTAGCAGTGAGCAAGGCTCCATGGGTGTGGGACCAGCCGAGCCATGCATGGGAGAGAATCACTTTGTCTGCTGGTTTCTAAGGCCTTGGGAAAAGTGCAGTATTTGGGCGGGGAGTGTCCCATTTTTCCAGGTAGTCTGTCATGGCTTCCCTTGGGTGGGAAAGGGAAATCCCCCAACTCCTTGTGCTTCTTGGGTGATGTGATGCCCCTCCCTGCTTCAGCTCACCCTCTGTGGGCTGCACCCACTGTCCAACCAGTCACAGTGAGATGAACCAGGTACCTCAGTTGGAAATGCAGAAATCACCCCTCTTCAGTGTCAATCAAGCTGGAAGTTGCAGACCGGAGCTGTTCCTATTTGGCCATGTTGGAACACCGCCCTTATTTCTTTATTGCCATCTGGTATTTATTCACTCACTCACTCATTCTTTCTTTCTTCTTTCTTTTGCTCAATACACACTTATTAATCTCTTACTATGTGCCAGACTATAAGAACACCATCTTTAAGAAACTCATTATTTTGTTTGTTTGTTTTATAAGACACAAAACTAGATAAACAATGTTAAGGATTGGTTGGCTTTCTTTGGCTTCAATTTAGAATGCTTTACAGAATTAGAAGAAGCAAAATGGTAGTAGCAGCATGTCCTCTCAAAAAAGATAAGAACACACTCCCTTCAAAAAAAACAAGAACAATTAGGATAGCAAAAGAAAAATCTCAGAAGAACACCAGCAACAGAATGTTGTGACAGAACAACGGCACCAAGTCCAGAATACAAATGAGCATGGTTAGCTGCAAGAGCCCTTTGGGAACAGTAGCTGTGCAGAAGCAAGGAAAGGGCAGAAAAATTACAGATGGTCTTAAGGGCCAAGGAACCCAGGAAACACTTATGTTTATTCCTCCAAAAGAAGGGGTTTTCCACTAGAAAGGAGAGCTGACCTGACCTCTCTGAGGACAATGATCAGAGTGGTTGGGAGGGGAATTTGCAGACTTCAATTTGTGGTTCAGTCAGGAGAGTTATAGAAAGGTAAGAGGTTGCAAATCAGCCTGGGCACTTATGCACTCAGAGAAAAGGCAGAGGAGAGATTTGGAAATAGGACTGAGGAGAGATTTCTGGGAATAGAGCATAATGTAACTGGGATAAATAGGAGAGAAAACTGAGATACCAGCTAGGGAGGGGCCAGAATTCAGATATCAGGTGAGCAAGCAAAGCAACAGGGCACAAAATTTAAGGAGGCCCTCACTATTGACATCATTCAAGGATGGTCAGCACTGCATGGCTCTGGAGTGAGTGACTCCTTCAATTTGGTGTTCTGGGTTCTTCACTGGCCTCATCCTTCTCCTCATCTTGGGGAGGGAAGAAGAAGAAGCAGAACTTAGAAGATAATGCAGAGGTATTTTTACTAAGAGGTCATATTTTGATTAGGATGGTTAGGAGCCATGAAGGTAGGAAAGCTATCTTTCTTTAACCCCTGTACAGAAAACTTTCCAAAGCACAGAAAATCCACCTCATTTAAACATGAATAAAAAGAATGAGTCGAATTCAGAAACCATACAAAAACATTGTAAAAATGAAAGAAGATAACAATGATAAACTGAATAGCATCCTTAGAGAAAATGAAAACATGTCAGAAAAATATGGCCACAAACAGAGAAGAGCTATAAACTAATAGTAGGTTAAGCTAAAGGAAATTAAGCCTATGGCAGAAACTATGGAAGAAGGAGGTAAATCAGTCATGGAAATGTTACTTTTCTCTGTCTAACAAAACCTTATTCATAGACTTTTAAAAATATGCTAAGCAGAAGGAAGATATAAAAAAAGACCTGAAAAAGCTTAAGGAAGAATTATAAATTTAAAAAAAATACTTTTCGAAAATAAACATTAGATCAGAAGGAGCACAAAATAGAATAAACACCACAGAAAGTACCAACAAGATTAGAAAGAAAGAAAAAATGGTTAAATAAACATGATGGAAAATATTTTTAAAAGAAGGATTTGAGAGTAAGTAAAGGCAAGGAAGATTCAACAGATGTATAATAGTAATCCTCAAAGAAGAAACTCAAAATACTAAAACAGAACAAATACTGAAAAACATAATCTAAGAAAAATTTCCTGAAACAAAATCATCTTGAATTTACATATTAAAAGATCACATTTGTACACAGGAAAATTAATCCAGAAGAGTCTATACCAAACTCTATTCCACTAAATCTACGAAATTACGAGGAAAACCTTCCAGGCAGGCAGGAAGAAAGGCTGTCACTTATAAGCAGGATGACATATAATTTATTAGGTAGGCTGGGACACTTGTGAGAATAAATGGGGAACCATCAGTAATTATAATTGGACAAAATATGTAAACCGGAACAAAGTGGAACTTGTGGTCTCTCTATAAGGAAAAGGAAATCAGATTGGCATCAGTCTTTTCAACAGCAACGTTTTAGAATAGAAAGCAGGAAAATAACATAGTTAACATAATCTAGGAAATAGAATGTGAGCAGCCAAAGATTTTATATACAAATAAACCAATCTTCAAGTAAAAATCACATGAATAGTTACTACCTGTAATTATTTAGGAAAAAGTTGTTCTCAGAAAATTAAAAATGATTGGAAAAATAATTGACATGAAGACTCATGATAAGCATGGCTGTTTCAACTATTGAATAATAAAGATAAAAGTGACATAATTTATGTAATTGTTACACTCTAACAATATAGATATAACACAAATATCAAAAATGTTTGGGGTAGGGGAAGCATACATAAAGTAAAATAAGCTTGCTAATTGTCTTATTGATGTCAAGTAGGAGTATAATATTTGCTGGGGTGGCTGGGTGCAGTGGCTCGTGCCTGTAATCCCAGCACCTTGGGAGCCTGAGGCAGAAGGATCACTTGAGGTCAGGAGTTTGACCATTTGGGCAATATAGTGAGACCTCATTTCTATGCACACAAAAATCTTAGCAGGGCATGATCACGCACAACTGTAGCCCTAGCTACTTGGGAAGTTGAGGTAGCAGGATTGCTTGAGCCCAGGAGTTTGAGACTGCAGTGAGCTATGATGGTGCCATTGCACTCCAACCTGGACAACAGAGCGAGATCCTGTCTCAAAAAAAAATTTTCTTTTTTTTTTGCTGGGATGTGAAAAAAGAGAGAATAAGATATAAGTTACTATTGGCTTGTTTCAATGTTGTTCATAATAAGAACAAATAAACAGTATCTGATAAAAGGTTATTAAATATATGAAGATATTTGTTGAAAGGTAATGAGTAAAACAACAATGAAAAAATGAGGCTTTTCAAATAGGAAGAGAAATGTGAAAGAGAGAAAGAAAACAGACACATGTATAAAAAATATGGCAACACTGAAAAAAAACTTACCATTCTTATTAATAATCGTAAATGAGTTTAGCTTATCTACTAAAAGAAAAAGATTTTCAAATTTACTAACAGCAAAATCCTATGCTATATACATAAAAGACTCATTTAAAACAAAAATATTTTTGAAAGGTTAAAAATAAAAGAATGAGCAGACATATCAGGAAAGTAAAAATATTTTAAAAAGTAGATGCATCAAAATTTCATAAGATATAAATAAGTCAAGAAGTATTTTGTTAAATTACATTTTATAATGCTAATGGATATAATTCACAATAAAGATATAATAAATAAAATTGAAGAAAAAAGAGAAAAAACAAAAAAGATATAATTAATATGTATGCATCCAATGAAATAACAACAACTTGCATAAAACAGAAACTATAGGAGAAGCAAAAAGAAATAGAAATATACTATTTATAGATAACTTTAATATATTTCTCACAGTTCAAGACAAATAAAAAAATTGATAAAGATGGCAGACCTAACTAACACAATGAGTAAGGTAGATCTTACGGCATACATCAAATTCTGAATTCCAATAACAGATAATAAGCCTTACATGCACATGAAAAAATGTTTTAATTTTAAAACGGAGGGGTTATTTGCTGGCTCATGTACCTGAGAGATTTAGAGGTTAATCTCCTGCAAGCACATTCAAATCCAGGTGCCCAAACAATGTCAAGATTTTTTCTTTACCATTTGGCCCAGTTTTCCTCCATTTGGGCTTGATTCTCAGGTGAGCTTTTCCCATTCGGTGGCAAGGATACCCATCAGAAACTCTCGCTTGTATTGCACTAATGGTTAAAGACCATGATTCTTACACCCTCAAATATCTTTATCAGTCTCTAAAAACTCTGATAGGTCATTTATTCATATACACGTCACAGCCCAATCACTGTAGATGAGGTACTCTGGTTGTTAAACCTGGGTCACATGCCAATATCAAAAATGAGATCAATCCATATGATTGAAAACCTATCTAGCACCAGGTAAACTAGAAGAAGAGGCTCCTAAAAGAAAAACAGGTGCCCTCTTAATATAAGAGAAAGAAAGGTTGGACAAGCGAAAATAAGAGTTGTTGACCTTACTTATAATTCAATATGATAAATATTGTAAGGAAACAGGATGCAGGGGTGGAACACATGAAGGACTGATCAGCTCTATTCTGGAGAGTTCTAAGAAAACTTTAACATACAAGAGAGTGAGCTGGGTTTTGAAAGGTAAGTTTAAGTTCTCTAATCATTTGGAGGGATGGACATTATAGATGAAAGGAAAAGCATGTGCCGATTCACCTATGAAACTACGAAAGAGAATGATGCATTTGGGGAGTTCTGAGTAGTTCATATCACTAGGGGGAAAGGAGAAGTTGAAGGAATGTTGAAACATGGAAATGAGATATCAGTAGGGTTAAGACCTTGAAGGTCTTTATACATCATTGTGTTGGTCACTTTTCTCTTTGCCTTCAGTTCCATTTCCATCCTTTCTCTGCTCCTCAGAGAACTACAGAGTAAGATTCTTTGCTAACCGACTTCCTAGGAAGTTTGAACAGCGGAAGACTCAGGCAGAAAACTGGAGGGTGAAAGCAAGACAGAAGCCAGGGTATTGCTCTGCCTTAGGGGATCTCTCTGGCAGCAGCTACATCATCTATTTTTGTGGCTGAAGGTCCTAATAGAGTCCCCACCTCAATGATGGCAGCTCCTACCTCCTCCTTGTTAATGTCTGCATTGCCTTATCATCTTTCATTAGCTATGTAACCAGTTCCCTCTATTGAATTCCACTTATTTAAAATGGCTGGAATAGTTTCTTTTTCATTGGACTATGGCCAGTATAGTAACATTATAAAATTTTGACTTTGCCCTGTATGCAATGGGAAGAATCCTGCACAGGAGGGCAATATGTCAGATTTTTGCTTCAGAAAAACTCCTCAGACAACAGCTGGGGAGAAATTGGAAAAAAGAAGATGAGTCAGAAGGCAAATATTATATAAGAGAATGATGAGTGTCGGAAATAGAGCAGCGATTGAGAGGATGTGTTGGATTAGTAATATACATAGAAAGTGTCGCTGTCAAGTGCTAATGACTAATTGGATAAAAGAGTGTTTGCACATAAGCATCAGCCATTTCAACATGCGTCTGTGGGGTATATGTGAGAATAGCACATTTTCTCCCTTATCCTTAATCTTTTCATCCATATCATACTCCAGCATCAAGTGATATGTGTCTAGGCTCACTGGGACAGCAGTCTGGGAATGCAATAAATAGGAAGGTCTCAGAGCCTGCCAAGGGAGGAGATCATTCCTGATTAATATATTATTTGACATAACATAAACAGAGGGAAGAACCTAGATAAAGAAACTGAGAGAGTAGTTACAAGTATAAAGGAAGGAACCACTGACTCATTGGAGTACCATTGGGAGTACCATTGTGGAGGGCAGAATCATAAAGGAAATGAATCAAGCAATTTGGGTTTATGATATCCAGTGATCAGTCGTAGCTAATCTGACCCTTACAGAAATTAATTTACTATCACTATCACTTATTTCCTCCCCATGGACATAAAGACATCAGTATCTTCTCCATGTTCCATCCAATCCATGATTATATCTTAGAGAGAGACCAAGCCCCTTGTGGTAGGAAAATGTGGTTGGTTCCTTGATGTCTACATCAGAAGATTTAGGTTCATGCAGCAAGGCAGTGGCTCTGTCTCAGCCTAGCACCTCCATATATCAGGCAGGAAAGGTAAGGTATGACAGTCCAAAAATGTTCTTGTTTCCAACTTGTTCTCCCTCTGTTCACATTTTTGCTTAATGATAAACTGATGACTTGCTTATCAAATTGAATTGAAGTGCTGATCTGTTGGTATCCCTAGACTCTAAGCTTTCCCTAGTGGGTCCTGGTCCTTCTAGCTTTGGAATGTCTCAGAGGAGACACTCAGGTTTCTCTTCCACAAATAATAATTTAAACACCCCTATCCTGATATATCTATTCCTATGCAAAAAACTAACACCAAACTTAGAGGTTTAAACAATTGTTTTATTATTTTTTATGATTTTGTGTGTCAGGAATTCAAGCAGGGCTCAGCTGAGTGATCCTTCTATTCTACATGGTAGCCATGGAGGTCTTTTGGTGGTGGTATTCAGTTGGAGCATAATTTGGGTCTGGAAGATCCAAGATGATTTCACTTACATGCTGACACAGTGGAAGAGATGGCTGGAGGAGGTGGCTGGGCTTAGCTGCTGATCACTACACATAAATGTGGTCTCATGATTTTGGTAGTCTCGGGATAGTTAGACATCCAGTGGCATCATAGTTATATAGTGGCTTGGGACTCCAAACACAATGTGGCAGAAGCTATGTGGGCATGTGTATCCAGGCACAGAGCACTTCTGTGGGACTCTATAGGTTAAAGTAGTCATAAACCCACCCTGATTCAAGAAGAGCAGACATAGACTCCAACTCTTGAAAGGAGGAGTGTCAAAGAATTGGGGGCCATGTATTAAAACCATGCTCCCTGTATTAGTCCTTACTTACACTGCTATAAAGACATACCTAAGACTGGGTAATTTATTAAGAAAAGAGGTTTAATGGGCTCACAGCTCTGCAGGCTGTGAGGGAAGGCCTCAGGAAACTTACAATTATGGTGGAAAGGCATAGGGAAAGCAGGCACAGCCTTCACATGACCAGAGCAGCAGAGAGAGAGGAGGGGAAGGTGCCACGCACTTTCAAAGAACTAGATCCTGTGAAGACTCTATCATGAGACAGCAAGGGGGAAGTCCGCCCCTATGATTCAATCACATCCCAACAGGCCCCTCCTCTACCACTGGGAATTACAATTTGACGTGAGATTTGGATGGGGACACAGAGCCAAACTATATCACTCTCCTGTTTAAATTCAGTTCTAGAAATAACTAGTGAACACAACTGCCAAATATACCCTGAAGTGTGGTAAGCAAGTTCAGTAAAATATAACTACACAATGTTAAACAATTTTCTTCACCTACCAGGATTCTCAGACCCTTTAAAAAGCTTGGAGAAAAGCAAGAGCAAACCAAACCCAAAATTAGCAGAAGAAAAGAAATAATAAAGATCAGAGCAGAAATAAATGAAATTGAAATAAAAAATAGAAAAGATCAATTAAACAAAAAGTTGGTTTTTTGAAAAGTTAAACGAAGTTGACAAATCTTTAGCTAGAATAACTAAGAAAAAAAGAGAAGATCCGAATAAATAAAATCATAAACTAAAAAGGTGACAATACAACTGATACTTCAGAAATTCAAAGGATCATCAGTGGCTTCTATAAGCAATTATATGCCAATAAACTGGAAATGGACAAATTCCTAGATACATACAACCTACCAAGATTGAAACAGGAGGAAATCCAAAACCTGAACAGACTAACAAGTAAGAACAAGTAACGAGATTGAAGCTGTAACTAAAAAGTCTCCCAATAAAGAAAAGCACAGGAGCTGATGGTTTCACTGCTGAATTCAACCAAACATTTGAAGAAAAACTGATACCAATCCTTCTCAAATTATTTCGAAAAATAGAGGAGGGAATACTTCCAAACTCACTGTATGAGGCCAGTATTACCCTGATACAAACAAAACTTAACAAAGACACATAAAAAAAGAAAGTTACAGGTCAATATATGTGATACATATTGATGCAACAATTCTCAACAAAATACTAGCAAACTGAATTTGACAATACATTAGAAAGATCATTCATCATGACCAGGTGGGATTTATCCCCAGGATGCAAAGCTGGCTTAACATACAACAAATCAATCAACGTGATACAGCATATCAACAGAATGAAGGACAAAAACCATATTATTAATTGATGCCGAAAAAGCATTTGATATAATTCAATGTCCCTTTATGATAAAAACTCTCAAAAAACTGGAGATAGAAGGAACACACCTCAACATAATAAAAAGCCATATATGACAGACATACTGCTAGTATCATACTCAATGGGGAAGAGACAAAAGCCTTTCCTCTAAGATCTGGAACACAACAAAGGATGCTCATTGTCACCACTGTTATAGTACTGGAATATAGTACTGGAATATAGTACTGGAAGTCCTGGCTACAGCAATCAGACAACAGAAAGATATTAAGGGTATCCAAATTGGAAGGAAGAAGTTAAATTATTCTTGTTTACAGATTATATGATCTTATATTCGGGAAGACCTAAATATTACACCAAAAATCTACTAGAACTAAAAAATAAATTCAGTGAAGTTGCAAAATCAACACACAAAAATCAGTAGCATTTCTACATGCCAACAGCGAATAATGTGAAAGAATAAAAAATGAAAAACAATCCCATTTACAATACCCACACATAAAATACCTAGCCATTAACCAAAGAAGTAAAAGATATCTACAACAAAAACTATAAAATACATAAAAGAAATAGAAGAGGACACTCAAAAATAAAAAAAAGTTCCATGTTCATGGATTGGAAGAATTAATGTTGTTAAAATGTCCATACTACCCAAAGCAATATACAGATTGAATGCAGTCCCTATCAAAATACCAATGGCATTCTTCACAGAAATAGAAAAAACAATTCTGAAATGTATATGGAACTACAAACAACTCAGAATAGCAACGCTATCCTAAACAAAAAAAGAAAACTAGAGGAATCACATTACCTGAATTAAAATTATACTACAGAGCTATAGTAATCAAAACAGCATAGTACTAACATAAAAACAGGCATAGACCAATGGAACAGAATAGAGAACCTAGAAACAAATCCACACACCACAGTGAACTCATTTTTGACAAAGGTGCCATGAACATACATTGGGGGAAAGACAGCCTCTTCAATAAATGGTGCTGGGAGAAACTGGATAACCACAGGCAGAAGAATGAAACTAGATCACTTTCTCCCACCATATACAAAAATCAAATAAAAATGGGTTAAAGACTTAAATCTAAGACCTTAAACCATGAAACTACTATAAGAAAACATTGGGGAAAATCTCCAGGACTTTGGTCTAGGCAAAAATTTCTTGAACAATACCCCATAAGCACAGAAAACCAAAGCAAAAGTGGACAAATGGGATCACATCAAGTTAAAAAAGTTAAAAAAAAGTTAAAAAAAAAAAAAAAACATTTTGCACAGCAAAGGATACAATGAAAAAAGTGAAGTGACAGCCCACAGAATGGGAGAAAAATATTTGCAAACTACCCCTCTGACAAGGGATTAATAACCAGGAACTCAAATATATATATATATCTGCACTCCTGTATTTGTTCCAGCACTGTTTATGGTAGCTAAGATTTGGAAGCAACCTGTATTAGTCCATTTTCATGCTGCTGATAAAGGCATATCCAAGACTGGACGATTTACAAAAGAAAGAGGTTTATTGGACTTACAGTTTCACGTGGCTGGGCAGGCCTCACAATCATGGTGGAAGATGAAAGACACATCTCACGTGGCGGTGGCAAGAGAGAGAATGAGAGCCAAGCAAAACCAGTTTCTCCTTATCAAACCATCAGATCTCATGAGACTTATTCACTACCACAAGAACAATATGGGGAAAATTGCCCCCATGAGTCAATTTTCTCCCTCTGGGTCTCTCCCATATTACATGGGAACTATGGGAGTACAATTCAAGATGACATTTGGATGGGGACACAGGAGACATAGAACCAAACCATGTCATTCTGCCCCTGACCCCTCCCAAATCTCATGTCCTCACATTTCAAAACCAATCATGACTTCCCAGCAGTCCCCCAAAGTCTTAACTCATTTCAGCATTAACTCAAAAGTCCACAGTTCAAAGTCTCATCTGAGACAAGGCAAGTTCCTTCTGCCTATGACCCTGTAAAATCAAAAGCAAGTTAGTTTCTTCCTAGATACAATGAGGGGTAAAGGCATTGTGTAAATACTCATTCCAAATGGGAGGAATTGGCCAAAAGAAAGGGACAGTAGGCCCCATGCAAGTCCTAAATCCAGCAGGTCAGTCGAATCTTAAAGGTCCAAAAATTATCTCTTTTGACTCCATGTCTCATACCCAGGTCACGCTGATGCAAGGTGGGTTCCCGTGGTCTTAGGCAATTCCACCCCTGTGGCTTTGCAGAGTATAGCCCTCCTCCTGGCTGCTTTCATGGGCTGGTGTTGAGTGTCTGTGGCTTTTCCATGTGCACGGTGAAAGCTGTCAGTGGATCCACCATTCTGGCGCTGGAGGACGGTGGCCCTCTTCTCAAAGCTTCACTAGGCAGTGCCCCAGTAGGGAATCTGTGTGGGGGCTCTGATCCCACATTTCCCTTTCTACTGTCCTAACAGAGGTTCTCCATGAGATCCCCACCCCTGATGCAAACTTCTGCCTGGGCATCCAGGTGTTTCCATACATCCTCTGAAATCTAGGCAAAAGTTCCAAAACCTCCATTCTTGACTTCTGTGCACTGGTAGGCTCAATACCACATGGAAGCTGCCAAGTCTTGAGGCTTGCACCCTCTGAAGGCATGGCCTGAGCTCTGTGTTGACCCCTTTCAGCAATGGCTGGAGTGGCTGAGATGCAGGACACCAAGTCCCCAGGCTGCACACATCATAGGAACCCTTGGCCTGGCCCATGAAACTACTTCTTCCTCCTAGGCCTCCAGGCCTGTGATGAGAGGGGCTGCCATCTGCCATGAAGACCTCTGACATGCCCTGGAGTTATTTTCCCTATTGTCTTGGAGATTAACACTGGACTCCTCGTCACTTTTGCAAATTTCTACAGCAGGCTTGAATTTCACCTCAGAAAATGAGTGTTTCTTTTCTACCACATTGTCAGGATGCAAATTTTCTGAACTTTTGTGCTGTGCTTCCCTTGTAAAACTGAACATTTTAAACAGCACCCAAGTCACCTCTTGAATGCTTGCTCCTTAGAAATTTCTTCTGCCAGATACCCTAAATCGTGTCTCTCAAGTTCAAAGTTCCACAAATCTTTAGGGCAGGAGCAAAATGCTGTCAACTCTCTTTGCTAAAACATAACAAGAGTGACCTTTGCTCTAGTTCCTAACAAGTTCCTCATCTCCATCTGAGACCACCTCAGCCTAGACCTAATTGTGCATATTGCTATTTGGCTTTTAGTCAAAGTAATTTAACAATTCTCTAGGAAGTGCCAAACTTTCCCACATTTTTCTCTCTTCTTCTGAGCTCCCCAAACTGTCCCAACCTCTGTCTGTTGCCCAGTTTCAAAGTTGCTTTCACATATTCAGGTATCTTTTCAGGAATGCTCCACTCTACTGGTACCAATTTACTGTATTAGTCTGTTTTCACCCTGCTGATAAAGACATCCCCAAGACTGGGCAATTTACAAAAGAAAGAGGCTAATTGGACTTACAGTTCCATAGGGCTGGGGAAGCCTCACAATCACAACTGACAACTTATGTGGATGGCAGCAGGCAAGGAGAGGAGTGCTTGTGCAGGGAGACTCTCCTTTTTATAACAATCAGATTTCATGAGTCTTATTCACTGTCACGAGAACAGAATGGGAAAGACCTGCCCCCATGATTCATTTACCTTCTACTAAGTCCTCTCACAACACATGAGAATTCAAGATGAGATTTGGGTGGGGACACAGTCAAACCATATCACAACCTAAATGTCTATCAACAGATTAGTGGATAAAGAAAATGTGGTACATATACACAATGGAGTACTATTCAACCATAAAAAAAAAGAATGATACCCAGTCATTTACAAGAACGTGCATGGAACTGGAGATCACTCTGTTAAGTGAAATAAGCCAGGGACAGAAAGCCAAACATTGCATGTTCTTACTTGTTGGATCTAAAAATCTAAACAATTGAACTCATGGACCTAGAGAGTAGAAGGATGGTTACCAGTGGCTGGGAAGGGTAGTGGGCGGGGATTGGGAGAAGGTGGAAATGGTTAATGAGTACAAAAAATAGTTAGAAAGAAGGAATAAGACCTATTATCTGATGCACAACAGAGCTATTGCAGTCAATAACAACTTAACTGTACATCTTAAAATAACTTAGAATGTAACTGGATTGTTTGCAACTCAATGGATAAATGCTCGGGGGGATGGATATCCCATTCTTCATGATATGCTTATTTGACACTGCATGTCTGTATCAAAACATCTCATGTACCCCATAAATATATACACCTCCTACTATGTACCCACAAAGTGTTTTTTTTTTTTTTTTAATCTTAAAAAGCTTGGGAATCAGCCAGGTGCATTGGCTCATGCCTGTAATCCCGACTACTTGGGCAGCTTAAGTGGAAGGATCACTTGAGCCCAGGAGTTTGAGGCTGCAGTGAGCCATGATCACACCACAGCATCCCAGCCTGGGTGACAGAGTCAAAACAAAACACAACAAAACAAAACGAAAAAAGCTTGGGAATCTCCAAGAAGAGGATATAGCATGTACCACTTTTCGAGGTATTTTGACCTTGCAACATCCTAGGACTAATTTTCTACATAAGACATCTTGAAAACACTGACTTAGAGAATGACTGAAACAAGAGAAAAGGAAAAAACATTCTTTCTCATATTCTCTGACTTCAAGGGGGCCAGATGCAAGAATACATTTTTTTAAGAATAAAGCAGACATGATTTCCTACGATGACTTAAGCAACTGGAAGGCACCCATAGACTGGCTGGCAATCAGAGGGCAATCATGAGTTAAACAAGCAGACAGATGTCCCAGAGTTAATATGGAGGTAAGAATAAATCCCTGCATCAAGAAATATTAGTCATAAGCTGCCCATAACTTATTACAGGCTTTTCATTTTTTCTGAACATCTTAATTAAAAGTTAAAGTGGCTAACAATGCTGGCTTTCTTGAGAACTAAAGGAGCATCCACAGAATGTGCAATGTTTTGCAATCATTGCTGAGGGCAAAGCAACCTCATAAAACCATAAAATATTAATTATTTATTATAGGGTTATGGAAGAAGCCAAAGTATAGGGCCTCTTTTGCTTTGGGGATTTGGGTTTGCAAGTTACAGGACAAAAAGGAAATAACTTTGAAATTACAGGAAATCAGAGACAGGAAATCTTAGTTTTGGTCAAAAGCCATAATGTCTTTTGGTGAACTCCATTTGATGACCCTCTGCAATAACTGAAGGGAGTTAGGGGGTCTATTAAGCTGTTTCAGGACCTGGATATATTCACCTGGAAAGATATATGGCTTCATATTACTTTCAGCATATTAAGGTGCCATTCACAAACAAGATGATCTATGGTATTCATCATTCACAACTCACTTTCATGCAGATTGGGAACAGTACCCCCCAAAGATCCCACCATCCAGCTAAAATCCAGCAAAATACAAAGGCCTAAAGGGTCTGGTTTTGATTTGGGAACAGGATGAGGCTGCAAAAGGCTGCCTGGATGCTATGAGGACCTCTGGGTTGGGTCCCCGATGGGGTCTGGGGTAGGCAATGAGTGAGGGCCTAGGACCACTTCCTGGGCAGGCAAGGCTGGCAAGCATTGTACACCTGGGCCATAGCCCCTCTCTTTCTTCATTCTCACTATCATGGATAGCTTTGCTCTGCTGATCCCATTCAAACGATGAGCATGGAAGGGAAGTAGGAAAGCAGGGACAGTGGGCCAAGCAAGGTGTTTGTCTTCCATTATTTTCTTTGCCAAAGGAAGATACTTCTACATATTCCCCTTTTCATCAGGTGTTTACTTCCCTTCCTCCTCACCAACCAGGTCTAGGGGATGATAGGACGGGTGTGTCTCAAGTGTGGGACAGCCCATCCAAGGCTTTTCAGGGTGATTTTAGATGGTACATAGGCAAGGCATGGAACCAAATGGGATGGCATGATGAGGAAGTCTCTTTTCAGTCCTTTTTCAAACTTCTGATCTCATCTAGGATGAGGTCTTAGGGCTTGCTGATGGCCCATCCCTTCTCATAAAACAGGATCAAGTCTGAGGTCGAGAGTTCGAGACCAGCCTGACCAACATGGAGAAACTCCATCTCTACTAAAAAAACACAAAATTAGCCGGGTGTGGTGGCACATGCCTGTAATCCCAGCTACTTGGGAGGCTGAGGCAGGAGAATTGCTTGAACCCGGGAGGTGGAGGCTTCAAGCGATTGACATGGTGAGCCGAGATCATGCCATTGCTCTCCAAGCTGGGCAACAAGAGAGAAACTCTGTCTCAAACAAAAGAAAAAGAAGGAAAAAAGCAAGATCTAGACAGGGTAGAATCACATTGTTCTGTTTACATTGTATTTGACAGTTGTCCCTTTATGTAGCAAGTGATTCTGATTTTTCATGTAGAGTAACGATATAATGCTTTCTTATGAAATGAATTTGTTTGAAAAAGGGAATCAGCTTAAATATAAAATACTTAATGTCCTTCAGATGGCGTGAATGTATGGCAAAAATCAAGACGGGAGGAAGCAAATGATTGAAATGAGGAAAATATGAAACCGGTGTGACCCTCCAAGTTAACATTTAGGGAAACTGAAGCCGTGAGAGTTTAGATAAACTGCCTACAGTGACCCAGGTATATTTTTATCTCTTTCAGTTACCCATTTGTCAGCTTATTTATTTGATTGTTTCAATATGAAAAGGTCCGACACTGTGCTACAGAGAATGTTAGACCTCAGATGTCCTGCCTCCCTGCCTGGGCTTCCCTCCACCCTCAGGAGACTCTACCACCCCTTGCACAAGGAGGTAGAGGATCTAAGAGGAAGTGGCTGCTGTCTCTATGAAGAAAGACAATATGTGTGTTATTATAGAATACCTGTGGCAACAAGTAGCATAATAGCCATCTAAAAGTAGCTTAAACAATATGGGATTATTATTTTGTTATCTAATAAGCACTTAGCCTTAATTAAGAATTCTAATGCAGAGAGTAAATATTGACCCAAATAAGATAATAAGCTTTAAAAATATTCTTACTAAGAACTTAAGCGAGAGATGCTCTGTTGCATCTTAGAGGTTAAGCCAAATGAAGCAGGAGAAAACAGGTACACCCCCTGACCCCCATGTCCCAGTGATCCTGCTTATTTAGATGCGGAGGTGGAGTGTAATACCTGGTACTGACAGGAAGTGCTTCTGGGAAGGCAGGTACTGAGAGAAACTGCTGGCTGCCACCAGAGCATGGGATCTGGACAGCAGGCAGCTAGACAGAAGGTGACGCCTTCTCTGGTTGTGGAGCTGTGAGGCTGTGGCCAGCTTGCAGTGTGGGACCTGAGGCTCGCAGGCAGGTAATCAAGCAGGTAATGGAAACTGGAAACACCTTCAGATGAGCAAGGTCCCTGGTTCCCGGTCAGCGGCACCAGCAGGGTGAACTTCAAAACCTAGACCACACCTATTAGGTCCCTGCCTGTCTGTCCAACATCATTTTTTAAACCTTTAATTGCAGCATAACCTACACAAAGTAAAGGGTATGTATCACAAGTGTGTAGCTTTATGAATTCTCCTAAACTGAACACACCCATGTAACCAGCATACAGATTCAAGAAACAGGATATTGGCAGCAACCTAGACAACCCCTCATAACAGCCTTTTAGTCATGAACCCTCCAGAGGAGAAGCACTACTCTATTTTCATACCTTCTGTAGACACAGTCATGCAGTGCACCCACTCTGATTTCTTTCCTGTATACAGTGTTACATTTGTAAGACTCCATCATCTTGTTGTGGATAGTTGGGGTCCATTCACTCTCACTGATGCATAGTTTTCCAGTGTCAATGTGCCACAATGCATTTATTTCCTCTTCTATGGGTAGGCATTTAGGTAGCTTTCGGTTTGGAGATACTGCCAACCCTGCTGTTACGAACATTGGAGTGAATGCTTTTTGTGCACAAATGCATGTTTCCCCATGAGGTACATACAGAGGAGGACAGGCCTGAGTGTCCAATTTCATGGTACCCTTTGTCACCCTTGCTTGCTTTGTTTCCCGGCTTGAGGCCTTCCCATGAGTGCCGTTTTCTTTCCCTAGAGCACTGTTCTTCTCACTCTTCATCTGGTGAGCCCCACTTGTCACTGAGATTTGGAATGAGATGCTGCTTCCTTGGGGAATCCCTCCCAACCTATTATGCACATTCACCCCTTGCTGGGCTTTTGCTTTGCTGCACTTTAGGAACTCCACCTAAATGACCACTGTGTCATTCCCTACTTGACGCTGCTGCCCTGCATAGACTCTAAGCTTGACGGAGGAGACATCTAGGGTTCTGCACTGGCTTTCCAGGCCCTAGCATAGTGGGTGGCACAATAGTGGATACTAAAAAGTTATTCACTGGATAAGTTGGCTGCACCCAAAGCCAGCACTCATCTAACAAACCAAGGCTTCAGTTAATGGCATAAATATAATTAATTGTTCAAAGGAAACTCCCGGTGCCCTTACCGATGCCAAGCCCCATGTCAATTAGGTCCTCTAATCCCTGGCCATGAGCAGGTTTGTCTCCAGGGCCTCTGATAGAGTTGGGTGAGCAGGCAGGAGGCAAATGGCCCTTGTGTGAGGGTTATGAGGTGAAGGGGAGGTCTGGGCCTGGAGACAGGGGTTGACAAACAGTTTTCAAAGCAAGGCTTGCTTCTAAATGAGATAAGCTGAATTTGGTCTGACCTCCTTCCTCCTACTCCTTCCTTTTCTCTTAGGACACTGTCTGCTTATCACCCCTATCTAGGCTGGAACAGTTGGGGTACCCACCAAGCCTGTACATACTGGCATACCCCTCTCCCCAGATCATGGACATTTCATTCCTTTTTGGCATGAGGACACTAATCTGTGAAAGGACATTCATATTTTATACCTGTTTCATGTATACAGGAATCAAATACAATTTCAGAAACGGCTTTTCAGAATTATTATACAACCCAACTTCATTTGTAATACATGTCAGTGATCGGTATAAACAACAACAATAAAAACACATATATAGGCTGGGCGCGGTGGCTCAAGCCTGTAATCCCAGCACTTTGGGAGGCCGAGACGGGTGGATTACGAGGTCAGGAGATCGAGACTCATCCTGGCTAACATGGTAAAACCCCGTCTCTACTAAAAATACAATATAATTAGCCGGGCGTGGTGGCGGCGCCTATAGTCCCAGCTACTCAGGAGGCTGAGGCAGGAGAATGGCGTGAACCCGGGAGGCGGAGCTTGCAGTGAGCTGAGATCCGGCCATTCCACTCCAGCCTGGGCGACAGAGCAAGACTCCGTCTCAAAAAAAAAAAACAAAAAACACATATATAAATTTTAAATAAAATGCTTATTTGTTGGCATGTTATATCTCCCAAGATAGTCATAGCACTCACTTCTTTGTCACAAGACTTTCCAAGGGTGCATGGGAGCTGGCATCAGAAGAGCAAGGAGAAGTGGAGGAAGATCATGATTATGAGTGTGAGACACTGTTTTTGCTAACTCCCCAAAGCCTGGGAGGTGTGGACAGAGTAAGAGACTGGGGGTCACAGAGTTTAACCAGTGGGAATGCTGTGAGCCACCTCTTCAACATTTCTTTCCAACCAGTGGTTTCCATACCATGAAGGCACCATTGTGCTATTGACATTAAGTATAAATAACCAGGTCATGGATAATGACGAGACTCTGGTCAAAGTCAGTTTGAGGTAGGGAATAGTTTTTGTTTTATGAGAAAATATAGGTATTAGGCCAAGAAATAAAATTATATATTTGGGTTCCATATACATGAATAATATTTGTTAAGGTGCTAATAATTTATTATTTTTAAATTAAACATCAATCCACAAAAGGTAATAGACAGTATAAAGGAATTTAACTTTGAGGAACAAAGAAGAGTTCAGAACAGACTGCCAGAAACATGTCTTTGTATTTCCAGCTCAGAAAGTCTGTGTTGATTGATTTACTAACTCTTTTTAAGAAAATGGGATAGAGGGAGACAAATTTTTCCTTCTTCCCCGTCTTGTAGGATGTATATTCCCCTCCCACTTGGCATGAACCTGTTAAGCCATAATTTGACTGCCTACTCCATCCTAGCCTTCCGCTATAACAAAATAAGTAAACAAAAAATTTATTTCAAAGTAATTTCA
Organism: Macaca nemestrina; assembly: GCF_043159975.1. Lineage (NCBI taxonomy): Eukaryota > Metazoa > Chordata > Mammalia > Primates > Cercopithecidae > Macaca > Macaca nemestrina. Next base: position 12,753,038 of record NC_092135.1, read on the forward strand.
GTGAGATTTTTGAGTTACATGGATGGTTCATCCAAAGTTTTTTTGCTTTCATTTGTCACTCATAAACTTTAGCAAGGAAAAAAGACTTAACCATCTTAAATGTAGGGAATTCGGTAAATGCCTCTGTATTAGTCTGTTCTCATGCTGCTGATAAAGACATACCTGAGACTGGGCAATTTACAAAAGAAAGAGGTCTAATTAGTAGACTTAGAGTTCCACGTGGCTGGGGAAGCCTCACGATCATGGCAGAAGGAAAGGAGGAGCAAGTTATGTCTTACATGGATGGCAGCAGGCAGAGAAAGAGAGCTTGTGCAGAGAAACTCCCATTTTTAAACCATCAGATCTTGTGAGACCCATTCACTATCACAAGAACAACACGGGAAAGACCTGCCCCCATGATTCAATCATCTTCCACTGGGTCCCTCCACAACATGTGGAAATTATGGGAGCTACAAGATGAGGTTTGGTTGGGGACACAGAGCCAAACCATATCAGATTCATAAAAGGAAAAAGATAAAACATCAACAAAGAGGAGAATATTGGCTCATCAAAATGGGAAATTTCTTTTTATTGATGAATACATTTAAGCAGTTAGCACAGAATTTTATACATGGTGGACACTCAATGACAGCTTCCTTCTCCTCGTCTCTTATTAACTAATGCTTAATATATTCACTCATTCCCTCATTCATTTCTTGATTTGTTCTTCCATTCAATATTCATTCGGTTCTTAATGCCTATGAGTTGCTGTATCAGGAACTGAAGACAAAGTAAATTTGAGTTTTTGCCCCCAGGTTGCTCACAATTCACAATTTTATTCTCTTGATAATTGTGATTTTTGCTTCACATAATTTTTCTTCTTGAAGTAGTCAAATGTAGTTGAATATTCTGAATTGATAATGGGTTCATCCAGCTCCTGGTCTGAGCCTTGTCAGTAAATATATCATGAATCTTTTTCTGTAACACCAGCCTTTCCTGGGGTGTGGTCACACTCACCCCTCAAAATCAAAAGAATGCACATGAAATTAAGCATGGGAGAGTAGCTATAAACAGCTAAAGAGGTGCCAATGAATGAATGTGCCAGTCATGGAAAGGTGAGGAGGAGAGTCTTTCATGCATTCCACAGATAACTGTTGATCTGTTACTACACACCAATCTATTGCAGATCTTGGGGAAAGAGCAGTAGATGTAACAGACAGCAATTTCTGTTGTCATGGGTTTAACATCTGGAACGATCCTTGAGTACATCCTATGTGCCTGGATATTTGTTCATAATTTCAACTGTGTTCTTTGACCACGTATCTGAGGTTCAACTAGATGTAACAGCTTGCCTAAGATCTCACAGCTGAAAGGCAGCAGAGCTAGAATCAGAATCCAAAACAATACTCTGTCCACTTCACCCTGAAGTCTCCCAAATCACAGGTTTGATTTAACAGCCACACCGGGAAGTTAAGATGCTCTAGGTCTATTCTCCTTCCACCTCCTGCCTTTGGATTTTTTGTTAGCAAAGGAGGTCTAACACCTACTTGAAGCCAGGGCAGGACCAGGTAGTAATTACTTGAGGTGTCCTTTGGCTCTAAGAGATATCATTTGTGAATAAATCCTAACATTCTCTAAAGACCTTTCCTGGAAGGGAGAGGGGGGATGTCCCCTACCCTACTTGTTGAACCACGTCTTTCTCATAAACATAGCTAGGAGGATTGACAGCTACTGAACTTACCCCCGATAGCCTGCTTTCTAATATACCACAGCTATGCCACGGCTTTAAACTCTCTGTGTCTGTGCACTTTCCCCAGTCTGGAACAGTCAGTTACCCCATTCATTGCCCTGACTTTTGTATCCATTTAAATATAGCAGTTCTGCAGGGCTAGGCAAGGGTCTCTCTCCACAAAGCCTTACACAACCACCTTCTTCATCTGTCCACCAGGACCCTTTGCTTGGATCCCCCTCTCCAATTTCATTCTGTTTTGAAGCCCACCACGGTTGGCTTCCTGTTGGTCTCCCCAACGTGATCGAGAGCTGCAGAGGGCAAGGATGTGTCTCACTTGTCTTTCTTTTCCCAGGATCTAGCCTTGGGTTTGGCACAGATTGGTTACTAAACATATATTTATTGAATGAATGATTACATGAATCAATGAAGGAAGGAGTAAAAAAAATGAATGAGTAATTTAATAACTAAATAAGTGACTGAAGGAGTGAATCATGAGGAGAGAGAAAATGGAGGAGTGAGGAAATGGCAGCCAAGAGGAGCTCCTGTGATCATGAGCTATGTTAATCCCACTAGCATGGGAAAGAAGGTGGTTTTGTGACTTTGCCATGAGTGGTCTCCTTTTTCATTTTCCTTTTTCTTCTTTTAGTACACTTTTTTTAGTACATTCAAGTAGTGGGCCCTCTCTGGCTTGAACTGTAGCAGTGGGGGAGGTAGACAGATTCTCACCTACAACTGTAGGTCAGGAAGTATTGTGCAGGCCAAAAGTATGGCCCCAAATGCCTTATATCCTCTGTGAGACCAAGCTGGGCATACATTTAAATTATTAAAATATAGAAATAGTAAGACTGTCTTGACCTTAAGTCAAGAAGAAACACACTTACTGAGTCCACGGACTGAGCTATTGCAGACCCACCGTTCCTTAGGCACAACTCCAACACTGAAAACCCAGAAAATCTAGTTTTACCACAACTCACTGTTTATTGATTTCACTTAGTGGAAAATAGTTTTAGGTTTTGCTTCAGAAATGTTTCCATGTTTGATTAAGGGTGATGTCCAAACCCTGCTAAGGGTGTTACTTAATATGAAAAATATAGACCATGTTACTTTTCTAAACTCCAAAAATGATTTCTGAAGCACATCAAGCCATAGGATTTCAGGAAAGGAATTGTGAGCCTGTCCTATACCCAGGAGCCAAGTTATCAAAGTACAGTGGATGTCCAAAGGTAGGAGATTCCAAACAGAACGTATTAAAAATCTAGGAGCATTTCCAGAGGAAGAAATAATGAGAGAGAAAGTAGGAACAAGCTTCAAAACCAGAGAGTACTCACCTTCCGTGGACCAGATCCTATCCCCAGGTCCATTGGTATTTGTGATTTCTCCAGACCACTAATAAGAAATGGCTGCCCTCATACCCTGCCTTTCAGGGGCCTCATGTAACCGGCATCCTCACCACCATTGCTGGTTTGCCTGCCTTCAAATGTTTATTATTAATCATGTTGAGAAAAGTTGTGCCCTGAGAATGCTTTGAATGTGTGCTGTATCTTAAGTGTCTATGCCCAGTGCCTAGCTCAGGGCCTGACGTAGAAGAAATACTCAATAAATGGGGCCAATAAGTCTTTAATGAGCATGTGCAATATGTTACTCTTCGTGATGTGCTTTTATATGCATTGTCTCTCTTAAAATGACCCAGTGAGTCAGGCAAGTGGAATGAGTCTCAGGGAGGTTAAGACACTTGCTCAAAATCATAAACAGTTCTGCTGGGACTTGCACCAAAGTTGTCTGTTTAAAAATCCTATTCTCTTTATTTGGCATCAGTGTGCCTCCCTCATGTGCAGTCTGAACCCTCAGAATTAAAGACAAATAAAAATGCCAAGTCATGGGAAAGCCTGGCCATAAGAAAAGCAGCTGATGAGCTATCAGCTAATGGACTGTCAGCAGGGCCATCTGTAGGCGATGCCCTCTCCTCTGTCTATCCTCTTGTGAGGTTAATCCAGCAGGAAGTCTAACCCTGCCGAGAGAAGGGGGTACCATAAATGCACAGATGGGACCAGAGTCCCTTCCAGAGCTCCGCAGGTCCCAGCACTGCTGTCCTCCTTCTCTGCCTGTGTCTGGAGCTGGCCTTGAGGCCCATGAAGAAATGCAGCCTTTTGAAGGTAAAGCAAGGACTACTTGATGCTGAGCTAGAGAGGGCCCAGCGCCCAGCTAAGGTCATGAGAAACTGAGCTCGCTGTAAGAACCCTATAAATGTTTGCAGCAGATGGACCTGCCCAAGGTGAGGGCTCAATTTTCCCCTGTGAGAACAAGCCGGCTAGGGAAGTACTAGCCTTGCATGAGGTCATCCTGACTCTCCTCTGAGGGAAGGATGATTCAGCCTATGACTCTCCTCCGAGGGAAGGATGATTCAGCCTATGTCCCTGTCTTCCTCTGCAGCCTTGCCCTGACCTCTGGAAAACAGGTATTGGGTCAGAAGGGAGCGAAGCCTGAGGGTGGGGTGGGCCACAGCATGGGGATCCTGCACATCTCTCAGTAGTGAGCAGGGTCTGAGGAGCCACCCCTGCCCTGTGACTTTCCACACTAGTGAAGGCAGCCTGTATTGCATATTTAATATGTCTCTATTTTCCAGCAACGTTACATGGATACTTCCCTCACTCTGAGCAGCTCACAAGTTGGCCAGAAAAATGCTGTGTAAACTCCAGGCCAGGCCTCTAATTCTCTGGCAGCAGCACCAGAGAAACGAGGAGAATGTTCTCCCATTGCCTTCTTCAGCAGGATCTGTGGTATATTTCTAAAAAATAAAAGAAAAAAAATCTACAAAGCTGTAATGCCCTAGCGTGTCATGGCACAGATTTTGTTTTTTAAGTTTGAAAAAGAGTTTGAAAGAATAACACCTTGAACATTAGGTTAAGATCTGCTCCTGCTCAAAAATGATTTTCTTACACAAAAATGTCCTCTCCAAAATGGCTTTTTTGTCAGTAGCATGAAAGCAAGTTTGGCATGGGCCCAGTGGTGATTCTGATGGGAAGTGAAAGGCAGGCACACCCTAGCGATCAAGGTCAAAGGCACCTAGAGCACGCCATATGCAGCAGGAGTCACCCACTACCCAAATGGTGCAGGGCCATTGCCAATTTCCCTGGCATTGCCAGGAGCCTCTTAGTCTTAGACCCAGGAAGGCTTTGTCCCATACCCAGTGAGTGGAGTCTCTGCCCACCGAGTGCCCACCTGTCTCTCCTGAGGTCTCTCTACGACACTCCCTCCACTAGCAGTCTCACACACCATTACATGGAAGAGTTAAAACATGAGGACACAGTAGTCTCCAGGTCCTTGGGGGAAATTACTGGGCCAGATTCTAGCCCATTGTTCCTTAATTTCCTTCCATTCTCCCTTCCTACCTCCCTCTGTTCATCCCCACTTTTCTTGCATCAGTCAGTTGGCAACATTTAAAGAGAACTACTCTAATACTAGACATTGTACATGGGTGAGTCAAGTACTGTTCTCTCTCTCAAGGAGTGCACAGACTAGTGTGGAGACTGACATTCCAACACGTTATAACTTTTAATGGCTTCATGCTTGTCACAGCATTAAGTGTAGAGTGTCAGGCAAACAGAAGGAGGCCCTGAGCCAGCCAGGCCAGGCAGGGGTCTTCAACAACTCTGTGGAGTAATGTATGAAACCAGGGGAAGGAAAAACACAAGCTGTGGGTCAGACTTACTGGGCTCAAGTCTCAGGTCTGCCTGCTCGCTCACTGGCTATGTGACCCTGAGCCTCGGTGACCTCAATAGTAACATAAGGGTGATGTTCATGGCATGTCGATGTGGTAACAGTGCCTATGCAGTACAGCAACACCCAAATAAGGACACCCAGAGGGTACACCTTGCATTAATGCAGACGTGAAAATCACGCAACTGCGGATCAACTCCCTGCAGCCTGCGCAGGCCTGCCCCAGTTATTTCATAAACCCCGCAGTCGTGCAACCCTATATTGTATTGGAGGGGATATTTAGGACCTCACCTCTGGCACTATGACCACTAGGAATCGTAGTAATCATAGTAGAATCATGGTAAGGATACTCCTCCTCCACCATGTTTCCCTCCACTGTTATAAATTCATATTTGGAAGTGAACGTCTCCTGCTTCTCTGGAACTCACCAATACACTGACTGGGCAACTGTTTACATGTTATGTCCTTGACTACTCAAGAACTTCTTGAGGATGTTTTTCACCAAACTTTCCTTGGGCAGTTTATAGTGAACCATCAATAGTCCCACATTTAATTCAAAATAAAAGACCTAACAAGGAATTTTTAAAATTCTGGTGAAGGTATGGAGAAACGAACATCCTCATGTACTGCTGATGGGAACAGGTTTGATGTAACCTTTCTGGGGAGCAATTTGGTGATGCATATTAAAATCTTATAATGTTTATGTCTTATCCCAGTGACACTACTTGTAAAACTTTACCCTAATAACCATTTATGTATGCAAAGATTTATCTACAGGTATCCTTATTGCATGATCCTTAACAATAGCAAAAAATTGGAAACAACATAAATACACAATAATAAAGTCTATTGAATACATTATGATACAATCAAAACATGTAATATACTATACTTGCAACCATTAAAAATTACCTTTTAGGGGACCATGTAACCACACAAAACGTGTTTATGGTATATTCCTTGATGAAAAACAGTTCAGAAACAGTTTGTAAATCCTAATCTAACATTGTAAATTTTTTTAAATGATGTAAAATGGACTAGATATATCTAGTCCAAAATATTAGCGTGGTTATCTCTCAGATGTGGGATTGTTAATTATTTGTGTGCATGCTTGTCTAAACTTTCCAAATTTTTTATAGTCAATGTGTTTCTTAGGCAGTTAAAAAAAATTTAAAAGCTAAAGCTTAAAAGTCAGCAGGTTTGAATTTAAATTATCTCTTTGCAGTCATTTGTCATAGGATAAACTACTTACTCATTCTGTGTCTCATATTTTTTCTCTCTATAAAAGATAGGTAATAATACCTTCTCATAGGGTTGGAGGAGGGTTACGTTAGATAATGTGCATACAGTGCTGTGTATGCAACATGGACTCAATCCATGTTCCACTCACTTCTGCTTATGTGAGTTCAGTGACAGGAGACATGACATACCCAACTACCATGACTAGGTAGGTAAGGATAATGCAGGAGGTTGGATCAAAGCTTAGGCTTGAAGCTGCCCCAAGTGGGATAATGGGGTGAAAGTGTGAATGACAGGACGGCTTAAACAAAGGCCAGGGAACACACTCTACGTGACAAGCAACCTAGGGCACTGGCGCTCTGCTCCCCTTCTGCTGCTCTATTGGGCAGGTCCTAGATGATGTCCAAATGCTGACATCTCATCCTTAGCACTTAAGTTGAAACTTTCTTTTGAATTATTCTACTAGTTATCTTAGGAACAAATTGCTCTAAGAATTGGCTTAAAAATTGGCTTAAAAATGCAATCAGCATCTATTCTCTCATATAATTTCAGTGGGCCAGGAATTTGAAAGTAGCTTAGCTAGGTGGTGGTTCTGGCTTGGGGATCTCTCATGAGGCTAGAGTCAAGATATCAGCTAGGACCGGGGTCATCTGAAGGCTTGACTGGGGCTGGGGGATCTCATTCCATGATGGTTCACACATATAATTAGCAAATTGGTACTGGCTGTTGGCAGGAGGCCCCAGTTCCATGACATGTGGATGTCTCCAAAGAGCTGTTTGAAGTTTCTCATGACATGGCAGCTGGTGTCCTCTAGAGTGAATGATCAACAAGGGATCACTCCTTTTATGCCTTTTATGACCTAGCCCCGGAAGTCACACTGTCATTGCCATAAGGCTCTATTGGTTACACAGGACAGCTCTACTCAGTGCAAAGGAGACTACACTGAAGAATGGATACCAGAAGGTGAGAATCTTGGGGGGCCATCTTGGAGGCTGACTACCACAGTGCCCTCTCCTGGAATATTCTTCCTTTGAATGTCTGCAGGGCTCTCAGCCTCACTTCATCCAGGTCTCTGCTCAAAAGCCATCTTATCAGAGGGGCTTCCCTTGAGCTCTCTCCCAAAATGGAACCCCTTCCAATGTTCCATTACTCTCCTTTTACCCTGCTTCATTTTTCCTTAGAGTACGTATAACATCTACCACATTATATACTTATTTGTTCATAATTTGTTCCCCACCCCATTAGAATATAAGCTTTAGGAAAGGCCTGTGTCAGCTTTCCCACTGATACAGGAGATGCTTATAAATATTTGTTAGCTGACTAAATGATTAAAGCATGGCATCACCTGATACCTCTGATGCTTGTAAAATTTCTATACATATGACCCGTGAACCAATTAGTAATTCCCTCCTCGGTGTCATTACCCTTGCTTGTAAATCCTTCTAGAACTGATGATGCTGGCCTTCTGAGCACCACCCTCTTACCTTGCATCCCTCCCAGCCCTGCTTCATGAGTCCTCCTCACCTGCCTTGTTCCTCTTAGTGCTTGACCTTCTCAGAACAGGCCCTGCTGCCCAGGATTTTCCCTTCCATGGCTGCCACAGTGCAGGTTCTCTAACATCCACACTGTTGAGACTTCCTTGTTCTGGGCCCCACCTTCTAAAGGCCTAAGAAAAAGGATGACAGCTAAGACTCATATATGACCCTGCTCCTCCGTCCCATATCCATGACAAATATTGCTAAATAATCAGACCATCTCTAATTATATCTGGGACAAGGAGCTACCAACACTTAAGTGGAGACTACTCAGAGACAATTTTCTGGTCTCTGTTGCTTAACACACTGTCAATTCTAACAGTAGGCACTGCAACAGGCAAATAATGAAGATACAGCTGACCCTTGAACAACACAAGGGTGAGGGGGCCCTACCTCCCATGCAGTTGAAAATCTGCATACAACACTTGACTCTCCCAAAACTTAACTACGAATAGCCTACTGTAGGCTACTGGAAGTCTTACTGATAACATAAACAATCTATTAACACATATTTTTATGTTATATGTATTACATACTATATTCTTACAATAAAATAAGCTAGAGAAAAGAAAATGCCTAGTGTTCCATTATTGGAACGCTAAGCATATCAGAGTTACTTATATCCCACTACTCAAGGTCATCGCCAAGGTCTGATTGCAAAAATTCAAAAAATTGCAACCTCAGGCATAAATGGGTTAAGAAAATCATAAGAAAGAAAAAATATGTGTACTATTCATTAAGTAGAAGGGGATCATCATAAACATCTTCATCCTCATGTTCACATTGAGTAGGCTGAGGAGGAGGAGGAAGAGGGGTTGGTCTTGCTCAGGGGTGGCAGAGGTGAAAGAAAATCTGCGTATAAGTGGACCCTCACAGTCCCAACCCAGGCTGTTCAAGGGTCAACTGTGTTTGGATGTGGGAGGGACAAATGAAACCACAGAGACAACGTTTACCGTACATCTACCACGTGCCAAGCATGATCTCAAGCAATTAATGTAGATTATCTCTAACATTTATTTTTCACAATCATCTATAAGGAAGTTACTGTTATTCTGATTTTTATGGAGGGGGAAATGGACTCAGAGAAGTAAACAACTTCCACAGCATCCCTTCGCTAAGAATTGGTACAACTAGTCCAAATTCAGGCAGTTGGATCTGGAGTCCTCTCTTTAACCATTATATGATATCATCTTCAGGTTTTCAATAACCAATTGGTTCATGAGGTCTTAGGAATTAATATCTAGTTGTTAGGCCGAAGTGAACGTTCCCAGGAAATTTCTGTCTGAAATGGAAATCAGAGAACTCTCACTCACTCCCTCTTAGAGGCCCAATTCACTCCTTAACACCTCCATGACATTTTCATGCAGTTATACCAGCACTGCTTGTACGTTATTATTTTACCTACCAGCCTGTATTGCAAGACCATGTCTTCTTGGAGGTCTTCACTACTGCATCATGACTGCCTTTCGAGTTTCATAACTTTTCTCATTTCTTAACCTTCATAGTTTAGCAAAGTACCTGGCCTGTGATAAGTCAAGTGAATAAGCCAGGTGAATAAATATTGTCTCTGCTTCCAAGATACTCTTTGGCAGGCTAATTTTCAAAACTTAGCACTTTTTAAAGGTAGGCTAGGTTGTACTTGTTTATCGAATGGATAGTTATAGTCTTAAGTTGACTCTGTTATCATATCAAAATGGTTTGAAACATTAAGCAAATAATGGTTTTCTGGAAATGCAGCACTGAAATCTTCTCCAGGAGTTTTAGCCCTGAAAAACAAGTGGGAACATTCAAGTTCTGTCCTGGTAAGGTAATGGGACGATGTATTTAAATACAATTCAGGATTGCATCCCCAAGCAGAGTTTCTCCAGCTTCTGAGCTTATGAATCACCTGCCTCCAGTTCTTCTAATTGCTTTGATAAAAGGAGGTTTAGACAAGCTCTCTTTGGGAGGTAACAAAACCAGCATGTGGCAAGAAACTGGCATTAATTTCCACCAGCCCTTGCTAACCACAGAACTCTAAGGGGTTCAGAAATGCTCACAGGCTTGCCAGGAGAGTTGGACAGATGTGGTAATGCAATGGGAAATCTGTGAAGGGTGAAAGTCACATTCTTTTAAAAAGTGGGAAAGGCTTTCAGACTTCCTAAAAGACAGTAGACTTAAAGCATAGATGAATATGAAATGAGTGCCAACCTGCCCAGGATAGGCCATCTGGAGGCATAATATGGGGTCCTTTAAGTTGACACCTATGTAGAATAAAAAATGCCGTGGCCTAGAAGACAAAGGATGTGACCTTTCCTAAGGCTCTTCCCATCTCAAGACCTTGGTTTATTTGTTGTAAAGGGAAGAAACTGGAGCATATGATCTCCTCACCCTTTTCATTCTCAAATGTTCTAACTGATTTCAATACTGTCTGAGTGACAATATCCAAATGAGATATTGGGTTGTATTTGTTAGTTTTAGGGATAAAAGCTGAAAATATCAACTTTGTAAGAAGGGGTTTTTTTGGTTTGTTTTTTGTTTTTAAGAAAAACCTATGTAATACATTTTGCTTGTATTTTAACAATAAAATTGAGAAGAAACAGTCAAGTCCTAGTGAAGGCCCATAGAATTATTTATGATGCCAGAGCTCCAATTCCAACTATAGCCATTACCTCAGCTTGGCCCAGTGGCGTCTGCATCTCTCTGACTTAAGATGTATATTTGACTCACCTTTGTGTGTGTCCCTCACTGTACCTTGGGCAGTGCTTGACATAAGATGTGTGCTTAATAGCTGAATATGGAATTGCACTGGATTAATTGAAATCTGCTTAGAAACACTCTTTCTTGTCAGACAATCCAATGCATTTGAGATTGGCCCAAAATATCTGTAATATATAAGTTGACTCTCAATCATGAGGTGCATTTGATGGAAAAAGATGGGAGAGGGCTGTTTTCCCAGAAATATAAGGAGAAACAGGGCATTAAGACTGTTTAGCCAATAAGTGGTAGAATGACATTTGTTAAAGTTCTGTCAGACTCTAAAACCTGTGGGTTTTCTACTATATGAAGGGGGTCACTCTTGCATAGGCATAGATATTCCAGTGTTCTAAGTGTAAATAAAGTTTACAGAAGCAATTTGAAGATGCCCGATGCTTGAATGACTGTAAATGGGTTCTCCATTAAAATGTAGAAGGGCATTTGGCAATACCAAACTGATCATGGTGAACAGAACCTAGAGTTCCAAATAATTTTCTTGGCATCCTCCAGGGTGAATAAAAAGGTCCATCCATCTTCCCTACACATGTTCTACTCTATCTCTAGTCTCCCTTGTGATACAGAAAGGGAGGCCAGATGAACGGCTTTCCCAATAGGTGTTTATCAGTTACGATGTCAATATAATGGACTGTGGACTCTTTTTATTTTCTATGTAGGATAAAGCTCATCAGGTAACAAGGCTATTGGTGGGTGCAGATGAAAGCTGTGTTAGGAAATGATGGCCAGTGCTGGCTGTGATAAGCAAATATATGGCATTGAGTAAACGCAGCCTGAGGACCCTAAAGCAACAAGGTCTGAACATCCTCATTAGCAGACATTTGACCTAGTCGTCCAAACCTTTTTGGAACAATGGTTTCCAATATGTTTAAAAGTCATGGTGCTCCTTTTCAAACAAAATCTTAATAGTTCCCCAAAATACAAAACAAATACAAGCAGAGGTCACTGAAACTAGGACGGGGAACCTGTGGCTGCACCTCTTCCTTCATTCTCTCCCTGGGAAACAGTCTCAAGGCATTTCTCTGAAAATCTAGGGCTTCATAGAACACAGTAAAAATTCCTGGCCAAAATACCACAGCTCTCTAATAGTGATTTCTTTGCTTTTTTTTTTTTTTTTTTTTTTTTTTTGAGATGGAGTCTCTCTCTCTTCATGTTGGAGTGCAGTGGCATGATCTTGGCCCACTGCAACCTCCACCTCCCAGGTTCAAGTGATTCTCCTGCCTCAGTCTCCAGAGTAGCTGGGATCACAGGTGCGCACCACCACGCCTGGCTAATTTTTGTATTTTTAGTTAAATTTTTGTATTTTTAATTAAATAATTAAAAATTATTTAATTTTTAGAGATGGCGTTTCACCATGTTGGCCAGGCTGGTCTCGAACTCCGGACATCAGGTGATCCACCCACTTCAGCCTCCCAAAGTGCTGGGATTACAGGCGTGAGCCACCCTGCCTAACCTGTGATTTCTTTTGTTATCAAGATTTAATTTCCTCTTGACCATTATTATAAATTTAGAGATGTGTTCTTTGGTAAACAAATTGACATAAATATGGAAAAACAACACCTTTCAAGAATGGACCAAGCCTTTTCCACTTACATATTAAAAGGGGAGAATGTGAAATAAAAAAAGTAATTATTGCATAAAAAATATGGAAAATGTTCTTGTGGCCAACAGTTTAAAGGTCTAAGGGAGACAGGATAATGCCAGCTTAGCTGAAGCATCCACTCTGGACAGGAGTCCCTTGGTATCTAACCATCTCTCTGCCCAATATTCAACAGGAGGGCAGTGTAAAATGCAATCTAGTAAAGTGTTGACAGAATTAATCAGGCTCCATTTTCAAGCTTTCTTTTGCTCCCTGGGCTAAGAAATTAGAAGGCTCTGGCTAAATCAGATACACTTTGAGGTTTCCCCAGAAACACAGTTTTCCTGGAGAAATAAAGCTAATGAAAGGAGAGGTTAACTATGTTTGATTTCCTGAAAGCCCAGTGCCTAATTTTATGTGAACTGCCTGATTTCTTTTAGACCTTAAGCACATGGCTCAGTGACACTGTAGTGTTCAGAGGGGACAGAGGAAAAACATTTGTGAATAAGTCACAAAGCCAAAGTACTGATGCCTTGTGCATAAATGGCACTCACCTGATTTCAAAGCTCTTTCACAGACTATTTCAGTAAGTAGTGAAAAATATCTACCATTCATTAAATTTTATCTCTCTAATTCTCATCATGATAGGTGAGTTAGAATTTAGTCCTCAATTTTACTGAAGAAGAAATTGAGGCAGAACAAGAATAGGTGACTTGCTCATAAATAGCAGACTTCGATTTTGAATCCAGAGCTCATTGACATCAAATCCCTGAGTCTGACTGCCTCTCTAGGCTGCTTTGCAAATCTCAGTCCTTTCCAGGCGTAATGCAACATTATAAAATTACCTCAAGAGCCATGGGTCTGGACCTAGCCAAAACAAGTTCTCTTCAAACAAGAGACTGCAGAAGCATGTTGATCTTTGGAACCCACACTTGGCAGCTGGTGTGATTTCTTCTCAGGGAAGAAGAAACTAGCAAGTTTAAGATGACGGGGGGTTTGGGCAGGTTGGAGTGGGGCAGTAGTCTGCCCAAGCAGATTTCAATTTTAGGTAATGATTCTGGTAACAATGTTAAGGGTATATTAGACGGGAGAGAAATTAGAATCAGAGAAACCAATAAGGAGGAAGCTGTTGCAATAGTTCAGAAATAATACATGTTGTGATTAAGACAAAGGAAGAGGGGTTCAGGAGAAGAAGGAAGATTCTGGAACTTGGTGAAGGTAGGAGCAGCAAGCGAAGACACAATTTCCTCCAAGGAACTCCAACCTAATTGTAGAGGTAAGTGGGGAAATAGTTCATTGCAGCAAAGGGTAACTTGGACTCTAACGAGGTCGACAAAAGTGCAGAAAAGCACAAAGGAGGGTCCCCTTAGTTGTTCTAGGGCCAGGGAAGAGCAAGTCAAGAAAGGTGTTCTATCCGAGGTGATGACTGAGCAAAGGATTGAAAGAGAATGCAAAGACCTGGCCCTGTGAGAGGAAGTGAGAGACCATGGCTCCGGTAGCATGTGTCCTACCCAGAGCTCTGAAAAGCTGCAATGAGGTATGAGGCAAAGGGGAGGTGAGGATGGGAGGCCAGGTAGGGCCTGGATCTCAGGGTGCTCATCTAGGAACCTGCTCGATAAAAGGCCATAGGAAGACACCAAATCTTCTACGATATGTTAAAGAGGTGGAAATCTAAGGTCCAGAAAGGTTGAACAGCTAGTCCAGGATCTCTGCTGTTGACCTTGGCTTCAATATGTGGTCCACAGGCCTGCAATGCGAGCCTGGGCTGGTCAGAAATGCAGAATCTCAGGTTGGCCTCAGAATCACGGATCAGGAACTGGTTTGAACAAGGTCTCCTGGTGGTGATGTGTAGGTGCACTAAGTTTGAGAATCACTGCTCTACAGTATGCACAGTTTCCAGGATGCTAGCCCCTGCCTGCAGCCAAATATCTGGCAGTAGATGGGGCTTCTTGCAAGTCAAAGAGGCACACGGGTGCTGGTCGGGAATACTGAGTCTCATTAGGCGTGGCTGTAGGGACGCCCTCTGCTGCAGGCTCCACCCACATCAGCCAAATCATAATCAGTGCCCAGGCAGGTGGAGCGGGAGCCCCCAGATTGCTCCACTTGTGGTACAACGCGCGTATGATTAATCACTGTTTCCAGAGGCGCCTCATCAATCATCACTTCAGAGGGCCCAGGACAAAGGGGTCGTGGTAGATGAGCACTGGGCGCTGAGAAGCACCAAGTCTCCCGTCTCTGATAAAATGGGCACGTGGAGTTGGGATGGAGGAGGTCGGGACTAAGGAGCATTAGGCATTCACCCCGGCTGCTCTGATTGGTAATTAAGTGACTCGTCTACTGGCGGACAGTCCTGCATGTTCCCCCAGGCATCTGTTAGTTCTTCGAAAACCACTACTGACAAAATGAGGTTTGCCCTTGGTACACAGATAATGAGACTGAGCTTGACAGGTATGGCGCGATTAGAAAATTTCTACATGAAGCTCATTCTGCTAGCCACTCCACAGTAAACAGACTCATTAGAACCTGCAGGTCCCTGGAGGCAAAGCATGTTTGACATTATTAATTGGCTTTTCTGTATAAGGAGTCAAATAGATGAAAAGGTTTATCAAGCTGAAATAATTAATTTTGCCTGAATTCGCTGACAGTTCATTTCTCCTGTAAAAGACCATTTTAAGGTCCTTTTTTTTTTCAAATTTCAAAGTTCAAAAGACATAATAGTGGCAAAAGTGAAGCTTTTTAGTAAATGATAATTAAAGGGAATTTAATTAACTTAGACCTGGGGAAGGGGAAAAAAAGGAATTGCTATCTGTGTCTATACAGAGGTCTAGATGGTTGAACATATCATGACTTAATAATGCATTAATTTTAATCTAATCAAAGTATAATAAAAGAGGTAATTATATGTTTAAAAATTACCAGGCTCCAATAGTGGGGTTTTTAAACACTTAATACTTACCCAGCTTCTCGTTAGCAAAGTTATAATTGTTGTTCTCAGATCCTGCTTATTTCAAGATGGGGGCTTACAGGCAAGAGGTTAATTGAATAAATCATTGTAAGAACCCATGTTGAAACTATGATGAACTACAAAGTTTGCATTCCCTGGCTGCAAAAGATTTTTCTTTTCTTTTTCTTTATGTCTTTCTGTCTCTAAAAATAGCAAATTATTTCCAGCATTCCTTTATCATGCTCCTGAATGCTCCCACGCCCACTCTTTGTCACACAAAGCCAAAATCCAGTTCACATGAGATTCTGCAAAGTTCTTCCTCATTTTCCAAAATTTGCCACTTTCATCTCCAACAAGGAGTTTTGTAGTTCCACTGTGAGCCTTCCCAATCTAAAACAATTAGCAACAGATAAACAGGATTTCTCTCCTCACTGAGATCGGGCTTGGTGAAAAGAACCATGAAAAGTCGTAAAACAATGGGATTCGATTTGCATATAGGCCAATTACTCTGGTCATTTCATTAATAAAAGACTGAGACTTCTTAGAAATGTTCTAAAAGATATAGCTGTTTTGTAGCAAAGAATTATCTTGCCACATAGGAAACATAATAATTTTGTAGTTCAAAGATGATCCACTATTTCCCAAGTTTCTTTGACCCTGATAAAGTACAATCTGGTGGGGCAGGAAAAGGAAGGGTTAGAGTAATCACGGAGAGCGGTTCTTCCATACCCAGTAGTATGTCTTGAACCAGCTCCTCAAGGCCTTTCACCCACATCACAGGCTTGGCTCAGGCAGTGGGAACACCACCCTGCAATTACTGGTCTCCCGAAAACCTAATGATGATGATGGTTCTTTTCGGTTCTTCATAGATACTTTTCTAATCCAGAAATGTGTCTTGATTACACTCAAATAAACAGCAGGGGTGGTTATTTTGTTATTCCCCATCCTCAGTTGGAGGCAGGGCTTGGTTCCTTGAGACTTGCTTTTTTATCATTCCTTGAAATAGGATCTTAAAAAAGTGAAATGATTCAAGTAAAAATCCACACAGAGACTGAGCATGGTGGCTCATGCCTGTAATCGCAGCATTTTGGGAGGCCGAGGCAGGAGAATCACTTGAGCTCAGGAGTTCAAGACCAGCCAGGGCAATATAGCGAGACTCCTTGTCTACAAAAAAATTTTAAAAATTAGCCTAGCATGGGGGTGCATGCCTGTGGTCCCAACTACTTGGGAGGCTGAGGTGGGAGGATCACTTGAGCCCTAAAGATTAAGGCTGCAGTGAGTTACGATGGTCCACTGTACTCCAGCCTAGGAGGCAGAGTGAGACCCCAACTCAAAATAAATACATAAATAAAATTTTTTAAAAATCAACACATAAAAATTCACACCCTCATTGCATTATTTTGAAAAAAACAAGGTCACTTCTGCCTTTTGCCAAAACATTCTCAGGTCCACACTTCTGAGTGAAGAAGGAGAGGTAGGGCATATACAGTGACCACTCAGTGTACAGCATCTCAATTCCCAGCACAACTAAATGAAGTTATCCCATGTTAAAGATGAAAACACTGAGGCTCAGAGGTGGGGAGAAAGTTATATCAGGCCACTCACTTCAGCAGCAAAGCTGGACTGCCTAAACTTAAAGCCCATGTCATTTCCATCAGAAAAGAATAACCCCAAAAAGTAACACATATCGAATTCCCAAACCATAAATACTTGTAACATTTACCAGAGAGTTAACATTTGGGGTAAGAAATGTCATAACCCAAAAAGCAAATATCTACTTCCTTGCAGCGAGGAATACTCGGAAAGATATATATTTTTTCAATCCTGGGAAACTTGAGACCTTCCGGTCCAGCACTCACAAACTTATTGTTCATCATATTTCCCACTCCTGTTTCTTCATATTAGTTCCTTAATTAACTATATTTAAGGTCCAGGGACCATTATGTTTAAATAAAGGGTAAGATGTGACTGGGGCTAGAAGGGGGAGGAGGTTACTTGTGCCAAGGTTCAGGGCTGGAGCTGTCATCACTCACCAGCATGTTTTCTTCTGAAGTCAATACGTTGTTCCATTTCAAACATGCTTAAAGAAAACACAAATTGATTTCTTTGCAATTCTGAACTACTTATCAAATGGTAACGATCACTGTGTGGTAAATCTCAGACTGAAAATATGCTATGCAATGCTTAGTCATTCTGTTGATGGAACTAATAATTCTCCCCTATTCTCTCATTTTACTCTCTCTCTCTCTATCTGTCCCTCTCTGTCTCTTTTTATGTCTTTCTATAATTCTGCCTGATAAGAATTAGGAACCCTGAAGGGCTCAGTGTTAGTGTGGTCAGTTCTGAAGACTCCAAAGAAAGCACACATCTACCCAGCACCTCCCTTTCATTCATTAACCCACCAGGGGCCAAGACTAATTAGATCAGCCTGCTCATTTTGAGCTGATAATTGATTTAAATAGATTGCTCATTTAAAAGAGAAGAAAACCCTGCTAAACATTTGGTGCTTGACTTTTTTTTCTTCTTTCCCCGCAACTTTCAATTGCTTGTGCAATGTAGCATAAAATGTAGAGGTCTCCCTTTTCTTTTCTCTCTCTTTTTTAAAGGGGCCATAAAATTAATTACAATAAGTAGGCAATGGGCAGGGGCAGGGGGTTAACTGATGGCTCTAATGAGCAGCCCAGCTTTGGGAAAGCTGAGCCACTCATGCTGTTTGTTGGCTGCAAGGGGGCTGTGACTTCCAAGAGGAGCACAGCCTGAAACCCTGAAACAGTCCATCGTACTGATTCTGTCTTCATAGCAACCGAAGTAGCTTTGCTAAGCTTCAAACAAAAGGAGGCTTCCTTTCCTAATGTGGGGACATTTTGGAATTGTCACCTTCCCATTAAACAAGACAAGAGGCCATTCCTCGGTGCTCGCCTCACCCCATAGTCCCTGTTTTTCATACAGTTTGGGAGGGAGAAAGTTAGGGAAAGACTTGGATCCGTTCTGTATTCTAAAGACCTTTCCCTTCTCAAAGGGTCTTTCACGATCCATCCTGCACCATATTGATTTATTTCAAGTGTGGATCAAAAAAGTTTAGACTAGGCTCCTCTTTGGAAACTAAATCGTCCTGCTAGTTTATACTGTTCGCCTGACCGTATCCCTTTGACACAATGAAAAGAGCTTTTGTCTGCAGCCTGGAGGGCAAGAAGTGGAAGCAACACTTGTAATTTGCTCCGGAAAATTTTCTTGCAGTGTTTCCTGTTGCTGAGAGAAGAGATTGCAGGACCTGGTAAAGGAAGCTGAGGAATGTTGCAAAATCTTTGAAGGTAAATACAATTATTGGAAACAGAAAGTTACCCACCAAAACTGCATATGCTGTTTTAGAAGTTCATAGTTTCCAACCCTACAAAATAGCATGATCCCCATGGGAAAAACATGGGCTCTGGAGTTAGGCAAACCTTAACACCCTGATTCAGTCACTTCCTACTTCTGTGTAAGTCATTTGCTTTCTCTATAACTCAATTTCTTTGCCTGTATTATGGAGACACTAATGTCTATTTGGAGGCATAAGGGAGGCATAGGGGTTAGAGACAATGTAATAGCCTAGCCTTGGCTCTAATAAGTGCTCAAGAAATAGCACCTATAATGCAAAATTTGGTTCCCTAATAGCCAAGAGAGGTCATTCATCCCTGTTTTGTCACCTGTTTGAGGCTGGGCAGTTAGGGAGAAGGTAACAGTGTATTGCATTCAGGGCCAGCTTCAACCTAACCTGTGCAGTAGCACAGAGCTCCACATTCAGACAGAAAGGCCCTGCTGTTGCTGTCTTGAAATACTTAATTTTTGAACAGGGGGTACTGAGAGGTGCTCTACATTTCCACATTTTGATTTTGCACTGGCCCTGCACATTCCGTAGCCCCTCCTGATTACATATTCCCTTCTGCCTGGGCTATTCCTGGCATCTTGAAGAGCCACTTATGTGGGGTCATGTCTGAGTTGGTGGCACAATACTTTCACACTTACAAATCACATTCTTTCTGCCTCTTCAACAAATTAGAACCAGAAGTCTAGCCTCTCAGTTCCTGTGGGCCCAGGGCCCGATTGCCATGAAAAGCTATTCAAGAGCACATGCTAGTGGCCAAAGGTCAGAATCGCACCTCTGCAGTTCCATCCACGGGCCCACTAAGAAAATCCATGCCTTTTGAGTAGATGATGGGCCCCTACCCAAGAGATGACAAACAAGCACGAAGCATCCCTCTGTTAATTCAGCGTTCATGTGGCAGATTGTTTGCACCATTAATGACATATGAATTTAGTCGCAGGTAATTTTTTTTCAAAGCAACCAGTTGTGAAATATATTGAGAAAACACTGCCAATTTCCAATCCTAATGACAGACACACTGAAGGTAAATAAGATGAATATTTATGGGATACCTGATTGCCTAAATGAGTTCCCTAAAGTATGAATAATTGAATGTGCATATGCTAATTAATTGGGAAAAGCCAGTAGGTAACTCCTTTTTATTTACATTAGCCTCATTTTATTTCATTTCTTACAACTATTACCGTTCCCAGTTATTTTCTATGCTTCAGTTAAATTGAGTGTCATTGAGAGAATTTTTAACAGATCTCATGATTCTTCATTTCAATGGATGCATAAGCCAAGGTAGAATATGTAGTGGTTTCTCAGAGCAGAGTTACTCGGTTTTGCCTAACGATAAAAGTGATTGTTCATTCATGCCTACTGATCACCAATCTTTTTACATACATTTACTCTATTTAATAATCGTCACACCAAAACTTTTGAAGTTTGATCTTGCAGAAATTATGCCCATTTTACAGATGACAAAACTGAGACTCACAACAGTTGTGTGAGCTGCTCATGCTCATGTAACTATAAGGATTAGGGCCCAGATTCAAATTTAGCCTACCCAAAAGTCATCTTTCCAGAAACGGAATGCAATCTTTTACCTCGACTAAAGTGTTTTAAAACACTGTCCTTTGCTAGTCATGTCCCAAACAGGGTCCACTAGAATTTCAACAAAGTGTCTAATCATTCTCACATAGACACCCAAGTCAAAACCTAGTCAGAACAACCACCTATACTTTTTTGCGTCTATTTTTTAAATCAGTTTTGTCAGAGCAGTTTTAAGTTTACAGAAAAATTACACAGAAAGTAGAGTTTTCATATGCTCCCTCTTCCTCCACACTCAATCTCCCCTATTATTAACATCTTGCATTAGTGCGATACATTGTTTTCTAATTGATGAACCAATATTGATACATTATTATTAACTAAAATCCATAGTTTACATTAGAGTTCACTCTTTGCATTACGTAGTTCCCTGGGTTTTGACAAATGTATAATATGTATCCATTATTATCATATCATACAGAATGGTTTCACTGCTCAGAAAATGCCCTGTGCCAAACCTTTTTATCACTCCATCCACCTGCCTTTACTATCCAAAACCCTGACAACCACTGATCTTTTTTACTACCTTTTCCAGAATGTTATATAGTTAGAATCATACAGTATACAGCCTTTTTAGGTTGGCTTCTTTCACTTAGCAGTATGCATTTAAATTTCCTCCTTTTTTTTTTTTTTTTTTGTGTGTGACTCCTGTCTTTTTATTGCTGAATAATATTCCATTAGATGGATGTACCAGAGTTTGTTTATCCATTCATCTACTGAAGGGCATCTTGGCTGCTTCCAAGCTTTGCCAATTATGAATAAAGTTACTATAAATATCCATGTTCTGAATTTTTGTGTGAACACAAGTTTTCACTTTGCTTAAATACTAAAAAACATGATTGCTAGATGAAATGGTAAGAATATGTTTAGCTTTGTGAGAAACTACCAGATCTGTCTTTCAAAGTGGCTGTATCTATTTTGTATTCCATCAGCAACGAATGAGAGTTCCTTGCTCTACCTTTTCACCAGCATTTGGTGGTGCTGGTATTTTAGATTTTCACCATTCTAATAGCTCTACAGTAGTATCTTATTGTTGTTTTAATTGACTGTGTTTCATGTACAACTGAGAGTGAGCAGTGGTCTCCAAAGTAAGACAGGTAAATCCCACAGTGTGGACAAGGCAGCCCACTGAAATACACAAAGAAAAACTAGCAACCACTACTTTTATTTATTCATTACATTATAATTTTAATTTTATTCTTTATGTATATTCTTTTGTTTTGGATGCTTTCTGGGTTTTACCACATATTTCAATGTTAAAAGTTAAATTATTTTTTGCATGCAAGTAGTGTGAATCATTTTTCCCACATGGGAACACTGATTAGAAAAAGATGACATCCCACATGGACTAAGTGTCTTTTTTAATTGAAAAGCTAACCAATTGTCCAGTTACGTTTATCCCAAAAAACCACAAACTGGGTAGTAACTGAGTCTCTAGGCAATATATTTAAAGCTAAGAGGATTAAAAATGAAATTAACAAAAAAGAAAACAAGTCCTCAGGTGTGATGAAGGGAGCCCTACTACATACAGGCTAATCAATACAGTGGTACTCCTTGACTGCAGGAGGCTGGAGGATATCCAAGTAACCCCATTCAGAACATTTACTTCAAGAATACTTTTTTCCAGTTTCCAATTCATGAATAAAGATCATATTTCGTTAATTCTATTCCAGAAAACTTTTTTGCAAGTTGTTTTATTTACAATGCCAACTTTTAAAAAGTCACTAAAGTTAACTGGACAATAAGCTAGGCAGACATTGTTTTACAAAAACAATATACTTATCGTAGGAATTCCTATTCTTAGTGTATATTCTTAATGTACATATTATTATCATAGAAAGGGTGTATATTTTATAAATAAAAATATTTTGTGGAGATTCATACACCCTGCCATTTTTTTGATTAAAGGAAGCATTCAATCAAAAGAAGACTGACTACCATAGAGAACCCTATGTCTGTCAAGACACCAAAACCAGAGACCCATTTCCTCCGAAAATTAAAGCTTGATTTTCATTCAATACTGAGTTTAAGTTTCAAAATGTCTGAATTATGCTTAAGCTGATGTCTAAGTACACTATTTTGAACTGAATATATCTACTAGTGTGATGAAGTCACTATTCCTGAGAGCAACAGTTATCTGAATTCATCTACATACATGTGGTGTGTTTAGAATATTGTTGGAGTAGTCTTACTTTTCAAAACACCTTCACTTGCACCATTTAACTTCACACAATAACACAATGACTACTGCTGTTTTAGATTCAATTTCAAAGCCAATTTTTGGCGATGGCAGTCAGGCCCAATGTCCATCTGACACCCCTATGAAGTTGTCTATTTGTATCTTCGATTTACAGATAAGAAAACTGAAGCTTAGAAATTTCGGATAATTTACCCAATGGTCTTTCAGTTAATAATTGGCAGAACCATGATTCACACAGGTTCAGATGCCAGAGCCTGAGTCTTACCCCTTAGAGTATCCTGCATAAGTACCCTTGTGCTTTACGAGGAGGCCTACGTGGCTTACAGAAAAAAACTGGCCAGGTTAGCAAAAGGAAAACCAAACTGTGGGGAGCAGCATTAATGTACACCTAAGCTTTAAAATGCAAATGTATTTATTTTTTCCAAAGCAATTGATCTACATGACAGACACTGGCAAAAATTCCAATTGGCACATATTCTCTACATTTGATGGGAGATGCTAAATAGTCTCTTATACACAGAGAAGACCCTAACCAAAAAGATCATGTCTATAAAAATACCACTTTTCATGTCATGGAGGCAGTGTGAAAGCCTGTTTAAAAAAAAAAAAATCAGATAACAAGTTGATACAACTGGTAGGAGAAGAAATGTCATTTTGGAGACTATTAATGGGCCTGATTCTTTAAAATGAAATCTTGGAAAATACTGCCTTCAGTGTGACAACTGGCACTCCAGAACACTTTAACAACAAGATTAAACACCTTGGGATTTTTCCCTCCCCTTTTTCTTACTTTCCACCCACTTTTTCTCTTTCTCTCTACTTCCCTTTTTTTTTTCTAAAATAAGAGAGGTTGTTAAGGGTTGTATCAATAAGATAGCCAATTCTAGAAACATTGACCAAGAATAACAGCTCTGAAGAAAGTCAAGGAGAAAGGTACTTTAACGAATTATAAGAGAACCTTTTTCCTGAGATATGTAGTTAATACCTGAGCTGGTCAGAATTTTAGATTTGAACCTACTCTAGAAAATTTGGTGAAGTATGATGATGTATCCGTCAGCTTTCCAGATGACCTCCAGTGGTCCTCATCTTCTAGTATGTTCTCTATTGTGAAGTCATCTTGAAGGCCTGCCAAGTGTCCAATAGAATATAGGGGAAGTGATGGAGGAAGCTTGATTGCCCAGGCTAGATCACAACAAGTATTGCAGTTTCTTCCTTGATCTCTTAGATCTTTTGCTCTGAGAGAAGCCAATTACCACACTGTCAAGAGACTCAGTAAACTTTATGGAAAGACTCACATGGAGGGCATCTGAGATCTTCCACCAACAATTAGCACTAAATGGTCAGTCATGTGAGTGAGCCATCTTGGAAATGGATTCTGCAGCCTGGTCAAACCTTCAGATGACTGCAGCCCCAGCTGACATCTCACTGTAACCTCATGAGAGATCCCAAGTCAGAACAGCCTAGCCATGCTGTTCCAAATTTCTAGCCCACAGAAACTATGACAGATAATAAATGACTATTGTTGTTTCAAATTACTAAGTATTAGGGTGATTTATTTTGCAGCATTAGATAATTAAGTAAGCTTGGAAGTTTGGTTGAAAAATACAAAGGATCTAAAGCCAACACTGAGCTCACAGTGTCCAGGTTACTTAGCAAAGGGCTATTTGGTGGGGGATTTAAGATATGTGGAACTCTGACCTTACAGCAAATAAATGAAGTTAAAGTAGTTCCGAATACTGTAAATGAAACCTTCTATGTTAAAATCACATTGCCAGGCATAGTGGTTCACGCCTATAATCTCAGCATTTTGGGTCAAGGTGGGTGGATCACTTGAGGCCAGGAGTTTGAGACCAACCTGGCCAACATGGTGAAACCCATCTGTACTAAAATACAAAAATTAGCCAGGCATGGTGGCACATGCCCGTAGTCCCAGCTACCTGGGTGGCTGAGGCCTGAGAATCACTTGAAACCAGGAGGCGGAGGTTGCAGTGAGATGAAATTGCACCACTGCACTCCAGTCTGGGTGATAGAGTGAGACCCTGTCAAAAAAAAAAAAAAGTACGTCACCACAAACTGACCACTTGAAATATGTACTAAGAAACAACTAAATTAATATAAAGCAAACTGGAAAATAGGTTGTTTTTTAGATACTCCTTGGAACATGGCAAGTTATCAGGTTAGTGAAAAGAGAAAAAAAAAGGAAGAAAGGTAAGAAACATGGAACATCTCTAGGAGCATTTTAGTTCTAACAATCAAGTATTTCTTCAAGTCTACGTTGTTCAGACAATAATAATAAAGCCATTCTATTGCTCCAAAGAGCAAAATTTTCTGAGATAGTGGGGAGTCGTGGTTCACCGATGGGGTCAGAATGAAATAAATACATCTATTGAGTGTAGGATACAGACTTGTGATGTTACTACTTCCTCTGTGGGAGAGAGATGGGTCCCAAAGATAGTTTACCAGCATGAAGGCACCAGGACCTAAAACAAGGCCTGATGGCTCCTGGGTGTGACCAGAGGGATGCTAGATGAAGTCAATTGACCAAATAATAACAGCAGCAACAACAATAACAATAATAATTATACTCATTTAATTATTATTATGTAGATATGCACTGCTCCAATTCCTTTACAAGTTTAAACTCATGTTATCATTGAATTAATTAACTAAACACCTATCAGATTGCCATTTTAGCCTCCTTTCTTTGAGCTCTGAGAAAATATCAATATCTAAGAGACTTCTCTTAGAAGGGGATTCCTCTAATTACCACCATTTGCATGCCTACTCTGTGCTAGGAATTGTGCTTCATGTTTTCCATATGGACCAAATATCACACTGTAATATCCTTCATCTTCCCCAAAATCTATGTCAGAATTATTATCTTCATTTCACAGAACAGCAAACCTTGGCTCAGAAAGGTGAAGTCACTTACCTGGGCCTCTAGCTTATAAAAAACAGATAATTTAATACCCAGACTTGTGTATACCCAAATGTATGCTATTTCCTCCCTAGCGTGTAGAAGTTAATGAAAGAAAGACATGGTATCTAAGGAGTCTCGTTTTAAACAGGGGCTAATTTGTCAGTTACACAGAAGAAAATTGCTTGTAACCTAAATTACTGATTAAAATCAATTAAATACTTGTCTCAGATAAGTAGCGTGGCTATGCTATATAACTGCTTCCTCCCCCTCCCCCACAAAAAAACATCATAATGACTTAAAACAACAACAGCAACAATAATTTTGTTTGCTTATGATTCCACAATTTGGTCAGGGCACAGCAGAAGGCTACTATCTGGTGTTAGCTGGGCTCAGCTGGGTGGCTCTTTGCTCACCCAGGATAGTGAGTGTTATGCATGTGACTGCATTTAGCTGAGGCTCAGCTGGGGTGTCTTGGTGCTCCTGTATACAGTGTGTGTCTCCAGGCAGTCTATCACAATCCAGTGACTTACCCTAAGATTTTTTTCATGATGACTGAATTAGAAGCTAAAAGTGGAAGTTGTAAGACCTTCTAAGACCTTTGCGTAGTAGTCCAAGATAATCATTTGAACAGCACTCTATTTGTCCAAGTAAATTATAAGGCCATCTTGGATCAATGGAAGGGGAAATACACTCTGTCTCTCAATGGAAGAAGGGGTACGCATGCACAAGAGAGAGAATTTCTTGTTGGTCATCTTTGAAAATAGTCTACCATAAGATATCCCCTGGCAGCAACATTTCATATCTCTCCCACTTGCAAAATACATGCACTCCTCAAGTCTCATTTCATTGTGGCAACAGCTCAAAATTCAAATCTCATCATCTGTATCAAGTTTGAAAGTATATGAGACTCCTTGATGCAACATTTTTAATGTAGATATCTGTAAACTAAAAAGACAAGTTTTTTTCCCCTAAAACACCACATACAGTGGTGTGACATGGATTGGATAACTTCATTAGATGCTCTCATTTAAAAAGCGGTAAAATGTAGTGATGGCAGCAAAATGGTATATAGAAAAGTTCTGAGTCTCTGTTCCCCCATGGAAACTTCAGAAAACAACTAGAAACTAGCTGAACTAATCTTATAGGAGGTCTGGAATAAAGGAAAAGTCTAAAGCAACCAAGCAAATACTCAATACAAAAAAAAAAAGCCACATTCAAATTTGTAGGACATTTCATGGCATTTTTATTCACTTCTGCCCCAGCCCCTCTCTGGTATGGTATGGTCTTGGTCATGAGGAGACTATAGCCCAATTGCACCAGAGAGCAGAGCAGACCATCCTTTCCAAGCTCTAACCTTTCTGGGGACTGCCTGAAGAACCAGTCTGTGTCTGGCCTAACTTAGATCTCAGGTGGGAAAAAGCAGCAGCCACTGCTTGTGAAAGCCACAGGATGACTATTAACCCACAGATACCTGAGGCAAGAGATTATGGGTGGAGACAAACAATAGACCGTCTAAGGCCCCAAGGAGAATGAAAGGTGAAACTCTTTGGGAAATTAAGATATTCAAAAGCAGCCGTGTTTATAGGGGAATTGAGAAAGCCAGACATAAACCCAGGCAAAACACATTCTCAGAAAAGACCTGAGAAGACTCCAAGGTCTCACCTTAGGCTGATCCCTAGGCTCAGAGCATAATGACTTCTTCTGTCTGCAGATATTACAAGGAGTGGCTGTTTTTTCAAATGCCTAATTTCCATCAAAAATATCACAAGGTATATACAAAAAATAAATAAATAACTAAAATATGGCATATGTAAAGGAACAAAACTCTCAGAAAGAGAAGGTAGAAAGGGGCAGAGAGATTATTTGAAGAAGTAATGGCCAAAAATTCCTAAATTTGATTAACTGTGTTAATCTATGAATCCAAGAAATTCAACAAGCTGCAAGTAAGATAAATTCAAATTGGCAGAAACAATTTCATTTCAAGCACAACACTGAACTTTAAACCAGTTCAATGTCTTAAATATGCTCAAAGAGCTGATGGAAAATACAGACAAATAACTAAATAAAATTAGTAAAAGAATATGAGAAATAAGAACATCAACAAGAGATACAGATTATTAAAAGAAAAATATCTGGAGCTGAAAAAAGCAATAACTAAATTGTAGTAACCACTACAGGAATTCAGCAGATTTAGCAGGCAGAAAAATCGGTGAACATATAGACAGGAAAATTGAAATAATCTAATCTGAGAGGCTAAAAGGAAAAAGAATAGGGAAAAGTGAACAGACCTTAAGAGATATGTGAGGCACTATCAAGCAGATCAATATACACATTATAGGAGTCTCGGAAGGATAAGACAGAAAGAAGCAGAGAGATTATTTGAAGACACAATCGTGAAAAACTTTCTAAATTTGCAAATGTATTCATCTACAAGTACAAGAAGCTCAACAAGCTACAAGCAGGGTAAATTCAAAATAACCTATACTGAGACACCTTATAATAAAACTGCTGGAAAACAAAGAGAGACAAAGAAAGAATCTTAAAAGCAGCAAGAGAGAATTGGTTTGTCAGATACAAGGGATCCTCTAATACTATCAGCCAATTTGTCAACAGAAACCTTGCTGGCCAGAAGGCAGTGGGATGATGTATTTAAAGTGCTGAAAGAAAAAAATTGTTAATCAAAAATTTTACATCTAACAAAACTGTTCCTCAAAAATGATGAAGAAATTAAGACATTTCTAGATACACAAAAGCTGAATGTGTTCATTACCACTCAATCTGTCCTATAAGAAATGCTAAAGGAAGTCCATTTTGAAATAAAAAGATACTAGGCAGTAATTCAAAGTCACATGAAGATATGAGGAAGATCTTTACTTGAGGTAAATACATGGGCAAATATAAAAACCAATATTATTGTAATTTTAGTTCTAACATCACTTTTTATATTCTACAGAATTTAAAAGACAAATTCCAAAAAAAAAAGGTAAGTCTCTGTTAGTGGATACACAATATATGAAGTATGTTAGCTGGTTTGCGTTCCCATAAAGGAATATCTAGGCTGGATAATTTATAAAGAAAAGAACTTGGCTAACAGTTCTGCAGGTTGTGCAAGCACGGCACAACATCTGCTCAGCTTTTGGTGAGGCCTCAGGAAGCTTTTACTCATGGTAGAATGTGGAGGGGGAGCAGACATGTCACATGGCAAGAGAGGGGGCGAGAGAGATGCCAGGCTCTTTTAAACAACCAGCTCTTGTATGAACTAATGGAGCAAGAACTCACTTATTACCATGGGGAGGGCACCAAGCCATTCGTGAGGGATCCATCTCCATGACCCAAACACTTTCCACTAGGCCCTACCTCCAGCATTGGGATCAAATTTCAACATGAGATTTGAAGGGGACAAAAATCCAAACTGTATTATAGAGTTACAATTTGTGATATCAATTATATAATGGAGAGAGGAGCTTCACAGAAGTAGAGGTTTCATATGCAACTGAAGTTAAGTTGGTATCAATTTAAATTAGGTTGTTATAATTTTAGAACGTTATATGTGATCACTGTCATAACTACAAAGATAATATCTATAGGATATATACAAGTGAAAATGAGAAGATAATCAAAATGTGAAACTACAAAAATGAACTAAACACAAAAGAATGCAGTATTGGAGGGAATGGGAGATGAAAAAGCTATAAAACGCCAAAACAAATAATAAAAGGACAAAAGTAAATACTTCATTCTCAGTAATTACTCCAAACACAAATGGATTAAACTCTCAAATTAAAATAATATATTGGCAGAATGAATTTTAAAAACATGATCCAACTAGATAACCTCTATAAGAGATTCACTTTAATTCTAAAGACATAAATAGATTGAAAGTGAAAGGATGGAAAAAGATATTCTATGCATACAGTAACAAAAAGAGAACTGGGGTGGCTATACTAATATTAGATAATTAAACTTCAAGTCAAAAAATGTTAAATAGACAAAAATCATGTTATATATTGAGAAAAAGGTCAACACACCACAAAATAACAATTATAAACATATATGCAGCAAGCATCAGAGCTTCAAAATATATGAAGCAGACATTGGCAGAAATGAAAGGAGAAAAAGATGGTTCTATGATAATAGTTGGAGTCTTCAATATTACACTTTCTATAATGGATAGAATAACCGAAGATCAATAAGAAAATGGAGGATGCAATAACACTATCAGTCAATTGGATCTATCAGATATGTATGGAACACTCCACTCAACAACAGCAGAATATACATTTTCTCAAGTGTACATTGAATGTTTTCCAGGATAGACAGTATATTATACCACAAAGCAAGTCTTACTAAAGTTTAAAAGGTTTTAACAATACAAAGTACTTATGATCACATTAGAATAAAACTAGAAATGAATGAGAGGGGAAAATTTACAAATATGTGGACATTAAGCAACACACTCTTTTTTTTTTTTTTTTTTTTTTTTTGAGATGGAGTCTCATTTTATCGCCCAGGATGGAGTGCAGTGGCACAATCTCAGCTCACTGCAACCTCCGCCTACAGGGTTCAATCAATTCTGCCGCAACCGCCTGAGTACCTGGCGTTACAGGCGCGTGCCACCATGTCCAGCTACTTTTTGTATTTTTAGTAGAGATGGGGTTTCACCATGTTGGTCAGGCTAGTCTCAAAATCCTGACCTCGTGATCTGCCCACCTCGGCCTCCCAAAGTGCTAGGATTACAGGCGTGAGCCACTGTGCCTGGCCAAGCAACACACTCTTAAACGGCCAGTGGATACAAGAAGAAATAGCAAGAAAAATTAGAAAATATCTAAGATAAATGAAAACAAAACCCAAACATAAGAGAACTTACGGAATGCAGCAAAAGCCATGCTAAAGGGAAAATTTATAGCTCTAAATACATTAAAATGAAGAAAGATCTGAAATCAACGACTCAAATTTACACATTAAGGGAAGAGAAAATGAAGAGTGAGCAAAACGGAAAACTAGCAGATGAAGGAAATAATAAAGATTAGAGCAAAGATTAAAAAAACAAAGAATAGAAGAAGAATAAAGAACATCAGCAAACCAACTATAGTTTCTTTGAAAAGATCACCAAAATTGACAAAATCTTAGCTAGGTTGACCAAAAAAAAAAGGAGAGGCCGGGCGCGGTGGCTCAAGCCTGTAATCCCAGCACTTTGAGAGGCCGAGGCAGGTGGATCACCTGAGGTCAGGAGATCGAGACCAGCCCAACCAATATGGTGGAACCCTGTCTCTACTAAAAATACCAAAAATTAGCGGGGTGTGGTGGTGTGCACCTGTAGTCCCAGCTACTCAGGAGGCTGAGATAGGAGAATTACTTAAACCCAGGAGGTGGAGGTTGCAACGAGCTGAGATCATGCCACTGCACTCCAGCCTGTGTGACAGAGCAAGACTCCATTTCAAAAAAAAAAAAAAAAAATGAAAAGGAGAGAACACTTTCTAACTTATTTTATGAGGCCAGCCTTACCCTGATACCCAAAGTCAAACAAAGAATTGAGTTCAGCAGCATAGTAAAAGTGTTATATACCGTGACTAAGTGGGATTTATTCCTTGATTGTAAGCATGGTTCAACATATAAAAACCAATGAATATAATACACCACATTAGCAGAATAAAGAAAAAAAATACGTGATCTTTTCAATTGATGCAAAAAAAGTATTTGACAAGATTCAACACCCTCTCAGAATAAAAACACTGCACAAACTAGGAGAAAACTACCTTAACCTAACAAAGGCTGTATATGAAAAGTACATAGCAAATATATGCAATGGTGAAAGGCTGAAAGCTTTTCCCAGAAGATTAGGAACACAATAAGGATGCCCACACTCACCACTTTTATTCAATATCATATTGGAAATTATAGTCAGAGCAAGAAGGCAAGAGAAATAAATAAAAGACACCCAAATTAGAAAGGAAAAATTAAAATTATCTCTTTTTGCAGATGACATGATCTTATATGTAGGAAACTCAAACAGTCCACACAAAATTTCTCAGAATGAATAAATTCATCAAAGTTGCAGGATATAAAATTAATACACAAAATCAATTGTGTACACTAATATAAAACAATGCAAAAGAGGAAATTTGGAAACCAATTACATTTACAGTAGCATCAAAAAGAATAAAATACTTAGGTATGAACTTAACTAAGGAGATGAAATACCTGTACACTGAATACTGAAAAAAGAATGTCTGAAAGAAATAAAAGAAGACCTAACTAAATGGAAAAGTATCCTATGTTTTACAGTGCAATCTTGAAAAAGAACAAAGTTGGCTCCAACTCACACTTCCTCATTTCAAAACTTAATACAAAGTTACAATAATCAAAACAATGTGGTACTGGCAGAAAGACAGACATATAAACTAATAAGATAGAAAAGAAAGACAAGATATAAATTCTTCCATATATACTCAAATGATTTTTGACAAGGGTGCCATTACCATCCAATGGGGAAAGACAGGTTTTTTGTGGGTTTTTTTGGTTATTTTTTCAAGAAATTATGTTGAGAAAACTGAATATCCACATGAATAACAATAAAGTTGTAGCCTTACTTTATACCACATATAAAAATTAACTCAAAATGGATCAAAGATGGAAATGTAAGAGTCAAAACTATAAAACACTTAGAAGAAAATGTAGGGGAAAAAATTCTTAGCTTTGCATTTGACAATAACTTTTTGGACATGATACCAAAAGCATAGGTAATAAAAGAAAAAAGACATAAATTTGACACATAAAAATACACTATCCACAGAGTGAAAGAGAACCCACAGAGCCAGAAAAACACATTTTTAAATTATATATCTAATAAAAGATTAATATTCAAACTATATAAAGAACTATTACAATTCAACAACAACAAAAACAACAACCCAGCCAATTAAAAATGGGCAAAGGACTTCAATAAACAGTTTTCCAAAGAAGATCTACAAATAACCATTAAGCATATAAGAAGATCTTCAGCATCACTCATCATTAGGGAAACGCCAACCAAAAGCACAATGAGATACTACTTCATTAGGATGGCTATTATTAAAACAAAAACAGACATAGAAAACAAGTGTTGGTGAGAAAGTAGAGAAATTGAAATCTTTGTGCGTTGCTGGTGGGAATGTAAAATTTTGCAGCTGCTGTGGAAAATAGTACGGCAGTTTCTCAACAAACTTAACTTGAAATTAACATATGATTCACCAATTCCACTTCTAGATATATAACCAAAATAATTGTAAAACAAGAACTCAAACAAATATGTATACACCAATGTTTATAAAATCATTATTCAACATCCAGAAGTGGAAATAACCAAAATGCCCAATAATAGACCAAAGAATAAACAAAACACAATATGTACATACAATGGAATAATATCCAACATTAAAAAGGAATAAATTCTGTTACATGTAGCAAGACGAATGGACCTTCACAACATCACACTAAGACACAAAAGGACAAATATAGTATGATTCCAGTTATATGAGGTACCTAGAACAGTCAAGTTCATAGAGACAGAAAGTAGAATCATGGTTATGAGGGGTTGGGGGAAAGGGTACAGGGAGAGTTATCATTAAGTGGGTGCAGAGTTTCAACTTTGGGGTAAGAAAGCTCTGGAGATGAATAGTGATGATGGTTGCACAACAATGTGAACATACTTAATGCCACTGAACTGTACAGTTAAAAATTGCTAAATGGTAAATTTTATATGTATTTTACCACAATTATATACATGAAGGGCACATAGCAGTTTCTGCCTACTAATTTTGAAATTCACTGGGAATATGTCAGTTCCCCAACTCAAAGCAGGGTATATCCTTTGATTAGTACCAGTTCTGTTCCCTGTGATCAGTTCCCTAATTACTCTGGGCTTAGCTGGCTCCTTATAAGAAATGGCCCAGGCCGGGCGCTGTGGCTGAAGCCTGTAATCCCAGCACTTTGGGAGGCTGAGATGGGCGGATCACGAGGACAGGAGATCGAGACCATCCTGGCTAACACGGTGAAACCCCGTCTCTACTAAAAAATACAAAAAACTAGCCGGGCGAGGTGGCGGGCGCCTGTAGTCCCAGCTACTCCGGAGGCTGAGGCAGGAGAATGGCGTGAACCCAGGAGGCGGAGCTTGCAGTGAGCTGAGATCCGGCCACTGCGCTCCAGCCTGGGCGACAGAGCGAGACTCCATCTCAAAAAAAAAAAAGAAAAGAAAAAAAAAAGAAATGGCCCATATTTAATAGCTCTTTTAGCCTGCTTCTTTTTATTATAAATTTCTCTGTCCCCTTGAGCCTATGCTGGTGATATTTTTACTAATACGATCCTCTTAAAGACTCTGTGGATTCTCTATGAATCTGATTGAGTTTATCCCATGCCTCAAAGCCACTTCCAAATTCATTATGACACTTATGTTTCTGCTGAGAGAATTTACCTTAAGATTCTTAAAAGCGGCCGGGCGCGGTGGCTCAAGCCTGTAATCCCAGCACTTTGGGAGGCCGAGACCGGCGGATCACGAGGTCAGGAGATCGAGACCATCCTGGCTAACCCAGTGAAACCCCGTCTCTACTAAAAAATACAAAAAACTAGCCGGGCGAGGTGGCGGGCGCCTGTAGTCCCAGCTACTCGGGAGGCTGAGGCAGGAGAATGGCGTGAACCCGGGAGGCGGAGCTTGCAGTGAGCTGAGATCCGGCCACTGCACTCCAGCCTGGGCGACAGACCGAGACTCCGTCTCAAAAAAAAAAAAAAAAAAAAAAAAAAAGATTCTTAAAAGCTTTTTTTGTTTAGATGAACGGTCCACCAAGTATCACTTTAAATCTTTCTGAGGTCTAAACAATGAGTCTTTCAGCCACACTCATTTCATTTTAACCCTGAGGCTACTTTTACTGACATTACTGTAGATGTTATTTTCCATGAGATTATTTATTCTTAGGATTTTTTTTTTTCTGCCATCTGGAAAAACTGGGCTGAATTCTCTATATTTCTTCTAAATTCTGCTTAAAAACTAAACGGTTCATTTTAAGCTCAATTTTCTCTTGCAACACTTCATTATATGCTTCTAAAAGAAGCTTGATAATATTTTTAGCAGTTTGCTTGGAAGTATTCTTAGCCAGATCCACAAGTTTACTGGGTAATTTTTCTTTTTCCCAGTTACCCCAGATGGCAGTCTTGCTAATTATTCTGACACTACATAACACTGTCCACTCTTTTTTCCAGTGCTCAATAGCAGTCCCCGCACTAAATGTTCACCATTTTTTCTAGCATTTATAAACTGCTTTTTTTTTGCTCTTTTTCCACCATCTCCTTGCTGCCTTCGTAGCCCCCTCCTGACATTCAGTCCCAAAGCCAATACCACAGGTTTGAGATTTTTGTGATGACAACACATCCTTTTAGGACAAATCCCTGTTTTAATTATGTATTGTTGCACAAAGTACCTTTAAAATTTAGTTTCTTGAAACAATAATGTTTTAGCATTGCTCATAATTCTGTGGGTTGGCTAGGCTCACCTGGGTGGTTCTGCTCTACCTGGTGTGAGCTGAGGTTACCCTTACAGCTGCATTCAACTTGGCTCAACAACAAATTAGGCCTCTCTCTCATGTCTGGCATTTGATGCTGGCAATCACCTGGGTGCCTCATTCCTCTCCTATGTGGCCTCTCTTTTCCAGTAGTCTAAATTAGCATTTTTATAACATGGTATCTGCATTCCAAAAGAGAAAAAGTAAGAAGCTTCCAGATTTGTTTTTGTTTTTTTTTTTTGTTTGTTTCTTTTTATTTTGAGATGGAGTCTCGCTCTGTGGCCCAGTCTGGAGTGCAATGGGGTGATCTCGGCTCACTGCAACCTCCACCTCCCAGGTTCAAGTGATTCTCCTGTCTCAGCCTCCTGAGGAGCTGGGATTACAGGCATGTGCCACCATGCCTGGCTAATTTTTTGTATTTTTAGTAGAGGTGTGGTTTCACCATGTTTGTCAGGCTGGTCTTGAACTCCTGACCTTGTGATCTGCCCACCTCAGCCTCCCAAAGTGCTGGGATTACAGGTGTGAGCCACCGTGCCTGGCTGCTTCTAGGTCTTTAAGAACTAGAACTGAAATCAGCATTTCTTCCACATTCTATCTGTCAAAGCTAGTCCCAAAGCCAGTCAAGTTTCAGTGAAAGGATAAACCACAACCTAATAAAAAAATCATGTCTATTATATCAAATATAGGATATAACTTTATTTATATACAATGATGACACAATTTTTATCACTTATTGTTGTTTATTTTATAAGCTTATTGGAAGAGATCTTTTAGACATAACTAGCCAGATTTGTTATCAACTATCACTATTTTACAAACAGAAAAAAGTGTAATAAATTATTCAAGGCATTTTCAAAGTTTCTTCATAGTCACAGTCTGATTTCAGAGTCAACATTTATGTTTATCTCACAATATCATCCTCTGTACCATCAAGTGCATTGATGAGGCAGCATTTTTTTTTTTAGACGGAGTTTTGCTCCTGTTGCCCAGGCTGGAGTGTAATGGCGTGATCTTGGCTCACTGCAACCTCTGCCTCCCAGGTTCAAGAGATTCTCCTGCTTCAGCCTCCCAAGTAGCTGGTATTACAGGCACCCAACACCACACCCGGCTAATTTTTGTATTTTCAGTAGAGACCGGTTTCACCACATTGGCCAGGTTGGTCTTGAACTCCTGACCTCAGATGATCCACCTGCCTTGGCCTCCCAAAGTGCTGGGATTACAGACATGAGCCACCACACCCGGCAGCATTTCTTAAAAGAGAATTCCACTATTCTATCTGGAATTTTTCTTCATGCTGCTAACACGCGTTCTTCAAGTTTTCATGCTGATATTTTCTTGGTTGAATGAGAGGCAGCTTGAACCAGTCGCATCATTCCTTTGTTGCATTAAATTCCCTTTGGAGAGACGTGGCAATCCCTCTTACCTTGGGTTGCACTGCTTGGCCTATTTTTGACAATCTTTTTGCAAATATCTCAGAGGCAGAATTTTCCACAATTTCATGTTTGGGGATCCCTTCCTTTCTGAGGACCGAGTAGTTGGTCTTTATTTCGCAAGAAAGTGTGGAATTATGGCAATTTCACAGTTATGAATATTTGCTCTACAGATAACAATTTTGTGCCACTACTTTGTTTCTGTGCCTTCTGCCTTTACTGTAACTTTTTGCATCAATGTCAAGTCAGAGTGTAATTTTTAAAAATATATTCAAAATGACAATTAAACTCAACGAATATATGAGTAGTAATAACGAAGTTCATGCCTGCGCAGTCAATGGCAACTATGCCTTGAATGTTGCCTGGCTCTCAGTGTTAAATACCATAGATTGTAATTTGAATCTCAATTTTAGAGATGTTAAAATGTAAAAATATATATGTAATATTCACTGAGTTTCTTCTGGGTATCCAGTGGTGAGCTAGGGGCTGTCTGATGGATATATTTTAAAGATCTAAAGTAGTGCTTGTTCTCAGGGGATGTAACAAGAAAAGTTCCCCAAATGAAATAGACAACCATGATAAATGGCACAGAATACATTTTAAAGTAAATGACACAATTAGTAACACCTTAGAAATGACAGGCAATGTCAGAACTGAAAGGGATGTGAATGGCAGAGTCCATTCATAATGACTTTATATTGTGTTGACTCTTTATATCTTTTCCTGATTTTCTGTTTTTTGCACTTTTCTTATTCATATATAAAAACTTTCATATATTCAAGATACTGATACTTTGTGGGTTATAAGTCCTTGAAATACCTTGTTCTTGTTGGTAGCATGTTTTAAAAATTTGTTTAGAAGTCTTTGACCATATAGCAGTTTGAATCCACATGGTAATAAAAATGTATCCATGTTTCCCTCTATGATGTATAGTTTTTATTTTTGAAATACTTTACTGCTGGATATTTTTTCATATCTTCTAATTTTTAAATTGTGGCTTTTCATATTTATCTTTTTGATATACCTGGGATTTATTTTTGTGTATGGTGTGAGATAGGAATTTAATTTTTTCTTATGAAATGATCTCAGGATAGTTTACCAAAAAGTCTACCCTTCCTCACAACATCCCTGATTTGTAGGTGCCTTCGGTTAGAGTACTTAAAACTCTGACTTCTTGGAAAATAGAATTCTCCCTTGAGAACATAAAATAGTAATCAAATTATATTATGCAAGGGCTGAAATAGAAGAGAGATATACTTTGATATGTACTTTCTTTACCTTTTGATGTTAGAGATAAATTCTGATTAAAGCTATGGGCCTCTCTCTAAAAGGGAAAAAAAAAAGCACAAATACATTAAAAATGTCGCATGGCATTTCAAGCTTTCCCAGATCACTTGAAGCCTATACATAAACCCCTCCTCAATTTAGAGTGGGGAAAGTGGGAGGATGGTGGCATATTACCCCAAAACTCAGATACTGTATGACAGAGCCTGAAGGAAAATCCAGGAATCCTATGTCTCTTCCCTGTATCATTCCACATGTATATGTACAGTAGATCATTAATGCAGAATGGAGAAATATCACAAATTTGTGATCATGCACTGAAAAGAATCAAATAATTGATGCCAAAATATCCAAAATAGCAGCATGAGTTTCATTTTGGATCTGAATCTAACGATTAATTGTAGATAAAAGATGGAATTCTGTAGTTGTAAAGAAAAGGTTGAATTTGAGAGAAGGAATTTAATTTGTTAAGTTCTGTTCCCCACTTAGCCAGAAGGCCTCTTACAGCAGATTATTTCTCAGTTGATTTATGGCTTTGGCACCCTATAAATAATCATTGGAAGACCTAATTTGTTTGTTATATGCAAATTACCTAGGTGAGCTTATTAAAGATAACGTAGGACTGGTATCAAATGTAATTCAAGACAAGAAGGATTAAGGTGTTTTGTGATTGATTGAGCAGGAAGTTGAAAGTCAGCAACAAGATAGATTGATGTGTTCAGCAGGACATTTTGAATCAAGAGTTATAACACATAATATAGAAAACTCAGTTAATAAACTAACCAAGAAAAGAATGATTTCACTTTGGAGGGACAAAATAATAGGAACTTGGTCAAGGAAATTAGAGAAATTTGGGATTAACGGTAATTTTCCTTTCAAAATAGTAAAAGTTAAAGGCTAAGGAAATGAACCCAGTTAGTCAGTGATTAAAGTTCAATGATTATGACAAACTTGCTGGTGGTTTTGGTGATAGTGATGCAGATATTTCTTTAGCCTTATCACTCTGGGGAAAAAACTCAAAACTCTCAGTTCTTGACTGAGCCCAAGTTGTCAAACCTGTGAAGCTCTAGCTCCCATCCAAGCTGGTTTGCTGTGAGACTGTATTCTAAGAAAGCTCTTGGCCTCCATGACCCCGAAGCAGTTCCTAATTGCTCCAGTGAACCTGAGTAACTGAAAACAATGATGCTACATCTCCAGGGAGGTAGTTTTGTGGAGCTGACAACCTGGCTTCTCTGAACTAGTCATGAGGCTTGCTCTTGGGCAAGCAGCCTCTGCATATTTTATAAAACTGGTAGGCTTACATGACTTTTCCTCTCATGGAAATAAACTACATTACACCATCTTTGTGGTTTGTTGTCCTGTTTAATTTGTTTGTTATTCCTAGCATTCTACGCAACCAGGAAGTGAATTTCAGTCCCACTTTCTTCTCCTCCCTCTATCTTCTTTCCCCTCCAACTGTACGCCTTTCACTTTTCTCCTGCCTTTTCAGAAATTCTTTCCTCTACCTACTTTTCCCACCATCACTTTAGAGTCTTCTTGCTCCACAGACTCACTGAAAAATTCTGCTCCATTGTTTTACCTTGAGGCCTTCATTACACATTGGTGGTCATAGCAATGCTACTAATGGCAGTAGTAAAAGTGGCCATGGTGATGTAGTAATAATAGCCGTAGTAGTTGTTATTTTTGTAGAGGCGCAGCAGAAATAACATCATGCTCTTATGTCAAGTTTTTAGCAAACCTTCCCATTGCTATCTCTTCCATCCTCCCAAAAATTAGTCTCACAAATCTTTGGAATTTTGGCCATCAATTAACAAAGTACCATTTATTGAGAACTAAGTCACAGAAATGTAAACTATGGCTGCTAACCTTAAAGATCTTGCAGAGCTAATTGAAAAGTCACTTGACTATAAGCCAAATAAGTGAACAGACTTTAGTGCTGTAAAATTTTAGAGAAAATAGAGACATTGCCCTGGGGTGGTCAGGGGAGGCTTCTAGAAGGTGACAGAGCTTGGCTAGGCATTGGAAATGGGAGTGGGCATTCCTGATAAGAGGGACGCAGAGAAAGGGCATGAATGTGGGGAAAGGGGCCAGAGAAAATGAAGCAGAAAAATAAAATGAAGATCCAGTCCCATCATCAGAGGAAATGATAAAAGGTATGATATGAAAGTGAATTCTTTTATAATGAAGCCAGTATCTTACACAAAGAAAAAACTATATATGTATACACATATGTCACTTTAGTCAACAACTCACTTGTGCAGGAAATGCTATTTGAGACTCAGAATAATTTTTCAACTCAGGGACTCAAGTGTTTCTATATTTCTGGAAAAATTACACAACTCACTGCAATCACTTTGTTTTATCTTCCTAGAATTCCGATTGTATCTTTTAACTTCTCTTTTCTACTTTGCATCATTTTAGTTCTTTGTGCTGTTCCTTAAGTAATTTGTTGGATCTGGCTTCAAATTCACACAGAGAGAGAGAGAGAAAGAGAGTGTGTGTGTGTAAAAATATATATGTATACATACATATAGAGTCTATTCTTCATCCATTGAGACTTTTTAAATTTAAATTATTTTTTATTTCTAGAATTTCTATCTAGTTTTTTGTTCAACTATGCCTGTTTTTTTTTCATGAAATCCCACTATGAATGCTACTAATTTAATCCTTTCTTTACTTTTTCAATATTTTAAACATATTAATTTCAAAGGCCCTTTCTTCTTTCTCTATTGCCTATTAGTTTGGGTTATGTTCTTTTTTTTTTTTTTTTTCTCATTCACCAAATGTACAAGAAGTCATACACTGGCTTTCCCTGTGGGCATTGTAATTCTCACCCATCAGTTCATCTTCAACAGGAATTATCTTCTAGGAGAACCCAGGCTCATGCTGACAGATTACAGGATTATTTCAATTTTGGTTTTCTCAGATAACTAA
The DNA here is from genome assembly GCF_043159975.1 of Macaca nemestrina. Taxonomy (NCBI): domain Eukaryota; kingdom Metazoa; phylum Chordata; class Mammalia; order Primates; family Cercopithecidae; genus Macaca; species Macaca nemestrina. Next base: position 12,793,769 of record NC_092135.1, read on the forward strand.
AGATTTACCACTTGGCCAGTTTTTATGTTTGTTTCTCAGTTCAGGGGCTTTTGAAACATTCAGTTAAGCTGAAAATTAGATCCCCATATTCCTATGAATGTATGCATGAGACTTGAAGTTTTTAAGAGTTACTGTGGCTAAACAGACCCCAGAATTGGGGAATAAATTTCAGGCAATGTTCACAAGGCCAATGGGTAGAATTATTCTAACGAGATTGCCTTTTCCATCTTTCCTTCTTCATTCTATCCCTGCATGGTTCTTATTTTCAGTCATCATATTGGTGTGCCTTAAAACGACCACCACTATGAATCACCTTTCATGAATCTGTGGGTTGACTGGGCTTAGCTGGGTGGTTTTTCTGTTCTAACTAGTATCAGTTAGGGCTGCAGTCATCTGGAGACTTGATGGGTTAGTACTTCTGTAAGGACTCACTCATCTGATGCTTTGGGTGGTATCATCTGGAAGTCTGGGCTCAGCTATGTGATTCTTTGGTTTGATGTGGTATTGGCAAGGGCTGCAGTTATCTGGAGGATTGACTGGGTTGGAACATTCTAGAAGGTTCACTTATTTGGCTGAAAGTCAGTGCTGTCTATCAGCTGAGAGTATAGTTGAATCTGTGGATCGGAGTGTCTCAGTTTTTCTCTGTGTGATCTCACCCTGTGGTTTGGACTTCTCACAACATGGCAGTTGGGTTCCAAGAAGAGGTGCTATCAGTGGCAAAGGTGGAAACTGCAGACCCCTTAAAGCCCAGATCCAGAAGATGCACTGTAGAACTGTTATCACATTCTTTTGGTCCAAACAGGCCAGAAGACTAGCCCAGATTTAAAGATAAGGGAAACAAATTCTACCTCTCTATGGCAAAAGTGGAAAAGAATTTGTAGTCATCTTTAAGATACCTCAGTCAACATAATAAAGACTCTCAAAATAGTTTCTTAAAGAAGATAGGTTTGTTTTTCACTCTTAAATGATAAGTCCAAGGATGTGTTATCCAGATCTTGATTGCAGCTTTATAATGTAATTAGCAACTCAGACACCTTTTTAATGTCATTAGCAACCCAGCCACAGGGTGGCTGCAAAAACTCCAGCCATTACAACCAAGTTTCAGGCAGAAACACATGGATAGAACAGACAAGCAAAAGGGATCTACCAACTAAGTCAGTCCTTGGAAGAACTTTTCTTGAAGCTTCCCATGGCTACTGTTTACATCTCATTGGCCTCTCCTTCTACAAGAGAACCAACGATAGTAACACCAAAAAGAAAGCATACCATCACGTCGGAGATGTTTTTAAATGTTTCCTTGTTTAACAGGTGGTGGATATGAGCTCAATGAATCACTCAATGAGCAGTGAATCCCAAACAAATCTATTTCATTCCCTTTCCTTTCCATCCCCACCATCTTGTTTGCACTTGGCAAGGACTCTCACTGTGGCACTGTGAGAGTGTTTTTGTGGTAGACTAATTTCGGTATTCTATTGAGACAGATGCATACAGCATCATGAGAATAAGGGACATGCTTTAGCCTGCAGGCTGCTGACACAATGGTTGCAGGGTACTATTTAGAGAAGAATTTTAGTGCTCCTTATTAATAAAGGTCCATTTGTAAGCCTAATTACACCCTTGCCAAATAATAGAGTTGACTTTTGCGGCACTTCCTCTTCTGTTTAAACTGGAGATATTCTTTATCAGCAGGTTTCAGTTGTCAGCCAAGTTTGTGCTCAGGGCCCCTGCTGCACACTTTTATAGAGTCCCTTCTTTTTAGGTCTGTTCTCCTGTCTCACCTCCTTGTCCTAGGTTCAGTGACTACAGAGAATTAAGAATCCCTCTGAATAGAGAAACTCTTTCCCATATAGGTAGTGCTCACTAATAACAGCTTTATCTTCCAGCCCTCTTGTAGGAATGTGCTCTTTAGAAGAGGACTGGTCAAAGCCATGCTTCACATCCCTGAAGGTCATTCTTCCCTGGTAATATTGGAGGCACAACACCTAGCCTGTGATGCAGAGGGCATCTTAGGGGTCCTTCTCACAGTCTATATGTTCACAAAGTCCCCTCTACCTATATGCAAGGCCAGCCCCAGGCCCGTAGGACACAGTGACTGTGTGGCATATTTAAAGAGGGGACTCCACACCTGCTCACTCTGCATTTTCTCTGTAGCAGGAGTCAGCAAACTACAGCCTAGGGGCCACCCTGTTTTTGTAAATGAAGTTTTAACAGAATGTGGTAGTGCTCACTTGTTTATATATTGTCTATGACTTCTTTCATGCTTTACAGTGGCAGAGTTGTATTGTTTCAATGGGGACCAAGTAGCCCACAAAGTCTATTTGCTATTGACTATGTAAAAAATTTGCTGTTTACGGATTGCTGCTCTATGGTGTCCAAGACAGAATTGATTCTCTCTGAGGCTGTGGTTCTTAGCAGAGGGTAGGGCAATGACTGGAGACATATGGCAATGACTGGAACATTTTCGGTTGCCATGATTGTGGGGAGGAGGGTTCTGCTACTGGCATCTAGTGGGTAGCGGTCAGGGATGCTGTTAAATATCCTATAATGCATAAGCCAGATGCTAACAACAAAAAATTACCCAGTCCAAAATGCCAAAGTTGAGAAACCTTGCTACATGGAAATGGATGTCCTATAAGACTATTATTGTTTTTCATTCATTTATTCTACAAAAACATATTGAATGTGTATTATGTACCAGTCATAGTTATGAGATGGGCAGATTGTACGCAGATAGATAGATGATAGATAGATAGGTAGGTAGGTAGGTAGGTAGGTAGATAGATAGATAGATAGATAGATAGATAGATAGATAGATAACAGATAGATATATAGAGTCATTTAACACACACAACAGATTACAAACTTAGTACTATTATTATTTCTATTTTACAGGTGAAAAATCTGAAGCTTAAGGAGGTTAATTCACCTAAAATCATCGAATCAGTAGTAAAATGGGATTTTTACCTACTGCTTGCCAAGTACTCTTTACTTTAAAAAACAAGGGTTTTAATGGAGGAAAAAGTTGCATTCTGAAGCTAGACAGATCTGCATTCAAATGCCAGTTTTCCACTTACATGCATGTGAAATGGAGACAGTAAAACCTACTCTGAAGGAGGCAAGCTTGAATGAGACAGTGTGCTGAAAGCACTCTGTGACAGAGCTTGTAATAGTGGGTGCAACAAAAATGCTAGTTTCTATTATTTTATTTTCGGTCCTTAATACAAATGTCCTCAGACATCTGGAAACCAACTCATCCAGCCACATTCTAGAATTATGAGTGCCAAAATAGTACAGAAAACATATGCCATTTTCTCTACCAAAACATGAACTGATTTTCTCCGTTATTTCAGCCTCACAGAGAAGGTGGCAGCTTCCACAAATGGCAGGACCCGTTCTTTAATACAGGCTCTGGAGAGAGAGCGTTTCCCATTCTGTCCAGCTCAGTTTCTCCCTGCAGAGCTGCTGGAGCTGGGATGACCCCCGGGAGTGACAGTCTGTCAGCTAGCAACGCAGGGCCTAATCGCCACGCCTGCACAGCCCTGCTGCAAACACTCCTGTGGAGCACTTGCAACTGTCAGGAAGGTTTCTCCTGACGGGAGAACACAATTTCCCGTTTTCAGAGTTAAGGAATAAACACATAAGGCAGCTGGAGATGGGGAGCCAACTGCACTCAGAGTGGACTTCACAGCCCATCAACAAACGGGACCCTCTCTGTCTTTAACCAGCGGGCTTTGTCTTTTTTATTTCTCCTTTTGCCCAAAGGCTTGACACTTTACAAAGTTAAGTCTATTGCATTGGCCATGTCATTTCTAGACAAATAAAATAGTTTTAGCTCTGAGGTAATTAGAGAATTATAGTATCACAACCTGGGCCTCAAGGAAGAACTCACCAGGTTCTTCTCCATTCAGCTCAGCATTGCACCCAAGTCTTCTCTCTCCTCCTCCGGTCCCTTCTTTCCTCAGCCACTCCATAATTGCCCAGTCTTCTTGTACCCTCCCTCCTGGTACACTTCCTGAAATTCAGTTTGGCATCAGCATCATTGGCAGACAGAAATAAAGATGAAAATGTTAGTCTCTAACCTTGGGAGATCCAGGTCCAAAGGGAGAGTCCAGGCTGTGGAGAGACCATACAGTACTCTTTCTCTGTGCACACAGATGTTAAAAGATAACTAATCATATTGCCTCCAGTTCTGTTGTTTTCTGACTACAGCTGAGAGCAAAGGTATAAAGCTCCCCACCTTGTAAAGAGAGAAGCCACACTACCTGTGAAGAACTTGCTGAAGGGCGGTCCCCCAAAATGTCCATCAAGTCCTGCCTCACAATTCATCCCTAGGGAAGGTACAGCATTGATGAGGGAAAACTGGACAGAAGGATTTCTTAGTGAAATCAGAGTGATTCCCACACATTCTATACACAACTATGCCTAAAGCATAGTTTTTTATCCACATCCCAATGGGCAGAGACACTGGCATCAGTAGAATTTACTCCCTACATAAACTGAAGCGCCTTCTAGACATGGAAACATACCTGAGCCAAGCCAGAACCTCAAGGGTGGATGTTGGCATTGCAAATAAGGCTATCTTATTTTGGCATTTCAAAAGGGGCAAGATCTGCTCCCATCCCAAGAGCCCCAATGTAAAGCCTGCTATGGACCAGCCACCCATATACCAAAGCTTCCAAGTAGCCATCTCATTTGGAAGTGAACAAAGCATCTCAGAGAAACAGACCTGCATGACAGCAGAGGAAATGCATACCAACCATTCATACAACATGCCTTGTGCTTAATTCACAAATCCAAAAGACAACGAAGGATAAGGAGATGTGTAAGGAAATCAGCAGTTCAGAAGAAAATGTCTGTTTTGTGTTGCTCTGAAGGAACACCTGAGGCTGATTAATTTATAAAGGAAAAGAGTTCACAATTTTGATGGCTGGAAAGTTCAAGATTGGGCATCTGCATCTGATGAGGGCCTCAGGCTGCTTCCACTCATGGTGGAAAGCAAAGGGAAGCCAGCTGTGGAAAGACCACATGGCAAGAGAGGAAGGCAAAAAGAGAGCAGGGGAGTTTCCAGGCTATTTTTAATAACTAACTCTCCTGGGATCTAATAGAGTGAGTACTCACTCAGCCCTGAGGAAGGCCATCAATCCATTCAAGAGGGATCTGCTTCCATGACACAAATACCTTCCATTAGGTCCCACCTCCCACACTGGAGTTCAAATTTCAACATGAGGTTTGGAGGAAGCAATCATCCAAGCTATAACAGAGAAGAGCCAGACAATACTTGACTTCAGAGGAAAGGGAGATTTTAAGATCAATAATGAAAATACGCTCAGAGAAATTTAGGACAATATATATAAAAAACAAGAATAAGTTACCACCAAAACAAGAATAATAAGTTGATTTTAAAAATAAGTATTAGGGCCAGGTGTGGTGGCTCATGCATATAATCCCAGCACCTTGGAAGGCCAAGGTGGAGGATCACTTGAAGCCAGGTTAGAGATCTGCCTGGGCAACATAGCAAGACTCTATCCCTATTTTTAAAAAGGTATGCATTAGAAATTAAAAATATAATAGTCTAAATTAAAACAAATCCAATGTGTTAAAAAGAACTTATTAGGGAAATCTTCTAAAATGTTCAGCAAAATAACAAAGAATTAGAAATACGAGATTTTTTTTAAAAGGAAGTAAGAAATATAGAGGATAAACCAGCAGATCAATAACTAGCTAATAGAAGTTCCAGGTAAAAAGGAAAAGCAAACATGAAGAGGAGAAAATAGTCAATGAAAAATGGAAGAAATTTTTCCAGAGCTTGGCAGATTGACAGGGCTTAACCACAACCTAGCAGGATATTTAAAACTTTTTTAAAGGCCTTAATTGAATGCTCGTGAATTTAAGAACACCAATGATAAAAATAATATCCTAGAAGCTGTCAGAGAAAAACAAAAAGCAGGTCACCTACCAAAGAAAATTTCAGATCCAATTGGCAGCAGTCTTCTCAGCAACAACACTGGATGCTGGAAGGCAATGGTGCAATGCCTTCGATGTTCTGAAGGAAAATGATACAGAAACTTGAATTTTATACTTAGAAAAGCTACAGAGAGTGAAAATAAATATTCTCATTATATACAAACAAGGCCATAATATATATATGCAAGGTCATAAAGTTTACCTAACACACTATGAAAAAAATTATTAAAGGATGTAGTACTTCTGTAAATAAAAATGGAATCTAGAAATAAGAAGTCGACCAGGCATGGTGGCTCACACCTATAATCCTAGTACTTTGGGAAGCTGAGGCAGGAGGATCACCTGAGGTCAGGAGTTCGAGACCAGTCAGGCCAACATGGCAAAACCTTGTTTCTACTAAAAAAAAAAAAAAAAAAAAAAATTTAGCCAGGCATGGTGGCACATGCTCATAATCCCAGCTATTTGGGAGACTGAGGCAGGAGAATCCCTTGAACCAAGGAGGCAGAGGTTGCAGGGAGACGAGATTGTGCCACTGCCCTCCAGTCTTGGTGACAGAGGGAGACTCTGTCTCAAAAAAAAAAAAGAAAGAAAGAAAGAAAGAAAGAAAGAAAGAAAGAAAGAAAGAAAGAAAGAAAGAAAGAAAGAAAGAAAGAAAGAAAGAAAGAAAATAAGAAGTCATGGACTCTTAAGAAACAAGGAGACTACTACAGAATGCAATAAAGAAAAATACCAACTTGACATAAATTAGAACCAGCAGCTGCAGTGTTCCGAAGAAAGTTTCTTCAAAGCAAATACATCTTACTCAACAACTACTATGATCTAAGGAAAAGTTGAAAGATCTAAGTACTTTGCTAAAAATGGTACAACTTCTTTTCTCAAAAAGAAAACTAAGAAATGGAATTATAAGTCCCCTTAACAAGAAAGTCGTGAATCAAAAGCAAAGCACACTAAAATATGCAGTAATTTAAGTAATTTATGGCATATTAAAAAAACAAAATCCCATTGGCATTGGCACTTGGCACATTCTCTTACAAGCAGCACAAGTTTAATAACATAAAATTATATGTATTTTCTCCATAGGCTTAATCACACTATTTAGTTCTGTTGTAAATAATATTTATATATTGTAATGATATAACTTGTATTTATTAATTTCTAGTATTTTGAATAAGCCTATGGACAACACACTTATATAATTACATTACTTAATATCAGTGTCAAAACTTGGATAATATAAAAATAATTATAAAGCTGATGCCCAATTTACGAATCAGAGAAGTGAGAGAAAAAAATGTCAAGTAATATAGAGGTTTAAATTTATTTCTAAATAATGATGAATTAAGAGATGATCTCTAAAACAGATGGAACCAAAAGTAGAGGTTTCGGCATATTATTTAAAGTTATAAAAATCATCCATAAATCCCAAAATAATAATTTAGCCAGTAAGTTCAAGGGAGACATAGATAGAAAGGTAAAATTAGTATGCGTGGGTGAGTTAAATGGAAATTTCCCAAACAAGGGTGTCTATAAGAGCTATTATTTAGAATTAGGTGGTAACCAAAGGAAAACTAAAAAACTTGTAAGAAATGAGAGTGGGGATAAGAGGACTTTTTTTGTTGTTTTTTGTTTTTGTTTTTTGAGATGGAGTCTTGCTCTATTGCCCATGCTGGAGTGCAGTGGTGTGATCTCGGTTCACTGCAACCTCCTCCTTTCACGTTCAAGCGATTCTCCTACCTCAGCCTCCCAAGTAGCTGGGACTTCAGGCACCTACCACCACGCCCAGCTTATTTTTGTATTTTTAGTAGAGATGGGGTTTCACCATATTGGCCAGGCTGATCCCGAACCCCTGACCACAGGTGATCTGCCCGCCTCGGCCTCCCAAAGTGCTGAGATTACAGGCATGAGCCACTGTGCCTGACCCAAGAGGACTGTTATTTTTTAAACCATTGTACCCTGTAGTATTTCAATTACTCTTTTTCCTAGATGTATTATTTTTATAATTTATAAAATAGGGAGTGACAACAAAACAGGTATACTTCCTAAGAAACAAATTTGGAGACATTATGGATTAGTGCAAGAGTCAGGTTGCCTAGCATAGCTTTTACCCACATATTTAACATTCAATACATATTTAACTGAAATTGTATTAATTTGGTAACAAAATAAAATTAAAATTCTGCTGAGCCAAGACTAGGATCTCAAATAGGTACAATGGCATAGCAAGAAACACCACCATAATTTGCAAAGTTATATAAAGGCTTTGTTCTCATTCTATAAGTAGGTTATAAAACATTGGCAGATAAGAAATTATGAACTCCAGTGTTAGATTCAGATGACATAACTTAAGTACACAGTGTGCATCAGACTAAACATTATTCTTTGTTGCTGTCAGTAGCAAGCACCTTAGTCCCACTAACCTTTAATTGTTCTCTTTCACTGATCAGCTAACATCCAGATTTATAATAGACATTTCATGTCTTCTACCATCTGACAGTACTCAACCCCTCTAAACTCATCCCCTATTACTCACATTTCCAGCTAAAGGTAAAACTAAACCAAAACAGCTGCCTCCAGAAACTTGGGCAATAAAAAGACATAAATGGGACTTTTTTTTTTTTTTGTATTCTCTAGTGCCCAAATTGTGGTTTTTAAATACCACGTCCCATTAAGAGGAACCAGAGCTGCTTGGAGAAATGGTCAATTTCAGGTTTAGGGTCAATTATGTAATATGGAGGCAAGCACATCTTATCATACACATTTCTTTTCTCTTCTATGTAAAATCTTGCTTCCTGATAATATTGGCATAATTTATTTGCTTTACCTCATATGAAAATTAAATAGTTTTCAAAATTACAATACCAGTGTTGCTTCTAATATAAAAATACTAAAGAGTCAATTCTACTTGTTCTTAGAATATGCAAGGTCAGTTAGAGAATTGTGTTCAATGGTCACTTGAAGTTAATTCTTCTCTTTAATTTTATAAACAATTTGATTAATTCGTTCCAATTTATTTTTGGCTTTAAAGTTTGCCTTTCTTTCAGTACAATAAGACATTTACAAAGTTCAAATGTCAAAACTATATGTAGGAGTGACATCAGCAAAGTGGAATAGGAGATTCCAGACCTTTCTCCACACCCTCCCCTCAACAGAGACATCAACCAGCAACAATCTACGGACAAAAACATGTTAGTGAAAATGCCAAAATGTGGAAATAAGTCTGAGTCACCTGTGTGTTCCATGGAACTAAATACTTATGAAAGAGTATTAAGAAACAGTCTTGCTTGGACTGTATTGCCTTTCCTGGTCCCACAAATCAGCACAGTACCACATGGAGAGGATTCTCCAATCCCTCAGTCTCTACAGTTGGAAAAGAGAATCAGGAAGGTGAACATCCAGTTTTCCCAACATTCCAAGATGCTTCCCAGAAAGCCCACTTCACCTCTTAAGGAATGTAAGTGAAACTACATGACTAGACCAAGTGGGATCTGGTGAAAACAAAGCAAGGAGGTGAAATCTGCAGAGATCAGCACTCAGGTTTTGGTGAAAGCTCAGTGTACCTGTCAGTAATGGCACTCAATTAGAGATACCAGCTAAGAGCAAAGCTAACCCTCAAAGCCAAGCTGGTTGCTCCCAGAAGAAGTGGGAAGTGCTGCCTGGCTTGAACCCCTAAACAGGTAACCTCCAGGCCCAGCAATAGACCCTAACCCTGGGCCCCACCCAGGGAGTGAGATGACCACCATAGCAAATTTCAACAAGAAGGAGGCACTAGTTCTGCCACATGCTGAGAGTTTAATCAGCACTTCTCTCAGCCTCAAAGTCCACTCCCAGACCCTGCCCAGAAAGGGAGGCAATTCTCATCTGTGCGCTTCTGCTGAGCATAGCAGTTGGTCCATTCAGCCTGATTCATTTAAGCGCGCAGTCCCTTCTGAAACTCTGTCCAATTGCTGGATTCAAATAGCAATAGCTTCTGACCAGGGAATACACCCTGTGGCCCAGCCAGATTAGAGGAGATTATAGTGCCCACACAGCAGCTGAGCCTGATAGTAAAACTCAGCCAGAGGTCTTTTTGGATAGCAGAGCCTAAACAGCTGCTCCACCCAAATTCAGAGCAAAGGCCACAGCCCTGCCATCTGAACAACCTGAAAGTAAGCTCTGCCTGCCCAGGGTCATTGCCAGCTGGCCCATCTAGAATCACAGGCTAGATTAACTGGTGAAGGCCTATCTCTGCCAAAGAATTCCTGCAGAAGTTGGAAAACATGGTTGTCTCCACAAATATGTAAGCACCAACACAAGGACACAGGGATTGCAAAGACTCAAGAAATCATGACACTTCCCAAAGAAACTAACAAATCTTCAATAACAAACCCTAAAGAAAGAGAGATCTGCGAAAGTCCAGGAAAAAAATTCAGAATAATTATCTTAAAAGTTCAGTAGACTTCAAAAATATATGAATTTTAAAAGCAAATAAAAGTTGGAAAACAATACACAAACAATGCAAGAAGTTTGATAAAGAAATGGGAAGAATTTTTTTAAAAACCAAACAAATCTGAGAGATAAAGAATACAATGACTAAACTGAAAAATGCAATAGAAGGCACAAAGAGTTGGCCTAATCAAGCTGAAGAAAGAATCAGTGAACTCAAAGACAAAACATTTGAAATTACCCAATCAGAGAAGCAAAAGGAAAAAAAAATTTAAAAATGAAGAGAGCCCATGGGAATTATGGAACACCATCAAGAGATATAACCTAGGCATAATGGCCATTCCAGAAAAAGAAGATAAAAAGAGGCAGAAAGCATATTTAGAGAAATAATGGATGAAAACTTTTTTAATCTGAGTAAAAAATCAAGGTCTATGTACAAGAAGTTCAGAGATTGCCAATTAAATTCAATGCAAAGAAGGACATTATATAATAATTACAAAGGTCAACTAATCAAGAGGATATAACAATTATAAATATATATTTACCCCATATTGGAGCACATAAATATATAAAGCAAACATTAAAAGATCTAAAGGGAAAGATAAATTATAATGTAGGGGCATTTAATACACCACTTTCAATACCAGACATATTCTCCAGAAGGAAAACTAATAAGGAAACATTGGACTTGAACAACACTTTAGACCAAATGGGCCTAACAGACATATACACAGCATTCCATCTAACAACAGAATGCCCATTCTTCTGAAGTGTACATGAAACATTTTCTAAGATACATCATATGTTAGGTCACAAGACAAATCTGAGCAAATTTAAGAAGATATGGAAATCATATCATGTATGTTTTTTCTGACCACATAGTATAAAACTAGAAGTGAATAACAAGAAGAATTTCAGAAAATTAACAAATACATGGAAGTTAAGCAACATGTTCCTGAATAATCAATAGGTCAGTGAAGAAATTAAAGAGAAATTTAAAAATATCTTAAGACAAATGCAAATGAAAACAGCATATTAAAATTTATGGGATACAGCAAATGCAGTTATAAGAGGAACATTTATAGCAATAAATGTCTACATCAAAAAAGAAAAAAAGTGCAAATAAACAACTTAACATTATACCTCATGAAAAAAAAAATACAAAAAGGGGAACAAACTAAGCCCAATATTAACAGAAAGAAAGCATAAAGATCAGACTAGAAATAAGTGAAATACAGACTAGTGAAACAATACAAAAGATCAAAGATATTAGGAGTCAGTTTTTTGAAAAGGTAAGCAAAATCAAAACTTTAGCTAGACTAAGAAAAAAGAGAAAAAGCTCAAATAAATAAAATCAGAAATGAAAGTGAAGACATTACACTTCACACCACAAAAATACAAAGAATCATAAGACTATTACGAACAATTGTATGCCCCAACATTGGATAACCTAGAAGAGATGGATAAATTCCTAGTCACATATGACCTACCAAGGCTAAATCATACAAATATGGAAAATCTAAACAGACTAACAATGAGTGATGAGTTTGAAAAAGTCTCCCATGAAAAAAGAAAAGCCCAGGACAACATGACTTTTTGGCTGAATTTTACTAAACATTTAAAAAACTAATACTAGTTGTCTACAAACTTTTCCAAAACTTAAAAAGGAAGAATACTTCCAAACTCTTTCTACAAGGCCAACATTACCCTGATACAAAACCAGACAAGGACATCACAAGGAAAAACAAAATATAATCCAATATTCTTGAATATAGATGCAAAAATCCTCAACAAAATATTAGCAAAATAATTCAACAACACATTAAAAGGATCACTTACCATGATCAAGTGGGATTTATTCCTGGGATGCAAGAATGGTTCTACATTCACACAGCCAAAAATGTGATATACCACATTAATAGAATCAAGGAAAAAATCATATGATCATCTCATTAGATTTAGAAAAATCATTTGGCAAAATTCAGTATCTTTTCATGATTTAAAAAAACTCAACAAATTAGATATAGAAGGAATGTATTTCAACACAATAAAGGCCATATATAAAAACCCTCAGCTAACATTATACTGAGTGATGAAATATTGAAACCTTTTCCTCTAAGATCCAGCACAAGACAAAGATGTCCGTTCTCATCATTTCTATTCAACATAGTATTAGAAGTTCTTGCCAGAGCAATACGGAAGGAGAAAGAAATAAAAGACATCCAGATAGGAAAGAAAGAAGTGAAACTGTCACTATTTGTGGATGACATGATCTTGTATATAACAGACCTTAAAGAATACACCAAAACAACCTATTAGAACAGATAAATATATTCAGTAAAGTTGTAGTATACAAAATCAACATGGAAAAATCAATAGCATCTCTTCACTAACAACAAACTTTCCAAAATAGAAATCTAGAGGGCGATCCCATTTACAATAGCTACAAAAAAATGAAATAATAATGAATAAGTTTAACCCAGGAGGCAAAAGACCTGCACACCCTAAATTATGAAACATTCATGAAAGAAATTGAAGAAGATACAAATAGATGGAAAAATAGCTGATGTTCATGAATTGGAAGAATTAATATTGCTAGAGTCCATACTACCCAAAATGATCCTCAGATTCAGTGCAATCCCTATGAAAATCCTAATGTTATTTTTTTAGATATAGGAAAAATAATCCTAAAATTCATATGGAACTACAAAAATCCCCAAATAATCAAGGCAATCCTGAGCAAAAAGAATGAAGCTGAGGGCATCATACTACATGATTTCAAGCTATACTACAAAGCACTAGTAGTTAAAGCAGTACAGTGCTGGCATAAAAACAGACACATCAACTAGTGCCATGTACTAGGAAGCACAGAAATGAACCCATGCATCTATGGGTTCAATTGATTTTCCACAAAGGTACCAAAAATATACAATGGGAAAACAGTCTCTTCAATAAATGGAGTTGGGAAAACTAAATATTCATATGCCAAAAAATGAAATCGACCTTTGTTTCATACCATATACAAAACTAAACTCAAAATAAAGACTTAAACACAAAACCCGAAGCTGTATTTCTACTATAAGAAAACATGTATGAGAAAACCATATAACACTGGTCTGAACAATTACTTTTTTTTAGGTTTGACCCCTAAAGCACAGGAAACAAAAGCAAAACTAGAAAAATGATATTACATCAAAATAAAAAGCTTCTGCGCAACAAAGAAAACAATTAATAAAGAGACTAACTACAGATTGGGAGAAAATATCTGCAAGCCTTACATCTGATAAGTGATTAATATCCAAAGTACTTAACTCAAACAACTCTATAGAAGGAAAACAAATAATCTGATTAAAAGCAAGACTTGAGCAGACATTTCTCAAAAGAAGACATACAAATGGCTAACAGACACATTAAAAAATGCTCAGCATCACTAATCATTAGAGAAATGCAAATAAAAACCACAATGAGATGCCACCTCATACCTGTTAGAATGGCTATTATCAAAAAAAAAAAAAAAAGATAAGAATTTTTGAGGATGCAAAGGAAAGGGAAGACTTTTGTTGGTGGGAAAGTAAATTAGTGTAGCCATTATGGGAAACTGCATGGAAGTTCCTCAAAAACCTAAAAATAGAACTGCCATATGATCGAGCAATCCAAATTCTGGGTATTTGGGTTGAAAATATTTGAAGAAGTATTTAAAATTGGTATGCTAAAGAGACATCTAGGCCAAGTATTGTGGCTCACATCTATAATCCCCGCACTTTGGGAGGCTGAGCTGGGTGGATCACCTGAGGTCAAAAGTTTGAGACCAGCCTGGCCAACATGGTGAAATTCCATCTCTACTAAAAATACAAATATTAGCCGGGCATGGTGCCAGGTGCCTGTAATCCCAGCTACTCAGGAGGCTGAGGCAGGAGAATCACTCGCACCCAGAGGTGGAGGTTGCAGTGAGCTGAGATCACACCATTGCATTCCAGCCTGGGTGACAACAGTAAAACTCTATCTCAAAAAAAAAAAAAAAACAGAGAGAGAGAGAGACATCTGCACACCCAAGTTCATGCAGCACTGTTCATGAGAGCCAATTTATGGAATCAACTTATGTGTCCAACAATGAATGAATGGATAAAGAAAATGTGGTATGTATGCACAGTGGAATACTATTCACTCTTTAAAAAGGAAGAAATTGTGACATTTGCAATAACATGAATGGAACTGGAGAACATTATGCAAAGTAAAATAAGCCAAAAGCAGAAAGATAAATGTCACATGTTCTCATTTGTATATGGAATCTAATACAACTGAACTTATAGAAGCAGAGAAAAGAATGGTAGCTACAGAGGCTGAGAGATAGGGTAGTGGGGAGATGATAATCAGAGGGCACAAAGCTTCAGTTAGATAGGAGTAATAACTTTGAAATGTTTTTGAGATCTATTGCACAGCATTGTGAATATAGCTAATAATTGAGTACTGTATATTTCAATATCACTAAGGGAATACATCTCGAATGTTCTCATCACAAAAAGTCAAATACTTGAAGTAATGACTAATTACCTTAATTTAAAAATTTCATGTCATATGAAAAAAACCGTAACATCACTTTGTATACCATAGACATACACAACTATAATTTGTCAATATAAAATATTTTAAAAGATACAATAATGCTTATCTCTCTCCTCACCACTCCTCTTCTCTATCTTGCCCCAAAGATCATCGTTTTTTCTTAGGAGGGGCTACATCCCAGTTTATCTTTTCAATGTTTCTTATTCAATAGCTGATATACTACTATTCTGCACATTGCTTTACCCACTTAAGAATATACCATGGAAATCAATTCATATTAATTCATAGAGATCTTGAGATATTATCTTTCAGAGTCTTTCATTTAACATTACTTTTATTAAAAAGAATGCTAGTATAAAGGTACATAACAAAATTGGCCTTTTTTAGTTATATCTTGAGGGTACATGAGGTTTTGCCTTGGAGCCCTTTTTTACAAGCCACAGATGAGAACCTTCCCTCTGGCCCAGCTACTCTATTCATTATAGGCCAAGTATATTCCATCTCCTCTACCCATATTCACACTCTTCCACATACTTGAAACATGGTTCCATTCTTCTTCATTTGAGGCAAGGCATTTGAAGTAGTCATTTCACATGCTACCTCCTCATAAAGATTCCTTGCTCCAAGAGAACTGTGTCTTTGCATCCCCAGTGCCTAACATGACAACCAGCACATATAAAATGTTTGATAAATGTTGAGAATGACTAGAGGGTAACATAGAAAGACGATGGGTTTAGGGTCACATAAGTTTTCAGTTCAAATTCTAGCTTACCCATATTCTAACTGCATTAGTTACCCATTATTGTGTAACAAATTACCCCAAAACATAGCAGATTAAAATGGCACACATTTATTATCTCAGTTTCGTATACGTCTCAGGAAACTGCCATGACTTAGCTGGATGCGTCTGTCCCAGGGTCTCTTACAGGCTTCCATCAAAATGTTGACTGGGGCTGTGATCTCAGTTGAAGGCTCACCTGGGGAACCCACTTGCAAGTTTATTTCTGTGGTTGTTGGATGGATTCAGTTCATTGCAGGGTGTTGGACAGAGGCCTTCATCTCTCATGAGCTGTTAGCTGGTGGTCTCCTTTGGTTCCTTGACACATAGGCTACTCTATAGGGCATCTCACAACATGGCAGCTGGCTTCACCAGAGTGAGAAAATCAGAAGGCAAGAGGAAGTACCAGAAAGAGAGAGAATGAGGAGAGAAATCAATCTTTTATAACCTAATTGTGAAAATGATATCCCATTGCTTATACCATGTTATATTCCTTGGAAGCAAGCCACTAGTCCAGCCCATACGGGAGCAGATGGTCTGAACACCCGGAGAGGAGATCATTGAGAGGCATGTCAGAAGCTCCCTACCATGGTAACTTTATAACTTTAGGCAAATTGCTCTAACTCTTTTTCATTGTCTGCAATATGGAAATAATAATGGTAACATTGCAGTATTATTGCAAAAAATAAAAATAATAATAATGTATGTAAATCACTTGGCATTACAGATGCCAAATATTGTACAATAGTTTCAACTTACAGTGGGTTATCAAATGTAACCATGTCATAGGTTGAGAAGCATGCTGAATGTGATTCATTTTTGCACCATCATAAAGTTAAAAAATTGTAAGTTGAACTCTCATAGGTTGGAGACGAGTTAGAGTTCAATATGGGGTAATCATTACAACAATATTGACAATGCTGTCTAACCAGGAACAACTCTTTTTCCCCCTTGCCGCAGTCTTTACTCTTTCTGCTTATGCTCTTTTGAACCTAAATCTCTTTACTTCTTTCCCTCTCCAATATTTTATTAGCAACATGCCTCAAGTGACCAATTTATTAGGTCAGTTACTAAGATAAAATGGATAAGATGTGTTTATGCAGCTTGGATTCACCTGTTCAGTGGTATAATATAATTTAATTCTTCTCATGACTTCCCATTTGAGTTCATTATCTTTGGAGAAAGACAAACCAAATTCATCAACATCCTCAGAAACACTGATTTACAAAGTAGAACAGTCCTCATTTTTCTTGTAAACATAGAGGGAAAGTTAATCTATTATCAACCTGCTAAAGAGCTCATGGTTTTGCAAAAATATACTGTATATTTCAAGATTTTGAAATATTCCAAGAGACTTTTGCAAGTGTATTTTTTCCTTTCTTTTTATTTCTATAGCAATAAATTTTCCTGCCAAGTTTTAATATTTTACCTTTGTTAAAGTAAGGAGAAACACAAGAAACACTTTTTTTTTTATTTTTTATTTTTTAGACGGAGCCTTGCTCTGTCGCCCAGGCTAGAGTGCAGTGGCGTAATCTCAGCTCACTGCAAACTCTACCTCCTGAGTTTGCGCCATTCTCCTGCCTCAGCCTCCCTAGTAGCTGGGACTACAGGTACCCACCACCACACCCGTCTAATTTTTTTTTTTTTTGTATTTTTAGTAGAGACGGGGTTTCACCATGTTAGTCAGGATGGTCTCGATCTCCTGACCTCATGATCTGCCTGCCTCGACTTCCCAAAGTGCTGGGATTACAGGTGTGAGTTACCACACCCGGCCCAAGAAACACACTTTTAATGGAAGAAATTCTTCCAACCAAAGTTATAGGAAACTATTCTCTCCTGCCTAAATTCTTTACAATGTGTTCTGAAACATTTCGGTTATGAAAAATGTACAATACTATCACCATTCCAACTATTTTTCCTGCTCTCCCATGAATCAGAGTGATGACTCAAGGAGTTAGATGGACAGGTATTGTCCTCATTCTACCATGGATGTGTGTGGCCTTGGCTCACTCACAAGACCTTTCTAAGCCCCGGTTTCTCATCCAGATAATGGGTCTCATCATTCTGTCCTCATGACCTATCACCTGATCCCCCTAGCAGGACAAGCGGAGCCTGGGAAATGCTCCAGACTCACGTGGCAGGGGCCCCTAGAAACCTAGGAGGAAAAAGAAGGTACCCTGTCTCATTTAACTACGGTCAGGGAGACTGATTTTGAAAAAAATCAACTTAAAAGACAAAGTATCAAGTTAGAGACTAGCAGACAATCAGATTTAAATTTCTAATCCTTGGGGATATTGGGAAAGAGCAGAAGCCCAGATGTGAAACCCACATGAAATATAATGAGGAACAAAACAAAGAAAAAAGTAAAGATAAGTTAGTTTTAGGACATTAGAGTGGCTGGGAGCTGAAGGGCTGGGCAACTTCAGTGATTCTCTCTGGTTTCTTTATCTCCATGGGAGCCTGCTGGAAATACTTACAGAGAAATCCTTGGAACAGACACCTACCACCTGTGGCTATTGGAAAGATATATATCATTTAGATACCACTGGGCGGAAAAAAAAAATGCCTTGGAAGGAAACATCTTGACTAACAGCAAGGTGCAAAATTATTTCATTTTGTTGCATTTTTGGAAACAATTGACTTCAAGCTTCTAAAACTTTGTGCTTTAAAGTCTCCATCACAGCTGTTGGAAAAATTCTTCATGTTCTCTACTATGACACTGGGATTTTTGCAGCCATGAATGGACACAAAAAGATGTCAATCATACCAGTAATGAAAAGTTCATTTCTCACTCCCTATTGTGAAGGCAATGCCTTTGTGATGGCCATTGTGTGAGACAGTGTTCAAGCTCATTTACCTTCACGTACAGAATATCTCTTTTATATTAAAAGTTTAGACTATAGTCACCCCAGATCACACCTAATGCTTTAGAATTGTATTACCATTATCATCTATTAAATCTGTGACAACATTATAATATCTATGTCAGAAATAATGAAGAGACGAATGTGGAGTAAGAGATCTCAGTGTCACTTCCTTCTGCATTCAACATCGAATACTGATGGCATAAAAACCAGTCTCTGTCAGCCAGCAAGAAGGGGGCTTTTGACAATGGAGAATCCATCGAGAGATGTGAAGGGAATTTTCCCAGTCATGTAGACAGCTGCTGAAGTAATAAATGAATAAAAGCTAAAGTCCTTCCTTTTTCTCTCCTTCTAGAAAAATCTGTATTTATTTCCTTCACTTCACAGAACATACTCTCCTCAGGGGGGATAGTATATGCTGAGAAGGGCTTATTTGAAGTGGTTCTTCCACAGCTGGATGAATGGATGGATGCAATAAAGACACTTAAGGAGAAGAAAGTCAGCACTAAGCATACTGGTCCCAGATTGTGAGACAGCATCCCCTCAAATTCAAGGGGCTAGAATGTGTCTCCCCTACTGCTCTGCTTCCCTTTCCCATCTGGGGGGATTAAACAGGGAAACAGAGTGACAGAAGCAACCCATTCATCAACAGATGTGTCATGAACAGCAGATCATCTTTCCTTACTTCATTAAACACTCCATATTTTACATATTTGATGACATTTCATCTTTGTTACAAAATAGGAAGGGCAAGTATTGTCATTCGCATTGTAGAGATGAAAAAAGAATTCTCAGAATAACTTGTGTATATTAATAAAGCTAATAAAGAGTAGCCCAGAGACAGGAACTCATGCTTTGAAGTTTGAGCTTCAGCCCATAGTCAGTCAGGGCCAGTGATGGATTTAAAGTAGGAGTATAGGATTGGAGTGGCATTTCAGTCACTCAGTCTGGCTTTGGAGTGCAGAGCAGGTCTCAGTGAGAAAAGGTGGGAGGCACAATGGCTAGTTCGGAGGCTGCCGTAGTAATCCAGGCAAAGACAGTGGCTAACACAAGAGAAGCAACTGAGAATAGATTGAGGAAGTTCTTAGTGACGAGTTGGAAGTTGCAAATGAGAGGGTGAGGAAGAGGGAGATCTCAAGGATGTCTTGGATCTGTTGTTTAAACATCTAGATGTATGACAGTGTCATTTTCTGAGGTAAGAAACATGGGAGGAAGAGTACTGTGTGTAGTTTGAGGAAGCAGGTGGAAATCGGTCAGAAGTTGGGAGCTCAGAGGAGGCATCATGCTTAAGTTGAGATTTGAAGACATCAGAATATTTTAGGAGCAGAAGTCCTGGGTGCCCAAGATAGGAGAACTTCCAGAGAGTGACAGAGGTGGAAATCAGATTTCAGGAAGTGAGAAGAAAATGTGATGAGGTTACCCAATGTAGACCACATTTTTAAAAAACTGTGACTATGGCCAGGCGTGGTGGCTCACACCTGTAATCTCAGCACTTTGGGAGGCCAAGGCAGGCAGATCACGAGGTCAGGAGATCGAGACCATTCTGGCTAACACAGTGAAACCCTGTCTCAACTAAAAGTACAAAAACTTACCTGGGCATGGTGGTGCACGCTGGTAGTCCCAGCTACTCGGGAGGCTGAGACAGGAGAATAGCTTGAACCCGGGAGGCAGAGGTTGCAGTGAGCCAAGATCGCGCCACTACACTCCAGCCTGGGTGACAGAGCGAGACTCCATCTCAAAAAAAAAAAAACAAAAACAAAAACTATGACTATGAAGAACTAGTAAAGGGCTGCAGCTGGAGGGAGAATGGAATATAAGGAGGATTGCTTTATTTTTTTAAATGAAAGAGTGTGTTTCAGTGCTAATGGTAAAGAACAGAATGATAAGGGAAGATGAAAGACAGAGGAAATTCACTTAGTGAGCAAAGAGCTATTGAAAAGCTGCTGTGCACTGGAGATCCAACAGTAACCAGACATGACAAGGTTCTCACTTCATGAAAATTGCATTCTAATACAGAGACCAAAAATAAAAAATGATAGCTTCTATTAAGTATAAATGCAGTATTAAGCTATGGTACTTAAAACACAATAGCACTGGCACAAGAACTGACAAATGGAGGCATAGAACAAAATAGTCTAGAATTTATAAATGTAGGAAATTTTCAATGTGATAAAGTAACATTTTAAACCAGTAGAAAAGGAATAAATACATTTAATAAATGGTGCTAAGACAAGTAGATAATTTTAGGGGAAAAAAATGAAAAATGGTCATTGGGGGCAGGGGAAAATTATCCTTAAAAAGGAAGACAGACACTTCTTGCATTTTGATTGCAGAAGAGGAGAGCGAGTAGGAGAAGAGTATGGATGCAAGAACATTTGTGCAGTGTGAAAGCAGGAAAATGGAAATATTTCACCCACTGGCTTCCCTTTTTTCCTTATGAAATAAAAGGCATATGCTATGCCAAAAGTAAAGGGGCATTTGGAAAGTTAGAAATCTGGAGGAGATGGGGGAAAAATAAAAGAGAATATAATAAATGAAGTTCAAGGCCCAGCCAGGAACTGGTTATTTGGGGTAATTGAACTAGAGTATGAAAGTGGGACCTAGCTGAAGAGTTTGCGGGACAGATGGTAGGTAGAGTTCAAGAGGTCAAAATTACTCCACAGCTCTGCAGACTACACACCAAATAGGACCATAGCACTCATATTTAAAGGCCAAGCAAGAAGAAGTATATTCCCTGGCCAGGCGCAGTGGATCACGCCTGTAATCCCAGCACTTTGGGAGGCCGAGGCGGGCGGATCACAAGGTCAGGAGATCGAGACCACGGTGAAACCCCGTCTCTACTAAAAATACAAAAAATTAGCCGGGCGCGGTTGTGGGCGCCTGTAGTCCCAGCTACTCGGGAGGCTGAGGCAGGAGAATGGCGTGAACCCGGGAGGCGGAGCTTGCAGTGAGCCGAGATCGCGCCACTGCACTCCAGCCTGGGCGACAGAGCGAGACTCCGTCTCAAAAAAAAAAAAAAAAAAAAGAAGAAGTATATTCCCTAGAGCTCTGGGCAGCAGGAAATTTATCTAGGGAGGAACAGATATGCCACAGTAGAACATGATCAGAGCAACTGGGTGGATACACAATAGGAAGCTGGGCTGGAGCTAGGAGGAAGAGAGGGACACCATTCCTGGACACCATTCTCAAACACACCATTCTCAAACACACCTGGATGGCCTATTTCTGGCCAAAGGCCACATCCAATATGGAGTCCCACTCTGGCACCACTGTATCAGTACAATATAATTGAGAACCAGGACAGGTTCCCTCACCAAATCTTGCCATCAATGTCTTCCTTGTTATTTATCAGTTTGATTCTATAGTCCAGAATCTGGACTCTACTGAACATAATCTCTCCACTTCCCTCACTTTCAATGGTAGACCCCACAAACAAAAGTGGGTATTATTGGTGGGTGTCAGAGAATCAAGGAAGGGAAGCAGGAGCTGAACGAGGGAAGCTATAGAATTGAGTCAGGGATGAGATTGGACCTAGAGCTGGTGGTCACTACAACCTAAGGATTTGGGATCAAGAGCCAATTTTCTCAATGTAAATAAGAAATTTATAGGAAAAAAAAAAAAAGGACCTGAAGAATTCGGCAAACAAAATTCCAGGTTGTCTAGTAAGAAGAAGTAGAAAAATTAATAAAGCCGATTTGTTGTAAACATGACAAAGAATCTAGAAAAGAGCCGGGAGAACCTGTGGCGGAATGAAGATAGACACTGGGTCATTGATTGTCAGAGCCAGCAGTTGCAAACTTATTGTCTTCTCTGCCCAGAGCAGGAATGGTGGGCACCAGCCACAGTTGGGCCAAGCAAAGAGTAGCTTCTGGCATTGACTTTGACTAAGGAAAACTATGACAATTGCAGACATACCAGCAAGACGATTAATTACAAAGCATGTGGAGAACAGCTAGATGCATCCTTCACAAACATGATAGGATTGCTAGAAAACTGAGACTTGCTAAAGATGAAGGGAAATCACCTTTGTGATCTAGAGTGGGAAAGATTTCTAGGCAACAGCAATCTTTCAAAAACATCAGTATAGCCATCTAGAAGCTAATCATCATAATGTATTAATCCTAACAAACAAATATGTTGTGTGGGAAGTAGGGGACAGGGTGACTGCATTTGAGAGTATCAATAATCTGGTCACTTCTCACCTTTTCAACTTGCAGGTAAGCATTATTCCCTATTCCCATGCTTTCTTAATATGCATCTTTGTCCAAACTGATCCGCATCTTCTAGAGTTTCATCCCGTAAGTAATGAGGACAATCATGTCTCATAAAGTCCTTGCCTCTCCACTCTTGTGCTTTACAATGCTTGTCTGAGTTCCAACACCTGAAGCCTCTCACTTCGTCTCACCAAGTCTGGTGTTCCTCTGGTAGCCTGTGCTTGTTTTCACATTTGTGTTGGGCTTCTCCACTCCTCTGAGATCTGCCATGCACACACCATGCTTGTTTTTCCCCCAGCTACCAGATCACTCCATGCTCAGCAGACCGTGGCATGCTATACCTCTATACGTCCCCACTTAGCCAGGACAAGAACTCAGAAAACATTCAGCTCCCTTCCCAATGCCTTTACTTCCTTTCTGTGCTCTATCTGAATTGCTCCCAATCAAATGAGTCACTTTCTCATAGACTTGATTCCATAAGGGCCATTTGATGTAACAGCAGAACATGGGGCCTCGCCTCCCCTAACTCACCCTCCTTATAGACACACTGGCCAGCTGGCCAGCCTGCTTTCCCTCTGACAGAGAGAGGGAAAAAGAGAAACCAGGCAGAAACGAAAAAGAGAAGTGCCTCACATTTAGAAGTTAATCTGGTGTTCACAACTAAACTGTGTGATTGTCCTAGACATAAACAATTTACAGAATGCTGCCCTCAGACAAGGGCACTCAGAGACCAAGATAAAATGAGACAAAGTAAGACACACCTCATAATTGTGTCTAAGAACTAATAAGATACCCAATTTTAAAATTATCCCCATTTTCTGACAGCATCAAACCATTTCCTTAGACTCTCCTTCAAATCACTTAACTAAAGTCCAAGCCCTATAACAAGATTTTGAATACCCTGTTACTGAGAAGCCCCGCAGTTTCCCAGTGTAGGGGTTCTCTCCAGCACCATAAATAATGCCTCCAACTTGCTTAACTACAGGTTTGTTCCTGGGGGCCTTTGGCTGAAGGTTATTGTCAATAACCAGCATGAAATGGTCCTTCCTATACGCCTGACACTGTGCTAGGCCATGTGGATACAGGAGCAAATAATGACGTGACCTCATTAAATCCTGACAGCAACTCTGTGAGACGGATTTTATAATATTCACTATACAGAGGAGGAAACCAGGCCCAACACTGTACAAGCAAGAAGTAGTAGAGTCAAGATTAATTGGCCTATCTCTAGGCCCCCAAAGGTCCTATCTAAGATGGAGCAGCATCACTGAATTATTTTCTATCACTTGGAAACGATGCTATAACAGAAGCAGATCTCACCTGCTGAATCCAGGAGCAGCAAAGAGTAAAACCAAACCAGGCTGGCCAGTAAAACAAAAACCACAAGAACAATAGACTGGGTATGGTCTGATAGCAGAGCCAGGGAAAGTCACTGAAGGCCAAGACACACAGTTCTTAAGCCAAATGGTCTAGAAGACAATAAGGACTTGAGAGTGAAACTCTACTACTTTCAGGCAACTTTCAGGTTTTATATCTCAGTTAATAAAAACAAAAAACAAAAGAAGTAAATGGATTGACTCAAGATCAGCCAAACTGAAAAAGCAAGGATAGAATCATGGCTATGGAGTATTTAGAGCAGTGAGCAGAGCTGAGGAATCAATGCTCTTAGGGTAAGGAGAGCAGATGACATGATGAGAAATAGAGTAAATAAAAATAAATAGCAAGGAAAAAAACACTATCATGATCATCAAGTTATTGAACCAGTGCTCACTCCAGACCATGGGCACAATTTCAGCCTGATGGAATGTTGTTGGGAGTCACCTCACACTGGCAGAGGATCATCTGTGAGTACCTCACTGCTGGTTCTGCCTCTGGGGTCGAGGATACTGCAGTCTGAATTCATTTTCTCTCGGAAAAACAAATTTGTCCGCTCCTAGGAGCAGAGACAGAGCTTGAGAGACGGCCTAGAAAGCTTATTGCATGTCACGTTGCTCTTAAAAATCACATTTTTATGAGCATAAATGAATCAGAAACATATGGGTGAAATTTCTTGGCCTGATGTGAGCAGCCTCATACCCCAAGCGGTGCCCTCGGAGAGGATGCTTGGAATGTAAGTGTTGGTGCCAGAATCCCTGGTGGGAAGGTCAGAGGAGCAGACCTCTCCCGCCCGCGTACCCAACCCCTGCAGCACAGCCTGTGCACAGACCTCACCAGACAGGCAAGATTTTCCTGTGCCAGACTACTTTCCACTTCATCTCTGTGCTCGTTCTTTTTCAATAACAAAGGCTGAGTGTATGTGTGTGGATGCATGCGTGTGCACACACATGCACATATGCACATGCACAGGCAAATTTTTACTCTTCCAATGAATATTGTGAACTAAGAGGCCAGGGTAAAATAGCACCAACGGCTATAAAATAGCAATGGATTTCTGCTTTAAATGATACAATCTTTCTATAAGGAAACTGACTTCTTAAATATCAAGATAAATACGAGCACTAGATACCTGGACAACTGCAGAAAAATTCAACCATGGAGTTGGTTGTGGCATCACATTCATGGATATAAACAGCATTGATTGAACTCCTGTTTAAAACCCTGAGAAAAGGTACCAATTCTTCCAAATTTTTGAATCTAGCCTTGTGTTTGGCACCTACATTTTTAGGCCAGAGTAAGGAAAAATAACGAGGACTATGTTGTATTTCTCACATATGGGTTAGGAAATCAAAAGTCAGGATATTTGGGATAAAAATGCACACAGATGCCTCTTGTCAACACAATGTCTGAAAACTCATAGGGATGCAATGTGGGTGAGTGGAGTGTGGGCTTCAATGTCAGCTACACAAGGAATGAGTCCTAGTCTGGCCGTTTGCTAGCTATTTGACATTGGGCAAGTTGCTCAACTTCTCTGAGCAGTTTTCTTATGGATAAAATAATGAACATGAAAGCCAATATACATAATGTACCCTGCACACAAGAGTCCAATCAATGACAGCTATCATAGAATGAAAAGCTTCTCACACACATTTTAAAACTAGACCTTCAGAATAGATTTTAGGCCTCATTATTAACTTATTTATTGAGTTCCTATGTAGGTGTAGTCCATCCTAGACACTAGCTCATTGTCCCTCAACCCATTCTCTGTCCCTCAACCCACATACCCTACTTAGCAACCTAACTAGGCAATTCAAAGTAGTGAAGTCCAACAGTCCTGGACACATTCAGAATTCTCCCTTTGTTTCACTCTTTGCATTAGTCCACATTAGGCCAACTCCTCATAGCAGCTTGCTTGCTATCTGCATTTTGCTCTTAACAGCCTGTGAACATACCAGTGCAAGCATGCCCTCCCCACTGGGTTCAAGGGCCATATCTCTGCCATCATTTCCCAAGGAGTAACAAGTTGAAATATTTTCCCAGTTTCTTGACACTTCATGTTTGGGCAACAGATTGCACCACACTCAGGTTAACCTTGCCCAAGTTCCCCTGGTCTGATATTTGTTTCCTTACCAAATAAAATCTACCTTATTTGTTCTGCCATGGCTTCGTCTCCACTTCCCTCAGTCTCCTCCTAAGATTCTTTCAACCCTAGCCAGATAACTTTACTCATCTTTCTCCACCACACCCAGTTCATACCTACCTCAGCGCCTTTCCTTGGGCTGTATCCTCCACCTCTACCCTCTTGTGAATGTTTTCCTAAGTTCCAGTCCACCTTCAAAGCCTCAAACCCCTCCCAGTCTCATCTTGTCTCCTTCTAATACAAGGAGGATTCCCAGCCTCCTCCAACACACAATGGTCCTCCCTTCCTCTGACACCTCTAGCCCATCCACTATCGATGCTGGTGTGTAATAGGATATCCAGTGCCTGGTGTAGCCAGGGACCTTTCCTATGTATTGTCTAGCTCCCCACTCTGAGTGTAAGCTCCTTGAAGACAGGAACCGTGTCTTCTTATACTGGCTCCACAACGGGCAACCAATCTTTGATTATTGTGAAGATAGACTCAAGCACGCCTGTAATCCCAGCACTTTGGGAGGCCAAAGCAGGTGGATCACCTGAGGTCAGGAGTTTGAGACCAGCCTGGCCAACAGGTTGCAACCCTGTCTCTACTAAAAATACAAAAATTAGCCAGGCATGGTGGCAGGCACCTGTAATCTCAGCTACTCGGGAGACTGAGGTAGGGAGAATCGCTTAAACCCAGGAGGCAGAAGTTGTAGTGAGCCGAGATCACTCCACTGCACTCCAGCCTGGGTGACAGAGAGAGACTCTGTCTCAAAAAAAAAAAAAAAAAAAAAAAAGACTGAAGCAGTAGGAGGTTGACATGAAATAGAACTTTTTTGATTTAAACAAAAACCATTTACTTACTGCTGTAATGTTTAGTCTGTTCCTTCATTCTTTGTCTTTTATTCTCTATAAACTACTTGGTCCTTGAAATCCCTGCTGGGGAAGGAAAACCTGTAACTCCTGCAGCTCTGATTGAAGCAGAACACTTGAACGGACACAACGTGCCCATCAGAAAATGCTGCTTCTCTTCATCAACTTCCCCTGCCATGCCATGATCCCAGGTCAGGCTGTAAAACCATGGAGGCTGAGGAGGTCACTGGAGGGCTGAGGGATTAGGATGGGTCAGGGAAGCCTCCTGGAGGAGATTGTGGAGTCTTGAAATGGAGACTGGGGAGTGCTCCTGCACACAGCCTGAAGGAAAACCTGCTGTGACGTACCTGTGTGTAAACCACGTCATGGTTACGAGGCTGGCCCATCATCTGCTTGGAATGGACAAAAAGCAACTTAAACTGAAAAACAAATACAAAATGATTCTATTTGGAAAATCATTTCTAAAATGTGACCTAAAATGCCTTTTAACCTCTCTATGGCTCAGTTTACCTGCGGAGATTATAATTATACCTACCTCATAGGATAGTTGTAAAGTTTACCTAAAATAAACAAAATGTGCTGTATCCATACAGTGAAATATTATTCAGTCATAAAGAGAAATGAGGTGCTGATACATGCTATAATGTGGATAAGCCTTGAAAACATTATGCTAAGTGGAAGAAGTCAGACACCAAAGGACACATATTGTATTATTCTCTATACATGAAATGTCCCGAATAAACACATCCTAGAGACAGAAACCATATTAGGGGTTATCAGGGACTGGGGAGAGAGAATAATGGAAAGCGACTGGTAGGTATGTGGTTTTGTGGGGGGCGATGAAAAATGTTCTGGAATGAACTAGTGGTGATGGTTGCACAACATTGTGAATATATGAAAAATACATTGAATTATTGTACACTTATAAAGGGTAAATGTTATGGTATGTGAATTAACCTTAATTTTTTTAAGTGTAAGCAAATAATATAGACAATTGGCTTGGCACAAAGCCTGGCAGATATAAACGCTCAGCAAATACTGTTAAGATTACTGGAAAGGGCAAGATAACAGAAAACATTTAGATGTGGTCTTAAACCCTGGCGATTCCACTCTCTAGCTGTGCTGAGTGACTTTGAGCGAGTTATTTGAACTCTTAGATGCGGCTTCTGCAAAGGTTAATTGGGAGTGATAATCCATTCTTGTTGTAAGTATTAGGTAATATGTAAAGCTCCTTTGCACAGTGCATGGCATGGGGTAGATGCTCAGTAAACCATATTCCTCTTCCTCTTTATTTCTTATTAAATCTCATTCCTGTAGAAATCCTTAGAACACAGTTCTAGCTGGCCAGAAGTTGGGGTTCCATACCTGGAACTAATGAGAACCCACCAAGGATACTTATTGGAATCATGCAAAGTGTTTTCCCAAAGAGCCCCAGGGCAGAATAACCAGAAGAGCAAGTGAGGACTGCGGTTGGGAGGGAAAGCCAGAGGTCACAGCAGGGAACACAAATCCACACTCTAGGCCTTGGCTAGGCTGCGGAATAAGTCAAGGGGTCAGGACCAAACAAAGCAAACAAGATCTGGGAGCTGAGACAAACCATTCAGAATAAAAGCCAGGAAAAAGGCAATGGTATTAGGGTCCAAGGCAAAACCAGGCCTGTTTATTTAAAAGACATTAAACTAGATTGAACCTAAGACCTGATATCTGTTATTCTCAACTAGTCAGTAAATCATTCTCCCTGTCTTAAAGCCTACGAAAAGAAGAAGGAGTCAGAAGAGAGAGGGGGAAGGGCAGAGTGGGTCCTAGGGAACTGGGCATGATTAATCATCACCACCTCTCCCTGGACAGTGCAGCTCAGTGTGCAGCAGTTGGGGGTGGGAAACCCTTTCTTGAAAATTCTTCGTCTTCTTATCCCACAGTCCAACAATCCTGCCAAAACGTAGCCACAGGATAAATTTAAGGACAAAACGCAGTGATTTGTTAGATGCAAAATCTCTAAGATGGGAGGCTTTTGCTCAAGAGTTGAAATTGTTGCATTGATAAATGTTGATGCTGTCTGCTACTGCTGGTTTTCTCAGGAGTTTGGGGAAAGAGGGAGATTTTGATCCCATGAAGAAATTTCTCCTAGTTGTCTCTTAAGCTGTTCTGTAATCAACATTAACACTGCCAAAATACTTAAACCCTTTTTCCTTGTTGTCACCCATCTGTGTATGAATTCATTGCAAAGGCCAGATACAGGACAATAAAGTGTCTGCAGATAAAACAACGGAAGATTATTTTTATTATAATCCATAAAGAAGGTACTTAGTCAGCAAAATAAATGACACCAAACACCTTCACTGCAAATGGTGGAGCTGATTCAGTTTTTTCTTCCTTCATTATTCAACAGAGATCCATTTCCTTAAAGACCATCATATTCTGAGGCAGAGGCATGCACATGTGTTTTTGCTTAGGGCCTGTGTCTGCAGTGATGTCCAGACTGTTTCTTGGGGACCTGGCCAGCACAACTTAGTAGATATTCTGTGTTTCAATAATTTCTGCTTTCAGAAGAGCATACTGTACCTCCAGGCAGAGTCTGAGGTTTGGAGTCCGCCGGGAATGCGACTATAACAAGGAGTCCTGAAAGCGTTTGGCTGCTAGGACCATGCAAGTTCTTTCTGGCAGCACTGCACTTACTGATTTGCACATTCACCCACTCCCTGACACACACACCCACTTACTTCTACAAATTAAATGCACATATGTGCAAATTGATGTGCATCTCACACACCCACATACACACATACATACCCTTATGCACACAGTTGAAAATATACCACATGCCCACATATACGTTGCTCATGTATATGGGAACAAGCATAAAAACTCACGGATGTACACATGCATGTACGCACACACACATTCCTTATGCACATGAACACGTTGGTCCTCATACCCATGGCAGGAATTCTGTGACGACTTTGTGGTGTCCAAATGATAGTACTATTTATAGTCTTCCAGACAATTGTGCCCTGCTATAAAAGTGACTTTTTTAGGAGACACAAAGAAAACAATAACAGCAATTGTCTCACCAATTGTAAGGCACAGTCTATAAATCACTGTGCCTTACTCCCCAACAAAAGAAAGAAGCAAAGCATTGTTCAGGACAGAACTGAAATGTGACCAGGTATTAAGATTGGAAAGACCTTCGAGCGGAAAAAATCAAGGCACCAATATTAATACAAGCCAGTAAATAAATAAAGTCTGATTTGGCCACCAGCAATTTCTTAAACTTCTGGTTTAAGGTGGATGAGGATCTGAGAGTGACGTTCTGGTTTGTCAACCCACACACATCTTTGTGGCTCTCAAATAGAGACAGCCATCCTGAGTTCCTTCCAGCTTGGGGATACTATTTTTGCTAATGGCATTTTTAAGGGTCCAAACAGGCCATTTGCTTACATAAGAAATGCAATGGAAAGAGGCAACATCTTTTTTGTTGTCATTTTCCAGTTTGGCAAAAACCACATCTTGGAAGTAAAGCAGAAATTTTGGAGGCAGTTTACCTAAGACCTCAAACCAAATTTACGGACAGCTGGATAAATTCTTTAATGGGTTATATTTGTTCCTAAATAATTGGCATCAGGAAGTATAATTTTCTTAAATTCATCCCTAACAAGGATTGACTCTTCCATCTTCTCTCTATCCTATGCGGGACCTCCCGCTTCTCCCTGCCCATCTCAAACCCTAATAAACAAATCCCTCTCTTACGCCATCAGCCTCAGAGAAAGGTGAAGGAGTTTTTCTTGAGTTCACAGCTGCTCTCTCAGGGCCACAGTAGTGTGCTGGGAGATCTGGAAACCTGGTGGACAGAGAAACCAAAGTGGGAGGAGATTAGGGTTGGGTTGGAATGTGGGGGTGGGGGGAATTTGAGCAAGAACTTTGAGTCTGAGAATTCAGAGCCCAGGGTGCTGCCTGGCATTCCAAAATGGGGAAAGAGATCTCAGTTGCTTTCATATGGAAATTGACCTGGAAGCAGACTTTGTCCCCACTTGGAACCGAAGCCAAGACCAAGTTCAGTGAACCTAACACACCGTTCAATCAACCATTGAAACCCAGGAGAAGAGAAGGCAGGAAAGGGAGGGCAGAGGGTCAAAGAGGCTCGCCTTTCATTTGGACTTGGTTCCGGAGGTGACAGTAAGGAGGAATTAAACACTGGAAACAACTTGAAGGCAAAATCCCTTCTATCAGGAAGGTGCATTCTGCCTGGCTTTAAATGAAAGAAAAAAAGGGGAGAGAAGAAGGAAAATGAAAAAGAAAACAAGAAAGCAAGCAAGTAAGAAAAAAGAGAGAAAGAAAGATGTAGACAATGACAATCACTCAAAGCAATGATTCTGCAACTGACAAAATAAATGCAAATACATACACTGGGTGTAACTTAAAGAAGGAAAGAACCGACCTATAGTTGGCAAACATTCCCCCCTCCCCATCCTCTTAGATAAAGGCTTTCAGAGACCTGAAGATTCTTAAAGCAGATACTAACTGGACTTCTGAAAGTTTACTTTTGGACTCACTTTAACTTTGTTTTGTTTTTATTGCACCTTGAAAAGAAAGTTGAAGAAGTACCTACTCTTTGCAAAAAGAAGCTACTATAGTTTCTGCCTAGATATTTTTTTGGGGACTAGTTTCCCGTCTTTTGTCCTTGATTTATTATTGCCTTTATTTGTTCTCCCCATTTGGTTCATTTTATTCTTACTTTAAAAGAACAGCTCCAAAGACCCTTCTATTTTCATGGAAATTGCTCAGTACTAACAATTTCAGATAGCTTCCAAAAGACTAATCATCACACTGGCCGTTTTACCCAAGAAGCTTTGCAGCATTTCACATAACAATTTACTAATTAATGACAAATTAAATGGAATTTGGTAAGAAGAATCAGAGGTTAGAGTGCTGGTGTATATTGTCTGTAAAAAGGTATGCAAATATCTTCAGCCCATTTGTGGTTCATCAGTGGGAAATAATTGCTATTCTACTGGACAATTTCACATGCGGGAGGGCTGCCGCATAGAAGCAGAATTTGGAAATTATACATCATTTTAACTTTTTAACAGTTTTTCAGATTAGATACTGTTCCTTCATTTTAAAGGCACAATGAACTTAATCTTTTTTGTTTTAGTAGATGTAAAATCATGGAAATTTGACTATACTTTGCTGCTTATATTAATTACATATTTGCAAGCAAGAAGCAGTCTTTGGAAATTAGTGACTAAAGTTTCCATCTCTCACAGGCGAAAAAAAGGCACCGACTCCAATCTCCTGAAGCAAGCACTGGAAAACTATAGCCCACAGGCCAAATCCGGCCCTCTACCTGTTTTTGTAAATAAAGTTTTATTGGAGCACAGCCACATTCCTCTTTCTGCGTAATGTCTATGGCTACTTTTAAACTGCTATAGCAGAGTTGCAAGAAAAGTCTTGTGGCCCACAAAGCCTCAAATATTTACAATCTGTTCCTTTACAAAAAGTTTGCCAACCTCTGTCCTAGAGGGTAAAGCTAGGGAGAGAACATTTATCATAAAGACGAAATAAAAGGTTTTAACCTATAAAATATCAAAATTAATTTAATGTGTCCTGTCACTACTTAAAGCCCACAAATGGTCACCATCACTCCACCTGTCACAGAAATTTGCCAAATGTTCTTTTCTTGCTCAGTGCACATGTAAAGGAAGTGCATTCTCTCTCTGTGGCCCAGTTCTTCTGCAGCCCAATGAATGGGCCGGTCACCTCAGGGAAACACTGGTCATCCCTAATAAGAAAAGGCCTTGCAAAGAGTGAAATGTCTCTGCCACCTGTGGAAGTTCCAGGACAACACAGAAGGGTTCCCACATCAAATAGGTGATTGCTTTGGACACATGTCAATTAATTTATTTTTACCGCTTTTAACTTTGAGAGTGAGACAAAATATCTTACCTGTCTTTATTACTCATCTTTAATTTATCTTCTTTTCAAAACATTAACACTCAAAAGGTATTTGGGGTCACAAAAATGTCTTATTATATTTAGAACATTCTCCCCTTGGATACAGGATTCTACACCCACACATTCATTCAACTTCTGAATATTCTATTTGTGTTGAGGGCGCAGGGACACAGCCTAATGCAAAATATTTCTTGCATGACAACAACTTGGTATTACCAACAGCACCTGTCAGATCACAGCCAAACATCAGCTTAAAGTGACAAAATTGATAGTCACCTTGATGGAACATCATTACTTCTCCCGGTCAGTAGGTTGATAAGTATCTGAATTGGCTAGCTGCTCCAGCAAAATCTCAGTCTCTCAGCACAATGTCTGCCTCTTTCTCCTGCGGCTTCTAGTCTCTAAAATACGTCTGTGTGAGCTGGGTGTGGCGGCTCACACCTGTAATCCCAGCACTTTGG
This sequence comes from Macaca nemestrina, assembly GCF_043159975.1. Lineage (NCBI taxonomy): Eukaryota > Metazoa > Chordata > Mammalia > Primates > Cercopithecidae > Macaca > Macaca nemestrina. The sequence goes on from NC_092135.1 coordinate 12,827,355, forward strand.
GAGGTTGAAGCTGGTGGATGACTTGAGGCCAGGAGTTCAAGACCAGCCGAGCCAGCATGACAAAACCTCGTCTCTACTAAAAATATGAAAATTAGCAGGGTATGGTGGTGATGGCACATGCCTGAAATTCCAGCTACCCGGCAGGCTGAGGCATGAGAATCGCTTGAACCCAGGAGGTGGAGGTTGCAGTGAGCCAAAATCATGCCACTGCACTCCAGCCTGGGCAACAAAGTAAGACTCAGTCTCAAAAACAGACCAAAACAAAACAAAATCTGTGTGCATTGTAGAACTGATGTTTCAGAAAAAGCACAGAACTGGGAGTTTGTAGCTTGACAGACTATGTGTTCCAGACATGTGACCTAACCATTCCAAGTTAGAAGAGGAAATTGATCTAGCTCAGGATGGCCAAACTCAGTATCCATGCCATCTCTCAATCAGCCATTCAACAATAGCATTAAGCACTTCTTCTACTTCAGCACTATACCAGGTACTAGGTAAATAGCTGAGAAGAAATAGACAGGGTCCTGCCCTCAGGAAGCTTGCTGTTAAATGACTGTGTTGTGAGAAAAGGGTGAGAAAACAAATACACACATACATATAATGGCAAATTATGAGGCATGCAACCAAGAGACATTAATAGAAGTGGTTTGCATCAGGCAGGGAAGGCCTCTACAAAGAAGTGACATTAAAATGGAAACTTAATGGATGGGATGGGCACAGTGGATCATGCCTGTAATCTCAGCACTTTGGGAGGCTGAGGCAGGAGGATCACTTGGGGCCAGGAGCTTGAGATCAGTATGGGCAACATAGCGAGATCTTGACTCTACAGAAAAAATTAGCCCAGTGTAGTGGTGTGTGCCTGTAGTCCCGCCTACTCAGAAGGTTGAGGTGGGAAGATCACTTGAATGGAGGAGTTCGAGTTTACAGTGAATTATGATCTCACCACTACACACCAGCCTGGTCAACAGAGAGAGATCTTGTCTTGGAACCAGTTAGAGAAACAGTGGTGGAGTGGGGAAACTATTCCAAATAGAGTGTGCAGCATGGGAAAAGGTGCTGAGACTGGAAAGAGCTTTGCCCATTTGAATAATTGAAGTAAGATTTGCACCCAGGGCAGACATCACTAATTGATCACAGCCCTCTTTTCTGTTGAAAATGGACAAAGCCTCAGTATTCTTAACATAGCGCTCCGGGCAGCCACAACTAATCCACTGGAGTGGGTAAACACTGAAACCTATTTGTCATCCCTGAAACACCTGGTTACAGAAGGCTCTCCCAGGCCTGGAGTTTCTAATTCTATGATTCTCATTTTATTCACTATTTGAATATTAACTCTTGGTTTGAACATTCTTCATGTGCCTGTTTTCTTCAAATATTATTGACTTCCTGGAGATGATGAGCCTTCTCTCTCATCCCATTCCATTCAATTTCCACAGGCAAAGCCCCTTTCCATACATATATTTCAAAGGCTCTTCAAATTCCCTTTCCCTAGTGGAATCTCACCCATGTGTATCAGTTATCTATTACTGTGTAACAAACCATACCAAAAGCTAGTGGCTTTAACAACAGGTTACCTGTTCCAAAGATTCTGTGGTTGGCTGGTCAGTTTTCACTCAACAGATTTCAGGTGGGGCTGAGTTCAGCCAGGGCAATAGGGAGAACAGAAATGGCTGGGCCTCTCTCTACTTGGTCTTCATCCCAGCTTCTTCCTAGCATGGCAGTATCAGAGTAGAGTTATAAGAGGGTAAAGAGGAGGCTGCAAGGCTCTTTAAGGCATAGTCTCAGAACTTTGATGATATGGCTCCTTCCCATTCAATTGGGCAAAGCAAGTTCATGTCAGGCCAATTCACATCAGATCCCCTCCTTTTTCTGAGGAAAGGCAGCAAAGCTATATTGTAAGGGGTACGCATCCAAGAAAGGGAGGACTTTGTGGACATATTTTTTTATATAGCCCAATAAGAATCTGTTTCAAAATTGCAGAAGTAGACCAAACAGCCCAGCTGCCTCACTCCTAGCCCATTCTTCTCTATCATTAAACCATTAAACACCCCATGACCTTAAGGCACTATTTGCAAGTTGGTGATTAGGAGGCCAAACAAAATTGTGAAAACTCCTCAGAGCACAGCTGACTAGAGTGTGATGCAGCCAACAGACAAACAAGTTTTCAAACTGAAATAGGTCTGTTTACTTCTCTGGTAACACCAAGTCACTGACGTTCATGTTCCTGATAAGTTCAACTCCCCCAAAATGAGACCTCTGAACCATCCAGTGCTTTTCCTTCATGACTTAACTACTTATCACTTTCTACCTTATAGAGGTTGTGTTGGATTCAAGGCAGATGGACAGATTTGAATCCCAAATGCATCTCATACTACTAGCTGGACAACCCAGAGAAAATTCCTTTGCCTTGGTTTTCTCATCTGTTCAATGAGCAAATAGGAAACTTGCAAGGTGGTTGTGAGAAGTAACGGAAAATAGATGCAAAGTCACTAGTAAAATTGCTGGCATACGTTAGATACTCAATAAATATCAGCTATTGCTTGTTATTAATGGTGTTTGGTCAGGAAAACCTTCATGTAAGAGACAAGCTTGGACTGAGTTTTGAAGAATAAATAGAATTTGGGTGCTGGGGAGCAATCAGATGGAGAAAGTAGCAGACAAAGAAATGCACACCATCGGTAATTTAGGTGTAAATAAGTGGACTAACATGGTTGAAGTGGTCTTGTCTTTACATTCAGCCTTCAGCCTTCAGTCTTCCTTCACTGGTTTAGGAAATGAAGTCGGGAAGGAGACTAAGGCCAGATATGCAAGAATTGTGAATGTATGGATAAAAATCTGGGCTTTTTCTAGCACAATTGAGGGCCATGGAAGGAGAGAGGGACAAAACGAAAAACAAGCCATCAGGGCATGATCAGAAAAATTAGTTCTGTCATCATGGCAGGGTGGGTAGACTGGAGATAGACCAAAGGGATAAAAAACTATTGGTAAGTGAGATGGCATGTGAAGGTCAAGTGTGTTTGATCATGTTTTCAAAACTAATGCTTCTCATCTCTTCAACTGAGGATTTGGGCAGTTTGAAATTATGTCCACAAACTCTTTGACACTGCTTCTATGGGAAAACAGTCTATTCCCTCCGCTTGAATGTGGGTTCACCTCAGTGACCTCTAATGAACAGAATGTGGCAAAGGTGGCATCGTGGACTTCAAAGTCTAGATCACAAAAAGCAATACAGCTTCTGCCTGGTTCTCTTACTCTTAGGATGCTTGCCCTTGGAACCCAGCGTCTAGGCCATAAGGAAGCCAGCCAGGTAGCCCCCTGGTGGAAGGGCCACATATTCCAGCCCCAGCTCCAGCTGAGGTCCTAGCTGACAGCCAGTATCAGCCTCCGGACATGTAAATGAGAGAGCCTCCAGATGACCTCACCTTCAGTCTTTGATCCCCACAAGCTGATGCTAAGTGGAGCAGAGATGAGCTGTCCCCGCGGTGCCCTGCCCAAATTGCTGATTTGCAAGCAAAGTAAATGTTGTTATTTTAAGTCACTAAGTTTTGGGGTGTTTTGTTACACAGCAATAGTTAACTGGAGCCAGCTGTTCTGGGTACTGACTGGGTGTCACACATACACTTGTTATTCTCATGCTTGTTCACAAGGTCAATTGCCCAGAAATCGTAATTTTTAGGTGGAACATTCCTTATCACGTCACCCTTTCCATTTTCTTCATAGCATTTCTTACAATTTGCAATTATAGTCTGTATTTGCTTGTTAGCTTGTTTTCTTTGCCTCTTTCTCTAGAATAGAAGCTCCCTAGGTATCCTCATCTTGTCTGTCTTACTCACTGCTATATCCAATTACGTATTCTGTACCTGGCACATGGTGAGCACACCATAAATATTTGTGGAATAATGAATGAGTAGATAAACACTATGAAACGCGGATATATTCAATTCCATTACACAGCAACCACTTACAGAAGGCATGTGCCAAAGTTTTAAGAAAAGAAAAATGTAAGTAGTTTAGGATTTTTTTTTTTTTTGAGACAGAGTCTTGCTATGTTGCCTAGGCAGGTCTCAAACTCCTAGACCTTGGAATCCAACCATCTTTCCACCTCAGCCTCCCAAAGTGCTGGGATTACAGGCATGAACCACTGAGCCTGGCCCATTTTGGATTTTAATGGAGAAAATGATTTGCATTCGCTTTTTTGTTTTTTTATGAATTGGTACCGAGCAGCCATTGAGCCCTTGTTACTACACCATCTCAGCTGGGCTCACAGAAAAGGAGTGTTTTTTGGATGCTTCCTCTGAGAACCATTACACACATCATCTCATCAAACCCTCAATAGCTCCATGTGGCAGGTATCCTGTTTCCAATTAAGGGACGAGGACACTGAGGCTTAGAATGATTCAGTATCTCTCTCAAGAAACACAGCTTTGAAGTGAAGAAACCAGGGTACAAACTCAGGTGTGACTCCATGCTGGCATCACATGGGGCTAACAAAATTCAGGTGGACCAAGCAAAACCTGAATGAGTCTTTGTGACCGTATCCCATGGATGCGCACCAGCTGTTCACAGGCAATTCTTCAGCTTCTGCAGGGATGAGGGGGTAAAAATAAGATACCATTCCTTCCTGTCTTCGTCTGTGTAGGGTGCTGCACCAGAGCACTTTAAAACTGGGTAGCTTATAAATGACAGAATTGATTTCTCACAATTCTGGTGGCTGGGAAGTCCAAGATCCAAGTACTGGTGGATTTCATATCTGGAGAATGGTGGCTTTCTGGTGCTTCTAACTGTGTCTTCACATGGCAGATGGGATCAGGGAAGCTCTGTAGGGTCTCTTTTGTAAAAAACACCCATTCATGAGGGCTCCATTCACATGACCTCAACACCTCCCAAAGGCCCCATCTCCAAACACCATCACCTTGGGGATTAGGTTTCAACATAAGAATTTTAGGGGGGACACAAATATTCAGACATAACACAGCCTTCATTCTTTTTATTTATTTATTTATTTATTTATTTATTTTTTGAGATGGAGTCTCACTCTGTTGCCAGGCTGGAGTGCAGTGGCCCGATCTCGGGTCACTGCAACCTCTGCCTCCAGGGTTCAAGTGATTCTCCTGCCTCAGCCTCCCGAGGAGCTGGGACTACAGGCGCCCACCACCACACCCAGCTAATTTTTGTACTTTTAGTAGAGACGGGGTTTCACCATGTTGTCCAGGATGGCCCCGATCTCTTGACCTCGTGATCCACCCGCCTCAGCCTCCCAAAGTGCTGGGATTCCAGGCGTGAGCCACCGCGCCCAGCCAGCTTTTATTCTTTCAGTCATTCAACAAACCCTCACTGAACACATACTATGTATCTCTATCGCAGAGGCCAGAGCTTATCCTAGGCACTGCCTGTCTGAAAATCAGATGCAGTTCCCTCCAGTCCAGAAAGGGAGGGAAATAAAAACAGGCAGGAGGAGTTAGGAGGCGACGTAGCAAATGCAGACCAGCCAGACATATACAGAGGACTGACAAATTCACAGAAGATGGTCTGTGGCTCTGTCCCAGGGCTCCGTGATAATTTCGTCCTTAATCCTAGCTTCACCTGCATAGACTCCCCCTTTCTCCTGTAAGGGGTGCACATCCAAGAAAGAGAGAACTTTGTGGACATATTTTTTAATATGTCCAGGGAAGAGTCAATAGGAGTGAGAACAACCCTCCCACGCGGGCAAGAGCCAGTTTCTGCAGCCCTCCCCAGGTGCCCCCACAGTCCTCCCAAGCTGCATCCTCCTCCTTCCCAGGCCTCCTGGGCGGGGCCAGTCCATCCCGGGAGCACAATGACTCCTCCCAGAAGTGGGAAACACAGAGGGCCGCGGAAGCCCACCAGTAAGACGGTCAAAAGCAATTTTAAATGAGTCCCGTGACAGGGTAAAATATTTGTGTTGTAATAATTGTCTCAATAAAAGGTATTGTAATATTTAAAATGTAGTATTGATCCCTCCATGAGGACCATAAATCCTTGCAGGATTTGAGAGCCTGACGGCAGAGTCTGGGCTCGCCGGGTGAGGGTGGGGGAAATGCTGTGCCCTCAAGAGCACAAAGTCACCCACAAGAGCCGGGCGAGCTCGGCGGCCCGGGTGTCCCTCCAACATCAAAGGAGGGATGCTGGGGTTCCAGGGCCGACACAGGAGAACCTGAGAGAAACTGTTTAAACAAAGGAATCAAAACATGAAACTAAATCACCTGCTAGTGTTTTATTAGGCCTTGTTCTGAATCAATACAAGCCCCAGGGCCTATGATTCCTCATGCTGAAAGGGAATACTTTTTCATCCTAAAACGAAATCAAGCTGCTTAAGTAAAACAGATGTTACCGTTGAGTGCCAGCACCCCGGCCCCTCCTCCCTCGCCCCTTCTTCCTGCGCTGGAAAGAAGGGAGCCCGAGCTGCCCCGAAACCCACATCGGCTGGGGAAAGCCGGAGCCTTGGAATGTCTCCCTCCTTCGCCCACAAAAGTTTTCTTTTCTGTTTGTCGGGGAGGGAGCCCGGGAGGAGGCCTGTGGGGGGGAGCCCAGTCTGCTCGCAGAGGATTTGAAGGCGCAGCGGCGACGTGAAAGGCGGAGAAGATTTTCATTTCCTGTGTTACGGGGTGCAAATAATATCAGTATGAAAAACCTGGCGGGGAGATCGGAGATAGCAGTTTTTACATTGATAAGTATTTGTTCATTTCCTGACAACAAAAAAATATAAATCTCTTCAGAAATTAAGCGGCGCGGCTTGTCGGGCACGTTCGTGGCGCGCGGGCCGCCCCCGCCGGCGTAATCGCGGCATCAGCCATCAGCGCCATCGCGGGCGGCGGCCGCGCGGCGCCCACTTTTTGTGTCACTTATTTTCTCGGCGGGCCCGATTTGCATTTTAATGGAAGTAGTTTATAGACTTCTCCGCTGCCTTCGGAGTGCCACAAGTGGCATCATTAAGTGAGCTAAGCCGGATTAATGCTGATAGTAAAGTCAGATAATACAATAACAGAGGCCTCCATTCCATTTGCATTAGGTGAGGAGCGCGGGGCTGCCTGGTGGCTGGCGATAATTTGTAAGCGCGATATGTTGTACTTGAGAGGATAAGATTAAATTTAGTGGGTTTAACTGTCATCCCAGTAAGTCAATTACTTCATCTTTTCAGCCTTTGAATTTCTTTTATAAATAAAATAAATGGAATATTGAGCTGCTCCGCGGCCATTTCGAGCTCCCATGAAGAAGAATTACACAGGCCGAGCCAAAAAAATAAAAGGCTTCGGATTCAGCTCCATAAACAAAATATAAACTCCATTCAGGTGCCAGCATGGCAGCAGCCCCGAAATATTGTCCATCTCTCATATCACAAGCATGACAGATTCCATTGTGACTTTAGTTTCTCCATAATAGGAAATATTTATATTGTGCCTGGGTGTTTTCTATTCATTTCCCTCTTACTATGGGAGGCAAACAGGCCAACGCAGGGCCATGTGCTTCCCCCTCTCCCTCCCTCCCTCGCTTGCCTCTCCTTGCCCTGCACTAAATATTTAGTGTTGGGGGCGGATATTAAGGCAGCCTCGTGACCCCGGGAGATGCCGCAGATTTCAAGAGGGTCGGAGATCAACAGAAGGGGGGCAACTTCTTTCAGGCCCTCCCCCTCGCCCCCACCCTGGCCTGTTGCCCCTGTAGATGGCTTCTCTGCATGAAAAGTTTAGCTATCTAGCATCAGCAAGTGGAATCTCGATAGAAGAACCTCAACATCTTCATTTATTCAAAGAGGGATGGGGCGGGGCAGGTGGGGAGGGGGTGGTGCGGGACAAGGAAGAAAAAGAAACTCAAGCAGTTGAACCCCTATAGGTGGCACCAGCCAGTGCAAGTCCTGTTTTAGGAGACTCCAACTCTGCTGTGTTCTCTACACATTAATAAACATGTACTCAAAAAATATAGGTGTCTTTCCTAATCATGGAAGGATGGATGGATGGATGGATGGATGGATGGATGGATGGATGGATGCATGCATGCATGCATGCATGCATGAGTGAGAGAAAGACACAGACAAGGCATAATCTATGTCAAAACCCTATAAACTGGTGGCTCAAGAGCTCAGCACAAAGTGCAGTTGAACCAAATGGTAAGGGTCAGGAGTCACACACAGTGTGACTGTGTGCCTGCTCCATGCCCTGCCCTGTCTGGGTCCTGTAGAGCAAAGGGAAGGCATAAAGGAATGTCCTTGAGAGGATTAGCCACCTATACTTTGGAGAGACCCAGGAAAATATTCAACAAGCAGCCTTTAATAAAGTGATCCACGGTGATGTATGGATAAGAATGAGGGCATGAAAGGCTCTCAGGTTCCTGCCCATCTTTCCTCCCTCTTCTCCTACTTCTCTTCCATGAAAACACTCTCTTCAGATTGTACCCGAAATGCATGTATGCCATGCCATGTATGCAAATACATGCCATGTATTTGCATGGATTATTCCATCTTTTTGGAATGCTTTTCTCTTCTTCACCTGCTAAATTCTAGCCTTTTCAAGACCCATGACATCCATTCCTCTGTGAACCTTTCCTAGCCCACACAAACAGATGAAGGCTCTATGTGCAATCTCTGATACAGTAGCCCATGTACTGTTCCTCAAGCATTTATTGATACCCTGCTTCTCCCCTGCAGCTCCGAGCTCCTTGAGAAAATGACTGTGTTTACTCACTCATTCATCTCCATCAAGTACTGAGTTCACAGCTCAGTGCTGTACTGAGTGCTAGGGACACAAAGATGAACAAGATGTAGTTCTTACCAACAAACAGCTGATTCTAGGAGATGAAACAGGCCTATAAACAATCATAATACCATCTTAGAGTATCTGTTTTCCTGGTGTTTGGCACAGAACTTGACCTGTAAAACATGCTAAGCAAATGTTGGTGAAATGAATGAAGTTTCAATGAGACATGGAGATTTCACCTAGGAGATTCTGAAAACCCATAACACAAAAGTTGTGAGGCTGCTATCACATCTTTCTCTGTACCTTCTTTGTCTCCAACCCTCTCCACCTTCACTATCAAGGTCAAGTGTTTCAACAAAAGAACTAGAGTAATGTCTCCAGAAGGGTCAAAGGGTCTTAAGAAGGTAACAGCCTAAAACAATCTCAGATGACATGGAGCTGCTCGGTGACTTTTGGGAGCTCTCAGACCTGGTGGAGACCTCTATCCCAAGTCAAAATGCAACACTCACTCCAAACAGAAATCTCCCTAAAAGACATTAATTCACACTTTCGACGCGTTATGACCTCCCACTATGTGCCAAGCACTCTTAAAGACTTTAGAGGAATATAAAAATGGATCATATTTCATCTTCAATCTGCTCAGAATTCTCTTTGGGTGGGCAGTGTGGAGCAGCAGAAAAGTATGTTATTTGTTACAAGGGAGGCATGGATGGAAACAGCCTGCCTCCTGTATTCTGATTTTTTTCCTTTAGAGTCACCTGTCAAGAGTCTGAAAGGGAACTATTTTTAATAACAGTAATGACAATTTTTATATGTCATATATTTTTAAAAATCTTAAGTGCTTTGTATATTCTGTATCTCCTTTGTTAAGTGCCAAGTGCTACCTTCCCCCACCTCCTGCCCCTAGGAAGTCTCCAGAGGCCTCAATAGAGATCCCAATTGGGAAGCCTTTGCCAGGACAGTAATGACAGGTGTGCGTGTTTGTGTGTGCCTTTCTCTGACTTCATTCCAAAGCCAAATATATAAATGACTTTTAGATTGTCCCTTGTTTTGTATTATCCATGCCTCTGCCCTTCACTAGTGCGGATAATGGAGAGTTCACTGTACTGTGATTAATTATGCAGCCAGGGCTGAGAGCCAACAGTCACAAAGTGTTAGGAGTTTCAGACACTTCAAGAGGGACGAGGATTTTGTTTCTTTGCTGGTTTAATTGGTTAACTTTTATCTGGTATTGATTGATTGACCACTCTGTTCCAGATACTCTACCAAGCACTTTTATATACGTCATCTTGTTCAGGGCTCACAGCAACCCTATGTGGTGGGCACTATTGTCATCTCCATTTGATTTTTTGTGTGTGTGTAACTATACGTTTTAATAAGAAAATTAAAATTTGAAACTTTCAGTGAAAACATTATGGAAACAAAATTTAGAGGTCATATTTTTATAGTAAGGGAAAATTATAAGTTTCTCATCATTCACAATGCACCTAAACTATATACAGACACTTCAACCTTTTCAGTTTATCTTTAAAAATGCTAAAATAGAATTTATTTTAGGGTTGAATTTGAAATTATGCAGACTATTACATGCCCCCATTTCTGTAATTCATTAACTCTATAAAGAATTCATAAGTTATCCCCATTTTATAGCTGAGAAAACAGGGTCAGAAAAGGTATGTGACTCTCCCAAACTAATAATGGCTGGCAAATATTTTATAAAATATGATTAATGACTTGATTAGTAACTGATGTATTATCTAAGCATCACAAATATTAAATGCATATTCTCTTTTAGCCTAATTGCCCTAGTAATTTCTCTTTAATATCTTCAACATGGGATCCAAAACACTGCAGGATTCCCTGTGACGTTTTCCTGAGTCCATGGACAATTTAGTAAAACAACGAGTTCTGACCTTTCAGATCCATGCTCAATGCATAAATCTTAGAGGTTAGACCTGAGGCTGTGGCCCGGCACTTGGGTGGTGACAACATATCACATTGTAAGTTTCCATCTTTACATATTTTCCCCCTAAAGTAAAGGAGAAGAGGTACTAGCAAGCATGTAATATGTGCCAAGAGACTATACATGCATGGCCTCATTAATCATGGCAATCTAGAAAGGTTAACGCTATTATTCTCTTTTACACAGAGGGACCAGGGCCACAGAAAATAAAGTGTACACAAAGTCGCAGAGGTCAAAACTAGTTCTGTGGAGCTCCAAAGTTCATATTCCTTCCAGCTTTCTTGGAATTAAGCTTATGAACTATAAAACTACAGTATTAATAATACATTGTCAGGGACCTTGATAAGATGTTAGTCTGAAACTATGAGATGAGCTGTTTTCTCAGCTCTAAAATGGGGATAACTTATGAATTCTTTATAGAGTTAATGATAACTTATGAATTCTTTATAGAGTTAATGAATTACAGAAATGGGGGCTTGTAATAGTCTGCATGATTTCAAATTTAACCCTAAAATAAATTCTATTTTAGTTTTTTTTAATAAACTAAAAATGTTGAAGTGTCTGTATATTAGTTTAGGTGGCATTGTTAATGATGAGAAACTAATAACACATTTTTGGTCAAAGTATTTCCAGGCTATTATCCCTAAGACTAATGATGAATTTCAGTTCTTCTCTTGTGACTTATTCTCTGTTAGTTAAAACAAACAAATAACCCTTTGTAATGTTCACTCTGAGCCTAAACATTATTCACTTCTTATCTCCAACTCTATCTTTTTTTTTTTTTCTTTGTTTCTTAACTCTATTCTTGTTTCTACTATTTCCAGGTGTGGTCTTAAAACCATTCCATTGTTCCTATTTTCAAGCATAACATTTCCAGTTCCTCTGTAGAAGTTTTTCTCCAAATGATGTTTGAGTACCAATTTCGGTGTTTCACTTTCTGCCCACAAGATTATTTATATATATATGGCTGGGATCTTCCTATTACAGTTTCTTTTCCTTTTTAAAAAATGTCTTTCCCTACAACAAATTAGAAATACTTGGTCAGCATATACCATATTCTATAGCCCTTCATGGATTTGAGAAGCTCACCTCGCTAATTTATTTTTACATTTTAGCCAAAAAAGAATGTTCCAAAAGAAAACAGACTTCAAATAGAATTTATCATTTCAAAGCACAGTTCCATAACCAATTTGACTTCAGTTGTTTTATTATTCCAATTAATCTCTTTAAACCTCTCTAAAGAGTTGGCATTTACATTTTTCATTTCCATCATTACGAACATTCTTCTAATAATAATATTTCCTAATGCCTACACCATTTCTGGGTTTGATTCTGTGATACGTGGAAACGTTAATCAGCAACCTAAGCCTGAGTGTTCTTACAGATATCAGTGTCCCATTTTCTCTAAAATTAGCAATGTCACGCAAGCTTTCAGATGCTGTAATTACAACAGCAACAGAGCAGAAAAGCTCCCGACAGCCACCCAGGCTCCGGCAGCCTCAGAATCAGCCCACCCCATCTGGAAACATAAGCATTCCTTCCTCTCTTTCACCTCTGGCTTCTTGCTCCCTTCCGCTGGAGTCCTCTGCTCTAAAACCCCCAATGCAATCCAAGTTTTGTTTTCAAACTTGCCACTAGCTTCTGCCTAAATGTCCATGCATCTTAGTTTCCAGACCAACCTTGGCTCTTTGTCCAAGACCCCAGGTCACAAGACTCTCAGTCCTTAGGTGCATTGGCCAGGAAAAGGCCGTGCTAAATCTCATAGGAGGCAGAGAGGACAGCCGTCTGTACAGATGACGTGAGGAAGGCTGAAAAACATCCTTATCCTTAGACACTTGGCCCATTTCTCCTACATAGGACACCCATGTTGCTAACTCCTTGGTTCAAAGGCTGAGGTGTTGGGGATCTTGTCCTTCTGCCTTCTAGAGCTTCCCAGCGGGTGCTTGCAAAAATGTATGGCCTTTTCCCTGACCGAATATTGTCCTCCCATCTCTACCTCCTTTCCTTGGCAGGGAGCAATGCTGAATACCCAAGAAGAAACCATTTCCCTCCCTCCCTCCACTTGTTAGTTCTTTGATGAGAGCAATGTAGGGTGGCATACCCCTGTGTAACCTTCGACATGTATCTTGACTTCCCTTCAGGTACCTTCCACAAGAATGGAAACTTGGGTAAATGAAAGTGAGATGAGGTCAGATACCATGTCTTATTCAACAGTACACCCTGGCACCCAGCATAGAGCCTAAAGTAGCGTATGCACTTGATAAGTATTTGTTGAATGAATAAATAAACTGAACTGCATGCCTTTTATGATCTCCTTCTGAAATAGCATATGCATTTAGTAAATATTTGTTGAATGTAATGAATAAGTATATATGAAGACAATACTTATCTCAGTGAGTTTTGAAGGGATAGCGATAAAGATTAAATAAGATAATCTGCTTAATATAAATTGATTTCCCACTTTACATGGTGACTTCTAAGCAAAAAAACACATAGATAAGGTGAGTAAGAGAAAAATAAAAGGTTGAAACAAAACAAAAGATGTCAAAATGCTAAGGAATTTTTTTAAAAGCCCATGCAGCTGTTTTAAATGTCCACAAATTCCTTCATATTTCTTCCTTCAAAAGTGGAACCTAATTCCCTTCTTCCTGAGCAATCTGAACTTTGTGACTCATTCCTAAGGAATAAATACAGTTGGCTTTTGAACAACAGGAGTTTGAACTGTGAGGGTCCACTCATATGCAAATTTTCTTCCATCTCTGCCACACCTAAGACAGCAAGATTCACCCCCTTCTCTCTTGAAGACAATGAAGATAAAGACCTTTGTGATGATCTACTTTCACTTAATGAATAGTAAATACATTTTCTTTTTATTAGGATTTTCTTAATAACATTTGCTTTTCTCTACCTTATCATATTATAAGAATACAATTTATAACATATATGAAATATGTGTTAGTTGATTGTTTATGTTATCAATGAGGCTCTGGCCAAGAGTAGGCTATGGGTAGTTTGAGTTACATTTAGATTTTTGACTGCATGGCATAGGAGTTGACGTCCCTCACTCCTGTGTTGTTGAAGGGTCAACTGTAAAGTGGTGGTGACAGTGTTCAACTTTGGAGACGGCCATAAAAGCCTTCCTACTTGTCCTTATGGATCACTTGGACCTGGAAAGCTGCTGTCATGTCATGGAGAAAGGCTTACCTGATGAGGAACTGAGGCCTCCAACCAACAGTCAAAGAGGGACAAATTCCCTAGACTAACAGTCACACAAGTGAGCTCAAAAGTGAACCTCCAGCCCCGGGAAAGCATCCAGATGACTCCATCCTTGGCTGACAGCTGGTCTGCAAGATTATAAGGGACCGCAATCCAGGGCCACTCAACTAAACTGCTTTCAAATTCCTGACCCACAGACTCTGTGAGATAATGATCGTTTGTAGTTTTAAGACAATAAATTTTGGGATAATTCATCACACTGAAATAGACAACTTACAATAGCCCCATAAAACCTCTTGCCAAGAGGCCTATGCAGCACTCTTGGGCTCAGAACTACTTTGCTTCCTCTGGCAGATTCAGTCCTCTGTCTGTTCATGCCAGGTCTTGGGCAAGGAAGGATCGGCTGGCCCTCTTCCTGTGGGGTGAACCTCTTCTTGCAAAGTGGCCATCTCCTTTCAGTTTTTCTTGATTCCATTAGCAGCTCCAGTTTCCACTGCTATGTCAGCTATATATCCCTTGCCTCTGTTTTTGCCTCCATGGTAAAACTGAGGCAGAAATCAAAACATCCACAGGCCAAAGAGAAACTTAACTGTTCTTTGTTTAGCTTACATTTTGTTTTGTTTTTAAGATGTGAGCTATGATTTGAAAGTTGGAAGGATACTTTTTTTTTTTTGCTTCATTGATTTCTTTACCTTCATTTTCTGCTCTTCATCTTCATGTGTATTTACTTCTTAGGTGATTATAGCATTTATAACCACTTTATGGAGGTATAATTGACATGCCAAAAGCTGTAGATATTTAATGTATACAGTTTGATGTGTTTCGAGATAAGTATACATCCATGAAACCATCATCACTTTCAATATCATAAACATATCTATCAACTCCAAAAGTTTTCTCCCACCTGGAAGTGTACTTTTGATTTAACATGATTTAACATTGACTGACCATATGTAGTTAGTTATTCTCTCACCCAATAAAAATAATAGCAAAAGAAAATATAAAGAGATATCAGGCAACAAAGATTAAAATAACCAGAGGGGAGACAACAAGATACAAAAGATTTTAACAGACTTTTTTTTTTTTTTTTTTTTTTTTTTTTTGAGACGGAGTCTCGCTCTGTTGCCCAGGCTGGAGTGCAGTGGCCGGATCTCGGCTCACTGCAAGCTCTGCCTCCCGGGTTCACGCCATTCTCCTGCCTCAGCCTCCCCAGTAGCTGGGACTACAGGCGCCCGCCACCTCGCCGGGCTAGTTTTTTTTTGTATTTTTTTAGTAGAGACGGGGTTTCACCGTGTCAGCCAGAATGGTCTCGATCTCCTGACCTCGTGATCCGCCCGCCTCGGCCTCCCAAAGTGCTGGGATTACAGGCTTGAGCCACCGCGCCCGGCCTTAACAGACTTTTAGATGCAGGTAGAAGAGTGAGAACTGGCTTAGCAGAGTAGAAGAAGCCCAACTTAGGAGGCTCAATGGTACAATTCAATTGGATGATCCAATTAAGAGTAGATACAATTTTCCCTTAATATCCTTGGAAAAGCTGAGAGCTTCTGAATGTGAAGCTTTGTAAAGAAGACATGAGGTGCTGGATGCGGGGGCTCACGCCTGTAATCCCAGCACTTTGGGAGGCCAAGGTAGGTGGATCACGAGGTCAGGAGATCAAGACCATCCTGGCTAACATGATGAAACCCCATCTCTACTAAAAATACAAAAAAAAAAAAATTTAGCTGGGCGTGGTGGTGCGCACCTGTAGTCCCAGCTACTCAGGAGGCTGAGGCAGGAGACTTGCTTGAACCTGGGAGGTGAAGGTTGCAGTGAGCTGAGATCATGCCACTGCACTACAGCTTGGGCAACAGAGCAAGACTCTGTCTCAAATTAAAAAAAAAAAAAAAAAAAGAGAGAGAGAGAGAGAAGAAAAAAAGAAAAGGAAAAAAAGACATGAGCTATGTATTAGCGTTCTCCAGAGAAATAGAACCAATACAACGGATAGATTGATGGATAGAGATAGAGTGATCAATCGATCGATAGATAGATAGATAGATAGATAGATAGATAGATAGATAGATAGATAGATAGAGATGAATAATGGGAATTGGCACACACAGTTATGGAGGGTGAAGAAGTCCCATAATATGCTGTCTGCAAGATGGAGAACCAGGAGTGCTGATGTCCAGGGGCAGGAGAAAATGGATGTCTTCCATCTCTCAGCTCAAGAAGAGAGAGAAAACCCATACTTCCTTTGCCTTTTTATTCTATTTAGACCCTCAATGGATTGGATAATGCCTGCCCACATTGTTAAGGGCAGTCTTCCTTACTCAGTTTACTGATTCAGATGCTAATATCTGCTGGAGACAGCTTCACAGACATGTCCAAAAATAACATTTTATGAGTTACCTGGGCATCTCTTGGCCCTGTCAAGTTGACACATAAAATTAACCATCACAAGGTGTAAGACGGAAAACAAGGTAATTGATTGGATAGTTGTATATAGAATAGTGGAGCCTCTGCCCTCCAACATCCTGAGCAGCCAGGCAGCCAGCCTGCCCCGTCATTCCACACCGTTGGCAGGAGAGTCAGCCTTCTTTTTGAGGAAACTGAATCTGAGAATCTTCAGGCTTGGGAACACAATCTCAAGTTTGTTGTGGGAGACACTGAGACATAGGAGAAAATAAGAGAATTGAGGGAGAATCTGTCTACTAATGAATGTATTCTCAATACTTTTTCCTGCCCTGTTCAAAGAATTCCAGTAGCTTGGCTAATGAATAGAAGGCAGGAGATCGGGGGATAATTCTTAAAATAAACTGAATGATCCCATGGACAAAACATGTAAATAGGCCCCACCAGTGAAAATGTGACTTAATGCTTAACTGATCTTCAGAAGAGCCCATGAGTTAACAAGTCTCCCTATATACACAGAGCCTCCAACTAACTTTTAGTGCTCCACTCCTAAACTTCCACAGCCAACCAAGGATCACAAGTCATAAGATAAAAATCACCAAGAGAAAAGTCAAAGGCCAAAAGAAGAAGAAGAGGAAGAAGGAAGGAGGAGGAGGAGGAGGAGGAGGAGGAGGAGGAGCCTAAAGAAATAGAATACATGAATTAGAAAAAAACTTTAAGAGATGTAATCAACAACTTAGAAGAAGAAGAGAAAGTATGAAACAAGAAAAAATACTATATTAGTTTCCTATAGCTGCCTCAAAAAAATTATCAAAAATTGGGTAGCTTAAAACAAACAAAAAATTATTGTTTCACAGTTCAAGAGGCCATAAGTCTGAAACCAAGGTGTTAGTAGGGTATCTGGTGGAAGAAATTTCTAAGCAGCAAAGCATTCAAGATGTGACTTGGGTGCTGTTAAATGCATTCAGTTTATTTGTTTGTTTTGTTTTATTTTGTTTTGAGACGGAGTCTCACTCTGTTGCCCAGGCTGGAGTGCAGTGGCAAGATCTTGGCTCACTGCAAGCTCTACCTCCCAGGTTCACACCAGTCTCCTGTCTCAGCCTCCCGAGTAGTTGGCGGGTGGCACCCGCCACCACGCCCGGCTAACTTTTTTTGTATTTTTAGTAGACACGGGGTTTCACCGTGTTAGCCAGGATGGTCTCGATCTCCTGACCTCGTGATTCGCCTGCCTTGGCCTCCCAAAGTGCTGGGATTACAGGCGTGAGCCACCGCACCCAGCCAGATGCATTCAGTTTTACAAGGGAAGCAGAGCATAAAAATTTGGAAAATTTGCAGCCTGACAATGTGATACAAAAGAAAATCCCATTTTCTGAGTAGAAATTTAAACTGGCTGCAGAAATATGCATAAGTAATGAGAAGCCAAATGTTAATCCCCAAGACAATGGGAAAAATGCCTCCAGGGCATATCAGGGGTCTTCACAGCAGCCCCTCCCATCACAGACCTGGAACCCTAGGAGGAAAAAATGGTTTCATGGGCCAGGCCAAGGGTCCCTATGCTGTGTGCAGTTTAGGGACTTGGTGTCCTGCGTCCCAGCTGCTACAGCCATGACTAAAAGGGGCCAAGGTACAGCTCAGGTCATGGCTTCAGAGGGTGCAAGCCCCAAGGCTTGGAAGCTTCCATGTGGTGTTCTTTGTGGGTACACTGAAGTCAAGAATTGAGGTTTGGGAACCTCCACCTAGATTTCAGGGGATGTATGGAAACACCTGGATGTCCAGGCAGGAGTTTGCTACAGGGGTGGGGCTCTCACGGAGAATCTCTGCTAGGGTAGTGCAGAAGGAAAATGTGGGATTGGAGCTCCCACACAGAGTCCCTATGGGGGCACCACCTAGTGGAGCTGTGAGAAGAGGACCACCATCCTCCAGACCCCAGAATGGTAGATTCACTGACTGCTCGCACCATGTGCCTGAAAAAGCCACACTCAACATCAGCCCATGAGAGCAGTTGTGAGGAAGGCTGTGTCCTGCAGAGCCACAGGAGTGAAGCTGCTCAAGGCCATGGGAACTCACCTCTTGCATCAGCATGACCCGGATGCAAAACATGGAGTCAAAGGAAATCATTTTGGAACTTAAAGATTTGACTGCTCAGCTGGATATTGGACTTGCATGGGGCCTGTAGCCCCTGTGTTTTGACCAAGTTCTCCCATTTGGAATGGCTGTCTACCCAATGCCTGTACCCACATCCTAGATCCCCATTGTATCTAGGAAGTAAGTAACGTGCTTTTGATTTTACAGGCTCGTAGGCAGAAGTGACTTGCCTTGTCTCAGATGAAACATAGGAGTGTGGACTTTTGAGTTAATGCTGAAATGAGTTAAGGCTTTGGAGTACTATTGGGAAGGTATGACAAATTTTGAAATGTGAAGACATGAGATTTGGGAAGGGCAGGGTTTGGCTGTGTCCCTACCCAAATCTCATCTTGAATTGTAACTCCCACAATTCCCATGTGTCATGGGAGGAATCCAGTGGGAGGTGATCGAATTATGGACAAGGGTTTTTCCTGTGCTGTTCATGTGATAGTGAGTGAAGGAATCTCATGAGGCCATATGGTTTTAAAAATGGGAGTTTCCCATCACAAACTCCCTGCCTGTTGCCAGCCATGTAAGACGTGACTTGCTCCTCTTGCTCCTCCTTGCCTTCCACCATGCTTGTGAGGCCTCCCCAGCCATGTGGAACTGTAAGTCCATTAAATCTCCTTTTCTTTCCAGTCTCAGGCATGTCTTTATCAGTAGCATGAAAACAGACTAATACAGCCCCTAACTAGCCTCCCTGTAGCACTAGGGCAGGTGAATAAGTTGGAGACTTTGGGGACATACAGATTTTAAGTACGTTCAGCTGCTGGCATGGGGCTCTGAAGGGTTGCTGGGGCACACCTTTGTGGAAGGCTGCCTCCTATTCCTAGTGCCAGTTTCTGTGATCGCTGATGGGCAGCAGGACTGACAGTAGGAAAGAAGAGCTGGACACAGGGAGGGAACAGCGTGTGGAACAAGGATCCACTGACACTTCTGAATCTGTCCCCACCACTCACTTCCTCTAATCATGGTGACATCCAGCACGTGATGGCTGCTGTTTCATGTCCACCTCTCAATCTTACATGGATTCTCTGGGCTGGCTGTAACTCCAAACCATACAGGGAAAGAGATTTAGAAAAACATAGTTTCAATGTAACCAAGGAGACCAGTAGAAAATCACAGTAGAAAATCAACACCATGGAACCACTCATGGAATAGGATTCTAGAAAACACAGTTCTGAGTTAAGCAAGCTGATACAGTACAAAACCACCTAAAGAGATGAGGAAATAATGCAGACAAAGTGGAACAAAAGTGTAAAGAGAAAAGAGAGCAAAGTTAAAAGTTTAAGATTTAGTCCAAGAGGCCCAATATTCAAATGATAGAAATGCTTGGAAAAAAAGAATAAACTAGCAGAAATAAAATTATCAAAGCAATTAAGAAAATGCTTCAGAAGGGAGGAGAATTATCCTCCAAGTTGGTAGGCTCATCTGGTATTCATGATGAAAGGTTCATTGGGTATGAAGTGCAATGAATACAAGAGAATCAAGGCACATAACTGAAATTTTGAAACACCATAAGCAAACATAAGATACCAAAAGTCTATAGGAAAACAGCATAGTAGGTCACATAGGAGAGACTGAGAATCCAAAATAACAATATTGGAGATTCAAAGATAATTGAACAATGCCTTCAATATTCTAAGAATAATTATTTTGAATTTTCAGTCTAGGATTCTATGCTTAGTAAAAATAATCAACTTTATAGAGAGAATAAAGTCATTTTTAGATAAGTAAGACAAAAAAATGTACTTCTTATGTACCCTTTCTGGGAAAGCTACTAGAGTATATACTCTGGAAAAACCAAACAGGGAGAAAAATGTAACGGAATACAGGAATTCAATGCTGGAAAGTAGCAAAGGAAAATCTCAGGATGACAATTATGTATCAGATCTAAGAAGTGATTCATTCAGACCAGAACAGAAGTCCACTGTCTTCAAGGAAACAGTGGAATCAACACATTGACATTTTAGAAAGTAATGGTGTATTTTTGAGAGAGCTATTGGAAACTTTGGGGGAAAATAAAATAAAAAGCCAGGGAAATAAAATCATAAAGCAATTGTTAATTCCAGGAAAGATGAAAAATGAAAGTTTGAAAAAGAAAATGCAATCTAGTAAAATACCTAGTCCATTAATTTTTTTGTATAGTGGTGATGCAAATTTTGTATAGTGGTGATACAAATTTTGACTATCAAATTTAAAATTCGGGCATAATAATATTGAGATGACATAAAAGTGAAAGTGGGAATGGAAGTTCTTGTAACTGTAATAATAGAGTATTATTGCTATGTATATAGGATTATTTTCTTAATTTCTTTTTCAGATATCTCATTGTTAGTGTGTAGAAACCCTACCAATTTTTGTAAGTTGATTTTTTTATCCTGCAACTTTACTAAATTTATGTATTGGTTCTAATAGTGTTTTGGGTATACTCTTTAATGTAAGATTATGTCATCACCAAACAGTGACAGTTTCACTTCCTGTTTTTATTTGGATGGCTTTTATTTCTTTCCCTTGTCTTTTAGCTCTGGCAAGGACTTCCAATACTATGTTGAGAAGTGGTGAGAATAGGCATACTTACTTTGTTCCAGATCTTAGAGGAAAAGCTTTCAACTTTTCACCTTTGAGTATGTTAGGTAGCCCCATATATGGGCTTCTCATATATGACCTTTATTATGTTGAGGTGCATTCCTTCTATACCTAATTTTTGAGAAATTTTATTATGAAATTATGTTGAATTTTGTCAGTGGCTTTCTCTGCATCTATTGAGATGATCATATGGTTTTGTCTCTTATTAATATGGTGAATCGCATTTATTGATTTGCATTTCTTGAGCCACTCTTGCTCAAGGGATAAATCAGACTTGATCATGGTGAACGATCCTTTTAATGTACTGTTGAATAAGGTTTGCTAGTATTTTCTTGAGGATTTTGCATCTATGTTCATCAGTGATATTGGCCTGTAGTTTTCTTTTCCTGTGTCTTTGTCTGGGTTTGGTATCAGAGTAAGTCTAGCCTTTTAAAATGGACTTAGAAGTATTTCCTCCTCTTCAATTTTTTGGAAGAGTTTGAGAATAATTTTTGGTATTAGTTCCTTAAATATTTTTTAAATTTCATCTGTGAGGTCACCTTTTCCTGGGCTTTTCTCTGATGGGAGACTTTAATTCTCATTGAATGTCTTTACTCATTATGGTCTGTTCAGATTTCTAATTTCTTCATGATTCAGTCTTAGTAGGTTATATGTTTCTAGGAATTTATTAGTTCCTTCTAGGTCAACATCTGTAATCATCAGAGAAATGCAAATTAAAACCACAATGAGCTATCATGTTACACCTGTTAGACTGGCTATTATCCAAAAGATGAAAGATAACAAGTGTTGGCAAGGATGTGGAGTAAAGGGAACCCTGTACACTGTTGGTGGGAATGTAAATTAGTACAGCCATTTTAGAAAACAGTGTGAAGGCTCCTCAAAACACTAAAAAAAGAATTACCATATGATTCAGCAGTCCCACTTCTGGGTATATAGTCAAAGAAATTGAAATCATCTGGTTTGAGTCCGTGTTTGGTTAAAAAAAAAAAAAAGGAAAATAAAATAAATTGAAATCAGTATGTCCAAAAGCTGTCTTCTCTCCCATGTTCCTTGGAGCGTTATTCACAATAGCCAAGATATGGTAACAACTGAAGTGCCCACCAATAGATGAATTGAT
Organism: Macaca nemestrina; assembly: GCF_043159975.1. Taxonomy (NCBI): domain Eukaryota; kingdom Metazoa; phylum Chordata; class Mammalia; order Primates; family Cercopithecidae; genus Macaca; species Macaca nemestrina. Next base: position 12,849,460 of record NC_092135.1, read on the forward strand.
TAAAAAAGTTAGTATATATGTATATACATATACATATATATACTAAATATATATATACTATATATATACACACACACACCCACAAATGGAATAGTATTCAGCCTTTAAAAAGCAGGAATCATGTCATTTGCAATAGCATGAATGAACCTAGAAGACATTATGCTAGGTGAGATAAACCAAACACAGAAAGACAAATACCACATGATCTCGTATATAAGTGTAATCTAAAAACATCCAACTCACAGAAGCAGAGACCAGAATACTGATTATCAGAGACAAAGAGGAGGGTGGGTGGACAGGAAAAGAAGAGATGTTAGTCAAAGAGAACAAAGTTTTGGTTAGGCAGGAAAAATCAGTTCTGTGGATCTATTATCCAGCATAGTGACTACAGTTAGTAATATTGCACTGTATATATCAAAATAGCTAAAAGAGTGGATTTTTAAATGTTCTTGCCACAAATAAATAATAAATATTTGAGGTGATGGATGTGTTAGTCTAATCTGATCATTTCACTATGTATATACACATATCAAAACACCGCTTTCTACTTCATAAATATATGTAATAATTTGTTGTCAATAAAAAATGAAATAAAACTTAAGAAAGGAGTGGCCAGATTATGTCAAAAACTGATAAACTGACCCTGTCAAGAAACAGGGTAAAGGCCAAAATAAATAATTATACAAGTTACTGGTGGTGGGGAAGAGGGTGGCAGGATTGTGCTATGTTTTTATCATGAACTTTTAATACTATTAGAGTTCTTTTTTAACATGCATACATATTAACTTAGTAAAAATATTTTAATAGAAGATTCACATAAAAATCTGTATTTCTGATTTCTCTTTGAAAAACAGAAGAACTGATATCACACACCTGCCTTCCAGAAGGCAGTAATTTCTGAACCCGAGTAAGGGCAGGTACCTTTCAGTTTACCCCAGTCCCCACCACTCCCATATGTCTGTCTATTTGCTGTCCAGGCTTGTAGTGGTCTGATTTGGGGCCTGTTAATGTAGAGTATGAGGGTGTCCCTGTAAAGTTATGCAAGAAGGAGGAAAGGAAGAATCTAGAGAAATGAAGCAGACTCTGCCTGCAAGGCCAGGCAGGACATATAACATGGGAATCTTGAGGCACTACCAGGAGAGGAAAGTGTCACTGGCCAGACAGTCAAAGAGTCAGAGAGGGCTGAGGGTGAAGTGCATCTGAGAAGGAAAGCAAGGTCCTCCCTAGCGGGCAGAATGGAGAGTGAAAAGTGAAAAGCAATGGGTACATGTGAGTAACAGGATGCTGAGAAAACCAGCAGCAGGTCTGGAGGAGAGCTGAAGCTTGGCAAGGTCGGGGGGTCCAGGAGGCAGGCTGTGATCCAGAAGAGAGTGCTGAGATCTGTCCCCATTGGCTGCTGCCCCGCATTTCAAGTCAGAGCACCCTACTTAATGGCCAAGCTACACAATGATCAATTGTGTCCAGACCCTGGATGCTCCTGTGGAAAAGTAGCTCCAAGAAATGACCAGCTTTTATTTTTATGTAATCTTCATTTATAGTCCACATTTTTCTTCACCGAGAGGTAGAAGGCAGAGATCTGAATAACATCCCAGATGTCTGAAGCATGCAAGGCATTCTCCAGCCTTGAGAATTGCTTAGAAGGAGAGGCACTGGGTGGGCCTCTCAGACCAGATGTCCTGGGAGGCCCCAGGTGATCATCTCAGCCTTATCCAAAGCTCTCTGGGAGCCAGGGTCTGCTTTAAAGCATCTTCTCCTCTGAAAGTGATGTCGAGGCATCATTTTCTGCTCTTGGCAGCAGCACAAACCTTTCACTTAGACCTGATGTACTGTGTGAAAACAGGAGTTTGCAGGCCATTTATCCCCAGGCCTGTCAGCCAGGAGAGAGGCATTTCCCTCAGGAAACATCAAGAGGAAAGTCATATGTTCAGTTCACCAAATAGTACCAAGTCCCCAGGCCTGAGCCCTTCTGACCAGAGTTAGCTTGTTCCTTCTGTGAAACGGGCTGGTGTATTCTTCTCTGTCCCTTGACATAACCAAATTCACATAAGTCAATACAGCTGTGGGACACATGGACATACTGAACCTAATTACCTACAGAATCTCCTGCTTTGTTTTCACAATAGGAGAGAGACTAACCATGCTGCAAAAAAAGACATCAGGCTTCAACAGGTCTGAGGGCAATAGGGGGATGCCATCATGCCCTGAGTACTCAGCATACTGAGTACTTTTACAGAGATTTTGGGGGAAAACATTGCTCAGAGAATATTGCAATATGTATTTTTTCCAGATGTGAGGGTGAGCTGGCTCCAACATCTGCCACCCAATACATATTTGCAATGCTTTATGGGACTTTTTGTTTACAAGCCTGATCTTCCCCGTTGGACGGCCAGTCCCTCATGGGCCAAAACCATGTCTCATACTGAACATATGGGGAGCAATCAAAGTTCATAGAATAAATGGGCCGTGCTTACTAATTGATTTATTAAGTGTAGCAAGGGTCAACATTTCTGGGGGAAAATACTCAGTGTGCATTCCCATTTAGAGAATCCTGGGACATTGGGGAAAGGATCTGAAGTCATCCTTCTATCCCACCCTCGGCCTCCTGGGAGAAATGACAGAGGATCTGGAGATGCTAAATTTGGATTCCAAGAATGAAATTTAGTTAAAATTTAAAAATGGAGAGGGGGACAATGGAAGGAAGGAAATGATTGAGTCCCTACTGAATACCAGCCACTGTACTGGACACTTTGGATTCTGAAATCCGTATTATCATTTCTGTTTACAGATGAGGAGAGAGAGGCTGAGACAATTATGTCTCCTTAGTGAAGAGAGCAGCAGTGACAATCAGCACTGGCCTCTCCTTACCAGTGGCAAGCTCATCCTTAGTCTCTTCTTTCTGCCAATGGTGCTGTCCATCGAAGCTTAGGTTAGGACCACCATGGTGAGTAGCAAAAGCTAGGAAGGTGACGCTAACTATAAGAACGATCTATGCAAATGTGGCACATATATACCATGGAATACTATGCAGCCATAAAAAAGGATGAGTTCGTGTCCTTTGTAGGGACATGGATGCAGCTGGAAACCATCATTCTCAGCAAACTATCGCAAGAACAGAAAACCAAACACCGCATGTTCTCACTCATAGGTGGGAACTGAACAATGAGATCACTTGGACACAAGAAGGGGAACATCACACACCGGGGCCTATTGTGGGGAGGGGGGAGCAGGGAGGGATGGCATTGGGAGTTTTACCTGATGTAAATGACGAGTTGATGGGTGCTGACGAGTTGACGGGTGCAGCACACCAACATGGCACATGTATGCATATGTAACAAACCTGCACATTGTGCACATGTACCCTAGAACTTAAAGTGTAATAAAAATAAAATTAAAAAAATAAAATAAAGAAAGAAAGAAAAAAAATGAAACATTTCATTAAAAAAAAAAAAGAACGATCTATGCACTGCTGTGTGACACACTTAGAGATCTGGGGGAGAAAATAAAGAAGGGCTTGGATGCCCTGGAAAGACACTGGTGGGGGCACCTTAAGTAAAAAACAATTAGGCTTATTATCCACACCCTTAATTGTGCCCCAAAACTGCTGTGACATAAAAGAGCAAAGGTCTACACACACAGACATGAACACATACATAGCCCATTATCAAATACAAGCATCCCCTTTCTGAGAATGGCATTCTTTTCACATGAGCACCCGGTTCAGAAGATATCTGTTCAGAAGACATCCAAAGACACCCGGTTCAGAAGACATCTGTGTTACCATTAGAAAGTAAATAGACTCTAGCCTGGTTCCTTGATTGGCCCTGATGTTCAACTACACCACACATTTTCTTCCATCCATATTCAGTCAGAAATCTTCCTGAGTATTCTGGGCAAAAGTATCCAGAGACCTTCCCAAACCTCCACATTTGTGATGGTAGAAATTTTATCTAGGCTGTTGGCTTTATTTTGAATCACATTTTCAACATGAGCCACATGTTTTCTGTACAAAGCCCCAATCAAATGTTCACCACTTTACATCTGAAACTAAAACTACATTCCTCACAAAACACCATTTCTCACAAAACAACAACAACAACAACAACAAACAACTGAGTTTGCTTTTTCTGCTTCACAAGAATTCCATGTCGGGATAAGTAGAGAGCTACAAAGTCCTATTGCACTGAGTGCTCAGTGTATAGTTGGGTCATTCACTAACTGCAAACAGTGATGGATTCAAATCTGCATCTCAGGACAATTATAAATCCCTTCATGTCATAGACCTTCCAGGACATCTCCTTCTCCTACTAATATAATAATCAAAACAGCTGATGTTAAACATGGTTCCTTTCAAGGGTTCACATCAGAGGCTGCAAACTGGCAGCCCATAAGTTAGGTCCATCCCACTGACATATATACATATAGACAGACTCTTACTCTTGTAGCCTAGGCTGAAGTGCAGTGGTGCGATCTGGACTCACGGCAATCTTCACCTCCAGGGTTAAAGCAATTCTCCTGCCTCAGCCTCCCAAGTAGCTGGGACTACAGGTGCACGCCACCACACCCAGCTAATTGTTTGTATTTTTAGTAGAGACTGGTTTCACCATATTAGCTAGGGTGGTCTTGATCTCCTGACCTCGTGATCTGCCCCCATTGGCCTCCCAAAGTGTTGGGATTGCAGGCATGAGCCAACACACCTGGCCCCCACTGACATATTTTATTTGGCCAACACAGCATTTGAAAACATTGGCTTATTTCCTGACTCTTGAAGGCTTTCCCATAAATTATCTGGATTTCTGGCTTCTCTTGAAAAGTTGGAGGATCTAGATCTACTGCTTGGCACCAATTAGCTGGAGGAGTGAAGTGGTAACTGTCAGTTTAGGTGAATTATACTTTGAGATCCGTGGTCCTATTGTCCTACAGCCAGCCCATTCCCTACTGTCTTGCAGCCAGCCCACTTCTTTCATTTAGCCAGCCCTCCTAGCACTGGTGGGTTTTTAAGATTTTGACCCCTGTTCTATGTAGTTTATCTAGAGTTTTCCTGGACATGATATACATATGCCCAGTTCTACTCTGAACTCCAGACTCATATATGCAGCTATGATATATGACAGCTACTTGATATGTCTATTCAACTGTCTCATACCCACCCAACATGTCCAAAGTAGAGCTCCTCATTCCTTTTCTACCCGCTCCCCAGAAAACCCATACCACCCTAGTGTTTTACATCTTAGCAAAGAAACATGAACACCAACTTAGTTGGTGAGGCAGAAATCTGACTCATCTTTCATTACTTCTTCTGCCTCAGCTCTCACATATAATCTGTCAACTCTTTTTTCAATTTTACCTCCAAATTGTATCTCAAATCTGTGCACTTCTCTCCATCCCCACCATCGCCTAAAAGGACCAAGTCACCATCCTTTCTCATCAGAATTTTTAGAATAGTCTCCTAATATCTTGCTACCCAAAGTGTCATCCACAGTCACCTGTATAAATATCACTAGGAGCTTGTAGAAATTCAGAATGTTGGTCCCCACTCCATATCCTCCGAAAAAGAATTGGAATTCTAACAAGATTTCTCAGGTAAGAAGCTCTGAGATAACAGTGCTAATTTTCCTCCCACCTGCCTATTTTTTACCACCCAATAAAATGATCCTTTAAAATGAAAGTTCAATCACTTCATTTCTATATTGTTTTTAAAAACTTGTATTGGTATTTTGTGACATTAAAGTTATATCCAAATTATTTACAATGGCCAACAAGGTCCTGGATGGCCCAGCTCTTGCAATTTCTGCGATCTCTTCCTATACTACTCTTATCCTAGTATTCCACTGCCAACACTTGAATATCTAATGGACATGTCACACATAACATGTCCAAACCAGAATGCTCTGTTTCCCCCCATCTACTTCTCTACTTTTCCCCATCTCAATAAATGGTGCCACCATTCACCCTATTACTCAGGCCCACATTTCCACATACTTGTGTTAAACCCAACAGCAAGTTCTGCTGGCTCCACCTTTGAAGTATGTCATGACTCCAAGCCTTTCTTCCAACCTCCCACCCTAGTCCAAGCCTCCAGTCCCTTTCCCTGAGCGTCCCACAGAAAGCTCCTCACTCATCCTGTGTCCACTTTGGCCTTTCTATGGTTTTTTTCCCACATTGCTTCTGGAATCCTGTGTTTAATCAGATTGAGTCACTCCCTGCTTAAAGCCCTCAAAGGCTCTCCGTCACACCCAAGCTAAAATCAAATCCCTGGCCCACAAGTTGCCAGCTGTGAAATCTGTCCTTACCCTGCATGTTTGATCTCATCTTCTACCACCTTCACCTCCCACACCAGGCCCTGGTCACATGACCTTCTTGCAGTCCTCACACATGGCAACCTCATTCTTGGCCAGGCTCTCTGCACTGTTGTGCCACTGGTTATGGGCTCTTCCCTGTATCTTCAGGTGGCTCACTATGACTTTTAGGTGTCCACTTCAAGTTGTCTTCCCAAAGCAGCCTTCCCTTCATCCCTTTTAGAAATAGGATCACTGCTTTCTCACTCTTTCTGTACTCAGCTTTATATGTCTTCATAATACTTACCTTGTTTATACTTACCTTTGTCTCCCTGAATGGAATAAATGCTGCCTAAGGACAGGGATCAGCACAACCCCAGCTCACACATAAGGTTGCCAGATTTAGCAAGTAAAAATATAGGATGCCCAGTTAGATTTGAAGTTCAGTTAATCAACAAATAACTTTTTAGTATAACTATGCTTGTGCAATAATTTTTTACTTCTGACCAACACAGTATTTTAGAACATTAGAATGCTGGCGTGGTTCTCAATACTAGAGGGGCAATTGTAAGTTGGAGTATGAATTTAAAGTCTGAGTATTATACTTAAAAATTATGCTATTGATCTGAAATTCAAATTTATGTTTTCCGGAAATCCTAATAGAATATTGCCTGGAATTTCACACATCTTCAAAACATTTTTGTGAAATATATGAATATAGAAATAAAAGAATAATTAAAGGCTCAGACTTTTAAAATTGGTTGTGTTGAATGGTCAGGAAGTGCTTTTCAACCTCTGGGAAAAACTCTCTAGGTATTCTGGACAAGAACACTGCTCTAATTAATGTTTATTATAGGGGATCATCTTTGGGAAATCCATTTTGCCTGTATTTATACTTCCCTTTTCGCAGCAAATTACTGGTTAAATAAAGTCTGATACTCTGATCTGAGATGGCAAGAACTGTTAAAATTTGAAAAGCAATTTTAAAAGATAGACTAGCACAGTAACACCATGCATTTGGAATAGTGACAAGGTGTTTTTGCATACATTTCTTCATGTGACCCCCCTAAGCAGCTCTAAAGAGGAGGCAGAGCAAGCTGGTTAGTCTCATTTTACATATTCCAAGAGGCTACATTATTTGTTCAAGATTGCATAGCTTGGAACTGATAAAGCAATACTTTGAATGTAGATTTTCTAACTCCAAGTCCAACATGCTTTCCACCGTATCAAGTTCCCTTCATAAATATGAATTGCAACTGCATTCACCAAGCAGAGACTCTTACTTAGGCTACAGAAGAATCACGTGTGTAAACAGAGGTATTATCCACTATCTTGGTAACGGCCCTTTCTGGCTATGGACATCAGCCAATCCTTGGTCCTTGGCTAGGAAGGCTGTGGGATAAAGTGAGGCATCCTTTTAAATGTTTTGTGTCATTTGTCTTTTCAATGTAAAAGACAATCATTTTAATGTTCTATCAGCTTCAAATACATTTTATTTCAAGTAGTTGGCTCCACAACAAACCAAGAAACTGAAGACAGAGTCTAAATTTGGGCTTCAAAATCTGTTTCCAAGTATTAATTTTGAGTGGAAACAATTTTGGTTGAGTTTGGAGATTATATATATCCCCCAAGAGTGTTTCAGCTCTTGGCCGCCTGTCTCTAAGTTTCACTCTGGTTTCAACCTAGGGGGTTGTTAGATTAGAAGTAGACAGCATTGGCATGTGGTTACTCTGAATGCCTGTAACCGTCTTTAAAACATGATCTAGAAATGTTGATATTATAAATGACCATTTTTCCAAAATAAGGTTTGCAAGACTTGAAAGTGAAGTCGGATGCCAGAAAGTCTTCGAAGGAGGATTTTCAGTCAGTGATATCCGGTTACCTATTTTATAACAAAGAATAAAAAAAACTCTTGGGGCAGCAATTCATACACTTTTGGATCTAAAACAATGGGCTCAGTGGGGACCCTGGATTTATAACTCTTTGGAGGAACTAACTTTACCCACCCGTGCAGGAGTCATGGATAATTTTAGAAAGACAGGCAACTGAAAAAAATTCCTCAGCTATTAAGGGGCACCAAAGTCAGTTACAGTGAGGTGGTGTTTCATTTGGAATAACACAGTAAGAGAAACCATGCCTGCAAAACCCTACGGTAATAATATACCAAGAGAGATTATTTAAGGAAAAATTAAAGTAGACTTTTAGGTCAGTTATGACTCCCCTAGCTAGCAGTTCAAATCCAAGCCCATCTCCATGAAAATATTATCGTTGAAAATCATGATTGTTTTAAGAAAACACTGTGTGTAGAGGGCCTGTGTGTGAGCATAAACTCAGCCAGTTTGTGGAAGGAAAGAACCCCATTACTGCTGTGTGTAGCCCACAACTCCATGTCTATTGCATCCTAGTCTCATACTGCTTTCTCCTAAGGCTTACAAGAGTCTCAGCACTTAATGGAATGGGCACTGTGCAGCCTGTAAGATAAGGTCATTTCTGAAGTCAGCTGCTCAGGATGGAACGAGAGGGAGAGGAAGCAGGATTAGGATGCTGAATTGAGGCTAGAATGGATGGGGTTTTATCCTTCTAAAAAAGGCCAGAACTGGTAGGAGCAAAGGTTAAAACTCAGGATGCTGAAGCCATATAGCAGTCCAAATAGACAGCGTGAAAATGGATATTGGAAAGAGGGCCAAAGGGTCAGAAATTGGCAGAGAGATAACAGAGTGGAGTACGAGGACCAGGACATAACTGCAAACATGCATCATCAGCAAACAGAGCTGAAATCATTTCTTATATCAAGTTCCTTGGGAAACAGACTGAGAAGGCAAAATGCATTCAGCAGGTTTATTAGGGAGTGAGGGAAGTGGTGCTGGGAAGAGGGAAGAGTTGAACTTTGATACACTCTCAGCAGGCCTCAGCTGATTCCAGGAGGAGTTCAGGAGCTCGGATGCCTTTTCAGAGTTGCTCCTTCTTGGGGCAAGGGGGTCAGGCCTTTCTAACCACCATGGACTGATGAATCATTGGATGCCAGTTGACCCCAGCAAGAGACTATGATCTTGGATGCTGCCAAGACTCCCGGCAGCTGAGAATATGAGCACTTCCATCCTTAACAGAGGTCTGGGTGGCCCACTGCAGCGGCAGAGTACACTCTTGGTCTAATTCTTGGTCCAGTTCAGTTGATCATCAGTGATGAAAGTATGTGTATGGTTGGTCTGGTTTTAGGACACAAAGCAAGGTAAATATCCTCAGCAGAAATGGAAAATTCCACAGAGAAACTGAACTATCTGGGTAACTGCGGGAGCATGCGCAGTCTCTAATGCTATCTTTTGGGATCCCTAACCCATTATTTCAACTAAAGAAGCCTAACTGAACCACCTCCACTAAATATAATCAAGCTAAAAACAATTATAAATATTTTATTGCAGTTAAAATGATACCATTGATTATTGTCCAACACAGAGAAGAATAACTAGTAAAATAACTAATCAAGATCCTTTTCCTATGTCTTGATTTCAGATGTAAATTCCAGGAAGTTATCAGTTGAGAACAGGGCCCTAAAGGACCTGTGTATCAAACTTCACACATATTTATGGAAATGCAAATTAGTTGCATATCCTCATGACAACAGAGGCCTTAACTAGGCAGAATGCTTTCTTTAAAGCAATTTTTTAAAATAAGTTTTCACAACAAAACTGTAATTCTTTTTAAAATTGCAAATATCATCTCCTACACTCTTACATCATCTCTCTCAGTTTGTTCTACTTTCCTCCCCAGCATTTATCCCCTACTAATATGTTACACTGTGTATTTATTCATTGCCTGTGTTGCTCATCTGGAATTACAAGCTTCATGAAGGTAGACATTTGTTGATGTATGCCACTAATGTGCCCCAAACATTGCCTGATACACAGTTGGCACTCAGCTAATATACTTCAGATTAAAAAAAGAAAACATGCAATTGTTCCCTCTTCCCCAGGGTGTCCTGCCCATTATTTTATCTTCTACCAGATGCGTGTTTGCTCTCAGCTCAATCTCTGAAAGAGAGTTCATTACATTCTCTCTAGCTCATCTTCATGGCAGAGGGATCTGGAATTCCCAGTTCTAAAGCCTACAACACAGTATTAAGACAGTCTGGCACAGCTCTGATGTGCCCAGACTATCCACTCAAGTCTTGTTCTTCCACTGCAGTTGTCTTCCAACCCAAGCTTTTAGTGCATGCTCAACCACTTTCGGGTCTGGTGTCCTTCTGGGCTGTGCAGGGAGCGTGATGTCTTCCATATGTGCTGTCTCCTCAGACTCCTCACTTCCACTCTTAGTACTATTTTTCTAATCCCCCCATTTCTGATAAGTCAAAGCTACCAGATCTCCTTGCCTTAACCTAGAAAATCTTACTGAGTGGAAGATGCTCCTTTGCACCCCTTTGAGCAGAGGTGCAAAATCTTTCCAGATAGCTCAGAGGCAATATAAATTCTTCTTTCATCAAATGTCTCCACTTAGGACAACCCAGTCCATTCTTGAGGAAAAGAAAATTCAACAGTATTCCAAACCAGATGGTATGCCATAGAAAGAAAAAACTTTTTAGCCACTGCAAGCTATGTTTCTATTCATCATTCTTCTTCATTGTTAAGGACTCACTCTGTGGAATTGATAGCTAGCAGCAAGGTTTTACTTCTCAACAATCTACATGGAAACCATTCAGAAACTCTAGATGACAACAAAACTGTTGGGTTATTAAATACTGACCCTCCTTCTTCCTTGCCTGCCTTCCTTCCTTCCTTCCTTCCTCCTTTCTTCCTTCTTTCCTTCCTTCTTTCCTTGAGAGGAAATATTCTTTTACAGTTACAATAAATGCTGGCTTGGTGAGGTGAAGGCTAATAGACTTGTCTATCGTACTTTGTGTTAATATGTGTGTGTGTTTATAGTCAGCTACTCACAAGTGGAAAGAAATGCTGCTTTTCATGGAATTTTTTTTTTTCTTATTTTCTTGATTTGGCAGGTCAGTCAAATCAAAATAGGAAGAGAACTCCTTTCCCATCCCCCAGCCCCCGGTATTGCTGAGAGAATAATATTTCAGGCATAAGCTAAAGCAAAACTGGCTTAAAGGTATTTAAAGGCATGGAAAAACGATTTGAGAATTTGCAGTTACACTAGGGTTTACAATTTTACTACAAAAGATAAACATTTGTTTAAGTCAACCTGTATTCCTAGTGCGAAGGTATGCATATGGGAAAACGTTGACAATGCAAACAAGGCCAAGAGGTGTGAAATTTAAGCACATTATCACTCACTGTCAGATGCTAATGACTCTCATCAAGGTAGAAGAGATTGGTTTAAACGCAAAAATGATTATCCTTGGCAATAGAAGCACAAGAGAGACCTTAGCCAATTATTTGGGTTCTTGTTTTTCCTGACAGTACTCCTCATTAGTTCTTGGCTGTGATGCACAGAGAAGAGTGGGGATTCATGTGCCCCCTATGGACGAATGCTGTTCAAGCAGTATTTCTATCCAAAGCATAGTTCTTTCCCAACATATATGAACACAAACAACATGGGAAATGATAACATTTTGTGAAAGTCCTGACCTGGTGGAAATGTATAATTCCAAACACCTACCAAAAAGTAGAAATAGGTGTAACTCATTTATGAAGGATTTTCTGGAAATGTCTTATATATAAAATTATATTATCTTTAACCAACCAAAAGATCCGGATGGGAAGAGGTGACATTAATGCTATTGATTAAAGTACGTTTCTTTTCTTTAAAAAAAAAAAAAAAAAAAAAAAAGATCAAGAAGGTTAAACTAATTTACTCCTAGTATTTATTATCTGTGGAGTTGTTCAGGTAATGAGTACAATAAAATTGAATGCACTGTCATCTTTATTGGGATGAAGGTTACATTCATAAGCTCTGCTTGTTTTAATAGGTTTATTGTACAGTTGTAGACATGTGCTATTGCATTGGGATGGATATGCTTTGAATATTTTTCTAATTGTGGATAGTATAAAAGTCATTTTCTGTTAGATTGCACAAATCCATTACATTACGAGAAGGATACATTATTGTAACAGGATTAATGTGCAACACATAAACATAATCAGTAATATTCTGTTTGATAAATTATCTCATTTTAATCGGAATGTAAAGAGATTTCTGGATAGTTCTTTCTTTGATTTACATAATTGTATTACAGACAGGCAAATTGCATTATATTCTTCATTAACAATAGATGGTTTATATAACTATTGTATTTTTGAAGGCACTGCTCTTACATTCATCCTGCAATTTGTCATTTTCTGACATTGCTGGGGAGCTTAGCTGGGAGAGAACAGAACCTAAAAAAGATTACTTGATTTTCGCTGAGTCCAGTAATATCTTGGCATCCGATTGCACTGTGGTTATGCTATTGTTTGTTTTAACAAATTGCAACCTAGTGGCAAAGAACTTCTTTTAAAAATCTTCTAATGTGAGGACAATTCAGCCCTTATAGATTTCCACAGCGAAATGTCAGCCCTTCTAACAAACTCCACGTATAAAAACGTGAATTAAAATTAAATTAGAACCATACAGTTGATTTTATGTTTTCACTCAAAGGGAACTTCCCTTTCCTCTCTCCAGCCCAGACAAAAGCTAACAAGTTGCCTGATGCTCCGAATATTCTTCAGAGACACATGGTGTTTACAGTCACTCAGTGGTGATTATACAGCAACTCCTTCTTAGTGCTCAGCTAACGACAGCTGTCAGCAGCCCTTTAAAAGTGCAGCACAGCAATGCGGCGTTTGGGTGGGTCTGAAATCCTTGGCTTTCAGGGCTAAAAGAGACCCGTTCTATGATACCGTCTCAGGCTGGGGGCCCTGCCCTCCTCATGTCCCCACTGGGATGCTGAGGAGACAGCGCTGGAGCAGATACCACACATGTGCCCAGTTTCCCAGTCCATGGCCATCCCCAGCCCAAGGCCTGTCACTCAGTAAGGGCAACAGGCTTGTGTTGAAAACATGAACAGATGAATGGAGACATGGATTCCATCAAAAACCTCAGAATCTCTGGATGAAAAACTGAAAAAAAAAAAAAAGCTATCACACTCAATGCAAATTTTACTTCCTACCACTGCCTCCCCTAAATTGAAACTATGAGACCCTATTACAACCCCTTAATAATTCTCTTTTCCTTTACCTGTGCTTGGAACTGAAAAACTCCCAAAGCACCTTGATCTGTACTTTATTTGAATCTCACAACAGCCCCATTACATGGGCAGAACCAAGTCACAGGTGCTGAAGAAAGGATGAAGGCTTACAAAAGCCCTTCCTTATTGCCCTCACCACCCCTCCTGCCCCACTGGGAGCTAATGTCTGTCCTCTGTGTATCATCTCCCTCCCTATACCCCCCACCCATTCTTCACTCCCCACCTGCTTGGCCCCCTGCCTGCTGACCAGTGCCTGCAACTCTCCCTCTGTCTTCATGCCTGCCCTCTATTCTAATCTATTGCCCAGGCTGGAGTGCAATGGCACAATTTCAGCTCTCTGCAACCTCTGCCTGCTGGGCTCAAGCGATCTGACCCCCTCAGCCTCTCAAGTAGCTAGACCATAGGTGTGTGCCACCACACCCGGCTAATTTTTGTTTTTTTTTTTTTTTTGGTAGAGATGGGGTTTCATCATGTTGCCCAGGCTGGTCTAGAATTCCTAAGCTCAAGCAACCTGCCCGCCTCAGCCTCCCAAGTGCTAAGTATATGCTACTCTAAAAAGTGATCCTCCATCTAGTTTTTGAGTCCCTGGAAGCTACATCTTTATTGGCTTATTTATTTTAGCCCGTAGGCCTTTTTTTCATCTACATATCAAATACCAACAGGGTGATGGTTCAAGGGTAGATTCAAGGGACAGGTACTCACACTTACAGGAACCCCTGCTCCCCCCAGCTCTCAGACTCCAAGGCTCAGAGCCTCCTGAATCAGACTCCTCCTACCCCCATGGTGGAGGCTGCAGTCTCCCCTGGAATTTAACTTCTATTTGTATTCTCCTCCTCACCTCTCTGACAGGTATGGATGTTCCAGTCATTTCCAGGGGCTCCTAACCCCCAGGAAATTAATTCAGCTGGTGCCATCATGCTGGAGGGAGCAGATGTGCCCTCCACATGCCCAGTGTTGTATACTTCCTTCAGCTCTGGCCTTGTCCTTCCTCAAACCTGATTGTCAAATAGTCATAATCTCTATGGAAAATTGCCTGTGAGCTTTTCAATGGAGTCATGGCAGGAACTCTGCTAATCTGAGCTCTCAGCTGAGTGCAGGCTGAGTTGTCTGCAGGGATTCAGGCATTAATAGGTATGTGTGGGGACCCTGGAGTCATGCTCCAATGCCAAGGAGGCTTTCTGCACAGACACAACTGGAAGAAGAGGAAAGAGAGAGAGAGAGAGATGGGGATAATGCCCATCTTCTGACCAGTCATATGAGGAGAAGAGCCGGAGGCAGAAGAAGATGCTCTCGGGGAAGCAAGGCCAGAGTAGCCCGGAGAGGCTCACACAGGTGCATTCTCGGCATGGACTGTGGGAGCTCCACCGCACTGGGAACTGGAGGCTAACACCTCTGTGGTTTGGGAGCTTAGGAGCTCCAGGAAATAGCAAAGTTCTAGGCTATTGATCTAGGAGATCAATTTTCCCTTGGGGGCCCCGCAATCAGTGCCAGAGGCAAGCATCCATCCTCAGGAGGTATGCAGGCACAGGACCTTTGTGAAAACTCCCAGAGGTTCATTAATGAAGACTTGTAAGTGCCCAGAGATGCCCAGAAATAATGAGAGTGGAGGTGGCTTAGGACTGCATGCAGCAGCACTGAGGAGAGCTTGGACTTCCCGTAATAATGGAGCATACATAAGGGCTAATGAGAAGGCCTGGGGAAAATTAGATTTTCTTCATGGATCACTTACTTGAATTAGAAGTCAGATAAATTGGGGCCCTCTTGGCCAGTTGTGGCCCTCCAAAATTAAGAAGCATTGGAAATTCTTTCTAGCAGATTCTTCTTGAAGGACAGCCTCCTCACCGATGGAATAAAACAAAAACCAAGGTCACAGTTGCGAGCTCTCGTAACACCCATTGAGATAATTTTTGACATGAGTGATAACTAACTTTGCATCAACAGACCTGCCCTCTGGTGGCTTACAAGTAAAGAAGAGAAACTGGCTCACAAAACCATTATAGAATGGATGCAAAGGTATTTGATGTATTAGGCATCCAACTGTGTGATGATAACAGCTTAAATATAGTGGGTGCTTCAGATAAGCTGCACTCTCTGCATTATTCCTGCAGGGGCTAAGGGAAATTTTCCCCATGGCCATCTGAAGCCTTGCTGGAAAACCAATGTGCAAAAGG
This sequence comes from Macaca nemestrina, assembly GCF_043159975.1. Taxonomy (NCBI): domain Eukaryota; kingdom Metazoa; phylum Chordata; class Mammalia; order Primates; family Cercopithecidae; genus Macaca; species Macaca nemestrina. The sequence continues at coordinate 12,865,080 of NC_092135.1, forward strand.
CAGATTAATTGGCAAAAAAAGTCATACAGATGTATGAATAGGTATACAGGAGCCTTCAGAACAAAGGTCCAAAGATACAAGGGAAATTGTCCATTTAAATGCTTAAGTTCAACAAAGTATGGACAGTCATGTAGAAATCTGATTGCATAAAAATAGTATGATCTAATGGCAATAGACTGAGAGGGAAAATCCAGTAAGGCCTGTCTGTCTAGGTTCTCTAGACCTCTCTGAGCATGAATTCCTTCCTTCTGGGTATGGGGCAGAGTCCTCTCTGGAATGGGTGTCCTATGGCCCACAGTCAAATGAGGAGGTCAGATTATTTCTTTATGGCCAGTTTTTATACAGAAAGGTGAAGGGAAAATTGAGTAATATTTTTAGGTTTTTTATGGCTGGCTTTGGGGAAGAAGTGTTCTGGTTTTCATGACCCATTCTGGGGAAAGAGGGATTCTAAGGCTAGCTTCGGGGAGGAATGGGACGGGAGGAGAGACAGGAGGGCAGGAGATCAGAGAAACATTTTTGCTGCTGAGGCCTTCATTTTAAGGTACTGCTTTCTGAGCCCCAACAGACCCATTTTATAGCTGTGCAAATGCGAGTAAGGAGAGGTAGGGACTCTCAGCTGGGAGGTGTGACCTTGGGTGGTGTGGCTCCAGGGTCTGTGCCCCTCACCCCGTGTTCTGCCCACCTCCACCCACTCAGTGCTTTATGCTATGCTGATTCAACGAGGGAGGTCAGGGTGAGCTGGAGCAGCTGAGGAAGGCTTGAAAGACCAGGGCTGAGAGGCACACAGGCACAGTTCAGGAAAGAAAACCAGTGAAAGCCAAGGCCCAGAGGGAAGGAGTGAGCATGTGTCCCTTTTTTGAGCCTTTCCCGCAAGCACTGAAGGTCAAGGACTAAAGCCCGTCTGTCCCACCTGATTTTTCTAAGGTGACCTAGCAAGTTAGTGGAGAAATCTTGACTCCTGGTACAGATTGGGGTGTGCCCCCAATCTGTCAGAGCCGCTTCCTGCCCACTGCCCCATCCAATTGTTCGAATATCACTTGTGTTATCAAATGGTAGAAAGTCAGATATCCGGACATTTTCTCTGGGTAATCTCACCCGACTCTCTTATTTTAGAGTTCCCAAATGCCCCTGTGCTGACACATCAGTCCCTGCTATTTCCTTTGCCTGGATGTTGTCTTCCCACATGCTGTCTACCTAGAAAACTCCTCACTCATTAAACCAACTCCTGAGACCCACAGCTCTGTGACCCCTTCCCTCTTCTGGCAGTGGAGGCAATGGCCCCTCTTCAGTCCCTCACTGCTTGTCACACTGTAGTCACACTGTGGTGACTATTCACCCACCCGCCACCGCTTCTGGGCCCACAGATGAGATGGTGCCCCTCTCTGGATCTCCCGTGCCTGACATGGGATCTGGTCCTGAGCAGGTGCTGGAAACACATGCCTGCCAAAGGAAGAATGGAAAGAAGGAAGGAAGGAGTCGGGCATCCCACTTACAGAGTGGGGAGAACAGAGACAGAGCTGAACAATGGCCCCAGATACCCAGGTCCTAATCTCTGGAACCTCTGGATATTCCCCTCCATGGTGACAGAAACTTTGTAGATGTGATTGCATTAAGGATGTCAAGACGGGGAGGTGATCCTGACTTATCCAACTGGGTCCTAAATGCAATCACAAATGTCCTTAGAAGAGGGAGGTAGAGAGACACTGGGAACATAACAGGAAGAAGAAGATGTGATGATAGAAACAAGAGGAGCGAGCAAAGGCTGTTAGTCCAGGAATTAGAGTAATCTGGAGAAGCCTGAAAAGACAAGAAACAGGGCCGGGCGCGGCTGCTCACACTTTTAATCCCAGCACTTTGGGAAGCTGAGGCAGGCAGATCATGAAGTCAAGAGATCAAGACCATCCTGGCCAACATGGTGAAATTCCATCTCTGCTAAAAATACAAAAATTAGCTGGGCGTGGTGGCGTTCGCCTGTAGGAGAAGAATTGCTGAGGCAGGAGAATTGCTTGAGGCAGGAGAATCGCTTGAACTTGGGAGGCAGAGGTTGCAGTTAGCCGAGATGGTGCCACTGCACTCCAGTCTGGCGACAAAGTGAGACTCTGTCTCAAATAAAAAAAAAAAAAAGAAAGAAAGAAAAGAAAAGAAAAAAAGAAACAGACCAACCGCAAGAGCCTCCAGAGGAAGCACAGCCCTGCTGGCACCTTGATTTTAGCTCATGAAAACCCATTTCAGACTTCTGGCCTCCAGTACTGCAAGAGAATAAATGTGTGTTGTTGTAAGCCACCAAGTTTGTGGTAATTTGTTACAGCAGCAACAGGAAGCTAATACAATATTTTTTATTATACCCTCTGCATGATTAGTGCTGGGCTCCCAGAATGCATACTGTAATCACTCCCACATCGCACATCCTATGTCTGGCCTGAAAACCCTAGGAGCCATGTCCTGTCTTCTTCTTTGTGCACACTATTCCTTGTGGCCAGCTCTGGGTCACCTCTGGCTCATTTGCATATTGTAATCTGTCCCTGCCGAGATAGTCCCAAAAGAGTCAATTTTCCAGAGCCCATGCAGGAGCTGAGGCGTCTCCTTTAGGCTTCTTATGAAACCCAAGTGCAGGGCCAGAGAGTGAGAAGCAGGCCAGCTTGCTGCACTGTACTACCAGCAGGAATGCAAAGCTCAAAACATGTAGCTGAGGCTCTCTGGGCTCGCTGCGAGTGCAGCTGGCAACCACAGGCATGTCTGCATGGAGGGCAAGCTGCAGCCAATGGCCAGTTAAAAAGGGAGAGGTTATTTTTTATGGGACTAGCCTTATACAGAACTTAATAGGGGAGGTCATATGAAGGCCTCCAGAAAGCTCTACTTCTTCCAGTTCTCTCCCCAGTCATGTTTATTCATGCAATAGATACTGATTGGACACCTTCTAGGCATTAGGCATCAGACTAGGAATTAGAAATAATAGAAAAATAAAATTGTAGTCTACTAGAAACCCAGGGTCTAGAAAGGAAGATATATATTGTGAGCATATATTGCAAGCAAAATGACAAGACACACACACTTGTGTGCACACACACATGAACACATGCATATATACATATGCATATACATGCACAATGTGCACACACAAGGGGCTAAGTGCTTTAGGGGATAAAAGTACAAGTATTAATGGAATTCAAAGTAAGGAGAGGCTGATTTTGTCCTTAGTGGAGGGGACACTTAAGTCAAACGTTAAAGGGTGAAAAGGGCTTTCAAGGTGAAAAACAGAGACGCAGATTCACGGAGGGGAAGAGCATGTACAAAGGCACAAGAGGGTGAAAGGGCACGACGTGTTTTGGAAAAGCCATGAAGTTCCATGTGGCCAAGATTCCAGAGCTCAGGTATGAGAAGGCCTGAGAGAAGATGGGACCCCATGTTAAAAGTCCCCTAAAAATGGATTCATTTCCTGGCTTTTCCTTTTACTAGTGGTATAAATTTGGGCAAGTTTATTAATCTCTCTTTGTCTCCATTTCCCTATTAAATAAACATAATAATATCATCGTTCACATGTGGTATTGTGAGGCTAGATGATTTTACATATGTACAGGGCTTAGCATAGCGGGAGAATCCCACCCCCGATATTCAAATTCCTGCAACATTAGCACAGTTCCTGGCTAGTAGAAAGTGGTTGTTAAGTGTTGGCTGTTATTCTCATGAGAGATTGTATACTTTGTCATGACAGAAGTTACACTCATCCTAGAGCTCTATTCTGTAACAGATGCTCTGCTGGATTTCTTACAAGGGACATCTCATTTAATCTTTGACTCTAAGAGGTTGGTGTCATTATTTCCATTTTTGTAGGTGAGGAAATTAAGACTAAGAGAGATGAAGGGTCTTGTCCAGGGTCACACAAATATGGCATGAAAAACTGTGAGCAGAAAATATTTCTCTCGTCAAATGAGTGTGGTCACACCCATTTGTGCACCATAGGACTATGCCCTGGATGTGGGCACTGGGGACCACAGGGACTTTCTAAGTAGAAAAGCAAAGTTTCAGATTTGTTTTTTTGAGAGAACCCCCTAAAAATACAACCAGATAACAAATATGAAAAATACTCAAATTACAGATAATCAAAGAAATACGATGCTATTTTTTAAAAGAAAAATACCCAGTGCTAGTGAAGGTATGAAGGTATGATACATTAGGCAGTTTCTTCTGTGATTTATGGAAAAGCAAGTCAGCACGACCCTTTTGCAAGATAATTTTGTGTTGTGTTCTAACCTTTAAAACATCCGGATGTTTTAAACCTATCATGCTGCAGCTGAGACTTGATCCTTTGAAAAGAATTAAAAATTTGGGAGAGCTTTACGTGTAATAAATGAAAAGTAAGACTAATAATAATAACAAGGAAATTATGATACTACCATATTATTGATGCTTTTGAAATAATCTTAAGTAAAAATAATCATGAAAAGCATTGGTTGCGGTGAATGCAGTACCATCTGAAACACATAAAAATATGTGCAGGGGAACTTCCAGGCAAACACAGTAATGGGCTGGGAGTGTGACGTGCCCCAAAGGGAAAATGCTGCCCTTCGCCACTGTCCCCACTCTCTTCCCTTGCCCTGTATATCTATTTCCTTTGGCTATTCCTGAGTTGTACTCTTCATCATAAACTGGAAAACATTTTTTTAAAAAATATGTGCATGAAAAAAGACCAGAAAGAATTACCTAAAACATTGATGGTGGTAGTTTTTGAGTAATCAGATTCTTTTCTTTTACCCATTTTTTAGTGTTTTAAAGATATTCCACATCATACATATATTACCTTTATAACCAGAAATAAATAATTATCTCAAAGTGGAGAATAACTTTATAGCAGATGTTTACTTATTTGGGCAAAGAGAATCATTTCCAAAAATGCTAACAAAATCTATAAACTTCCGGCATGTAAAGCAGATAAAAAGACAGCAGTTCTGGATCAAGTAGGCATGAGGATCCCCAAAGCTTTGTCCCTCAGCTCAATATCATGTCTGTGGAAGCGAGAGGCATCCAGGGCAAAGTATAAAAACCAGTGGTAAGCCGAGCATGGTGGCAGCCACCCACAGTCCCAGTAACTCAGGAGGCTGATGTGGGAGGATCACCTGAGCCTGGGAGGATAAGTCTGCAGTCAGCCGAGATCATCCTGCCACTGCACTCCAGTCTAGTCAACAGAGTGAGACACTGTCCAAAAAAAAAAAAAAAAAAAAAAAAAAAGCAGTAGTGAAGGCAGGTCCCCAGTTTTGTAGCCAGCTCATCCCCTTTCCAGGAAGGCTCAGGTGTCTGTTCCTGTCTCTGGGGTCTTTGACTAAGGTGAGTGGGCTCCTTAGGCATGAACACCCACTGGGTGTACAGACCAGGACATAATTTAGCAGCTACAGAGCCAATGACCAGTGCCAGGGGCTACAGTGACATCCCCAGGAAGCAGCCACCTCACGGGGACATCACCCTGCCACCCCACACACCAACTGTCCCCTAGGAGTCAGACACTGAATATGCTTATAATGACCCTAAAATCACTGGTTGCAGCCCCAGGAGCTTAAGACTCTAACACTATAGTAATCCTGGACCTGTGACTTCTGACTATGATGCTGACTGCTGTAAGCTTCTGGCTGTGCAACTGGTTTTTGGTAACATCCCAAGGTTCAGATCAGCGGGGCTTTTGAAAACTCTAAATTTTATTCCAAAACCTGTTCGGAGACCTTTCCTGGCCTTTCTTTTATATTCCGTTCCGTCACTGGTTGACTACTGCTCCCTCCTTCTCTAAATGTGAGACAAACATTTTTACTCTAGGGGTACCACTTAACTTGTAAGGAACAAAAATAAGATTGCTGCTTTTCTCACCACCCATTTGACTCATATTACAGTAAATGCTTTTCGAAACAGAATTAGTCAAGATAACAGTTTTCCTTCAGCAATAGCGTTTCCACAGCAGGCCACGCATGAGGTCTGCTCAGCCTTGTGAATTTTCTATCAGTTCTGGGAGTTACACATTTTAACCCAAATAAATATATTTGGCTCAATATCAAATGAAAAAAAAAATCATCCTTAAGCTTTTCTTCCCTTTCTCTTTTTCTGCAGGAGCCAATTAACTCCACGTATGTGCCCCATAAATTGGGGCATTAGCTAGATGCAAAACTCCAAATCCCCTATACCCTAGGTGAATTTAATCTCAGGGAACTCAAATAATTAAACACAAACGGAGGTATTAACTCTGACGCAAGTAGGAAGTTCAAAAATATTTAGCCAATCTGGGGATTGCAGATGCAACCTGCACCTGACACCAAGCTGCATAATGTCCCCAAAACTGATTCACTGTGCTCTTCCAATGGGCTGCCCTAAAGCTGCCTGTCTTTTCCTACCAAGGGTTACAGTGGGCTTCATGGTACCAATGGGCTTGGGGCAAACCCATCTTTGGGACAAGAGAAACAAGTCAAAAATCACATCTTTCTTGGGAAGCCCAATTAAGTGAAACTATATTTAGAAACAAATATGCATTTTCTCCCTCTCACGCTTTCAGTTGCTTCTTTACAGCATCAACTACCAGATGATCCTGAATACCACTCACCCATCCATCCTATCTAATCCCTGCTGAAAAAGTCTTCAGGATGTCCCAAAACTTATATAGTTGGTCTACACTTCTTAGCCTGGAATTTGAGCCTTTAGCTGATAATAAACCTTAACGCTATGATAAAAGTAGCTGGCACTTACTAAAGCATCTCCTGTGCCAGGTACCTTATCAATATTATCTTATGTAACGTTAACCTTATAGAACCTCAGGAGGAAGGTTTTTTGATTTTTGTTTTCCTAAGGGAGAAACAAATCTAATGTGGTAAATAACCTGACCTAGTGAGTGGTGGGGGCTGAACTTAAACCCAGGCTATCTGACTCCTGAATCTTCCCTTGTCACCTTTCAGCTGTTGGGTTGGAGCTTACGGATGGACAGTTCAGGTTCCAGGCAGAAGAGCGGGAATCGGGACATTGTGTCTTCTCCATCAGCCATGAGCGAGCACAGAGCACAATGCAAGTGAAATGTAGTCTTTCATTTTATCAAGCAATGAGCATAATTAGGAAACAATGAGGAATGACAACTAATAATGAACCTCTTTTCTTCCTAATTAAAATTTAACGATTGTATTTCTTCTATTATTGCCCAGAGCAGCAGTGTATGGTGTGTGTTAACAAGATCCTTACTGGGCTCAAATGGCGGCTTGAGTTCTCATATGACTTGGCACAGTCCTGCCCACACATGCCAAGAATGTACTTGCTTTGCAGGTGGCTGCCATTCTGCCCTCATGTCCTGGTGGCAAGAGGGAAAATAAACCTGGATGGGTAGAATGGGGTCAGATTGAGGAGAGTTTTCCTGGGAGAAATTATTGGTAAGTACGATAATTCCACAGACACAGGGGGAAAGGACAGGCTTTGGGGACGAAGCTGGGTGCAAATTTCAACTCAGTCAACTGCTTGCCATGTGACCGTGGACAAGCTCATTTGCCTCTAGGAGTCAGTTTCTTCACTGGTGAGTGGGAAGAAAGTGCGTCCAGTGGCACTGTTGCAAGCCTTCAATGAGACACGGGTGCCAGACAGTCACCATGGTGAGCAGGGGAGTGTTATACGCATCTGTCATACGTGGTTGCCCAAAACCTCTGGAACACTCCATTTGCATTCGGATTGTTCCCTGAATGTGAAACCTAGCTTCCCATCAGAGATTCCCCAGAACCACATTTTCCAGCTTCACTGCCATTAGAAGGCAAATGTGATTTAATTTTACTGATCAGATGCCCCTGCAGTAAGCTTTGATTTGGAGCAGTTATGGGGGGAGGATGAGGCGGGACGTGGCCCTCTATTTTGCTGGCAGAGGGTGGCAGCATGGCTGGAGAGGGGACAGCTAAGGTGCCAACTTCCTGGTGGCTGCAGAGGAGGCAGCTGCTTGGCAGGCCAGTTCTGCAGTGGGCACTGGGAGTTCCTCTTGAATGCCCTGCCTAGAATCTATTTCTTCTGTCCTCCCAGTAGTTCTGTGCATTTTCTCTACCTGTAAATATATCACTTCCTGCTAAAACTGGCTAGAGTGGCCTGTGTTACCTGCCATATAGAGCCTGACCCATAGAGGGAGCGAACTGGCCACTTCATCTAAGTGCTGGCAGAGGTAAGTGTTGACACAATGACTCTGTCAAGAGGCTGCTGTGATAACCCAAGAAGGAAGGACAAGACCAGAGAACTCCAACAGGTACTTATTTCTAGGAGTCTACCACCTACATGTCCCCTGAATCTCCCTCTACTCTCCATCCCATTGACAGCCCCTTGGGCTGCATCCATAGTCCTTCCCCAAGACAGTCACAGTAGCCCTCGGCGAATCTGCCTGTCTCAGCATCACGTCCTCACCAGCAGCTAGGGTGAGCTTTCAAAAGCAGCAGTCATCACACATCCCCTGCTTAAACATTTCCTGGCGCTTCCTTCGTCTTTAGGACAAAGTCAGAATTTCTTATCATGGCCTACTAGAAGCTTCATGAGCTGCAACATCCTCCCCTCCCTCTCTCCCACCCACCTTCCCTTCTGACACAGTGCTTTAATCCATGCTTCACTTCTAGAAGATCTTCCCCTTTCCCTACTCCACAGGCTTTGAAGATCCTCAGTCAGTACCTCTGCCTTTCCTCTTTTTGTGCCTGGTGAACTCCACTTCGCTTCCTCGGGCAGCCTCCACTGTCCCTGGGCTCAGCTAGGCCTGCCCAAGTACTCAATTCTCCCCTTTCGTAGCTCCCAAGCTCCTTTCAGGGAGTGCTCGTTTGGCGTCTGTCCACAGAAGACTAGCGCTCCCTGTCTATCGTGTATGTTGTTCACCACATGCCCTCAGTCTGGAGGGGGACATGACTCAGTTAGTGCACGTGATGTGATGAGTTTCATTTCAGAGCTAAAATAGTTTGGAAGTGAATGAACCTTCTCCATGATTGTCCTCTACCCATCTACCAATGGAAGGAAAGGATGAACAACCCTGGGGGTGATAAGTCTCCAGGTGGAAGAAGCTTTGGCTCCCTGAATGCCTATGTTGAAGCCTGCCTGTCAAATACCCACACTGAATTGATAAGACATAAGCCAAGAATAAACTTGTATTATATTAAAACACTGAGTATTTGGGTAGCCAGCTTTACTCTAACTAACATGGCCCTGCTGGAGTCTTGAGGAGAACATGGAGTCTGTCCCCTACACAACTGCATTCTCAACACTGAGCACACTTTCTGACCCAGAGTAATGGCCCCATAAGCATAGGTTGCATGAATGACAGAGAAAGAAATCCACAGGCCAAAGGAACAGATAGTACTATAGCTGGGGGATGCAGGCATGGCAGAAACCAAACTAATTCAAATACCAGGAGGGTTTAAGAAGAGAAAGGAGCACGTCTGTTAGTGGAGCCCATCAAAGACAGTGAAAGGACAGCCGTGCTGGTGCATGAAATACAGGGCCAGAGAGGAGACAAGCTATCGCATTTTTCGTCCAGCCACCACTCGCACGTCAAAGTCTCATTTCTTTCTCCCAACACGAGTTATACATCCAGGCGGAGTTCCTGGCATGATCCTCCAGAGAGAGGAAAACAGTGCACGTATTTTTCTCTCCATCATAAATACCTGAGTGACTTGATGGCTCAATTGAAAGCACTGAAGTGTAGGGACAATTTCCTCTTTCAATGCCTGTATATACATCTGCTTATGTGTGTATTTATAGTGTGCATATGTGTGTGTAGAATGAAGCTCGGCTCAGTAAAACTAAACTGATCTCAAATATACAATGTGGTCACGTTTCCTGGAAGGGAAATAATAAACCCTTCTCAGGATTATAAAATTTTAGAGCTGGAAGGAACCTTAGAAACTATCCAATTCAGACCCCTCATTTTACAGTTGGGGAAACTGAGGCCAGGAAAGCCAAAAGCCTTGCTCCAGACTTAGCAGTTGCCTGGTACAGAGTCAGAGCTGGTCTCCAGCTTCCCACTCCAGAGACCTTTCCACTTTCTTAGGGTGTAAGATTTTGTCTGTAGGCTAGGGAAGATTAATAAGACTAGTATTCTTCTGCCTACTGTTGAAGGCTTTAGATTTTAAAGGATGGCTCGCAAGTGACCTCAGGACCTGGCCATGTAAGGGTCTGTCTCTACTGGTCAGCAGGATGTCCAGCAGCCACTGGTCTTGATCTTGTATCCACGTCCCAAGTGCCTTTGTTCTAGGTCCTTTCCCTGTGTCCCTCTAAATTGTGCTTAACCCCACTGTAACCCCTCATGGAAGATAATGGTTACCATTTCTTAAGCCCTGTGGTGTGTTCCAGAAACTGTGGCAAGTACTTTACATAAATTATTGCCCACAGTCCTAACCACAACACTGGCAGGTAAGTGTGCTGTGCCTGATTCTACAGTTGAAAATACGGAGGCTCAGAGAGTCTAAGTAATTTACACAAGATCACACAGTCAAGGGGACAGAGCCACGATTTGAACTCTAGCCCGTCTGGTGGCAGGGCCCATATTTCTACCTTGCCACAGTGACACTGCCTCTCCAACAGAAGAACTGAGAATAAAACGAGGTTGAAAGGACAGATGCAAAAATCATCCGGAACATGCCAAGACTAGGAGGTGTGCATTTTGGTGAGATGTCCTCATTCAGTGCTGACAAGACATCAGACACTCACTTCTGTACGTCCCTCCCCAGGTGGTGCATGAGCTCCAGTAGCTGCCTCTCCTACTTGCCTTCCACATCTCCAACCTGGTGGGACTCTACCATTGGCAGATCCACCAGACCAGGCTAGCCGCAGAGACCATAACGTTCCCATGTGAAACGCTGAAACTGGGAGTTTTTACATGGAGTTTATGGTCAGCAGTTTTCCCTAGAAATCATCTATACATCTGCACCTTCCACCCAGGCCTTTTCTTCTCATGCTTCGTGCTACCTGAACGTGAAACGAGGTGGACTCATTTTAATTTCCTGCCATAGAATGCATAGCACGGTGTCTAGGAAGAAAAGAGAGAGTGGTATATACATATACGTGGTACATATATATGCATGTAGATGTAATGTTTTCTCCCTATATATATGTCATCTATATGAAATGAATAATATATATTTAATTATTTATTTCAATGTTGTCTAGAAAAAATAATTTTCAAAATACCAGTAGGCTGGAGAAGTCCTTGTTCTCTTCCCACCATGATTTTTAGTCCCAGGCAGCAGAAATCTTGGGTCAAATAGGAGCTTTGTCTTCCCAAGGCCCATAATGCTTACAATTCTGAAGCTTTGGTCCCTTGAGAAATGACTCCTCTCCTGCAAGCTCCCCATAAACCCAATGCCTTTGATTAAAGCCGACCTCCTCATCCAGACTTCTGTACTCCCAACTGACCCAACTTCTCTGGTTTTCCAGATTTTTGATGAGTGATGTTTGCATCTTGCAATCATCTGCACACATGTACTGAGATGTTGGCAGTCTTCCAAATAGCTTTTAGAGATCAGTAGGTTGCAAAAATATCATTTGGCTGGTAAACTGCTCACAGAACAAGCTACATTTCCCAGAGTCCTCTCCTTCAACCCTACCCATCACTATCCACCCCTGCCTCCTTTTCTTTTCTCCACCTCACTAGACACAATGATACCTAGCACCAGCTTGGAGACTGCATCTTTTCCTGCATGAGTATGCAGTGTACACACACACACACACACACACACACGCTGATTTCCATGCACTTATAAGGAGAGGGAGAAGAGCAAAGGCCACATTCATTTCTGTCTCCTGATCCTCATAGCTTTATTCAGGCCAAGGGAAAACAAAAGAGAAAACACTCAGGAATTTTTTTTAACCCTAGTCAAGTGTTTGTGTCCTCCACAGCTGCACATGTCACTGGCGAGAACACGCGTTGGGATCCTCAGAAGGTTGTTAGGAAGAATGAATGAATGATCACGTAGAAAGCAGCCTGAACACACGGTGCTGCCTAGATGCTTCCTCCTCCAGGCACACTGCTAATGCACAACAAGTGGGCTTTGGACCCTAAGTCTGACTTGACCAGAAAGCATATAATGCAGGCAGCCTATCCTCATGCAGGAGAAATATCTCAGTGACAGGAGCTCCACGGTTCATACCCTGAAAGCACCTTTAATGCCTGATGCTTATACAAACAGCCACCATTTATTGAGTGATATCTACTCATGCAAGGTAAGGTGCCAGGAGCTTTGTACACATTATTTCTCAGCTTCCCAAACCTCTCAGGTTGCATTATTGTCTTCATGTCATATTAGTAGTGAGGAAACTCAGGCTCAAAGAGTTAAAAAAAACTAAGTAGTCAGGATCTTGAAGGTGGGATTCAAATCTAGGTGACTGGGCTCCCAAATCCCATTCTTTCCCCTACACCATGTACATCACTGCCCTCCCCTCAATGACAATGCTGAACACCATAGCTGAAATCCAACCCACTAATAAGGTTAACGACTCCCATTATCTAAAGCAAGAGAGAAAAGCCATTCTTTTATGTATTCAACCAATACTGGTTGGACTCTATGGGAATTTAAAGAAAAAGAAGTCCTTTCCCACAAAGACAGCATCATCATTGAAATGCATTTTCTGAAATACATGAAAACTAAATAGCCAGTGCTATCATGCCATGGATTGTCATGCCTTCCTAGACTTACATGGACCCTTACAGCTTATCTCCAGGACCCTCGTTGTAAAGATGAAGAAATTGGGGTCCTGGGTGGGCAAACATTTGCCCCATCACGCAGTGTTAAAGCCAGGTTCCAACCAGAACTTTGGGGTCTAATACTCTATCCCTAGCTCTCTCCAAAGATTTTAAGAAAGGCAGCCTCACAAAGCAGTGGTAGATGAGTAAGCAGTTCTCCTGCAGAGGGATAAGTGGCCAGCTAGCTCTGGTTTTTAATATGGACTGAGGTCTGCTGGCTGCTGTGAGCATGAGTGCACAATGAGGGCAGAGAGTAGAGTATATGGTCACACATACCTTACTGACCACAGCACAGCCTACTGATGAGGTCAGCACAGCCTACTGACGAGGTCACAGGGGAACCCAGAGGAAAATAAATATTGCTGTGTTAGAGAAAAAATTATAAAAACCAGACACCTTACTCACATTATAAATGTCGTATCATGTTGGTGCCTAATCAACACTTTGAAGCATTAGAATTGTTTTAATCATTCTTCTATTGGAGAACAAATGTTGCATATATAATTACACTGCTGTATTGTACTGTACAAATAACCATGTAATGACATCGTTGGAATTTCTTGGTTCTTCATGGTAATGCCAAGTATAATTACCATGTAATCTGCCGAGAGCAAACAAGGTTGTAATTATTCCATAATCCAATCTAATTATGGGGCAACTGGATTGTTGTTTGTGTTCAAGAGGAAAATATACATGCAAAGAGGAGAAAAGGAAATACATTCTCCCCAACCGAGGGTATAGTAAGTCAGGGGCTTGGAGATGGTTTTTAATACTATCATCTGCTTAGATGATGAAATACTTGCTTATTGGACTGTCAATGTTTGAGGCCCATCATCTTTAATGCTGACTCTGGATTCACTGGGTGAAGGGCTGCAGGAGCAAGTCAGAGAAGGAACAGAGGTGACAGACGTGGACAGAGCCTCGGGAGTCAAGCACCTGTCCATTGGAATCAGGAGGATGGAGAGAGGCCAGCCCTCATAAAAACCTCTCTTCCACAAGCCTGCCCTATGCCTCTGACACACGCCTGGGACAGCAACAGAAAAATGAATATGTTCCCACTCAATTCAGCTAAATTAACCAACCATGCCTTGTTTCTCCTGCTTTAGGCCTTTGATGGTGGACGCAAGACTGGGTTTGGGTCTCACAGAGGCATAGAAGACAGAGAGGAAGAGAATGCAGGTAAATGGGAGCAGGTATCGGCAAGATGTGCGCTATGTGTAGGTTCGTAGGAACTTCATCAGTTTCCCAGGGCTGCTGTAACAAAGTGCCACAAACTGGGGGGCTTAAAACAACAGAAGTGTATTGTCACACAGTTCTGGAAGCTACAAATCCAAACTCAAGGCGTCCGCAGAGCCACTCTCCCTAATGAAGCTGTAGTTAAGTTATCTCCCTCCCTCTCGCTCGCTTCTGGTGTCTGCTGGCAATTTTTGGCCTTCCTTAGCTTGCAGCTGCCTCACTCCAATCTCAGTCTCTGTCTTCCCATGGCATTCTTCCTGTGACTCTGTCTCTTCACATGGCATTCTTTTTATAACGATATAAGTCCGTTTGGATTAGGGGCCCACTCTACTCCAGTATGACCTCATCTTAGCTAATAACATCTGCAATGACCCTATTTCCAAATAAGATCATGTTCTGAGGTACTGCGGGTTAGGACTTCAACTTATCTTTTAGGAGAGAAGTCACAACTCTATGCATAATAGGGACCATTGATTTATACACGTGTTCAGCACACAGTTATTAAGCATCTGCTATGTGACTTGTATATGATTATTGCCTTGCTTTTCTTTCCTCAATTGAACACTTACTAATTGTGTCACGAGCAGTATCTCATTTACGTCTTTTACAATTTTATGATGTTGGTGCTACCATTGTTTTCATTTTACATATGAGGAGGCTGAGACTTAGGTCGGATAACTCAAGATGGGGCTGGGATCTTAGTCCAGGCTTTCAGACCCCAAGACCTGCACTCTGGCTTCATGCCTAGCTTTGCCAGTCCTATGTGTTAGCAGGACACATAGAGACAGGAGCCAGGGGTCCTGAAGAGAGTCCTCTGACTGAGGTCAGTGGAAGGCCACCATCCCAGAGCAGCCTGTAATAGGGCTCAGAAGGGAGCACTGCAATGCGGACAAGGAGGTCTCTGAAACTGGGCATCCAGGAAGGAGTTAAGATGGGAAGATGGACAGTGTGGTTAAGTGTTAGGATGGAAGGACAGGGGATAGGCATAGCTTCAACACAAGGGAGCCCATCCCACCAAGTGCTTCCAGGACCATTTGTTGGCTTCCTCCTACCAATGGCAGCTTTCACTCTGCACCATCTTGCAAAGGCTCCTCTACAGATGGGGCACACCATGTCCTTGTCCCTCCACAGATGTGGTGTTTAACTGTGGCCCCCTTCTAAGGCAGTCAGGGAATGGAGGGTCCACCCATCTCACTACCTTTCCCTTCTCACTTTAAGGCCTGCCTGTGAGCCATATGGTCACCTGGCCTCAGAAACTTGCTTCCTTTCTCGAGGTACTGAAAGTTTTCAGAGAAAATTACAGTTACACAGTCTTAAAACAGATAGTAAATTCTTCATTTAGGGACTAATCTTGTCAGACTTATTGACCCTGGTGTTGGCTGCTTTTCTAACCTGATATCAGTTAATCTCCACTGGCCAGAAGTTAATCCCTTCAAGAACGAGATGAAAAGTGGTTTTGGGAGGCAATATTTAAAGGCCTACACACAATAACACACCTCTGACCCTGAAGTTCCAGAGCTGCCTCTGCATTTCTATTTCTGGAAAGGGTTCAAAAACCTGTTTGTGTGAATGGATATGAAGGACTTTTTATGGCTGATCTTGCAAGATAATACTTTTTGTGAATAATGTAGAAGTGTTTCTACTTTAAGGCAGAAGGCACATGGCCTAAGTATGTGTGTTTATCAAATATGGCACGGATGAAGGGCAGACTGCAACCAGTGTGGGGAATTTGGAGGCTGCAAAAATGCCACAGACATTCTCTAGTTTTCAAATGTCAGAGTAAGGGGTGAAAACAAGCCTTCATGGGAATCCTCCAGAAAAATTGGTATTTGTAATCAGTTACTACATTCTGGGCATTGGACCCATTTGAACTGCACTGTGAGGTTTGATGAGAAATATATCGCCTCACCTTCCTCACACTCATAACAACCCACCATGGTATTAACAGCATTATTTCACAGAAAAAGAAAGTGAAGCTCAGAGAGGTTAAGTAACTTACTAAAAGTCACACAGTTACTAAGTCATAGAGGCTGAGGTGAAAAACCACATGTGATTCTCAGGCATAGGGTCTTCCATTGCCCCTTGGAAGCCACAGACTTACAGAACAAAGACAAATACTATATACCTCCCAGGCCTGGGATTACTGTCTTTTATTGCCAGGTGGCCTGTGCTTCTTTCACCTATCAGTGTTCAGCTTGGACCCCTCTGCTTTCAGGAAGATTTTCTGGACTACATAAGACAAAAGAATAAGCTCATAGAATTAAAACATCAGAGCTCATACAAATCTTATAGCTTATCTCGGTCACTGGTTTCAACTGTGTTTTGAGAAGTCCTAGAGGTTCACTCTGGAGTTACTAGGGAAGGGGGCTAGGAATGAGTGAAGGCATACTCAGAGGGTGGGAATTCACACCCCTACACAATGCTACAGCACTTTACAAGCTACTTGCTACATATTTACACTTTACATGCTAGACTTCTTTTGTAACGTTTTATTTGAAAGAGGGCACTGTAGCTAAGATAAAAATAATGATAATATGCTAAAGCTGGACATGCTTCCTTATTGTACATTATTCTTTTTTTTATAGATAGGGAAACAGAAATACAGAGAAGGTAAGTTCCTTACTCAAGGTCACAGAACTAGAACTGGAACCCAGGTCTCTGAGCTCCAATCCAATATTATTGCTAATAATCCATTTTTCTTCCTGATGCTCAGATCCAGCTGGATCCTGACACTGTAAAACATTAGTAGATATATGCACATGTATATAGGTATATGACATGAAAAATATATAAGTATGTCATAGAGTTGTATATATTTAACCAGCTCTTATGAACTAGACTGTAAATTCATTGAGGGCTTGAACCATACCATTGTTAGAGCTCATGACTCATTTTCCATGACTCCTTAGCTATTCTCCTTAGCTATTCTCAAGCGAGGACCATTTCTTGTGAGATGGTGAGATGATGACATTCCTAATGCCTAGCAGAATGCTTATCCTTAATAAATGTTTACAGACTGAGTAAACAACTCTGAGAACCAGTTTTAAAGTCTCTACTTAAGTACCTCCAATGACAATAAACTTACTACCTGTGGAACAACCCATGCTGTCCTTGAGTACCTCCAGGTGTTACACTGAGTCAAAATTTATCTCCCAGTATATTCAACACCAGTTGGGTCTGGTCTACTCCTTTGGATCCAAGCTGAATCCCCTTC
Organism: Macaca nemestrina; assembly: GCF_043159975.1. Taxonomy (NCBI): domain Eukaryota; kingdom Metazoa; phylum Chordata; class Mammalia; order Primates; family Cercopithecidae; genus Macaca; species Macaca nemestrina. The sequence continues at coordinate 12,882,236 of NC_092135.1, forward strand.
CACTAAAAGCAAGGCATATATTTTGAAAGAGATATCAGGTACCTTCCACACTTAATCCTCTCTCTCTCTCTCTCTCACCTCTGTGTGTGTGTATGTAACTTATAAATCCTTTATTTGTTTCTCCTTCTGTCATTCTTTGTATAGTCATTGGTGTAATGACTAAGTACTCTGTCTATATTCAGATTATCTGGATTCAAATCTCTTTGTATCATGCATGTTTGTGCGCGCGCGCGCACACACACACACACACACACACACACACACACACACAGCCCTCTTATTCCTGTTTGTTTCCCCTGGTGAGTTCTGTGATTTGCCCACCTCAAGATTCTGTTTTGCTTGGAGATCCTGTTAAATCCCTAATTCAGGAATATCACGGTAGGTCCTAAAAGAGGCAGTATTTTTCCTACTTAATGACAACTTCAGAAATAAGTGATGGAAACATAGCCAGAGTTAATGCACAAATTTTAAAAGATATAACAATATTATCAACCAATTTATGCCAATATATTTGAACAATTGAAGAAATGAACATATTTCTAGAAAAATAGAATGTTCCAAATCTAACATATGTAGCATGCTTGAGTAGCCTAATAATAAATGTAGATACCAAAGCAATGATTAACCACTTCACACACAGTTCTCCACACAGAGAATGTCAAAGAGTTTTACTACTATTTACTACATAAATGCAAAAACAAAAAAAGCAACAACAACAACAATTATTCTAATGATATACAAGTTCTCCCAGAGAATTTCTCAATTCATTCTATGGGACGATTATTGCCTTGATATAAGGAAAAGGATAATATAAAAAAGAAAAGTTACAAGTTTAATTTATAAATATCAATACAAGTATGTTTTTAAAGTATAAACATATCAAATCTAATGCTGTATAAAACTAATATATGGGAGAACATTAGAAACACCCCCTTTAAAATTGGAAACAACACAAGGGTACCCACTTCTAAGTATATTTCATTTTGATGCAAGACACAGAGAGAGCATATTATAGGACTTGAAATACATTAAGGTTGTGAATAAAAGTGTAAAACTGTCTTTATTTAAAGATATGATTAACTGCATAGAAAAATCCTAAGGAATTGGTGCAAAACCTTGTGGGAAATAAAGCCAATACACAAAACCAAATTACGTTTCTAGATACAATGAACATTTGGAAAATAAAAATTTAAAAATAATGCCACTTAAATAGCATACAAACATACTTAGAATTAAAATCAATAAAAAAAATGCAAGACCTTTAGACTAAAAACGATTTCTTTTATTGCTGAAAGAAATAAAAGAAGAATATACTATGTTCATGGATTGGACATCTCAATAATGTTAATGTTTTCATTCTCCGTGAATTCATCTATAATGCAAAATGCAAATTAAAATCCCAGCAGGTTTCTTTTTAGAAATTGATAAGCTGACTCTAAAATTTGTATAAAAATATGAAGGAGCTAGAAATGCCAAAACAATTTTGAAAAAAAGACAAACATTCTATTCTTTTAATGGACAAAATATTTAAACAGATACAACCAAAGAAGATATAGAAATGTTCAATGACTGCATAAAAAGATAATCAACATCATTAGCCACAAAGGAAAAGAAAATTAAAATCATAATTAGACATCATTTCACATTCACTGGCATAACTGGAAGTGAAAAGGCAGATAAAAGGCAAAAGTAATCTATAGTGTAATCTTATAGCACTAGGGGTGAGAAGATTGACTGTAAAGGGGCATATACCAACTTTTAGGATGATGAAAATGCTCTATGCCCTAATTATGATGGGTAGTAACGTGGGTGTACCTATCTGTGAAAATTCATCAAACTGTCCACTTAAAAGGATGCATTTTATTGTTGGCAAACTACACTGCATGGTTTAAAAAATGACCATACCAAGAGTTGAAGAGGATGTATTATAACTGAAACACTTCATATGCTGCTGGTGGAAATATAAAATGGCATAACAACTTTGGAAAACCATTTGGTTTATTGTTTGGTTGTTTTTTGTAAAGTTAAATACAGACTTAACTCTCTGATCCAGCAATGCCATTCCCAAGTATTTTCCCATGAGAGTTGAAGATAAATGTCCTCAAAAATATTTATTCCAAATTGGAAACAATCCAAATGATTGTCAACAGATGAATGGATACACAAATTTTAATATATTCATTCAATGTAATACCACTCAGCAATAAAAATGTGCAAACAAACAGCAAATACCCAGAATCATGATTTAATCTCACAATGTTGAGTGAAAGAAGCCAAAAACAAAAGAGTACATATTATATGATTCCATTTATGTAAAGTTTTAGAACTGGCCAAATATTTATGGTGATAGAAATCAGATTAGTAAATGCCTTAGGCAGGAGCAAAGGATAATTAGATACAAATGAGGAGGAAACTTCCCAGTGTGATAGGGAATATTCTATATCTTGATTGGAGTGGTGATGATATAGGTGTCTTCATTTGTCAAAACTATACATATAAAAGGTGTATGTTATTGTGTGTGAGGTATACCTCAAAGAAAGTTGAATAAAAATTTATTGAAAAGTAGAAAAAAATACTATCATTATTTGAAAGTATTAAAAAGAGATCTATAGGCAAATAATTAGAAATAATATAAAATATTTTCAAGTTGACTAGATATTAGATCAGTTTTCAAAAGTTAATTTTATTTCTATACATCAACAAATAATTTTAAAATATAGTTCTTTTTTTTTTTTTTTTAAGAAGACGTTTTACAATAACAATGAGACCTTTGAAGTGCCTGGGATTTATCTTAACCAAGGATGTGCAAGACCCATACACAGAAAATTATCAAACTTTACAGCGAGGAGACATTAAAGAACATGTCAACAAATGGAGGGCAATTTCATGTTTGTGAACAGGAAGACTTCACACTGTGAAAATGTCACATATTCCCCAATTGATCAATAATTTAATGTAATTCCAATCAAATTCCCAACAGGTTTTTTTATTTTTTTTTTAATGGAACATGACAAGATGGTTCTAAAATAAAAGTACACTAGGACAAAAACAAGAATAAGAGGGAGGAGGTACTTACTATAAAAAATATCAAAGCATGATATAAAGTCAGGGTAATCAAGAGAGCATGGTATTGGAAGAGGATAGACTAACTGACCAAAGGTATAGAAAAGACAGCCCTGTAAGATCTAAAGGAAAGGTGGGAATGGAGGGACGATTCAATGATGGGAACTGGGCGATGTGGTCATCCTTACTATGAGGAAACAAATGGAATCCCTACCCTATAACACTCACAAAAATTGCCTTGAGATGATTTACAGACTTAAATGACAAAATATGATCTAAAAGTTTCAGATAGGTGAATATCCTCTTGGGAGTAGAGGAAGGATTTCTTAGACAAGACACAGAAATTATAAACTTCAAAAGGAAACAAATAAATTTGACTACATTCAAAGAAAACATTTCAATTCATCAAAAGTGAATTTTAGAAGAGTAAGGATAAGCCACTTGCTGAGAGAAGATATTTGCAACATATTTAACCAACAAAGGATTTTTTTAGTTAAAATATAACTAATATAAATATGTTAATATAATATATTAATAACTAATGCTAATAATATATAAATAAATCGATGTATTATTTATATAAATATAATATTTGTTATATTATATAAATGTAAATATAAAGAATTATAAAATATTAAGAAAAAAACAAGTAATCCAATAGAAAAATGAGCAAAGTATAAACATTTTACAGAAAAAAAAAAAGGTGGGCAATCAACATATGACCAAATAGGCAACCTCATCTGCAACTAGCGAGTTACAAATGAAAACCACAGCTAGCCAAAACCAAGACTGAAACCATCATAGGTTGGATGAACAGGATCTCTGGAACACAGCAGATGGAAGTGGGAGTTGGTATTATCCTGCACAATTTAATACGCCCATACTTTATGAACCAGTAGTTCCTCTCCTGGACACAAAAGAGAAAAATCTGCACATGTGCACAAAAGACATGTTCAGAAATGTTCACAGCAGCACCTGTTCGTAATAGCAAAAAACCTAAACAATCTAATTAACATATAACATAGCAAGGGAAATGAATAAACCACAGCCACGTGTGACAATATGGATGCATATTTCTAACCAATATTGAGTGATAAAAAAGCAAGTCTGAAAATACCAGATTAAATATGATACCCTTTTTATTAACTGCAAAAACAAGCATAATTGAGCATCTTTTTGTATGGCATACATACACATGTGAGATATACACACACACACTTATATAGACATATAGATGTATATTTACATGTATTTATGTGTATATATGTATATGTGGGTACATATGTATAAGTATATACATAAATACATCTATGGTAAAAGTATGTAAAATTAAGTGCACTCTGGGGTATTTGTTGCGGCATCCTGAGCTGATTAGGACTGGAATCATTGTGAATTTGTAGTGGGGCATCCTTATCCCGTCCCACCTCAACTGCCGGGTGGAATTCAGCTCACGTGAATACTCTTACCTTCTCATCTTCAGCCTCTTATTCCCTGAGTGCCTCCATTTGCTTAGTCTGAGTGCTCTCTCCCCACCTCATGTCACCTCCAAGGCACACAATATCCAGGCATTAGACCTGCCTCCACTTTCTCTCTTGAACTGGGCTGGCTCCCTGGATGGCTTCATCACAGAGCCCTGCCCCCAGGGTCAGTCTTGCACCAGCCTTGCTCACCTCCCTCTGTGGGGCTGTAGACCTACCATTGCTTACATCCCTACCATCCAACACACTAATAGTGTCCCTGAAGAGGAATTAAAGTCTGGTAGAGAGGAAAGGGCCAAGAGAAAAAGACCAGATAAGGTCTCGATTGTCTCCCCTGACAAGTGGGTATCTCCCATTTTCCCAAGGCCAGATTTATGGCAAACCTTGTTCTCCATCTTCAGCCATGTATTTACCCGCCAGAGTAGAGAAAATGTGGTATGACAGTCAGAGTCTTGCCTTATGCCTGGAAAATAAGTACCTTTCAAATGGCAGCTTGCCTGGTTCCCTGTGCCCATTAGGTTTAAAGGATTAGAGGGTTCTGACACCCCTGTCCTCTGAGCTAAACTCTCCACAAATAACAATTTCAGTACAAAGTGGGGAGAAAGCAGTGATGAGAGAGAGGAAAGCAATGGGTTGCCTCTGTATTCTCTTGACCTGAATTAGTTTTCAGGCCCTCACGCTGAGATTACTCTTTTGTTTTTGAGCCTTTGGGTTTGAATGGAGCTCTCTCTCTTAAATCTCACTAGGGACTGGAGAGGGAAGAATGAAACAAACGTCAATGGCAGGGTTGATAATCCTACAACCATTGACTTGAAGAGCCAGACAACAGGACCACGGCTGCCTAATCTGCTGTGTCAATGCATATTATTAGCAGCCCTTAATTGATGGATTATTGACAGAGAGAGCAGGGTGAGTGCTGAGAGTCTGCGGCGTGTGGGCCTATTTGAGGAGACTCAATCTGCAAACGAGAGACAGGGTGGAATGTGATGGCTCCTCCAAAGTCCTTATCTGGCATTGGGTCAGGTCCAGGAGAACCAGCCTCAGGAGGACGAGCCCCAGCCCTGGCTTTCTCCCTGCCCAATTGGTCCAGGCCTTTCAAGGGCAAGTATCCGTAGGCTCCTCCCAGGTCTGTCCTCAGGCTTGCTGCCTAGGCTGCAGCCTAAACTGTGGCTCACAGGATTTTATGTCTGAAATTATACCGTAGCTGGCAGGAGTGAGAGGAGGAAGGGGTGGTGGAGAGAAAATCTTACTACTGAAGTAATAATTACTATTTGTTAATCTGCTGAGGCCTAGGAGCTGGTCCCCAGCTAAGGGCCAAAGCAGTGGCCTACCTGCTGGGTGGGTAAGACCAGCCCTCCGCATTTACATGGCCCGGCTCTGGAAACCTGAGAAGACCAAGGAAGAGGAAGAGGCACATTTTGAAGGAAGAGACACATCAAAGAGCCCCACTTAGCAATGGATGGGAGAATACGCCTCAGAGAACCTCTGGGTGCCAGTCACGGATGGAAACTCCAAAGAGGATGGGCTGGTGGGATAATGTGGCACATTTACAAGTGGACATAGGAATGAGAAAGAGTAAATTCTGTGTAATTTTCTAAATGACCTGGTGCCCAGCCTTTGTTTAATTCTGCTTTCAGGGTGATTTTTGGTTTAGATACTCAGGTCTTCCTCCTCTCTTCCTAAACTGCAAATGGGCAGACATCTGATATTTCTGTGTCCCTCAGATTATAGTTTATCAGGAACCAGGGTCCACAGAAGCACTGACACCTCATGAGGGGCTAATTTTCTAGTGACAGGGGTCAGCAAAGCAGACTCCTCCTCCAGCTCGACGGATCTTCACAGAGATGAACTAAATCATAAATAAGCTTGAAGGAGCTCCATTCAAACCCAAAGACTCCCTCGTCCTCTTGAGACTCAAGGGTAAGGAAGGTAGAAAAACTGGAGCCAAGAATGGGGTAAGGGTCAGTTCCTTCCCACTGTAGTTGAGCAGGCCTCATGCTGACAAGATATCTGAGAATGTCTCAGTCCCTGAATAAGAACATACCCCTTCTTTCCATCTCCCGTGGTCCCAGGCAGCCAGACCAGAGTTAGAGGCATGCCCTGCTTCTCTAGGAATGAACTGAGGGGACGGGGTTTGAGTCTTCCTCAACCACATCGAGGTGGTTAGACATTTGGGGGTTAGGGGATCCTCATGAAAACAGCATATCAACCTTTTTAAAATACACAACTAAAACCCACTTCCATTTCAAACAATGTTGGCACCTAAAGTCAGTCTACTCTACTGTGTGGCTTTGCGTTGGCCAATTTTGTAGCTAGCGACTGTGGCCTTTCACTACTCTGAGAGGACAGTGTAGTGTGGTGTGGTGGCCAAAGAGGGTCTTTCTTGTTGGAAAATCCTGCTCACTTAGAAAGGACAAAGATGGGGACGACTCCAGCCATATGCAACTGGGGACACATTAGCCTACAAGGACGTCCTTGCTGAGCTGTGTGACTCTGTTGGGATTAATAGTAAGGAACCGGCATGCCAGCCCTTGGTCTTATGATAAGCTCGGGAACTTGCAATAATTTTCCAGTTTAGGGCAAAGTCACTCTGAGAGATGGAGACTGAGAGCCAACTATTGTGCAACTTAAGGTAACACTTAACCTCATATTTCCTGTCTAATAAATTGGGAATACATTCACAGCGTTGTTAAGAGGGTAGTTCATCAATGGTTAATAAGTTGTAAAGTGTTTCATAAATAGCAAAGAGATTTCTTATAGTGAAACCTTAGGACTCTAACAAACACATTTAGGAAAAGGAAAGGACAACGAAGGCTTCATAAAGGTAGGTGACATTTCTGGTTTTCTCCCTATGGTATCTGTAGTGTCTGGTACCGAAAAGGTATGCAATTAACTTTTTGTTGAATGAATGCGTAAATTCAGCAGCAGCAGCAGCAACTGGCCCACAGTACATGGACTACTTCCTCATTTGCTGTCTTTGGTGCCAGATGTTTTTCTTTTCCTTTCCCTCTGCCAATCAAGCTACAGTTAATCCCTGAATATTTGACTGCTGCCAGTATCCTTCTGGAAACTTCCATTACAAACAAATGGTTCCTCTAAATGCCACCATTTTTCTGAAGACTGTGGAGTTTCAGGAAGATAAGAGACAAACCTGGAAAGTTGGTCTTTGGCAGGAACAAACCCAATAATCTTCCAGGAAATTCCAGCAGACAATTTCCTATGGCTATTGCCCTTGCCTGAGCCAAGTGTGAACAAGTCCTTACCTTAGTCTCCTTCCCTGTCTGCTGTACCAACCCCAAGAGCACCCTATCTTAACCTTATCACTGGTATTCTGGAAATAATCAGAACAGACTTAAAGGAAGAGGACTTGGCTCACGCCTGTAATCCCAGCACTTTGGGAGGCCAAGGCAGATCACAAGGTCAGGAGTTCAAGACCATCCTGGCTAACCTGGTGAAACCCTGTCTCTACCAAAAATACAAAACATTAGCCAGGTATGGTAGAATGCACCTGTAATCCCAACTACTCAGGAGGCTGAGGCAAGAGAATCACTTGAATCTGGGAGGCGGAAATTGCAGTGAGCCGAGATCATGCCATTGCACTCCAGCTGGGAGACAGAGCAAGACTCTGTCTCAAAAAGAAAAAAAAAAAGAAGAGGGCTAAACAAAGCCACTGCAACACGCAGCTGGACCTGGCTTCTGCAGTTCTCAGCTTAGAGGTCCACCTGAAGACTCAAACCCTGCCCCCTCAATCCCTTTCCAGGTGAGGCCTGGCCTTTAGCTCTGGTCTGTCTGCTTAAGAAGACTGGAGGTTGAAAGAAATGCATGTTATTATTCAGGGACTGAGATACTCTGAAAAGCACTTAGGAACAAAAGTTCAGCAAAGAACAGCTTCTAAGAGAAAACCAATATTATTTCCCAGAAAAAAAACCTAATGGAAGTTCTGGAGTTTAGGCACAGTTAGCATGGGTCCCAAACAGATAATTTAAGGAGGTGGGAATGTTTCTGATTAGAAGGAGGCTCTGAGGGGTGGAAGATCAAGGGATAGAGGGCTGAATTCAGTCACCTGTGAAAATATGGGCTGGATGAGAAATGCTTCCCCCTAAAGCTAGAGTCAGTCAATCAAATCATACTATAGGAGTTCATGGAAATAGATCTGAATTGGAAGTCATGTTTCTCGATTCTGGTCCATTCTAAAATCAATCAGTAAATCATTTAAGAATTAAGCAAATCATTTCACTCTCATGTGCAAAATAAAGGGGAAAAATTAGGTGACCTTGGTAGTACCTTAAACTATTATTCATGCCTGAGGAAAAAAAATAATGAGATTAATTGCCACATGGTGAGAGAGAAGCAAACTAATGTCAACCTGGCACCTCTTGTTCTGGGGTTTTCATTATCCAGTTGCTTTACAGAATTTAACTCTACAGAAACTTTAAGAGGTTGACACAATTCTTCCAATTGAACAGATGAGATAGTCAAGTTTTAAATAAGTCAAACAGTGTATCCTAGGCTAGAGAGCTGGAGGGTGGTAAGACAAAGATTCAGATTCCAGATGCTGTTTCCAAAACTTTCCATTCCCCCATGATACTGTGCTCCCTCACAAGCCACATAAAGAACATCAGTATTGTTTCTTTGTAGTTGTGTAATGCTATTCCTCATAGAAAGCACCATACTAGACAATGCTAGTTGCGTGCCAAAAGCCATGCAAGACACATAAGGGATGCCAACACATACGGTCTATGCCCTTGCCCTCCAGCTTAGGTTGCAGGCTGGCTTAGTGACATCTACTGAAACTGACTGCTGGGATAAGAGTGATAGGTTACCCTGACATTTTCCATGTCCCATTTTTCTTTCTTCAAGACGCCATCTTCAGCCAAGAGAGCCCAGGGGCTTTGCACTGCATCATTAAAATACTTGTGGCCCTCCTATAACCCTCACTTTTCATCATCTCTTCTCTTTCATCCCTGTAAATTCAATTCTGGCTGGAGATTGGGTGTTGGAGTGGAATTAAAACCTTTCCATGTCTGCCTGCTGAAGTCCAATGCAGAAATAATTAAATCTCCAACCATTTATCTTCCATCTCCCATTCCAATCCATTGTTCTGAGAACGATTTGAATGGTGTGCTTCCCCACACTGTGTAATTTGAAATTGAGTTCACACTTAGCTAACTTTTTACTGTTAGGAATGTTTCTGCAGCACGCAGTTCAGCCTCCTCACAGGCACAGTTCTAATTTGGAGCTCAAAAGGAGAGAGGGAGCTGGTATTGCAGGAATGTCAGCCTAGTCACTGGTTTAATGGCTGCATGGTGGCTGAGTAGTTGCAGATGTCAGCAATTCAGTCTAAGCAACAGTGCCCAGACATGAAGGCCTCAAAGCCCTGGCACCTCAAAGTGGGCATACGTAAACAAAATTGTGACATAGAGTTTCTTGTCTGATGCTGCTTTTTGATGTCAAAGCCTCTACTTAATACACAATATAGTAGTTCTAATGAATCTATTCAATCTAATCTTCATAATCATGGCATCTCTAAAGTAGAAAATTAATTGGATGAAGTTAAATATCCCCTTTTTATGTCAACAAAATTGGTTTTTCTAGGGATTAAAGGATTAACGTGGTGCTAAGTCCCTAAAGAGGTTAAAATACTTTATTATTCATTACAAAACACAAAGATTGGGCTGTTATTTCTTTTCTTATGTCACTGCCGCTCATTTCATTGAAGTGGAGCACTGAGGAGAACTGTTAATGACAATTTCAGAGGCTCTTAATGCTCTTCAAAATGCATGTCTTCCCTGCTTACAAACTCTTTTGGGGTGAAATAGCCTGAAATATATGAAATTGAAGCCTTTTATAGCCTATTCTCAGAACCAAATGACCAGTGGGCAGGGATGAACTTTTAGTTAAGTCATCGAAGCTGCAAAACGTGGCATTTCATATTGATGTTCACCCCATTTTTTACCAAAAGAGTACAATTTCCAGTCGACAAGGGAAAACATATTTCCAGTCTGGATCACGAGACAGAGAAGGCTGGACTATGTCATGTGAACACGGGGCAGCCACTTTTTAAATTAGGATTTACACACTATACCCAAAACAAAAATGAGTGATTTCAACTGTTTTCATCCTAATTTGCACAATTCTGAGTTGGAAAAATCCCTTAATTCAAGGCTGACATTTTGCAACTAGGGAAACAAAGGTGAAGATCTATGTTGTGACTCAACAGGAAGTGACAGGGTGGCGCTGGAATCCTGGTTTCCCGACCTCTTCTCTCCTGTACTGTAGGCCCTCTACCTTTTCCTACAGATGATGGCTTTGTGACCAAGGGCCTGCCCTTGAAAGATGAATGCTGGGACCCAGACTGAGACCAGGACTCCTGGCCAAGATCACTGGGTCACACGGTGACCATGCACGACCTCGGCCTGATGAAGTCCAGGCTCGGAGCTCGCTGACACCGTTTACCAGGCTCAGCAAGCCCGGATCCACTTTTCCTTCAAATCCATCCTGGGCAGCTCCTGATCCTCTTTAGGGGGACATATGGGCAAAGCAGTTAATTCAGGCAGCTTCAGGGTAGCTATACAAAGCTCTATGCTGGGAAGAGGACACTGAGTAAAACATAAGGTTGAAGATACTGAGATAATGACGTCAATAAACTATGATAAAAGCAGAGTGAGACAAGGCAAAGAACCACGAGAGGCAAGACTATGTACAATATACCACCAGGAGTCAATAAAGGAAGCTCTTTTCAAGTTGGGCAATCCACAAATGACTCTTGGATGAGAAGGTGGTTTGAATGAGTCCTGAACCAAGAATAAATTTCAGAAGGTGTAGATACGCCAGGGACACTCAATCCAGAAGAAAACACATGAACAAGAAGGCAGAGAGTGCTACTTGGGAGGTGGTGAGTGCTGATTTCTTCAAGATCCTTCCAGGAAGCCTTCCCGATTGCTCTGGGCTGGTTAACTACCTGTCCTCATACTCCCCCAGCACCCTAGGCATTCACTTCCCACGGCACTTAGCACACAATATTGTTGTCTCACGTCTGCCCCACTAAACCCTGAATAATGTGAAGGGAGTTCAGGTCATTTTAAAACTTTTTGTGTGTGCGATCCCACCACAATGCCTAACATATGGTAAGTTCCCCAAAATATTTTTTAAATGAGTCAAGGGTTCAGTTTGGGTCATTGGAGAGAAAGCACGGAGAGAAGGCATGAAAGGAAGCTTGCGGCCTCCTGGGGAAAGACTGTTTCCGGGGTGTGAGCTTGTGCCTTATTCAGCATGTGACAGGGAAAGTTCGGGGGCAGGAATGGACTTGAGCAGAGCTGCACTTTGAGAAGAAGATGCTGATTAGGGAGTGTAGGATAGATGTGAGTGGGGAGGATGAGAGTTAGAGCAGTAAGTTAGGAGAGCATGAGGCGGGAAGTGCCTGGAGCTGGCAGGGGCAGTGGGGGGTGGGCAGGATGAGGGCAGAGGTTGCAAGGAAAGTTAGAGCTGCTTTTCCACCCATAACTCTGTGTTCCTTGGTTGGCAAGAATGGGGAGGCGGCGCCTTCTAACATTTATTTCTTGCAGGGATGGCCCATAAAATGCCTACTGCCTGTAAAGCAATTTTAATTTGTCAGGTGCAGTAACCATAAGAAGAAGAAAAAGTGTTATTTCTGTATCTTCCCTGGAGAAAGCGAAGACACACAGAGATGGAGGGGTTGGTCCAGAGAGACACAGGAAATCAAACTTACAAATAAAGTATTAGCAAATCACCGTTAATACAAAGTCTGAGTTTTAGATGTTGCCCATTTTCACAAGATTGTGAGGGTGCATACACAACAGCGCCCTTTCTGCAAATAACATTCAATTCTTTTGTTACAACAGGCAGCATTTTCAATTAGATGTTAATGTGTCTTCTACCATCTCTTGTAAATGCTGTGTTTTTCACATTGGCCTCCAAGAGAGGGAACTGCCACAGTGTTTAAAGCTGTGGGAAGGTCCCTGGGCATCAGTGGATGAGACAACAAGAGCGGAAGGCTGAGGGTGGTCTTGAATATGCCCATGGCCACTCCAGCAGATGTTCTTTTTACATTGTTTCGTTAAGCATTGTCTACTGAGGTGTCCAATCTAATGGTGCACACGTGACCTTTAGGAGTTCCCAGCCTAAGTCAGAGTCTTGGCTCTTAAATGAGTCAAGGGTTTAGTTTGGGTCACTGGAGAGAGAAAGCACAGAGAGAAGAATTGAAAGGAAGTTTGGGGTCTCTCTGGGGAAAAGTTTAGTTTCTGGGGTGTGAGCTTGTGCCTTATTCAGCATGTGACAGGGAAGGTCCTGGGGTAGGAATGGACTCAAGAAACAATCAAATTGAGAAGTCATCACATGTACACAGGCACATGCACACACACACACACACACACACACATCCCTTGGCACAACCATCCCACCATCAAATAACAGCATTAGCAATAAAGAAAATCATAATCTATTGTTACAGAATTGCAAGAATCAGTGGGAAACAGTAAAGAACAGTAGCTAAAAGAGGAAGCCCCAGGTCAGAATTACGGCTCACACACAACTAGCTAAATGGCTTTGGGCAAATTATCCAAACCACTCTGACTCTCAGTATCTTCACCTGTATAAAACAGAAATGATAACAGTACATACCTCAGTGAGTTCTTTATGAAAATTGAATAAGAAATTACACTGTATAATTTATAATATATACTGATATACATGCTATATGTGTAATATATTATGTAGTATTATATATTTATATATAGGACATATAATACAGATATAGAATAATATTTAGTATAGATATAGTATATTATACATGATTATGTATTGCTATATTATATAGTATATTATGTTATATACTATATATGATATACTATGGTTATAGCATATTATTATAATACATTCCTTTAAGTGGTGCATGTAAAAGGGAATATCTTGTGTACTGAAATGGAAAAGAGAGCTGAGCGAAGCTGGGACAAGTGGGATTTCTCTGGCAGCAGCAGGGAGCTGGGCAGTGTCTATGGGGCAGAAGAATGGAAGGAAGGAGCTTTGACCTCCAATACACACAGAAGCAGTAGCAAGCTACTTAGAGAGAAGCGGGGGGTCAGATGACTTGTGTGGTGTGTGCTTAAGTGTGGGTGTCCGACAAATCGTGTATGAACGTCTAGAGAGGCACAAAGGGAGGGACAATGGAAGACAGCATTGGCTGATGAAGCCTGCTGAGGAGGAAAGGTAGGAAATGCTTGTATCACTTGGAGTGGACTTCCATGGTAAGCCTGGCATTATTGACACCGGTAACTCTAGATACCAAAGCAGACTAATTTCACAGATGATATTTAAAAATCAATAATTATTACATTAACCATCACATCAACTTACATTTCTATGTAGCCCCTTTTTACTTTCTCAGTGCATTTTTATACTGTGATCTTTCTCGTTCTCTCAACTCAATTCAGTAAAGCTGCAGATTTATTACTTTTGCTTCTTTACAAAGATGAGCAAACTGAGAGCGGAGGGGTTCTACGATTTTTCCAAAGTCACATATGTAACCTTGTGGGGAAAAGAGAGATCAGACTGTTACTGTGTCTATATAGAAAGAAGTAGACATAAGAGACTCCATTTTGTTCTGTATTTGAGATGCTGTTAATCTGTGATCCTACCCCCAACCTTGCCCTTGCAAGAGACATGTGCTGCGGTGACTCAAGGTTTAACGGATTTTGGGCTCTGCAGGATGTGCTTTGTTAAACAAGTGCCTGAAGGCAGTATGCTTGTGAAAAGTCATCACCATTCTCTTAATCTCAAATACCCAGGGACACGTACACTGCCAAAGGTCGCAGGGACCTCTGCCTAGGAAAGCTAGGTATTGTCCAAGGTTTCTCCCCATGTGATAGTCTGAAATATGGCCTCATGGGAAGGGAAAGACCTGATCGTCCCCCAGCCTGACACCCGTGAAGGGTCTGTGCTGAGGAGGACTAGTATAAGAGGAAAGAAGGCCTCTTGGCAGTTGAGATAGAGAAAAGCATCTGTCTCCTGCCTGTCCCTGGGCAATGGAACATCTCGGTGTAAAACCCGATTGTATGTTCTGTTTACTGAGAAAGGAGAAAACCGCCTTAGGGCTGAAGGTGGGACATGCTGGCGGCAAGGCTGCTGTTTATGCACTAAAAAGGTTTATGGAGATGTTTGCATATGCATGTCAAGGCACAGCACTTTTCCTTAAACTTATTCATGTCACAGAGATCTTTATTCATATGTCTTACTGCTGACCTTCTCCCTACGATGATCCTATTATCCTGCCACTTCCCTTTTTCTAAGATGGTAAAGATAATGATCAATAAATACTGAGGGAACTCAGAGACCGGTGCCAGCGTGGGTCCTCTGTATGCTGAGCGCTGGTCCCCTGGGCCCACTTTTTCTTTCTCTATACTTTGTCTCTGTGTCTCATTTCTTTTCTCTTATCTCTCGTTCCACCTAACGAGAAACGCCCACAGGTGTGGAGAGGCAGACCACCCCTTCATAACCTGAGGTACGCCTCTCAACCTTGGTAACTGGGGGGTCTTTTTATTGAGTTGTATCATTTCAGATATTATCCAGCCTTTCTCTAAACCCTCTGAATAATCCTAAAAGTCCAGATCCATCCCGTTTATTTCCTTTGCATCCTTCATGCTCTTCCTCCTCCCAATTCCTCGTTCACAACACAGTGAAGCACCTTGAGATGCTTTACCCAACATGTGTTCGATAAATCCTCATGGAATGCTGGACCTTCACGCTGGGGACACTGGCTTCAACCATTCACAATCCAAGCTGGCCTTCAGGGCTGACCTAAGTCTTCAAGGTTTTGCCATGAGCATGGGATGAATTCTGGGAACCAGTCCAGCTGATGCTCTGACACACTGACACAGTGGAGCGGCCAACCAGCATGAGGCAGATGCCAACGTGGAAACTGGCCATGCCCTGGGCCAGCCCCACTGAGAGCAAGCCATGGCGGTGAGGAAATGTGTCAGCCTTGGACGTGGTAACTTGAGGCACTGTTCTCCAAAGGGCTCATAAGTCATTCTATGGCCAGGGGAAGGAGGTCATCACGTGAATTCTTTTTAAGCTGAAGGATCCTGATGCAGTGTTTCAGCTCCTTGCTTTAGAAAAGGACAGAGGACAAGGTGACCAAGTCTACAGGTCTCTTACTCCTGGAATAGAACAAGTTCTGAATTGATAACAATTTTCGAGTTGGAGAGATCTTCCTTGTATGGAGATTAAAGTCCCCTGACCCAAAGGCTCTCTGGAGACAACTGAAATTTGAAAGATAGAGCCTAATAGCCAGCTAACCAGCCCTTCCTCTAAGTGCTCTGGGCTCTCTCCCTAATCTGAGTCTGATCATCTGAACTTAATGTGGCTGGACGTTATTATCTTAGTTTGCCGCAGAAAAGCCTGAGCTGAAATAAGATTTAACGGTATGCCCTTGGCCTTTATAGAGAATCGATAGGAGAAACATTTGAGGAGTGTTCTTTTGCCTTTGCAGAAGTGCAGTGAAGACTGCATCCATTATGCTACCTGGTATCCTGACTTAGTCCTGACATGATAAATCCTCTTTCTACACAATGCCAGAGAATGTCCATGTCTTCCAAATTGTATTCCTTTTCTCTTCAATTGTTATGGACTGGGTAACCCAGTGTGCATCTTTTTTTTTTTTCTTTTTGCCTTCATTTCTAATAAACTCAGCATTAAATGCAACACTCAGCTACAATAACTGTTTGTTGCAATAATCAGTAACAATTATTCAGTCACCATCAGTATCAACATCTGTTTTTCTTCATCTTTTTCATCTGTTTTTATCTTTTCATTATCATTTTATATATGTCTGATTTTGCAGACTGCTCAAATTCTGCCTTCCATTTAACAAAACAAGAGGTAATAGATGGTTGATTAGTAGAGATAGATGAATGATAGATCAGTAGGCAGGTAAAACAATCTAGCTTTGGGTGAATTGATGGAGGGATGAGTGGGTGGGTAGACTGACCTATTTTATCATTTTGTCCAAGCAATAAACCCCAAAATGGAATCAGAAGTCCAGAGTCAGCCCTACTATTGGCTCAAGATTTCCATTCAGTCCAATTTCACTGAAACGTGTTGAATATCTCTAATCTGAACACAAATTTCTCTGGTATATAGTTCATGTTTTATTCATATTTATTTTCAACACAATGCTGCCATATAGTAGGTGCTCACAAAATGTTTGAGACAAATTGAACTTACTCAAACTAGAAACTTACCAGGTGCAATATGCAACGCCCAGAGCCCACCATATCCTTGGGGAGATGTAATTCCCAGAACCGAATAGATAGCAATGGCCATATAATCAATAGGCCCCTGCTAGGCCATTCAAGCTGATCACTATAGGCCATTCAGGCTGCCCATTGCTGCTGTAGGCTTTTCTCATGCTATTTCCCCATTGACATTGCTCTCCCTCACCCCCATCCACTTAACCAGCTCCTACCAGCCTTTGAGACTTAAATCAAGTCTACCACCGTAAAACTTGTTTCCAATTCCAGCCTGCCCCCATTTCCCCTTCTCTGATCATCCACTGCGCATGAGGCTTTTCTGATATCTTCAACAGCCTGTGACTCAGCCACCCAAACATCCCATAGGCACTTCAGTTTCAGCCTGTCTAAAGTGGACCTCCACCCGACTGCTGTGTAATCTGAGTAATTAAGTGTGCAGGTCCTGTGGTGAAACAGCCTGAGATCTGATCTTTGTTACAGCACTGCATCAGCATCAGTCATTGGTCAGGGTTCACTCACAGAAGCAGAGCCACTAAGGGATGGATAGATAGATCAATCGATAGATAGATCGATCAATCGATAGATCGATAGATAGACATATAAGTATGTGTTTGTGTGTATACTTCAAGTATGTGTGTGATACACACACATCATAGATATAGATACAGATATAGATATGGGTAGATATAGATATAGGTATAGATAAATATAGATACAGATACATACATAGATACAGATTCGACATAGATAATTTGGATATATAAAGGAACTTTTTTTTTGCAAGGATTTGACCTTACACAATTGTGGGAGCTGGTCTCTGTAAGACATGTCTTTGCATCACATGTTGGAGTTTGAAGTGTGCAGGGAAGGCGGTTGGGAAGGGAAGTTGGGGAGCAAGAACCATTTGGGCCCTACAAGTAAAAGCTGGGGCCCGTGAAGATGGACTAAGACCCAGGTCAGTCCTTTTGCCTCTGACCCTTGTAATGTGGATCTCCTGAAGAAGTTAGAATCTTTGTTCCGGACCTGAACACACACCTGGCCCAAGGGTCGGGAAAGCTGAAGGAGGATTCAGGGAAAAGGTGAAGAAGGTCCAACCACTGCCTCACACCAACGAGGCAAGCCAGCAGATTAGCAGCCCCAGGAGAGCCACATCCATGCGTGGGAGCTGCAAAGCAGTGACTCCCCTCTGTCCTCCACATCTCCCACAGCATCCGGCACAGTGCCCAGCAAGTTAAGTGTTCAAAGTCTTGAGTAAACAGGGTTTAGGGGTGCCTTTGGGCCACTGCTCAGTATAGGAATAACCCCCTGCTTTGCTCCTTCTTGAACTGCCTCTCCCAGTCACAGGCTGCTCCCAGCAGCAGCCTCTATAACTGGATAGAATCCAGGCAGCCCTTTGCTCTCCCCCATAACCCATACTTTTTTCATTCACACAACAATCACATCCTCAGTGGGGAGAAGAGGGCTGAAAAGGTGGGCGAGAAGGTGTATTTTCAGTGAGGGGGTAAGAGGAGAGAAAGGGTTATGGTGGATCACTCCGTGGCCCACCATAACCGAAAACACACAAGAAAGGGAGTTTTGAGAAATTCTCTTAGCCTAGCCCACGCTGACACAGTTCAAACCCACCACAACCATGTGTATTTTTTTGTGACCTTGGACAAGTGACTTAACTTTTCAAAGTGGCTTCGCTTTTCAAAGCTTCAGTTTTACCATCTGTAAAATAACAAAAACATAGCAAAGCATTCCTATGAAAATTAAATATAGTTATCCCTGCTGAGTTTTTAGCACTCAACTATGTGTTTGGCACATAATTTGTGCTCAATAAATGTTCGCTGTTATAATTAATCTTGCCTCTCCTCTTATTCTTATATCTCAGTTGGTGGCCTAAAAATCCACCCTTTCATCCAAGCTGGCAACCTTGGAGTCGGATTCCTTATAGCCCGCCACAAAGGCCATGTTCCTTAGCACATCCCTAGAGACTCTCCATGACCTAGACCCTGCCTCTTGTCCAGCCTCAATGCATGGAACTCAGTTAATCACAATCTTTGGTTTATGTTACAATTTCAGAATTGGTCCATGTATGACCTCTTTCTGTTTTCATTTATTTGTGTTTATTTCTAACTCACCACCCATGCAAGAACCAACACTGACAATACTGTGCTCCCTTCCATTACTCTGCCTGCCTTCCCCAAGCACAGGTGACCACCCACGAAGTCACTTGGAAAGCCTGATTCTAGATCTTTGTATTAAAGGGCTTGATAAGCCTCCCTGCCCACTCTACTTCCCACCTCTTGTATTTTGAGGAACAGCCCACCAGAGGGAGAGTTTGGAATTGCCAAAGACACACACACACACCCAGAATGGCTACCTCAGACTGCCCAGTGTACAAAGAGAAGAAAGAAGTCAAATGCCCATTGCTCCAGCTTTTCAATAAATTAGCTCCACTTAACAAGAAACACTGATCAGTGGGAATCCTCCATTAGTCAGGTGATTCATTCCTCTCACATGGGTCAGAGCAGAAGACCACTACTATTTTAGTGCCAAGGTCTTTGACCATAGGGAGTAATCTCTGGAAAAGACTCTATTGATGGATTTCCGATAAATAAATTATCTTGCCATTTCATGCAAGCTAATGTGGGAATGTGCCTTTGTGGGTGATGGGGAAGGTTCAAAGCTTTCATCTGATCCTTGAAGGGATTCATGACCCAAACGTATTTTAGAGCCACCCTACATGGAAACGTGAGGGTCTGTTGCCCCCTGATTCTTGCCCAGGAGTGAGGGATAGAGGATGAAAGGCCAGAGAGTCCAGCTCTGCCTCTCAATTCTGCAGAAGGCAGGTACATCTGTGGCTGACACCTAATGTCTTGTGAGCTCACAGTGCCCTTGTGTAGCCCTGCTAGAGTGCATAACTCTCCAGAAGGAGCATGGGCATTACAGCATTTATTATCCCGCAGCTGGACAGCATGTCCAGTGAACAACCTGCTCCATGGTACATAGTAGCCCTAGGAAGGTGCAGTTCCACTGCCAATCTAACCAAGAAGAGGACACTTCTTTTCCAGGATGCGGTCTCAGACAGTCAGGCCACCCTCTGTATGCCTACTGACTCATGTTCCACCACATGGCACTTCTTATACTGTTGTCTCTATGATAGAATAGCTCTTCCAGTGCCTGTGTTCCTTTGGAGGAAAAGGTATCACATTTCTCTGTCCATTGCCCCAAGGTGTTTAGCATACCAGAGGTTTTGAGGGTCTGTTTGTCAAGTATTATATGGCCCTTGGGCTGGAGCTTCTGCACCTTCATCTGGGCACAGCACTTTGGTGAACACGCAGGACACATGCATCGTGTTCTTTCCAGCAGCAGCCTGTATACTGGATAGAATCCAGGCAGCCCTTCGCTCTCTCCCATAACCTATACTTTTTTCATTCACATAACAATCACATCCTCAGTGGGGAAAAGAGGAGGGCCGAAAAGGTGGGCGAGATGGTATCTTTTCAGGGAGGGGGTAAGAGGAGAGAAAGGGGAGTTCCAGTGACTGGGAGAGGCAGTTCAAGAAGGAGCAAAGTAGGGGGTTATTCTTATACTGAGCCGTGGCCCAAAGGCACCCCTAAACCCTGTTTACTCAAGATTTTGAACACTTAACTTGCTGGGCACTCTGCTGGATGCTATAGATAAAATTCAGTCCTTGCCTTTTGGAAGTCACTATAGAGCTCACCTCACAGAGCTCAGGAGACTTGTTCCAGGTTGGGAGGTGAGCAAGAGCCAAGCCAGACTCACTCACGTCCTAATTTTTAGCCCCATTTCTTTAAAACAACAGCCACTATGTAACATGTGTAACACATTACCACCCACCCTCCATGGCCCCAGGGCCCACATCACCTGAGCAGGTGTTTCAGGGCCCAAATGCTTGTCAATTTCATCAGTGTCTCATAGTCATTTGTTGGTCATTTTAGCTGTCAACCCAGCATTCCAACAAGACGCATTGAAGTACCTGAGAGACTTCTCTCCTGAACTAGCTTGGGCTCCTGTCATGCCTCAGGAACCTCTGTTACATGCCCTGTCCCCACAGGAAGGCAACCACGAAGTGATTCTAAGGACTTTTCTCCACGAAGCAAATATATACGATTTTGTGAGTTTGGCCTATTAGGTTGAGGATGCAGTGGCTCATGAGCGTATTCAGACCAGGCATCCTTCCTGCCTTTACACACATCACGTCTGCAATGCTGAGAAGTACCTATGCCGGATCACTCCCGATGGAGCTGAGGCTGGACAGCACTGCAGCGAGAGTGACACATGGGCGTCAGACCCAAGTTCCAGCACACACTGAGGCAGCAAGAGTTGAACAACTTGGGTGAGACTGCCCGTTGAGTCTCCCTGTGTCTACTGGGTGAGACACTTCCCGCTGAGTCTCCCCGTGTCCACTGGGTGAGACACTTCCCACTGAGTCTCCCTGTGTTCATTGGGCAAGGCACTTCCCACTGAGTCTCCCTGTGTCCACTGCGTGAGGCATTTCCCACTGAATCTCTCTGTGTCTATTGGGCAAGAGACTTCCTGCTGAGTCTCACTGTCTCCATTTGCAACATGAAGCTGTTCTTTGTCTCAGAACATTTTCTGCAAAAGAAAACAATTCCAAGGACAACAAATAAAACCAAAAGCAGCAGAGTTCCTCTGGTTGAAAGGGGCCATGGGCTATGAAAGAGGTCTAAAATTCTACCCCACACAGCTAGGTAACCCTTAAGGCAGCTCCATGGGACCCCACAGGACTTCACAGAACAGAGTTTACACGATGTTGTGCCAGACAATCCCTAACAACCCTTTCCTCCTTGACATTCTAAAGTCAAATTGTGAAGTCTTGTGGTCACTAATCTTTCTTGCCATTTGCCAAAAACCCTTTCCCAAATCGGACTCCTGGTTTAAACTTCCCAAATGTTGCTGATTATAATAATGAAATGAGCTTGCTAAAGTCAGTAGTTTATTTTCTAACAAGTGTCAGAACAAAGTTTGCCATTCCCTACTGACCTTGAAAACACAAGTACCTACAAGAGTCAGGCAAATTCAAAACAAACAACCAAACAACATAAAAACAGATGACTGGGCCCCATCCCTCTGAGTATACCCTGAGTCAGTAAGTTGGGCTGGGCCGTAATATCTATATTTTTAACAAGCTCCCAAAATGCTTATAAAACACACCAAGATTTGAGAATCCCAATAATATAATAAGAGTCCAGCTTAAGTGTGACCTCCTTCGGGGAGACTTTCTGACCTTCCTCTCTCACCAATCCACCCCAGTCCTCCTCCATGATCCCAAAGTACCTTCTGTTTACCTCTGTCTCAGTACAAATCACACTACACTATAATTAACAGTCCACCTGTCTCCTTCCTACCCCCAGAAAATCAAGAGTTCCTGGAGGATAAAAGTGTGCTGTTCATCTCTGTATCCTCAAGGCCTTAGTCTCAGCCTTAAAATGTGCTAAAATCCCTTCACTCAAAGAGTTTGCAACATAGAAATTAAGACCTAAAGAGGTTTAAATAATAGTACAAAATAAAGGTCAATCCATCCTACAAATACCATGTAAGTTGTAAATAGCATGTGATTAATTAGAAAAATAAAAATAATAATTAACATTTATGGAGACTCTGAAAGGCTAAGTAATTTGCCCAAGGTCACACAGCCTGGGAAGTAACATAGTATGAACTTGAACTCAAGTATCTGCCCAAAGTCTAGAGCTCTAACAACCATTCCTCTCTATGTATTAGCAACAATCAGTGCCATGGAAGATTAGAGAAAAGAGAGGCTAATAAAAGCCCTGGAAGGAAGAACTGGAGCTATGTCTGGAAAGATAACTTAGAGGGAGTGGAGGTGTGTAAGAAAGAATTTGGATTTCTCCAGTGAGAGATCTGGCTATGTTCCTAGCTCCTAGGAGGTAACCCATAAACTCTTGGAATTTCCCAAGTGAAAGGAGTATCTTTGCTATTCAAGGGGGCCCCTTGGATCACACCTGATACTTTCTGCCAACGAAGTGACTCACGTGTTCCTTGGGCCACATGATATCAGCCGGACATCTGGGGAAGGAGGGCTGGAGATTTAGTTCAAACACAAAGGCAAATAATCATTCACACTTGTATCATGAAACCTTAATAAATACTCTGGACACTGAGGCAGGGGTCATCCTCCCAAGTTGTCAATACTCTGTGTGAATCATCACATGGATACTAGCATGGATACTAGGAGAATGTCCTGAAGACAAGACAGTTTTGCGTTTGGATCCCTCCTAGAGCCTGCCCTATGCATGTATTCCTTTGGTTGGCTTTAACCTGTGCCCATTCCATGTAATAAACTGCAACCAGGAGTATAACAGCATTTATGTAGTGCTATGAGTGTTTCTAGTAAATCAAACCGAGGATGGTTTTGGCAAACCCCTGAACTTGAAGTTGATGTCAGAAGTGAGAGTAGCCTGAGCACAGTGGCTTATGTCTGTCATCCCAACACTTTGGAAAGCTGAGATGGGAAGATTGTTTGAGCCCAGGAGTTCAAGACCAGCCTGAACAATATAGTGAGATCCCATCTCTACAAAAAATCAAAAGATTAGCAGTTGTGGTGGCGTGAACCTGTGGTATCAGCTACTCGAGAGGCTGAAGTGGGAGAATGGCTTGAGTCCAAGAGTTCAAGGCTTCAGTGAGCCACAATCACACCACTGCACTCCAGTCTTTGACAGAGAGAGACCCTATCTCACACACACACACACACACACAAAGAAATGAGTGTGGTCTTGTGTGGACTCTTCCTTCCAACTTTGTAAGTTGGATCCTTGCAGTTCTTAACCCCTGAGGTCTCATAAACTGGGGTGGTGAGACTTTTCCAACACTGACAATCAGGCTTACAGTTGGTACAAAGAATAACACTAATCCAAATGCTGGTTGAGATAATAAATACCTGGCATTTATATGTTTCCCTTCATAGCCCAGTTGTCATATCATTAAGACAACACTTTGTCCTCATTTAATGCTTTTTACTTCCCAGAGCATTCTTTCATCTGCGACCTCATTTTTCCCTCACTACATGCCTGGGAAAGGATAGACAGGATTATTATCCTGACTGGTGAGATGGGAGGCATAATGTGACCTGCTCAGGGTCACGCCCACAGTCATAGTGACAGCTAGCACTGGACCCAGGGACTCTCAGCCCAGGGTTCCTTTGAAGACTCCAACCAGCCAAGAAGAAAGCCCAAAATTCCTCATTCCATTTCTCCACAGGTGTTCTTGAGGCCACCCATAGCTCTTAGAAATCCTGCAGGGAGTTGAATATTGGCAAAGCAAGAGAAAATTGAGACAATGTCAAACCATCTCCATATTTGCAATAACTATTTTGTGTGTTTTGATGGCCCAAGAAGCCTCCTTCTTCCTTTGTGCTGGACACTGTGAGCAGCTCTGCCTAGATCCTCTTGTACCCCTTTTTTCTGTGCACCCCTTTCCTGAGCTTCAGTGTACTTTTCTAACTACCTGTACCTATGGGTTTTATTCAGAGGACTATCCTGGGTACCAGAGCCACACTGCCTGAGCACCCAGAGAACTGGAAGTGTCCCCTTGGGGGCAGCCTTTAGCCAGCGGCTGACAGGTGCAGAGACTGAAAGCCCAGAACCCTGGCCTCTGTTTGCAATGACTTTGAGGTCCAACATGCTCCAGACGTCCCCTGTGGGATCAGGCTGTAGCTACCCTTTGCAGAATTTTTCCTGAAATCATACCCTTGCTAAATTTCTTCCCCTTCCCTGTCCTGCTTCCCAAAACTCCCTTCCCAGTTTCTCCTGGGAGCACTTCCTTAACGGACCACTAACACTCAAATCTCAGGGTCTGCCTCTTGGGAACCCAACCCAAGACACGTCCTAACTCATGTCTAACATATAAAGAGTCAGAATCACAGGTTGTTGAAGTCAACAGGGCATCCAGGTTCATCCCTCCAGGGAAGGTACTGCCAAATACCAAGGAGTCTGATAGAAAAATCTGGGTGTGAAATGGGAGTTTAGACTCTTATTAGCCATGTGACCTTAGGAAGCTTATTGAACTTCTCCAAGACTCAACTGTCTGAACCAAAATTGGTGTGGGGAAAGGGCCAGAAAGGGCAGGAATAGTAATATCTCCCTTGCAAGTTCACTGTGAGGCTTGGGTAGGCACAACGTGTTTACAGTCAGGGCTGGTACATAGTGAGAGCTCAGTAGATAATGAATACCTAACTCTTAAAACACTGCATTTCTTACATAACTTATCACGTCAGATTCTTGATATATTTATCTGTGTGTGCCTGCATATTTTTCCTACACTGGAATGTAAGCTTCTTGAGGGCAAGAACCTTAAAAAATTTTTAAATCTTCATATCCACAGTACCTAGCGCAGAACCTAACATATGATAAATGCTTGTAGAGTGAGTGAAGGAATGAATGCATGAATGACCCCATACTTTTACGACTGAGAAAACTAAGGCTGGAGAAATGAAGTGATTGGGCCAAAGGTACTTACCTAGTCAGGTGAGCACTGACTTCCTGTCCAGTGCTCACCTCTTTGTTTGCCGTATCTCTTGGCACAAATGGCAGGAATATTCAGAAAGAAAAGCTTAGTTCACAGGAAGTGGCTGCTCTCACCTCCGGTTCTCTGTACCCCTGCTAAGGCCCAGATGTCACTTCTTTTCTAGGTTCTGTAAACATGGAGCCTCTTCTGGGCCCCACTGAAGACAGCTAAATAAAAGCAGGTACAACAATTGCCCTCCAGCTTATGGTCAAGCCAAAGAAACCTGTATCACTTACTCCAACAGCCACTAGTATCATTCCAGTAATGCAAACATCTTGCAGGCACCAGGCTGTCCATCCCTGATCACCTGGAGCACGGGGCCACTCCAGAAAATGTGCTCTCTCACCTTCCCCTCAGGCTTGAGTCTTTAAGGAAGTGATAGCAGGAGAAAAGTCTGGCAGAGTAGCCAGGGGACCGAGAATTGTCATTTGGAAATGATTCCTGACATGCGGCTAGGGCAGAGGCTACATTCCGACAGCATGCACTCCAAATCATTTGTAAAGAGTCCTCATCATTTGGAGATATCTGCTGAACTATTACAGATGGAATACAATTTCTGGAATTTGCTTCAAAATATTCAAGGGAAGTGGATGGGGACATGGGGACACAGATGAGTCAACGCAGGTACATGTTTGTTGACACAGCTAAGTGATGGGTTCATGGAGGTTCATGATAGCGCTTTCTTTTTGTGTGTATGTGTTGGAAATGTTTCTTAATAAAATATTTTTACATATGAATAATTACAATTATTCATATGTAAAATAATTACAATTATTCATATGTAAAATTTTACAATGAATAATTACAATTTTTTCATTTAGTAACTGTGCAGAGTTGACATAGAAGGCCTGAAATTGCTCTCCTTGGAAAGGTCTACTTGCAAGGGTGGCCTTCGACAGGCATCTTGGAAATTGGCTGGTAAACAGTTCCTTACATGGAAGTAAAACATTCTCTAACTGATAAGAGTGGCTTCCTGTGACATTC
The DNA here is from genome assembly GCF_043159975.1 of Macaca nemestrina. NCBI lineage: Eukaryota > Metazoa > Chordata > Mammalia > Primates > Cercopithecidae > Macaca > Macaca nemestrina. Next base: position 12,908,580 of record NC_092135.1, read on the forward strand.
TTATCACAATGGGGTTTATGCTGGACATCTGCTTTCCTCCTGGGAGTCTGGAATTTTAGTACATGCTGGCAGAGTGACCAGCCCCCAATAAAAAGCTTGGGCAAGGAATCTCTAATGGACTTCATTGGGCTGAAACATCACACACATGTTGCTACATTTTTGCTGCTTGGGGAAAAGTGGGCGGTGTGTGAGCCCTCTAGGAGGGAGTGAACATAAGGAAGACTGTGCATGGATTCCCCCAGGCTCTGCCTATGTCTTTCCCCCTGTGATCTGTCTGTGTACTCCTACCTCATTGTAATAAAACTTAGAAGTGATGACAAATAAATGCTGAGTTCTATGAGGCCTTCTAGTGGATCTCCAAACATGGAGGTGCTCTTGTCAACACCCAAAATAGTAACTGTATTAGTCCATTTTGTGTTGCTGTAAAGGAATACCTGAGACTAGGTAATTTACAAATAAAAGAGGGTTCATGGCTTTGCAGGCTGTACACGAAGCACGGCACCAGCATCCACTCCTGGTGAGGCCTGAGGAAGCATTTAATCAAGGTGGAAGGGAAGGGGAGCCAGTGTGTCACTTGGTGAGAGAAGGAGCAAGAGAGAGAGAGGGAAGGTACCAGCCTCTTTTTAACAATCAGTTCTCATGTGAACTGATAGAGCAAGAATTCATTCATTGCTGAAGGGAAGGCACCAAGCCATTCATGAGGGATCTGCCCCCATGACCAAAACACCTCTCATTAGGCTCCTCCTCCAACATTGGAAATCACATTTCAACTTGAGATTTGGAGGGAACAAGCATCCAAAATATGTCAGTAACCAACATTTTAAAATAAGATTTTATATAAAAGTCTGAATAAATACAAAAAACTAGCCGGGCGAGATGGCGGGCGCCTGTAGTCCCAGCTACTCGGGAGGCTGAGGCAGGAGAATGGCGTAAACCCAAGAGGCGGAGCTTGCAGTGAGCTGAGATCCGGCCACTGCACTCCAGCCTGGGCCACAGAGCCAGACTCCATCTCAAAAAAAAAAAAAAAAAAAAAAAAAAAAAAATTCTGGATTTCTAATTTCTCTTGAAAAAGCAAGAGTTCTGGCAACCCTGTGTCTTTACCTGGAGTTGAACATGGCCTTTCCAGTTCAACAACTCCCACTCAAACAGCTTCAGTTGTTTATATTATCTGTCTACCCCCTGCAAGCTTTTGAGTTTTAGACCCTTGAGCAGGAGGAGAGGGTCTTGACAGGTACTTCAGAAACACAGGTTCCTGAGGCTGTGTTCATTAAGAGGAATTGACCTGCCATCACATTATATGTCCCTTGAGCCCTTCAAGTCCAACAGATTCAGCAAGTATTTACAAAGAACGTGTTTACTAGGCCTTGTGCTCATAATATTAGCTACAATAATAGTACTTATCGTTTACTTGCGCTTGCCAGGCTTCACTCACATGGTTACTAATCCTGGAACATCTTATGATCACCAGTTCCCAAGGTGATTCAGTCTACTATCATTAGGTGTCTATACCAGGTGCAGGCAAAGTCCTAGGTAGTGGGAACACAAGGACAAATAAGACAAAGCTCCTGCCTCATGACCTTACATTTTTGTCAACAAATACAGACAAGAAATTAATCAACAAAGGAATAAATATGATATATATAAGGCAATAAGTGCTGTGAAGTGAAATCAAGCCTGCAGAGGGCCCAGAGAGGGACCTGAGGATGTGTGGCCGGAAGACAATATTTCAGAAGATAACATTTGAGCAAGGAACTGAATGAGGTTTAAGAGTGGGAGCCATGCAAAGGCCTCGAGAAATAGCTTCCCTGGATCAGAAAGACCATGTGCAAAGGTCCTGGGGCAGAAGTGAGCTTTGCTGGGCTGGGTTGTGAAAGTTTGGTGAACAAGAGAACAAAGAGATTATCAGCAGCCAGATCATGAGGGTCCTACAGGCTGTGATGAGGCCTTTTAGATGTTGTTCTGGGTGAGAAGGAAAAGTGTGAGAGGGTTTTGAGAAGGAAAAGTATGAGAGGGTTTTGAGAAGGATGTGGAAACATAGGTAGAAACTGAAGCTCCGAAACAGTAAATAACATTGTCCATAAGTGGCAGAGTCGGAATTCAATGCCATGTCTATCTGAGTCCAAAGAGAGTCCAGGATTCATGCCATTGCAAAGGCATAACATGGGAACATTTCTCTTCTTTTAAAATGTTTCCTCTTTTAAAAAATTTCCTAACCAAATTCTCAGTTTCCCTTTACTTCAGAACCCACTCTCAGAATGTCATGGTGCATGGGAATTTCCTAGCCTGAGAAGAGGACATCTATCAGGTTCAGCTTTTTGGCCAAGATCAGATGTAGGTGGATGCTCCTTAACGATCATTAAAAATTGTTAACACAGTTGCATATACCACATGAACCCATACATGAAAACTTGTGTGTAAATGCAGTTTTTATCAGTTCAATCACCTGAAAGTCACTGATATGCTTGCTACTTAAAAGAATCTAAAAGAAAGCCTTAGTTAAAGGGGGAAAAAAATACATCTTGGAACACAAATAATGACAAACCATTCTTCTTTTTTCTTCCAGAAGTATGGTTTCTGTACCTCAGGTTTTCTTAAAGCAGTGGATGCCTGAACTATTCTTGTCAGCATCACTGCAATGTATCACTATTATTAAGATATACAACATTAGATATGGCATGATAAGGTTTACATATGATTAAATCCCCCCTCTTGGTGGAGAAGTGTCTACAACATAGAATGGAACTGGCTCATCAGATCTCGAGAGTTTACACAACCTCTTTAGAATTTCAATTCTCTCCTTACTGTCACATTAAAACAGTCCCTAGGGACACTAGGACACTGGGATTTTTTAGTCCTGCATTTGAATTGTATCTGGCCAAACAGAACCAGCCTCGAATTCCCCAGAGGACTCCCACAGGAAGCAAATGTAGGTGTGTCCTGTGCGTGCTGATGATCAAAGAGAGAAACCAACTTTTGTGCCAGCAACTCTTGATTATTCAGGGACGGATGATCCAATTTGTGGATTAGCTGGGCCTCTCGGCCTTTCCTGATTTCACTGATCATTAGCCCATGGCCCCCTCGGGCCAGGAAGATAAAAGGAGCACCAGGCAAAGCGGTCCAGTGGCTTCTTGGCCGCTCTGGTAAAAGGGGGCAGGGCAGAGGCAGTCGTATGCAGTAGGGAAAATGAGGTTTGGGGATTATCCGGATTTCAATGAGCTCACTTCTCCATAGCACCCTGGACCCCCACCTGAGCCCCTATCGCTGGGTAAGAACAGTTTACGTTGGATGGAGTGGGCCCTAGAAACAGCCAGTGGATTTTGAATGTGATATTTCAAGTGCCTTGGGGGCAGAACTGTGAAGTTGCCCTTTACAGGGTGGGAGACCCTGGAGAATCAATCCCCTCGTCGCTTTTTGCCGAGTGTGTCAGGGCAGGCATCGGGGGATGGGAGATGCTGCCTTTTACAAGAACCTCTCTGCCCTACACAACCACCAGGCGCTTAGCCCTAGAACGGGGAGAGTCCATCCTCTTACAAGGCATTTCCTGGGGTTCCAAGAGCTACTGAGGAGGGGGAGGGGTAAGAGGGAGAGAGAGAAGGAGAGAAAGGAGAAGAGGAAGGAAGAGGGAGGGAGAAAGGGGAGCTTCAGTCCAACCTGAATAGGGTTTTGATTCCAAAAGACAGTTCTAGAATAGTCCTTCTCAATGTTCTGATCGGACTGATGAATAAGCACTATGGAGATCATAAATCAGATCCTCAGGGAAGTAAAGGTATAGAGAAAGAGAGCCAGAGGGATTCTGGCAGAAGGAGAGAAGCAGGTCTTCAAAGGCAAGATCTGCCATTTATCCGCTGGGACTTTGAGCAAGTCATTCTCAAAGCCTCCATTTCCTCATAGGAACAGTCAGGATAACGAAAGTGAGGATTTCTTCAGGCTGCTGAGGGAAAGAACTGAGATTCCCAAGTACAGGACCAGCCCAGTATGGGACTCATGGAAACCATGGTAGGGATGAGTACAGTCCAGCAGGAGCAGGCAAGTCCCAGTCACACCCACATTCCCCGCACTCCATCCCTGGCCCCTGAGTGGCCGGCTGGCTCAACCACTACTTGATGTTTCAGCCATTCTCAGCAGTGAGGCATCGGAACACCCTGGGCTCATCTATGACCTTTCCTAGACCCATAGTGTAGCAACAAGGAGTTGCTCTAGGGATTTTGAAACCCAGGTCCTAAATGGCACTGGCTTACTCCATGACGTTGACAAGTCCTTTCTTAACCTGTGTTGCTTTTCTTTAAATGGGAGCAAGAGCTCCTGTTTGAACAGTGTGAATTGAACACTGAAAAGTGTCATAAATTAAAGGACAAAGGGAAGGGGTTGGGGGATCTGAATTTTTTTATACCCCCCAAAAAACTTCATAATTGTCAAAGTTTTCAGCAAATATATATTCAGGAGCTGTGTGTCTAGCCATGAGCCTGGCAAGTGGATTACATAGAGCTTGATGCCCAGGGTGGGTGGGGGTGACCCCTGGAGCCTCTCCTTGTCCTCAAGGCTAAGGAGGTATAGGTTGATCTCATTCAATGCCTTTAGCGGGCTGTGCTCAGTGCTGGAAGCCTAGCCAGAGACAGAAGGATCAAGAGCTGCAGTTCTGAAATGTTTTGGTCTCAGAATCCCTTTACACTCTTAAAAATTATGTGGTTTATATCTTTCTATAATACACATAAAAATATATAAATATATTATTTTATATAAATATATAAAATATACTATTATACAATATGATCATATGTTTATGTATATAAATATATAAACATATAATACATAACAATATAATATGTTTATATATAAAACAGTTTATATATTATATAAAATCAATTATATACTTATATAAATATATATTAAATATATATTATATGTTTATATGTAAACATATATAAATACATAATATATAGGCATATATAAATATATATACACAGAGAGAGAGAGTTTATTTGTTTGAGACAGGGCCTCGCTCTGTCGCCCAGGCTGGAGTGCAGTGACATGATCTTGACTCACTGTGACTCCTCCTCTCAGGCTCAAGCAATCCTCCCACCTCAGCCTCCCAAGTCGCTGGGACCACAGGCACATGCCACCATGCCTAGATAATTTTTGTAATCTTTGTAGAGATGGGGCTTCATCATGTTGCCCAGGCTGGTCTCAAACTCCTGGGCTCAAGTGATTTGCCAGCCTTGACCCCCCAAAGTGCTGGGATTACAGGCGTGAGCCACCACACCTGGCCATATGTCTATTTGTTATTTATTTATTTATGATTAATTTTTTTGAGACGGGGTCTCGCTCTGTCTCCCAGGCTGGAGTACCGTGGCACAATCATGGCTCACTGCAGCCTCAACCTCCCAGCTCAAGCAATCCTCCCACCTCAGCCTCCTAAGTAGCTGGCACTACAGGTATACACCCCCACGCCCGGCTAATTTTTGAATTTTTTTGTAGAGACAGAGTTTCACCATTTTTCCCAGGCTGGTCTTGAACTTCTAAATTCCAGTGACCCACTTGCTTGGCCTCCCAAAGTACTGGACTTACAGGTGTGAATAACTGCACCCAGCTATATGTATCACAGCAGAAATTAAACCAATATTTTAGACATAAGAACACAAAAGCATACGGTCTATCAGCCATCAAAGGGATTTAGTTCTCACAGGTCACAGAGCCTCTGGGAAACTCCCCTGGAACCTCGTGGAAGAATGAAAGTGAGAAAAGAAAAACAATCTTAGTGTTAGTATGGAAATTGTTTGACCTTTCGGACCCCCTGAAGGGGTCTCAGAGACCTTCAGCATTTCCCGGATCCCACTCAGAGAACTGCTGCTCTGGTGTGGTGCTGCCTAGACTTTGCTGTGCCCACATGCCACCTGGGATCATGTTAAAATGCAGGTTCTAATTCAGTAGCTCTGAGATACATAGTAAGACCACACTCCTGACAAGTTTCCAAGGGATGCTGATGCTGCTGGTGCTCGGGCCCCACTTTGCATAGCAAGGCCACAGAGACTGGAGGATGAGAAGCTCATCTTTAGCTAGTGCGCTCTTACATCGGGCCTTACAAATTGTACAATTTAATTTAAAATGGTAGACGTGGGTAGAAAGACCACGCTGAGGGGAGAAGATGGCATAAGTAAAGGTACACATGTAGGAAAATGCAACTTTAGCCAAAGTGTAGGTTCATAAAATCCCCAAGCTTCCCGCTGCCCCAACCCCTAGGCTACAGGACTATGTGTAGCTTCTAGTCTAGGCAGAGAAGCCATTGGCCTCAGCATCTCAGGGCAAGGGGTATGAGACTTATCCCCATCCAATACCGTGATCAACAAACATCTATGAGTACCAGCAAGAAACAAGGAACTCCAGTGGACCTCAGCTAGCCTTGCTTTTCCATCATCCATCCTCACTTCAATTTTCCCTTGGGAGTCATCGTTTTCCCACATTCAGTCTAAGTAGTTTGGGTGGAGTTAACCCAGGGTAAAAACATGATCCAGGTCTGGCCAATCAAAGCACAACTCCCTCTGGCCACAGTGATGGGTTCAAGAATGGGCACAGGACCCAAACAAGGCCACTGAGAGCCTTCCTGGGCCTTCTCATGGTTTTACAGAGAGACCACATGAGGAGGCCACCTAGATAGACATGCCCAAGAGATCCCAGCTGTCTGAGTCTTCCCAGTCCAGGCTCCAGACACATGAGTGAAGAAGCTTCCTAGATGACCTCAGTCCCAGAACCATCTGATTACAAGTGTCTAAGGATCCCCAAGCAAGAACTGCCTCACAGAGCTCAGCTGACCCTCGGATTCAAAAGCAGAATAAATGTGTGTTGCTTTAAGCCATTGTTTTGAACCATTATTAGTATGCAATAATAGCCAGAACTGGGTCTGTTTGGCTTACCTATTAATTCCAGGGCTAAAATACCAGGAAACAAATCAAAGGCCAGGACAAAGAAGCCACTACACAAAGAACAAGTTCCCCAGCTGTCTTTGCTTTGGACCAGTATGTTGGTTGTAGATTTTTGTCAACAGGCTCTCACTGTGTAGCAGCCATCAAATAAGCTTGTCATGAGAATTAAGCCAATCAGTCCAGGCCCCAGTGGGAGAAGAATGAGCCTTCCATAAAGTTTGGTGGTCTCCATGATAACACAGAACACTGCTCATTCACTGATGTTTTACTGGCTCAATTAGTTTCTTCATCTCAGATTGTGAAATTCGGACAGAAGGGGACATTTCTAATACTTCTTCAGGGTTCCAAAGCCTGTGGTAGACTGTAAGACACATACTGGGTGCTTGATAGACATTTGTCAACAGCTTGCCTGATTTAAATCTAGGCCTTATATTTCACATGGGGAGGCCATGGAAGGCCACAAAGCAAATGGAGGCCCACACTGGCCAACAGTTTTCTCTGATGATACAGAGGGTAAATGCCCACAAAAAATATTGGGTAGCAGAGGAAGACAGTTGACAACCCTTGCACAACCTCCAAAGGTCTTAGAGAGCATAGAGTTGGAATTGATAGACCAGGATTGAAATCCTGACTCAGCCGTCAGGGAGCTGGAGGCATTCAGTGAGGCCCAGCCCCTACAAGTCTCAGCTTCCTTATCTGTAAAGTGGGGGTAACAATACCTACAAGATTGTGGTGATTAAGTGAGACGTTCAATATAAGGCATATGTTGACACGTGGTAGGCAATCTATAAATAGAAATCATCACTATTATCGTTAGCTGTACATTTGGGAATAAAACTCCTGGCTTACTTACTTTACATGGCACTTTTGTGGATCAAGGGAGAATGGATAGAATGATGCTTTAAAAATATTAATAAAGTTCAATGCCAATAAAGTTATTAAAAACCAGAGTAAGGTCTAAATCATCTGACATAAATATCCTTTCTGTTTGCACATGCAAAGCACGACACAGAATGTAAGAAAAAAGTGTTGGGGAAATCCAAAGAAAGAGGCACATCACTGATCCACTCACACAGAGCTGGGAAGAACCTTTAAAATCACCCAACTCACCTCGTTTTTCAGGATGGGAACTAGGCCAGAGAGTGCCACTGCATGGATGAGGCCACACAAGCCAGTAGGCAGGACCAGGAAGGGAACTCCCAACCCACATGCCCAGTCTGGTGCCCTTTTCACTATTTATCACCTTTCTGGCTTGCATTTGCTGTGTGATCATCTAGGTATCTGCCCATCAGAACATTCTTAAGCAAACACTGGATGCAACCGAAAAGTAAACAAGTGCCAGATCAGTTTCATCACTGGCACATTTCCTCACTGCCTAGCAGTTGCAGAGAAAATGCCTCTGGGGTATCTTTCTCCAGTTTTCTTTCTCAGTAATGGTATAAAAATGGTAACAAATGCTAAGGACGAGTACTGTGTCTTGGGGAAAATATAGCTTCAGCAAGCTGGTTTTCTGTCCACCCTACAAAGTCACTGAGCACTGGGATGCTGGCTTTCTAAGTCTGGCTGAAGCTCAACCATGAGGCCAAGTGCCCAGCTTTGACAAAGAAAGCTCTTCAACATTGGAAGAAAGCTCGCCAATGTTGGTGTCTGAGTTTCTCTGTTATAATGAAGTGTTCAATGTTTTAAACACTACTGCAATGAATGTAATGGTAGATTTAAAAGCTTTTTTTTCTTTCCTTTTTTTTTTTTTTTTTTTTTTGAGATGGAGTCTCACTCTGTTGCCCAGGCTGGAGTGCAGTGGTGCAATCTTGGCTCACTGCAACGTCTGCCTCCTGGGTTCAAGTGATTCTCCTGCCTCAGCCTCCCGAGTTGCTGGGACTACAGGCACGTGCCACCCCACTCAGCTAATTTTTTGTTTTTTTGTTTTTGTTTTTGTTTTTTAGTACAGACAAGGTTTCACTGTGTTAGCTAGGATAGTCTCAATCTCCTTACCTCATGATCTACCTGCCTTGGCCTCCCAACGTGCTAGGATTAAAGGCGTGTGCTACTGCGCCCAGCCTTAAATGCTATTTTAATTTCTTGCATATAATGAGGCTGTCTTTTATTCTCTGGTTACCCAGGTTTGAAGGCCTGGTCACCTCTGACCTGCCTCTCTGCTTTGAGCTCCATGTGCTTTGACCATCAAATCTTACCAAATCATTCTTTCTCTCCATCCCAATGCCACTGGCCTGTAGCAGCCTTCACTCCTCATGACCACCATAGCCTCCCACTTGGGATCTCAGAATCCAGGCCTTCTCCACAACCCCAAATCTTTCCTGGGCATCAGCCCCTGATTCACCTTTTACAAATGCCCCCTAGGTCTGTCACTCTGGGGCTCCCCTCATCCACAGGCAAGTCAGCCTGCCTTTATCTCTCTCCTCTTTCATTCCTGCTCTATCTCCCTCCATCCTGTGAAAAAAACTAATTTGTTGTTCCCTCCGGATTTCATGCTGTTCCCTGCATTTGAATGCCTTTCTCCCACTTCCACTCACAGAAACCTCAACCAACCTTCAACTCCTAGGCAAATGCTACTGCTTCTTCCATGAAATCCCTGCTCCTCACTCCAGCCAGACATTACGTGTCCTTGTTCCCTTGTCAGACTTCCCTCCCATAACCTCAGATCAAGCCACCACACTGCTGTAACCATGCACTTTCTGGTATCTACGTCCTTGCTTGTCACGGTGCCCCTCCCAGAAGACATATTCTCTTAGGGCAGGGACGATATTTCATTCTCTCCCCGCTGCAAAACAAAACAAATTTTGTCTTCCACATTCCATAAGTTCAATGATGATCTGTCAATTGAATGAAAAGAAAAGATACAACTTTTTTTTTGTTTTTAACTGAGTGCTTTCCAAGAGCTGAGGACTGGATTTATCAATTCTGATTCTTTACTAGATATCAATTTGAAAATTCAAAGACTGTCCCCAGGCCTCAGTTTCCCCATCTGTGACCACAGGTCAAGAATAATTCTTTCTAACCTGCTTTACCAGGCTACTTATTTTCACCTAAAAAGTGGCAATATTATGCTTGTTTTGTTTTGTATTGTGTTCTACTTTTAAGCAGGCTAAGTAAACAGAGATCTGGAGGATTCTGTTTGGAAGAGAAAGACCCTGGGCCCGTTACTTGGAGTTCATTGCCAACCCACGGGAGAGAGACAGGCTCTCTCGCCAACCAGAAAAGAAACAGCTGTGGTGACAGATGTTGGTGGTGCTGATTATTCCAAGGCTGTTTGCATTCAGATTTCCCAGGCATTCTAGGTTTTTTGAAGTCAGTCTCTTTTGATGGGTTTCCCCAGGTCTTGGGGGTGAAAACAAACCGCTCCTCTTGTCCCACGCATTTCATTTATTTCCTCTGTCTGCTCCACAAACACACATATAAAGGACACCCACCCAGCACACGCACTCCCCACACCCATGTGACCTCACATTTCGTTTTGAACATAAATGGCCTGGGGGAAAGAAACCTTCTCACTCCTCCTTAGGTTGCTTTGTGGTTTTGTAGGTATGTGTGTTGGAGAGGTGGGGGGAGATGTCTGGCCAAAGTACATCCAAGGCCAATTTCTCCAAAAGATATGGAAACTTCTGATCTCACCCAGGGGCTTCAACAGAATACCAAAAAGGGGGGGTCTTTGTTTCCTCCAAATGGAGTATTTACTTTGAGCTGGTAAAATGAATTAGTGAAAAGAAATGACACCTTCAGTTTCTGGGGAAGGGGTGATAAGTAAAATCGGAGGAGGGGATTCCTTCTTACCCTGACTCCCCAAAATCAAGGGGAGGATGGAGGATGGTGAGAGAGGGAGGATCCCATAGGGTGTTCAAAAATAGACCCTGCTAGAAAACAGGCTGCTCTTTTCTGGGATTAAAAGTTGCCTCATAATACTGTAAGGCCCATGTATATGCAAGCAGTTGGGAGTTATTACGGGCCTAAAATAGGAAACCATTCGCTTGATCTTTCGCTTCAATCCTATTAGGGGCCCCCTGGAGCTCGAGAGAGATACCAGCCTGTCATGTCCCTGTTGCTGTGACGACCCTGTCTTTATAGAACAAGAAAGAGAAATGGTAGTGATTGGCAGACCTTGCTTGCCCCCGTATGTAACACAAAGGGCGACAAAACGAAGAGGAAGTGAGGCCCTTCTCCGAGGTCTGACGCTTCTTAACCCTACACTACCTTCCACCTGGTCCCAGTCGCCCCCACCCCGACCTCCTCCAGAGGGAAAGGAGAGGCCACTGGCCGTTAAGTGCTAATACCCAAAGATCACAAATGACTTTTTTGGGTCTAATTGCGAGTAATTTTTTAAAGTCCGTCTTTTATCAACTTCGTCTGGAGAAAATATACGAGAGGGGCTGGAAGCGAAGACGGGGGCTGCTAAGGCGACGTTGTCAACCAGGAACTGTTTGCGGGACGCTGGGTGGGGCGACCGGGGAAGCGGCCGGGCCTGACAAACCCCACCATATGGTGCCAGACTCCAACTCGCCGGTCATAAATAACCGCCTCCCTTTTCGGGCTTTCTCGCCCGGCTCCTCCGATTCCCGCTAAAGAGGGAAAAGTGCAAAATGCTGTTTGTGTCCATTTTCACCACTGTGTGCGCGGGAAGGAGGAGCGCGGCCTGCAGGGGAGGACGCGCGGCCGGGCCACCCGCCAAAACCTGGCGCCCGGCGGGGCGGCCCGCAGAGCCAGCCGACAAAGGCCGCGCCCCGGGCGGAGCACTCCGCCAGGCGCCCGGTCCTATTAGGGGCCGTTTGTTGCAAAGTAAAACCAACCGATCGCAGCAGCGAAGGCACTTTGTCTCTGCCGGGTCCCTTTCGGAAAGCCGGTGACCCGGCGGCCCGACGCGTCCCGGGGCAGGGGCAGCGGCTGTGCGCGGCGGAGGCGCCCGGCAGCACGGGGCGCACGGTTCTCTCCAAACGTTTTGATGGGGACAAGCACCTTTCACTAAGGTTTACAACTCGCCCCGGCTCTGCTCAGGCGCCCACTGTAGCCAAAACTAGGCTGCCGCCTCCCCAAATCACACTACACCCGAGCCGTTGCGAGGCCCCGCATTGCCCAAAGATTGACAACGATCAGGAGCTGAGTCTGCTTTCCGGGGGCCGCGTGGGGAGCTCTGTGCCCAGCACTTTTCTCTCCGACTCTTTGCTGGGGGGAAGAAAGAAAAGGAAAAAAAAAAAAAAAAGAAAAAGAAAAGTTTCTTTCGGGGGAAGCAGTGAAACAGGAAATGAAGATTCGCTCTGTAGTTTAGCTGAAAGGAAGCGCTGTCTAATCCTGACATGTATCGCATTTAAAATAAAATTCTTTTATCTTCATGCGTGCCAAGCCCCCAAACATTGTTCGGACTCCTACGGGGGAAAAGACGTCATAAAATGAGAATTTGTTTCATTGTGGGTCGCTCTGCCAACACCAGGCTTTAAAGGAACGCCAAACAAAGCGGGCGCCAGGAGGGGGCTTCCCAGGTGAGCCCGAGACGGGATCGAAACTCTTCTCCGGTCCACGAAAACGCCCAAGAATAAGTTGTTGAATAAAACTCACCCGTCCTCCTTGTAAACCCCCCAGTTTCCTTTCCAAAATCCCATCCCTCTCCCAAATAAATCACGAGCGGCTCTCTTCCCATGCCAAGCGCCCTTGGCTTCACAATAAGCCCGGAAGATTTTAAGCAACGATGTTGAGGTTTGGGAACCGGGAGCGCGGGGCGTGGGACTCACTGCTGCCCTGGGTTCAGTGTTCTTGGTTCTTTTCCCGCCAGGCGTGATAAAGCAAAATATTTTAACTGCAACCTACAAGCTTGCTTTTTATCTTTTTTCCCCCTAACTTTTTTTTTTCCCCTTCCAAGAAACAGATCAAGAAAAACTAATTACAAGGCACGGCACCAAAGTTAAATGAAAATGTAGTCCGGCAATACAGAGAGAAAATTAATTTTTTAAAAGATAGATTTTAGTTAGAAACAAAAATACATTGTTCTCCTTGGTAACGTTTGTTAAACCTATGCTCGATTTCGGGCTGAAAAATCAGTACTAACCCAGAACTCTGAGGTCACTCTCTGGATGCGTTTTCTTTAGAAATTCTAATTTGAAAATGTTCAAGCCTTCATTTGGGTCTTTGTTTTGTTTTCTATATAAAAAGGTTTGGGGTGTTTTGGTTTTGTTTGTTTTGTTTTCTTTTTATTCAAAAACACTCCTCTGTTTAGATATAATAGAGTGGTCTTGGAGATTAAGAGAATTTACGAAAATATTTTTGATGGTGCCCTCAGTTGATATGTTACTGAAACAATAAATTGTTTTTTAAAACTTTCTTCCTTTTCGGTAGATGTCCCAACTCTAAAAATGCTCTTAGCTATTGGAAACGTGGGCACCAGTACACACAGCTGATGAGCTGCTCTAAGCCAGGACTTACTTCCAGCAACTCCCCTCACACCAAATGAAGAGGGTTTTGTTATTTTGGTTGTTGTCAATGAAAGGTTTCTGTTTTGGTTTTTTGTTTTGTTTTGGTTTGTTTTTAAACACTCTTGTTGGGTCCTCTACATCCTATATTATCTTCCTAGGAGAAGGGTTAATTTTCAATTCAAAAATGCATGTGCTGCTGTGCAAAAGTCAGAGTGCTTCATCCTAAAGATTTTTTTATGTCCAAATATTAAAATACTATAATGATTCTTTAATGGAATAAAATGTTTGTCCAATGAACCACTTCTTTGCTATTTGTTAGAATCACTAGGAACATAGTCCAGTTCCTTAATGTAGTGTTTGTCCTAAGCCATTAAATACCCAATCTTAATTTTATTACATTAAGATATTCAAAATTATCTTCTTCAAATCTTTGTGTCATGTTTTTTTATTAGCTTGACTCACATCAACTGAGTCTCAGCAAGAAATAAGTTGACAGATGTTAGACAACTTGAAGGGGAGTTATTTGCTTTTAAAAAGATTAAATATTCCTGTCTAATTTATTTTTAAATCTCTCTCTCTCTCTCTTTCTCTCTCTCTCACACTCACTCTCTCTCTCTCTCTCTCTCTTTCTCTCTGTTTTACTGTACTTGGACAGGGTAGGGCTGGAAAAGAAAGCCACGTCCTCCTTTATTGTATCAGCAGTGAATTTGCACCACCTTCTGGTAGGTTAGAGAATGACGAAAACACCCGCTGCTTCCATAAAAGAATTCGTTTATTCACTGTAGTCTGTTGTCCTATCGGTAGCTGAACTGGAGCACCACTTAGCTTCTCAGAACACACAGCAGATCTTTCCTATACCCTGGTTTTATATAGATTCTTTGAACTGGGAAGTCTTTTCTTTATCATATGCTTGAGAAGGTTCACCAAATCCCCAACCGGTCTCCGCCTGTTAATTTACTGAAATGCCTGGCAGGGAAGTAAAGGACGGCTGTAGAAGAGTCACTTCCTCTTCTATTTTGGCTGTCCTCTGTAGAGTGCTTGGAAACAAATTGGAGGCTATAACTGTGGCTGCAGAGAAACAAACGCTTCTCTTTCTTGGTTTCATAAGACCCTCATTACCCACAATTAATCATAATGACATGCTGTATTCAGGCTCCTTGCTGGGGTCTGCAAGGAGCACACAGATGTGGCTTTCTGTAGATTTCAATCCCTTCTGCAGTATGGATTTCAGGATACAAAGCTTGTTAGTACACATTACCAGCCCCTGGATCTGCTGTTTCTCTCAAAAGTGCTGGTCAGCACTAGAGTGTGGAGGGTTTCCCAGACTTCAAATGAGGAACATTTTTTCATGGCCTTCCTGAGCCTGGTGATAAAGACCACAGGGTGCAAAGGTTGATACTTCTTTCTCAAAGCCAAGCTAGATTTTTAAAATGGTATACCCAGTAAAATGCAGCATGCATACATGTGTGTGTTACATCTATCTTATATGAAGGTCTCTTATTCAAGGAGACAATAAACTTGATGGTGTGCACTACAGAATATGTGGAAAAGTGAAGACCATGTTCTAGTAACATAGAGCACCAAATGCTTTTCCTGCAAAACTGAGCTCAGAGAGAGAATGATGCTCAATTGGGTTAAATTAGTGAAATCATTTGCTGAATTATTAATCTTATGTTAACCAACTGAGCCCTGATAGGTGCCAGGTCTGTGAAGCTGAAACAGCCATGCTGGCTATCATGGGCTAGTTGCAGTTGTCTATACCTGAATCAGCAGGGGATTTCCAGCTAATTGTGTTAAAGGCATCTACCTACACAAGGCTGTTTGTTACTCGCATGATGTTAAAACAACCCAAACAAGAAAGACCAGTAATTATTTTGTCATCACCTTACTCAAAGGTCTTTATTACAAACTTAAGAAGATTGTGAAGAAAGTACATGGAGAAACCTACAAACTTTCTCGATGAATATTCCAACACAAGACTCAAATAAAGGTGAAAAAGATCATGTTCTTAAATGCAGATACTTAATGTTGTGAGGACATCAATTCTCAAATTTATATACAGACAGCTGTCCATATCCATGGATTTCACATTCATGGATTCAACCAACCTCAGATGAAAAACAGTCAGAAAAAAAATTGAGTCTGTATTGAACGTGTACAGATTTTTTTCTTGTCATCATTTCCTAAACAATACATATAACAACTATTTACATGGCATTTACACTATATTTGGTATTATAATTAATTTAGAGATGATTTAAAATATACAGGAAGAAATCTGTAGGTTATATGCAAATACTACACTATTTTATATCAGGTATTTTAGTATTTGAGGATTTTGGTATTTGAGGGAGGTCCTGGGACCAATCCCCCAGAGACACTGAGGTATGACTATGTATAAAAATGAAACCAATAGCATGAGTGATTTAGAAGGGTGGGATAGAAGAGAATTTGGCAAAGTAATTCTAAAGTTCACTTAAGAGAATAATGCAATGAAAATAGCAAAGACCTATTTGGAAAAAGAATAAAACTTGACCTAATGATATGTTCTATAAAACTACAACTTTAATAGGATGGTACTGGTATGAAAATCAGACCAAGCAACTAAACAAATACAGAGTACAGAAAGGTTGCATTTTATTAAAGGACATCTTTTATGTGTTTAAAAAATTCAATTAAGATAAAGTTGACATCTCAAATCAACAGCCGGAATTGCAGATTGTTTACTAAACATTGTCGGAAAAATGTACTATCCATTTGTTAAAACGAATACACACCTTAACCAAAAATAAATTTCATATTGCTGAAGAGTTACCTTCAAAGATTACATTGTAAAAAGAAAATCAGCAATAGTCACAATTGTCATCTGACAGCAGAAACAAAACACACAAGCTAATAAATACAAGAATAGATTGGGGACATGCTAACCAAGAACATAGTGAGGCACTCTTTTAATCCAGTACCCATTCATATGCTATTTTAGAGACCATAACACTATTCGATTGACAAAAATTTTAAAAATCTAGCAATACCAAGTGTTGGAGAGGATGTGGTCCCCTGGGATCTTTTAAACAGGGTTTGTGGAAAGGAAAGATGTATAATCCCTTGGAAAACAGTTTGGCACATACCATATAACCCAGCAATTCTATTCCTGGGTATAGACCCGACAGAAATCTTTTCACCTGCACACCAGAAAAAAAATACGTAAATGCATTCAGAACAGTAATAGGCATAATAGTGACTGGAATGTCTATAAATGGGGCTGTGTATGAAAAACTGTGGTATATGGACGCAATGGAATATATGCAGCAGTCGAAATATGGTAGGACACAGTTAAACAGCAATTAGCCTGAGCAGAATAATATTAAGTGGAGCAAAATCTAGTGCCAGAAGATTACCTGCAGCATAGTGCTCTTTTTATACAAATGAAAACAACTTGAATAAAATACGTACTTCCTAGGAAAGCACATCGATAAGATGAAACTATATATCTAAAAGAAAAAGATAAACAGACTCCTGAATACGTTTCTCAAGTAGAAGGAGGCAGGAGGATAGGAGGTGTACAGATCACATGGAAGAATATAAATTATTTCAAGATCCTAGTTATTATATTAAATGATGGGTTCATGGATATTTCCTACATTTTTAAAATCATGAGATTGAATACACATCGACCATGTGTGCACCAATGGTGAGAGTGTGTCACAAATAAGCAATTCTTTGCACCCAAGATTCAGTACAAATTAAAATAAAAGATGAAAAATGTAAAGGCGGTCAATTTTCCTAGGAGGAAGGTTCTTATGGACAAACCAACAATTGCAAAAAGCATAAAGATATCATTGCCACCTAAAATATGACTACCTAAAACTCTTAAAACTTTTCATATCAAAAAACATAATTTAAAATATTAAAAGCTGAACAAATTAATAGAAATATTTTTAATCTGGGTGTAGTGGCACTTAGGGAGGCTGAGGCAGGAGGATCACTTTAGGCCAGCATAGGCAACATATGAGATCCTGTCTCTACAAAAAGTAACAAAAAAAAAAAATTAGCTGGATGTGACGGTGTGTTCTTGCAGTCCCAGCCACTTGAGAGGCTGAGGTGGGAGTACTGCTTAAGCCCAGGAGTTCAAGTCTGCAGTGAGCTATGATCACGCCACTGCACTCTAGCCTGGGTGACAGAGTGAGATCCTGTCTCTAAAATATGCTATATATATATATATATATATATATATATCATATATACATGTCATATATATATCATATATACATACACACACATATATTTACTATGTGTGCAAAAGAGTTAATTACTTTACTATATAAAAATTCCTTCAAAGCAACAAAGACATCCTAAGTGAGAAATGGACAATAAGTATAAACTGGCAAGGCACGAAAGAATATATATAAATGGTCAATAAATACATGAAAAATATGTTCCAATTCATTATTTTATTTTATTTTAAAAGGGAAAAAATTACTTTAAAAATAGAGATGAGGTCTCACTATGTTGCCCAGGCTGGTCTCGAACTCCTGAGCTCAAATGATCCTCCCGCCTCAGTCTCCCGAAGTGCTGGGATTACAGACATGAGCCATCGCACCCTGCCCTAGTCATTATTAATCTAAGAAATGAAAATTAAAATAACAATAAAACACAGCAAAGATAGAAATGGTTGGTAATTCATGGTGTTGGCAAGGGAATGAGGTAATGGGTTTCTTCCTACAGGCCGGTGTCAATTATTGCACTATTTTTGGATTTCAGTCATAATCAAAATCATAATAGTAGCTAACATTTATTGAGACTCTATAGTGTACTAAGTTTTCCTCCAAGTGCTTTACATGTGTTTAGTCCCCACAACAACTTCAGAAGGTAGGAATTAGTATTATCTACATTTTTCAAATGGATAAAACTTTGAAACATGTATTTAAAGCCTTCAAATTGTGCTTATTATGCCACAATAGCAACCTCTTATGCCTAAATTGTTCATGATAAATTCAAAGAGGACTGGCATCTTTTAAACATTTTCTTCTTGTCCATATATTGAACTGTCTCGTAAATTCAATGCTTCCAAATATTGACTGTTTCTATACCTTGGATTCAAAGGAGTCCGAAAAATGTGAAAAAATATATAAGCCATTGACCAGCTATTCAATTTCTAGGGATGTTTACAAGGAAGTGAAAGAATATATGTCAAAATTTAGCTACGAGGACAGTCATCCCTGTGATTGCCGAAATAACAAAATTATGATAACTCAAATGTCCAAACAATAAGAAATTGGTTGAAGAAGTATATTCATAGGATGCAATTGTCTGCAATCCTTTTTTAAGCCTATCAAGTTGTTTTTTGTTGTTGTTTTTATTTATTCATCCTAGAGTCTACTTCCAGATCAAATTGTTTAAATTAAACATTTATTTTGAGACATTTATAGATGCATGAGCAGTTTTAAGAAATAATACAGAGAGAGCTCATGTACTCTTTACCCAGTTTCCCTCAATGGTAATATCTTAGGAAACTATAGAACAGTATCACAAGATACAGAAAGTTTCCAACACCACAGGATGTTTTTTAAAAGGTGTTGCCTTTTTATAACCATACCCGCTTGCCTCCCACTTTCTCTCTCTCCTTAACCTCTAGCGACCACTACTCTCTTTCTTTATTTCTATAATTGCATCATTTCAAGAATGTCATATAAGTTGAATTATACAGTATGCAACTGTCTGGGATTGCCTTTTTTTTTTTAACTCAGCATAATTCTCTGGATATTTATGCAATGCACTGCTTTTTATTGCTGAATAGTATTCTATGGTATGGAAGTATCACATTCGTTTAACCGTTCAGCAACTGAAGGACAGCCAGATTCTATTCACTTTGAGGGCAATTACAAATAAAGCTACTCTAATCATTCATTTACAGGATTTGTGGGAATATAGGTCTTCATTTCTCTGGGATAAATGCACAGGAGTGAATTGCTAGGTTGTATGGTGGTGGTTTCATGTTTAGTTTTTTAGGAATGGCCAGCTTGTATCCAGAGTGGCTGTACCATTTTACATTCTCACCAGCAATATATGAATGCTCCATTTTCTGTGGATTCTCATCAGAATTTGGTGTTGACACCAATTTTTATTTCAGCCATTCTGAGAGTAGTGCTATTTCACGTGGTTTTAATTTGCATCCCTTAAAGGCTAATGAAGTTGAACACCTTTGATGTGCTTCTTTGCCATCTGTATATCTTCTCTGGTGAAATGTCTTTTTATGTCTTTTGTCCATTTTCTAATCAGGTATTTCCTTGTTGAGTTTTGAGAGTTTTTTATACATTCTGCATACTAGCCCTCTGTCAGATGTGTGGCTTATAAATATTTTCTTTCACTCTGCAACTTGTATTTTTTTCTTATTAACAGAGTCACAGAACAGACGTTTTTAATTTTAAAGCACAATTTATTCTTTCATTTTATGAATTAAGTTTTTGGTGTGAAGTCTAAGAGTATTTTACCTAGCCCTAGACCAAGAAAAACTATCTTACTTTTTGTGGGTTTTTTTGAGGCAGAATCTCGCTCCATCACCCAGGCTGGAGTGCAATGGTGCAATCTCAGCTCGCTGCAACCTCCACCTCCCAGGTTTGAGCGATTCTCCTGCCTCAGCCTCCCAATTAGCTGGGATTACAGGCTCGCATCACCACGCCCAACTAATTATTTATTTTATTTTATTATTATATTTTTTTAAGTAGAGACAGGGTTTCACCATGTTGGCCAGGCTGATCTCAAACTCCTGACCTCAGGTGATCCACCCACCTCAACCTCCCAATATCCTTTTTATTTGTTTGTTTTTTGTTGTTTTTTGAGATAGAGTCTCACTCTGTTATCCCCACTGGAGTGCAGTGGTGCGAACTCAGCTCACTGCAAACTCTGCCGCCCAGGTTCAAGCAATTCTACTGCTTCAGCCTCCCAAGTAGCTGGGATTACAGGCATCTGACACCATGTCTGGCTAATTTTTATAGGTTTTAGTAGAGTTGGGAGTTGGGGTTTCAACATCTTGGCCAAGCTGGTCTTGAATTCCTGACCTGGTGATCCACCCACTTGGCCTCCCAAAGTGCTAGGATTACAGGCTTGAGTCACCACACCAGGCCTATCCTGTTTTTTAAACAAAAGTTTTATGGTTTTATGTTTTACATGTGAGTCCATAATTAATTCTGAATTAATTTTTGCATAAGGCGTAAGACATAGGTCAAAGTTCATTTTGTGTCCATTGTTCCAGCACTGCTTATTGAAGTGGCTATTCTTCTTCCATTGAATTACCTTTGCATGTTTCTCAAATATCAGATGACCATATTGGGTCTGTTTTTGAGTTCTTTATTCTGTCCCATTGATCAATATATCTGCCCCTCCACCAATACTACACAGCCTTGAAATCTGTAGAATTCTTATATAATAAGTCTTGAAATTAGGTAGACTGATTCTCCAACTTTCTTTTCTTTTCCAAGATTGTCTTAGTCATTCTAGTTTCTTTGCCCTTCCAGCTAAATTTTAGAATAATTTTGTCTGTATGCACAAAAAAATCCTTGCTAAGATTTTATAGGAATTGCAAAAAACCTGTATATCAATTTAGGGAGAATTGACTCTTTTACTATGATGAATCTCCCAATCCATGAACATAGTATGTCTCTCTCTTTATTTGGAACTTTCTAAACTTTCATTATCATCGTGTAGTCTTTAGGATATAAGTAATATACATGTTTTCTTAGATTTATATCCAAGCATTTGTGTTTTTTGAGTGATTGTAAATGCTATTGTATTTTAAATTTCCATTTCAACGTGCTTATTGCTAATATATAGAAATGCAGTTGATTTGTTTGTGTTGATCTGTACTCAGTGACCTCGCTGAACTCACTTCTTGGTTACAAACAAAACAGTTTTGATCTATTTTGTTTGTGTATTTCCTGAAATTTTCTGCATAGACAATTATGTCATCTGCAAACAGGAACAGTTTTATTTGTTCCTTTCTAATTTGTATGTCTTTTCCTTTTCTTGTCTCATTGCAATAACTAGAACTTTCAGCACTACCTGGAATAAAAGTGGCGAGAGTTAACATCCTTATTATAGCCCCAGTTTTAGAGAGCAGGCATTAAGTCTTTATTTCTTTTTTTTTTTTTTTTTTTCCCACAAATAGCACTTCTTATTTGCCACTATTTGAAGTCTGAACTTTAAACAGATTCTTGGGCTGGTGGTTCATATCCATCAGCTCATTCAACTTTAGCACCTGTCTCATCCCCAGTGGCTTTTCCAGAACTACTGCCTTCACCATGAAGCTCCATGAGCTTTCCCAATTCAAACCTGGGCTTCTTCAGCATTTTTACTTTCCTAACGAAGACTTCATGGAGAGGATAAACAGATTGGCAAGCCTTTTCTGTGTCTTTCCCAATGCTATCTGGAATCAATTTATTGACCACTTCTTTCAAGTCATTTGTCTGCACCTCTCGGGTCATGACTTTCATCATCATCTTCCGGATTTGGCGGACCCACTGGTGCTGAGCATAAGAGGTCTTATGTATCTGATTGTTGCGTTTTTTAGTAAAACCAACACAGAACAGATGAAGCAAGTAACCATCGGTAGTCTTGACATCAACATGAGCTTCAATCATTGTCTGCCATTTTTTGACCACGGAACACATCTTGTTACAGGTAAGATCCATGGCACGGAAGTTAGTCAGGCAGTTTTTACCCTGAACATCTTCAGTAATCAGCTTAAATTTTCTAAATGCAACTTAATCATTCTGCACATCAGCAAGACTCACTTCAAACACATGACCCTTGAGACCATCAGATGCAATTTTGGTTCCTTGGGTCCTGGTGATGAGTGTCTTTTCAATATTTCTTATACTGAACATAGCAGGTGCTTTCACATCATACCAATATTTCTTAGAAAATGGATCAACCACTTTCTTCTTGGCTGCCTTTTTGCCCCCTTTTGTAAGGCGCTTGTTTTTGCCAACTGCCATGGTGCTGGTCAGAGAGCCAAAAGGCAAGTCTTTCACAACTAAGCATAATTTTAACTCTAGGGGCTTAAAAATAAATGCTTTTTATTAGGTTGAGGAAATTTCCTCTATTTCTACTTTTTCTATAAGTTTTGTCATAAATGGGTGTTGAATTTTCTCAAATGATTCTCTGTATCTATTGATATGTTAACATATTTTTCTTATTTAGCTTGTAAAATGGTGGATTACATTGATTGCTTTTTGAATATTGAACCAATCTTGCATTGCTGGAACAAAGGTCATTTGACCATGTTGGTATAATTCTTTGTATGTTTTTCTAAATTCTATTTTCTAATATTTTGTTAAGGATTTTTGTACCCACATTCGCAAGAGTCTATACTTTTTTTGTATTGTCTTTGGTTTTGGTATCAAAGTAATATCAGCCTCATAAAATAAATTGGAAAGCGGTCCCTATTCTATCTTCTCAGAGAGATTATGTAAAAATTGGTACTAATTTTTCTTTAAATATTTGGTAGAATTCTCTAGTGAAAACATATAGGCCAAGAGTTTTTTATGGGAGTTTTAAAATTATGAATTCCATTTTCTTAACAGCCATAGGCCTACTGAAATTACCTATTTCATACTGGATGAGTCGTGATAGTTTATATTTTTCAAGAATGTGAGTCACTTCATCTTCTTGTAAAATTTATGCGTGTAGAGTTGTTCATAGTAGTCTCTTATTATCCTCCGAATGCCTTCAGGGTTTGTAGTGATATCGCCTGATATTGGTAATGTGTCATTTTTTTTCTTGCTACAGATTTATCCATTTTATTGATCTTTTCAAAGAACCAAGTCTTTGTTTCATTGTTTTTTCTATTTTCTGTTTCTATTTCATTGATTTCTATTCTTATCATTTTTATTATTTTATTTCCTTCTTTTTGCCTGCTTTGGTTTTAAGTTCACTCTTCTTTTTTAGGTTCTTGAGGTGGAAGCTTATATTATTGATTTGAAACTTTTCCTTTTTTCTAATATTCGGATTTAGTAATATAAATTTCCCTCTCAACAATGATTTCTCTGTATCCCACAAATTGTGGTATGATATAATTTTATTTTCATTCAGTTCAATGTATTATTTATTACTCTTGAGACTTTGACTTTGATCCATGGATTATTTAGAATCATTGTGTTGTTTAGTTTCCAAGGGCTTGGAGATTTTTATGTTATCTTTATGCTATTGATTTCTAGCTTGATTTCATAGTGATTGGAGAACACACTTTGCAAGATTTCAGTTGTTTTAAATGTGTTGAGGTTTGTTTCATGACCCAGAGTATAATCTATTTTGATGGCTGTTCCAAGGGCACTTAGAAAGAGTACCTATTCTGCTGTTGTTGAGTGGAGTGCTCTATAAATGTTGATTTCATTCTTTTGATTGATAGTGTTGTTGAGTCTTCTATATTGTTGCTAATTTTCTATCAATTGTTCTATCAATTATTAAGAGAAAGATGAAATATTCACCTATTTATGAATTTGTCTATTTCTCCTTTAATTGCTATCAGTTTTGGCTTTGCATATTTTCAGATTTGTTGTTTGTTATACATTTAGAATCGTTATATCTCATTAGATTTATCCTTTCATCATTGTATAATGTCCCTCTCTGTCTGACAATTTTCTTTATTCTGATTTCTACTTTATCTGAAATTAATATAGCCACTTCTGTCTTCCTTTGATTGATAAATGTATCATATCTTTTTCAATTTTTTTACTTCCAACTTGCCAATAACATTATATTTGAAGTGAGTTGTTTTTAGTTAGCAGACAGCTGGGCCATGCTTTTTGATTCGCTCTGTCAGTTTCTGTCTTTTAATTAATATTTTAGGATCCTTTACATTGAATTTATACATTAATATATTAGAGCTTAAGTCTACGATATAATTTTTTGTTTTCAGCTTATTCTGTTTTCATTGCTATTTTCTTGAACACTATAGAATTCCACTTTGATTCATCTATGTTTTTGAGTATATTTCTTTGTATAGATTTGTACTGATTACTGTATTATATATCCATAACATATCACAGTCTACTAGTGATAACATTTTACCAGTTTGGTTGAAATATAAAAATCTTATTCACTTAACCTCTATACCCTCCCCCCATTTATAAGATAATTACCTTGAATATTTTTCCACGACATTTAGAACCACATCAGATAGTGTTACAATTTTTTTTTCAATCATCTAACATAATTTGGAAAACTCAAAACAAAGAAAACTTATTGTATTTAGCTCTATTTTTGCTTATCCTATTCGTTCTTCTTTCCTAATGTTCTGAGATTCCTTCTTTTATCACGACCTTTCTGTTTGCAGCATTTCCTTTAGCTACTCTTTTAGGGTAGATCTGCTGGCAACAAGTTCACTTAGCTTTCCTTTGTCTGGAATGTCTTGATTTCTTCTTGCAGCACCTGAAAAATACCGTGCCACTTTCTTCTGTCCTTCAAGGTTTCTGATGAGAAATCTGTTGCCATTCTAATTGTTTTTTTTCTTGGAAGCAAGGCATCTTTTTCTTTTTTCTTTTTTTTTTTTTTAATGACTCCTTGCAAGATTTTTTCTTTGTTTTTAGTTTTTAGAAGCTTAATTATGACATGGCTTGGTGTAGATTTCTTTGGTTTATCCTATTGGAGATTTGCTCCACTTCTTGAATCTGTTGATTTCTGTTTCTTGCCAAAGCTTGGAAATTTTTAGCCATTATTTTTCAAGTACTTTTTCAGCCCCACCCCCTTTTTTTCTTCCTTCAAGATTTTAGTAACACAACATTAGATCTTTTGTTACAGTTCATGGTCTCTGAGCCTCTATTCATTTTTTTTTCAGTCTATTTTCTTTCTGTTGCTTAAATTTGGTAAAATTGCAATTGTTCTTTCTTTGAGTTCACTGATTCTTTCCTTTGTTTCCTTCTTTCTGCTGTGGAGCTTATCCAATGAGCTTCTTATTCTGGTTATTGTATTTTTCAGTTCTGAAACTCTCATTTGGTTCTTCTTCATATCCTCTAATTCTTTACTGAGATTTTCTGTTTCTTTTCTGAGGCTTACTATTTTTAAATTGGCTTCCAGTGAGTTCATAATTGCTCATGGAAGCATTTTTACGAAGACTGCTTTAAAATGTTTGTTAAATTATTCTTACATCTCTGCCACTTCTGTATTCACCTCTATTGATGGTCTTTTCATTCAGTTTGAGACCTACCTGGTTCTTGGTGTGACAAGTGATTTTTGTTTGAAACCTGCACATATTTATATCGTTAAGAACCTCTAGATCTTATTTAAGACTTCTGCTTTAGTTAGCTTTCTCTGACATCACTCCAGCAGGAAGAGGAGAGATACTACTTTATTATTTCCCGTGATGGTAGAAGTCCAAGTTCCCCATTCAGCCACTCCCTATGGAAGGAATCTTATCCTTACTACTGGGCAGTGAATGTTGCTCGCCGCTAACATTGTGATGTTGGGGTGGAAGGAGAACTTGATATCAGGAAGAGCTGAGAGTCTTGGCTCCCTGTTTGGCCTTCTCTAACACTGCTCATGTGTGTGGGTGTTGAAGCACCTCATTACAGGCTTTGCTAGCATGTGTAGGACTGGTCCACAGTTTATCCTGTGGTGTTTGGCCAGAGTGTAATAATTATCACGTAAATATATTCTACTTTGCTAGGCTGCCCCTTTACTGAAACTTTACTAGAAAGATAAGTTTTTGTTTTGTTTTGCTTTGTTTTGTTATCTTTTTTTTTTTACCTTTTTTTTTTTTTTTTTTTGGTCTGTGCCCCTTGGAATTTCCAGGTTGTCAGTTTCTTCAGCTCTAACATTGGGATATATAAGGTTAAAACAACAACAAAATAACCAGGAAACTCATCAGTGAGTCATTGTTTAGGTCCTGAAGTCTCTATCCAGTCTGCCTTTTTCGATCCACTTTTCAGTCTTCTTATACATGTTTTATATATAATGCTCAAGGTTTCCAGTTGTACTCAGAGGAAGGAATAAGGAAAATTTTATCTACTCCATCTCCCCAGAAGTGGAAGAGTCTGCAGTTCTTTTAAATGACATAAAAATATAACTATTGATGTGGAAATTTTTTCATAATATGTTGCTAAGTCCAGTTGTAAAACACTGCAATTATATCTTTACAAGTAGAATGTGTATTTGAAAGTCTAGAAGAGTGTCCAGAGTTGTTATCAGTGATTAACTTTCAGATGTGGGGATCATAGCTGATTTTCATTTTCTTTTATTTATCAGTATTTTCTGATTTTTGACTTGAAAAGTACTTGCATAAGTTTAAAAAGCATTTAAAAGTATAAAATGAAATGAAGTATTTGTATATATTAGAAATAATAACTATAAAATTAGCTAGTTTATTGAGCGGCCACCATTTTGGGTCAGATGAAATACTGAGTAGTTTATATGCACTATTTCATTTAATCTTTACAGAGATAAGATAGGCTTTGTGCACCCCATTTTACAGGTGGAGAGACAAGTTTGGCAAAGTTGAGTCACTTGACTATGTTTACAGAGTTAGTAAGAACCGGGATACTAACTGAGGCTATCTGAATTCCTGCTACCTCCTAATAATCACTGACATATTTGTGGTGCTTTATAGTTTACAAAGCATGTTTCACACATGCTCACATTTAGTTCTCCCAGTAACCTAGAGGTGAAGTTGAAGGGAACGCCAAAACCTGGCCTCCGGAATTTGCTTTCCATCTAGGCCTTCAATGAGATTCAGATTGTCACAAAATGAGAGTGGACTAAATGAAGTCTTTCCAACTCATTTTATCCAACTTGCCCTCAGGGATGTTCTCTGGAATCTTACCATCCACAAGGCTACCTACAGGGACCTAAACATCCTGTGTCCACAGAGTCTCCCGTGAAGAAGACAGGGCCAGTTCAGCAGATGGATAGAGAAAACACTCCCCAAGGGTCATTGGACAGCAGTGCTACCACAAGTCATAATAACATATCACTCATAATCCAGATTCGGCTGTGAGCCCCTTGTTCTTTATTTCCTCCTACCTCAAGCTCCAGAGGGAGAAATTCTGCATCATCCCTAGGAGGGAGAGATGGAATAAGTAGGCAACATGTTTGGAAGTAGCCATGTTGGTCTTCCAAGGCCTCCCACTTTCTTTTTATTACTCAACCCCTATTATACTCAGGAAGTGTCCTCTCCCTACCTTACTAACCTCCAGGGCCCAGGAAGTAATTCTTTCCCATCTAGAATTTGTTCACTCACATGCCATTTTGTCTTCATACACGTTCTGTTTGGCTCACATGATACTAGTTGGTTTTTAGTTGGCCAGTTAGTTTGATGTGAATTAATTGATGTATAAAAATTTTAAAAATTCATAGAATTCAGTGTCTGGGTTATCTCATAAAGCTGGAAGATCTGGCACTATGGGTCATGTGGCTCCATGGTGCCAAGGTGCTAGAGCTGAGTGGCACCCACTCCCTCACTGAGGCCCATTCTTTCCAGTTTGCTACAGTCCCCACTGCTCTCTCTTATGAATAGTCACAGTTCACTGATTACCTAACAAAAGATATACTTTTGTGTACCCTGCTATCAATTAATTCCTCCTCTTTTCTCTGCCTCCATAAAACAGTTTTTCTCTCAGATTTATCAAAGGTCTTCAAAGGGAAGCAATCTGATCAAATGTGTTGCCACCGCAGACACTTGCTACCGAAGTCTGCTCCCAGACCAACAGCCTGGCATCACCTGGGAGCTTGCTATGAATGCAGACTCTCAGGGCCCACCCCAGACCTCCTGTATCAGAATCTGCATGTTAACAAGACCCCCATTCGTGTGCAAGTCAGCATTTGAGAAGTGCTGTCTCATGCAGCTCTTTGCACCTTATCCCACCCAGGGTGTGCTCAAAGAGAAAAGTTTATGACACTAATCAGAGAGATTTTAATGTGAATAAGTGAAGCTGAAGACATGTCATAGATTTTAAGGGAGATCTATTCAGATTCACTGACTTTACAGTCTACAAGAGACTCTGGCAATATGCTCATGATTGATAGCCCAGCTCTTACTTTGTGGCCAAAAACTTGGAAGCTTGGAGAGGGGAGCTGTCTTGTCCAAACTCAAAACCTAGTAGTAGAGCTAACAGGAAAGAGAGGGGAGCCTTTCTTGCAATGTTGTCAGAGGAAGAGAAAGGACACTACTCCTAGGTTACTGATCTCAGATTATTTGGGATTATTCCAAGCAACTGATATTTACCGTTGGTCCTGCTTTGTCTACATAGGTGGCTCTCAACTTGAGTGTGCAGCAGAATCACCTGCAGAGCTTGGTCAGCTGATTGCTGGACACTATGCACAAGTATGTGGATGCCTCAGGCCTCAGGCCAAGCTGCTTCTGCCCCTCCCATATACACCTATGCCAATGCTTCAGCTGAAAGGTGAACCTCGGGAAGGATGGTCCACAAAAGAGGTCCATGCAGGTCCTGATTGAGGGCTGGGAGCCATTCAAGAAGGGAATCTCAGGGTCCCAGAACCCAGAGTGAGGCGAAGAAGGTGGAGGGCATGGCCTCCGTATAGGCACTACCCTTTGACCCTCAAGACTCCTCACCCCATCAGCAGGGCATAGCCAGAAGCAGCCACAGCTGGGTCTCTAAGCCTTGCTACTCAAAATGCAGCTGGACCCCAGCAGTATCTGCGTCGCTCTGGAGCTCGTTAGAAAGGCAAAATCTCAGACCCCACCCCAGGCCTCCTAAATCAGAATCAGCATTTTAACAAGACCCCTGGGACATCTGGGTGCACACAAAGTCTAAGCAGTGCTGGCCTGAGTACAGGACCAGGCGGGGCCCTCTTACCTGGGTCCGGGGTCAGTACTAGTTATGGAGAAAAGGAAGAATGCTTTAACGTGTCATTGGGCCCCGCATAGAATCTGCTCAACAGTCGGCAAACGATTAATATTTGTTAAATTTGATCAAATTCACTGCAGAATCAGATGAGTTGTCTCTAACTGTATTTGAATTTATTCTCCCAAATGACCATTTTGTAATGTAACATTGCTAAAACAAAATAGTGCATTTGAGGGTGTGGGGGAGAGAGAGGGAATGGTCATGCCGCTTATTGTGCTAGCCTGTTGGTTGCGCGGTACTGACTGGTTAGCCAAAGAGTAGCCCTAGACAGAAAAGGTCTCAAGCTGGTGTGCTGCGGACCTAATGCAGCCTAGATGGTTTCCTTGGTATTAAAATTGGTATTTTCTAGCCTCTCTTATAAAATAGAATAACCTGTAAATATTGAATCTATACCCACAAATGTCCACAATTGCTGGAACTGAGTTCTGCCCCTTTCAGCATGGATGAGTGCACTCCATGCCCCAGACTCCAGCCCTCTCAGCTTTCACCATCTTCTTTACTGATGTTTACTGGCTATGCTGCTGGTCCTTGTGGGCATTTATTCAGCTTTCTTTGCTACAGAAAGCACCAAAATTTGGCTACTGTAACAGATAAAGCAAAACCCCTCGGAATAGGAAAATTTCAGCTGAAGCATGCATTCAAGTATTTGAATGTATACTTTAAGGACATGGTTGGTCCTGCTGTCTATAAGGCATGGAGAGCAAACATTTTATTTCAGTGCTCCTCAGGGTAACTGACTCATTGATGGGGTGCCCAGCCACAGTTTTAAACCTGGAGCTTTTGGTGAGGATGTCCCCTTTCCCATCCAGGCACTTTCCAGGAGGTACATCCAGCCTTCATCTGCTTTGCCAATTAATGGGCCTAAGAATAAAAATCACAAAGGAAAACAAGGACAATTTCCCACACCCACATTAATATTCTAAAATATTAGAACGGATTCTCACTGCTTACATCCCTCGTCTTTGGTTATTGGAAAACCAACATCCCCAAATTCTATTCTACATGGTGATTAACGTTATGGGATGCATTATTTTGAAAAGGCCTGTAAGAACACATACACGCACACACACATGTGCATGCATAGATTAATATGCATGTCTATATACATGTGTAGATGTATGTATGTGTATATGTACATATATTGATATATATCTGTGTGTATAAAGAGTCCTAGCTATCAATCTATCTATAGAAATTGATTAAACAATGTCAGTTCCCTAAGTACACGTTAGGATACTTGGGAATGTTCAGAGACACCATTAGGAGGGACATGCCCCCTCACAAAATATCCAGGGACACATTGGCTGGGTATCCCATGGGACGCTGACTGACAGCACCTCTTCCTTGGTGCTTTTTCCTAAGTTAGTTCTTACATTTTTTTCTGGTACTCGTTCAGTGTAGAATAAAAAGGTTAAACCTCCTAATCCCTTCCTAGGCAGAACTGAAAGGATTTGGGCCTCTGATCATCAGCACTGCAAGCTTCATTGGATTTATTGAACTGCATGATTACAACCAGGAAAAAAAAAAAAAAAAAAAAACTTATGGAGTACTTGGGAGATGAGTAGTTTGAATGGAAAGTAAGACATGAATAATTAATGGGATTAAGAGAGAGAGTACCTACATTTATTTTAAGGTGTCCCTGACAGCTCAAAGGGGTTTTAAAAATCCTTAAGACTTTAAGGATGCATCATCTCTGTGGAAAGTCACACCAGCTTTTCATGTATTAGTTCAACTCCAAAAGTCCTGAAATAACTGGGAATGTGTCTGAGTTCTAGGGTGGAAAAATACAAGTGTGGAGCCTTTGTCTGACATTTTAGGCACCACTGTTGAGGAAACATTGCAAGAAAAGTACATCAGGGCCACAGGCCACTTCTGAGAAGATGCTATTGCAGAAACCACAGAGACCTGGAATGCAATCATGGCATTGCTCCTAACTGGAGAGTAGCCATGGGCAAGTCCCTTCCCCTCTCCAGTCTTCACTTTCTTGCATCTATAGTAAGAAGATTGGCCCAGGAGACTCTCAGCTCCGTCCCTGCCCTTGACTCTGCCCAGCCATGATACAGTAGACTGAAAAATAATCCCCAAGGTTTCCTGGTGCTAATCCCAGATCTATGAATGCGATCTTATATGGCAAAAAGGACTTCAAAATATGATTAAGGATTTTGAGAAGTGGTGTTTATTCTAGATAATCTGAATGGGCCCTAATTATCACCACAAGGATCCTATGAGGGGAAGATACAGATAAATCTGACACAAAAGAGGAGAGACAGTGATGGCAGAGCAGAGACTGGAGTGATGTAGCCATGGGTGAAGCAACACAGGCAGCCACCACAAAGTAGAAGAGGGAAGGAATAGACTCTGCCCTGGGACCTCAAGAAGAATCTAGCCCTGCTGACACCTTGGTTTTAGCCCTGTAAAACTCATATCAGACATCTGGTCTCCAGAACTGTAAGAAAATACATTTCTGTTGATAACCATTGTATTCGTGGTAATTTGTTACAGCAGCAAGAGGAACATAGCCTGTCATACAGAGACACTGGCCTTCCAGAGGCTTCGTGGCTGTCTCCTATTGTCTCTCACCTGGCCTGTTTCATGGAATGATGTTATCTGCCTGTTGATCCCTGAAGGCATTTGAGTTGGCAGTCCCTGTGACTCCTCGCTCAGCAGAACTCTGGTGCTACAGTCACCCACTTATTTAGTTATTCATTCATTTATTCAGCCAGTGTTCATTGAGTACCTGAAGTTCTCGCACTCTGCAAGTACTGAGGATGTAAGAATGGACAAGATATATCCCCTCCCTTCCACCATAGGAAACACCTATGGGGGGCCTTGGGTTACAAGACTGGGATAGTAGAGTGACACAGATGTGGAGAGACAGAGAGAAGGGATAGTGCCATCATTAGCCACCACAAGGGGGTTCCCAGGGGGCAGCAGGAAGGTCCTAGGTGCCAGACAGGGCTCAAAATGGGAGGTGGAAATATGTCTGGGCATTGCCCACATTGCTGCTCATGGCCATGAAAGGGAAAACATCTGAGTCCAGGTCCAGCCACCTCCTCACTGACCCCAAACACCATCCATTCCTTCCCATGCCTACCCAAGGACAGAACCCTCAGGTGCACTCACTGGCCAGCACTTTCTCAGACTCCTGCCTCTTGGTTTCAATTAGTGTCTTTCACAGTGAGAGCCGTGACTCTCATGCATTGGGAAATCTATTTCCCAATAGTAGGTCACAACCAGCATTTTAAAAGCGGGATGGAATCCTGACAAAGGTCTAATATCCAGAGCCTACAAGGAACTTAAACACATTTACAAGAAAAAAATAACCTCGTTAAAAAGTGGGCAAGACACATGAACAGACACTTCTCAAAAGAAGACATTTATGTGGCCAACAAACATATGGAAAGAAGCTCAACATCACTGAACATTAGATAAATGCAAATCAAAAAGATAATGAGATACCATTTCACGCCAGTCAGAATGACGATTATTAAAAAGTCAAGTAACAAAAGATGCTGGTGAGGCTGTGAAGAGAGAGGAACACTTTTACCTTGTTGGTGGGAATGTAAATTAGTTCAACCATTGTGGAAGACGGTGTGGTGATTCCTCAAAGACATAGAACCAGAAATACCATTTGACCCAGCAATCCCATTACTAGGCATATACCCAGAGAACTATAAATCCTTCTATTATAAAGATACATGCACGCGTATATTCTCTGCAGCACTATTCACAATAGCAAAGACATGGAATCAACGCAAATGCCCATCAATGATAGACTGGATAAAGAAAATGTGGTACATATTCACCATGGAATACTATGCAGCCATAAAAAGAAACAAGATCATGTCCTTTGCAGGGACATGGATGGAGCTGGAAGCCATTATCTTCAGCAAACTAACACAGGAACAGAAGACCAAACACCACATGTTCTCACTCATAATGAGAACGCATGGACACAGGGAGGGGAACAACACACACTGGGGCCTGTTGGGGGGTGGGGTGGTGTGCAGGGGGAGAGAAAGCATCAGGAAAAATAGCAAATGCATGCTGGGCTTAATACTTAGGTGATGAGTTGATAGGTGCAGCAAACCACCATGGTACATGTTTACCTATGTAACAAACCTGCACATCCTGCACATGTACCCTGGAACTTAAAATAAAATTTAAAAAGAAATTAATAAAAGCAGAATGGAATTGAATAGAAAATATTAGTGCATTGCACACTGTTAGTCAAGACACTGCTTTGAAAAAATTTAGTTTCAGAAAAAGACATGTGTGTGCGTGTGTGTGTGTGCGTGTGTGTGTGTGTGTGTTGGTGGATGAGCAGTGCCCCTCACTGCGGTGATGCAGGAACTCAGAGCCTCCACTCTGCCTTGTCAAGTCCAGAAGGGTTGCCAATGGCAGGATGCTTAAACTGACTCTGGAGATATGAGTTGATATTTGCAAAGAGGGAGACAGGAACAGAACGTATCAAGATTATGGAGCTGTGAAGGGGGCTGATGTGTCCAGAAAATGGGGAGAAGGTTTACAAGGTGAGTCTCAGGGGTGTAGACTAGACTGTTCTGTATAATTGGGCAGGTACACCCTGCACAAGGATGCTCTGCTGAAGGCACCAGGGGAATCTAAAATTCAGCAGGGGGCTGATGAAGCCTGGTGCCACGGCTTTTCCAATTCACACAAAGATGCCATCTGCTGGCCAACCTGTGTGCCTGCAGGGCCGGGCCAGCCCAGTTGGGGCATGTTTTTCTAACTGAGGGTCCCTATGAGCCAGAGGAGGCTTGTGTAGGCAGAACTAGCTGGGAAGGCAGATGGGATCCAGAAAGCAAAGGAAATTTCTCTGGGCAGAAAAGTGAATGTTTCACCATCAGTTTTTTTCTTTTTTTTTTTTTTTTTTTGAGACGGAGTTTCACTCTTGTTGCCCAGGCTGGAGTGCAATGATGCCATCTCGACTCACTGCAACATCCACCTCCCAGGCTCAAGCCCTTCTCCTGCCTGAGCCTCCAAAGTAACTGGGATTGCAGGTGCCTGCCATCAAGCCTGGCTAATTGTTTGAATTTTTTTTTTTAAGTAGAGACGGGGTTTCACCATGTTAGTCAGGCTGGTCTCAAACTCCTGACCTCAGGTGATCCACCCACCTCGGCCTCCCAAAGTGCTGGGATTACAGGCATGAGCCACCATGCCCAGCCATCGATTCTTGGTCTGGACATCTCCCCATTCCCAAATTGGGCTCCCTACCAAGATTCTGAGCTATTGCTCCCTTCTTAGAGCACTCCTAACCATTCTTGTCTTCTAGCTATGGTCTGCTCCTCTGTCTCCTCCTCCAGACAGCCTCTCCAGAATCCTTGACGAGGACTAATTACTGCCCTTGTTCAATCCTCCTCTTGGTCCAGGCAAGTCTGCGTTCATGCATGTGCCCTGCATCCAGGTGGCATGTGCATCCTTGCATTTCAGTCATTCATGTTTCTCGTGTGTGCTCAGCCCATCATTCT
This sequence comes from Macaca nemestrina, assembly GCF_043159975.1. Classification (NCBI taxonomy): domain Eukaryota; kingdom Metazoa; phylum Chordata; class Mammalia; order Primates; family Cercopithecidae; genus Macaca; species Macaca nemestrina. Next base: position 12,943,256 of record NC_092135.1, read on the forward strand.
CATGGAAACACCTATGGGGAGCCCACATCATCTGTCCCTTTGCAATTTCACATAGCTGCCAGTGACCCACAGAGGATCATTTGTGGTCCACTAATGAAAGAGATTGATTTACAGATGAGAAGTTGTAGGATGGGTGCCAACAAGCTGGGCATGAAGGAGCTCTACCCAGGATGGATTTTCAGCCATGCAGGGGTATATATCACCACACTCTCATGCCAGCCTCCCCGACATCAGAAACATCCATAGGGAAAAGCCTTCCAGGCCCTAATCAGAGACCAGACTGGGAAGGTGAAACCTTGTGACTTATTTTCTCATTGATGGATAAAAAATGGATAATGTCCTCTTTCTCAAGAGCATATTTAGATACAGGCCAGAGAGCATGAAGATGTGAAGGATCTGAGAAAGCACAGAGGAACCACTGATGGAAACGAGACTTAAGAAAAGAAAAAGAAAAAGAAAGAGCACACGGAGGTTGGAAGAGTCCCTTCCAGCCACTGTCCCTCCACCATGCAGTTTCATGCTCCTCTACCATGAAGATTACTTCTCCTTCCAGACATCAGCTACTCCTGAAAGTCAACTTCCTCACCATCCATGAGCAACTTTAGACTTCAACTGGGGGATGGGGAGGTTCTGGGAGATGACAGGATGGAAACTAGTAGGGTCCAGGGTTGCAAAGGAGTTCAGGAGCAGAGACTGGTGTGATGAAGGCCAGCTTGCCAGATCAGGAGCAGAGGTTGGGCATAAAGGAAAGAGCAAAGCCCTCCAAGGCTTTCTTGGTCTGGACTTCTCCCCATTCCCAAATTGGGCTCCCTACCGAGATTCTGAGCTATCGCCCCCTTCTTAGAGCACTCCTAACCATTCTTGTCTTCTAGCTGTGGTCTGCTCCTGTGCTGAATAATATTGCATTGTCTACATATACTACAGTTAATTTATTCTTTCACCTACTTAAGGACACCTTGGTAGCTTCCAAGTTTTGGCAATCATGAATTAAGTTGCTATAAACATCCACATGCAGGTTTTCATGTGGGTGTAAGTTTTCAGCACTTATGGGTAAATACCAAGGAGTGTGATTGCTAAATTATATGATAAGAGTATGTTTAGTTTGTGAGAAACCACCAAACTTTTCCAAAGTGGCTGTACCATTTTGCATTCCCACCAGCAATGAAGAATAATTCCTGTTGCTCCTTCTCCTTGCCGGCATTTGGTGTTGACGGTATTCTGGATTTGGATCACTCTAAAAGGAGTATAATGGTGTCTCACTGTTGTTTTAATTTGCATTTCTCTGATGATATACGATGTGGCACATCTTTTCATATGCTTATTTGCCATCTGTGTATCTTCTTTGGTGAGATGTCCGTTAAGGTTTTTGGCACATTTTTTAATCCAGTTGTTTGTGTTCTTACTGTTGAGCTTTAGGATTTTTACATATTTTAGATAACAGTCCTTTATCAGATATTTTTTCCCAAATATTTTCTCCCAGTTCGTGGCTTCTCTTTTTATTCTATTGCCAGTGTCTTGCAGAGCATAAGTTTTTAATTTTAATAAGGTTCAGCTTATCAATTATTTCCTTCATGGAACATGCCTTTGGTGTTGCATCTAAAAAGTCATAATCAGGGCCAGGCGCAGTGGCTCACACTTGTAATCCCAGCACTTTGGGAGGCTGAGGCGGGAGGATCACCTGAGGTCAGGAGTTCCAGAGGAGTCTGGCCAACATAGCGAAACCCTGTCTCTACTAAAAATACAAAAATTAGCCGGACATGGTGGTAAATGCCTGTAATCCCAGCTTCTAGGGAAGCTGAGGCAGGAGAATTGCTTGAACCTAGAGACAGAGGTTGCAGTGAGCTGAGATTGCGCCACTGCACTTCAGCCTGGGCAACACAGCAAGACTCATCTAAAAATAATAATAAATAAATAAAGTCATCATCAAACCCAAGGTCATCTAGATTTTCTCCTGTGTCACATTCTGAAAATGCTGTAGCTTTGCATTTTACATTTAAGTGTGTGATCCATTTTGAGTTAACGTTTGTGAAGCGTGTAAGGTCTATTGTCATTTTTCGCATGTGGATATGCATGGTTTTCTATGCAGACACACTGCTGCTGAGTTGGAAATAGCACTAGCTCAGGAGCCAGCAGACTGGGTGCTTGCCCCAGCATAACCACTAACCTGTTGTGTGACTTTGAGCAAGAAGGAGGCCCTCTGGCCTGCTCCCCACGTGCAGAATGAAAGCCCTGGGCCAAAAGGCTGCTATAGATCCTTCTATCCTCCAATCTTCAGGGTTCCCCTACTATTGTTTTCCTTCTAGTATGACTGCAGGACACATTTGCCCCTCACTCATGTTCTCACCTCAACAGCAGCTGCCCCCACGGCACTTCTATATACCTCTCCCATAGCACAGGTGTATTGACCCAGGTTGTTCTCCCCACTAGACTGAGACTTGTGTGAGGGCAGGGACCAACCATGTCGTCATATCCTCTGTGACTCAACAAATATTTATGACGTAAACAGATGAGAACCTCATTAAAGTATTCCTTCACACAATGAGGGAACACAGTTAATAGAATTTCTAAAGGAGCAATAGCTACTTTATTCTTAAGAGTACACATCTTTGTTACATGTAGAATCTAACTTTTTAAGCCTAATTAGATATTTGCCTATATTAATGTATTTTACTATGTCATTTGCTTTGCAAAGTGCAGATGAAAATTCCAAATGGCATTAAACAACTTCTAAGGGTGAAATCAGCAAATTAAATGAATTTAGTCTACAACTGGCACAGGAGATAATGCTCCTTGATTTGGCTGCAGCACGACTTTTGCTCAGTTGTTGAAGCCGTTGTTTCATAAATGGTCTCTTAGGAGGATTATAATGGAAATGGCTAGTAATGTTTAACAAGGTAGGTAGGTAGATGATTGATAGATAGATAGATAGACAGATAGGTGGATAGATAGATACCCTTTGCACTTTAGGGATAAATATATCAACCACAAATAATAATGGCTATAGGTTACTGGGCACTTGCTCTATACCAGGCCCTGGGCTAATTCTTTGCATCTATGATCTTGTGGTCTCCTCTAAATAATCCTGGGAGATGATTTTCATTATCCCCATTGTACCAGTGGAAATGTTGAGTCTCAGAGATTGAGCAACTCATCAATGAGTAAACACTTAGTGACAGAGGCTAGGCTGAGATCAGGTTTCGCTGCTTGTAACCACCAAGCAAAACTGCCTTTTGTCAAAGGTTTACCGTGGTCCTGCGTAATTAAAAGACACGGGCATCTAGTGGCCACATGGCATGAAATACAAATAAAGAACCTCCATTCCCTGTGACCGGCAGTCACTTCAAAAAGAAACCTCAAAGACAGACGCAATACCCAGGATGCCCACCCCAATGGCAGAAATTCAAAGCCAATTTAAATCCTTGATGGAACCCCACTTGAAAGTGGGGAGTCTAAGACAAATGCATGTAAATGAAAATTTCATCGTTAAGCATAGAACTAGTAATTTCCTGGAACTAAGTCAAGCAAGTGTCACAAAGGAGCACCCTAGAGAGATGATCAATGTGACTAGAATAACTGGAAAGGAAAGTTAAACAACATCTAGGGAAAGCCCGATATGGTCCAAGTAATGCCCCATGCTCTTCACCTGTGTGATTTCATTCATTCCTCCAAGTGTCCCTGTGATACACTCACAGTCACGGCCATTTTACAGATGCAAAAACCGAGGCTGGGGCAGATTCAGGAATTGCCTCATAAGTGACCGGACAGTCTTTTAAACCTGGGTCTGTCCTGTGTTTTCTTTGTAAGTTTGTGGAGTATGCTCACCTCCGCCACTCCTCAATCCCTACAAGCCTGCCATTCCTAACGGATTTTTTAAAGTTCTCTAAGAAGTCACTTGCCAGCAAACTGATAGAGCCCAGCCTGAGGCTGTGGTAAACACCAGCCCTCAGTGGGGGGGTGAAAGACTGAAATTTCAGGAAATCATGGAAATACTAGTAATTCAAGAGCATTGAGACTTATTGAAAGAGCAGGAAACAAAAAACAAAAAAACTCCAAAACTTCATTCTATTATTGGAAACTTGAAGAGAAGAAAATATGACCTTTTCTGCCTCTTTGCTTCTAAAATAGTGACAAATGTGTTTTATATTTTTACAAGCTATATTAACAGAAGTGACTCCAAATGTGTGTGGCCTCCCGGGAGCTCAGTGTTTCAATCTCTCTTTTTTTGGTCATTCTTTGGCAAGGAGAAAAGGGACTCTTTTCTAGCAGGCCAGTGTGTATATGGTTTTGATATGGCCCAAGCTCTGGCCAAACAAAGCCGTAACCCAGCCAGTCTCTCAAGCCATATCTCTCACCCAACTCAGAGGTGCCCCTTCCAACAACCTAACGGCTGAAGCCTGACAGATACCGAAGAGGATCTTCAGAGACCCCAGAGGTCGGTGCCATCCCTGGAAATGAGGAGAACAGAGTGCTGGAAAGAATCTTCCACTCTTACTTTTTTCCTCTGAGCCTTGATTTCCGTATCTGTGAAATGAGGAGACTCTGCCTACTTCCTGGAGATTTGTGAAGAACAAAGAACTTTTGCACGGTACCTGATGTAGTGGGCACTTAATAAAAGAAGCTGGACAGATGATCGCCTTTCTCCACAATCACCTCAAGGGAAATACTAAAGCAGAAAAGTCATTCTATGGGGGCAGCTTCAGGGCACATGAAGAAGGAGGCACTCTTCCCTTCTACTGACTTGAAGGCAACAACCACTGCCATATGACTGCATGTCCACGGGGCTGCAGGCAGCTTTGTCTCACTGGGTGGCAGCTACCCACATCCCACTGAGCCTCGGTGGGAAATAGCTACATGACCAAGGAGGAGCTTGATGGCAGGGACTCCTTTAAAAGCAGAAGCCTGGTCTACTTCAAGGAGCAAGTGGCCAGTGCCCAGGCAGCCCATGTCTGCATCCTCGGCTACTCTACAGCATGATTCATACAGCTATGGAGTATGCCCTATGCATAGGCCCTGAACCAAGGAAGCAAATGAGGGCCAAAGCCCAGCCCATCCTCCACGCAGCTAGCCAGACTCCCTGGCTGGAGGAAGGAGGTGCCTCTTTAATTTTTATAAACCACATAGGAACTAGTGGTGGTCAGGTGCTTCTTTGGAGTTTATAAGACTGACTTTGAATCATAAAAAGAGTCCTTGCCTCCTTCCACCCCACCACATCAAGTCTCCTCTATTTGCTAGCCGACTTAAGCCACAGTCCCTGCCTCAAGGGGCCCAGAGTCTCATGGTGGGACAGACTTGGAAGTAAATGACTGCAGGACAGAATAACCCAGCTAGGACAAGTGCTCCTGGAGAGACAGAGGAGCAACTGCCCAGATCACAGGACCCATTAGGGGCAGGGCGCAAAGGAGAAAACTTCGTAAGGATAGGGAAGTGCAGCCAAATGAGAAGAGGGAATGAGAGACAGGGAGCAAGAAGAAAGGACATGCAGGGAAAGGAAGAAGACAATAAAGGAATATTGCAAAAGATGAGATGGAAGTGAAAGAATGAAGAGGATCCCAGCCAGTATGAAGCAGCTTGTGAGTGTGTGTGTGCGCGCACGCGCGTGTGTGCGTGCGCACGCGCGTGTGTGCACTTACATCAGACAGAGACATACAGGGGTGGGGTGCACTCTGCGCAAGGCATTGAGATGGTCACTTTATAAACCTTATCTCATTGAGTCCTTATAGCAATCTTGTGATCATTACTATTCCCATTTTACAGATAAGGAACTTAGAGAGATAGATGGAAGCCAAAAGACCCAGGTGATATATGATGGAAACCATGCTGCCCCCAGTACACCACAGGAGAGGCAGAGCTGTCCTTTGCTGCTGGTGAATCAGTCCCTGCAATGCCCCTCTTCGTCTTCCCCCTGTGTCAGGCTATTGGATCATTGCAGCACCCCCTGGGGCCCCAAAGCCCTAGCCTCGCCACCACAGCGAGGATTTCAAATGCCAGCTCTGACTGAGGCTAAGGTTGCTGGCATGAAATCAAGTCTGCCATTAGCACAATGTCCAGGGAACATTTGGGCAGCTCTCTGTCCTCTCAGCCCAGGTACATGGGGGTTATGTTAATTAAATAAATCTAATCATGGAAATGAACTGACCTAGGTGATGGGCATAGCACTCAGCTCCAAGTTACTGGTGATTGTCCGAAAATCCAATTAAGATAGAGCTGAGCCTACTGTGCTTCATACAGATAATTGAGGGCAAGGGTAGGGGCTAAGGGGGAAGCTAAGAAAGGAAATCATGTCTTAATATCCATTAAATCAATCTCCCTCTTAAGCAGTGCCAGATAGAGTCCAGGAAGAAACTAGAAGAGAATTTAATGGAAACTAGGTACAAGCCTGCTTTAACATTTTCTTGAGATTCTGGCTGGGGGGCATGTGGCAGGCACAGGAGACAAGGACAGGCAAGCCTTGTGTCATTTAGGGAGCCATGGACTAGGACTGTGGAGGCCCAAGGTCAAGTCTGTTCTGGTCTCCATCACCAATCAAACACTTGATATTTGACACTGTCCTATCTGAGCCTTAATAAAATGCAGCACTAGACCTGGAGCAAAACCACCTGGTGGCTTTGAAGACCGTCAGCAGGAGAGGGGGAGAAAACGAACATACAGGAATTTGAGACAAATCTACCAACCTCATCACAGTGAACTTGTGTTTGTTCATTATGATACAGCACATAGAAAACGCGGGGTTGCTCAGGAGGGGGAAAGGATTTGTTTCTTTCCTTCGTCCATTTGAAATTTATTGAGCAACTATATGTTCCAGGCTACAGAAACAAATACTGCATGGCCCTCCACCCAGAGAGAATCTCTTATAGGCCATGGGAGGCTGAGAGGTGTCTGTTTTTCTTCCCAGTATATCCCCAACATTTAACAACAGGTTAATACTTAAATATAGTAGATGCTCAATAAATATGTGTTGATTAAATAAACAAACCAATTTTATTCAAGACAAGTACGTACATTTTCAACAAAGCATTCTAAAGCTATAAGGAAGAGAAAAGTGTCCTGGGAACTCAAATGTGGGGCCCTCACCCTACTAGGGAAGCAGAAGGAGGGAGCATCCCGTCCAAAGATTCCCAAAGGGCGCCGGACTGCGTGCTGCGGGTAAGGGGGTGGGAAGAAGTCTTCGGATAAAAGATGGGGAAAACAGACCGAAGCAGGTCTCGCTGGCCAGTGACACTCCGGGAGCATGGCCCATGGAAGGATCCAAGGCTGAGGGATCTGAGGTAGCCCTACAGGGAGATACTCTGCCAAAATCCAGCCACGAGAAGGAGGGAGGAGGCGGGGAACCAGTAAATCAGATTTGGTTTAGGCCGGAAGAACGGGCTGCGCCAACAACGAGAAAATAAAGTGGTGAGCAGGGGAGGGTGCAGCGCGGGTTAGAAGGGTGAGGAACTTGAGAATCACGGGCGCGGGAGACTGGCGGGGACGCCAGCCCGGAACTGGCAGAGGGGTGGACAGGCGCATGCGCGCGCGCAGCTGAAACTCCGGCTGATGAAACTGACAAAGGCGAGAGCGCGCCGCAGCCCCACTGCCGCGGTGTTCGCACCGCCGGTACATCCTGCCCTGCTAGGGGGCGGGATCGTGGAACGCCTCGCAGAACTGCACGCAAGCAAAAACAAAGCCATCTCTCCGAAGCAGAAATGGAACAGACGTGGCCGGGGAAAGCCAAATATTTGTGAGATGATGTGAACAAAGGGGAAAAGTCAATCCAGGGAAGTTTGAGTTTCTGGTTGGAGCCTTCAACGGCTCTGAACGGTGGGTACTTTAAGAGAACGTCCTTTGCCCCCGTTCTCCCTCTCTCCCCGAAGAAAAATAAATCCTTGGCAAAATGAGACTTGACGGCATGAAAAGAGGGTCTCCAGACTGTCCTAGCTGGCGCAGGCGGGGGCGGGGCCGAGGTGCCGCTTGGTGACACTGCAGCCTCGGCTCAACACTGTCACCCAGAAAGGCCCGCCAATGCCTTTATGCAGGAACGTGGCTCTTAGCAGAGTCTGAACAGGCGCAGGGCCAAGGAAATCTTTGTTTTTGTTTTCTTCTCTAGCTCTTCCTGCCAATACACCAGGGATATAACTCCTTGGTGTTTCTGCCTTACAATTGCTCCTTATACCCCACCCTGATCCTCAGCACTGCAGCTCCCACCGCCACTGCCTGCTGTGAGTCACCTCCCCCTCTCCCTTTTTTAAACCAAACAGCAAGGTCATATTGCAGTTATCCATAAATGCAAAGCCAGGAAGCCACCAATACCTGTTTGAGAAGAGGGCATTTTAATTAGCACACTCCAGCTGCCATAAACCCGGGCTCCTGCCCCACCTCTCCACCCACGCCCCTCCGGCCCCCCCCACCCCCAGCCCCCGCCGTGCCCTCTCTCAACCTCCCTGCTCACCCCCATCTATGTAAAAAAGCCATAAAGGCTCTCTCCAATCGCCTTCTCTGAGGGAGTTTTTGCAACCCCCACAACACAGGTTGATTGGAAAGGTCTCTCTCCTGGATAACAACAATTCAATGTGCCTTGACATTTTAATAGCCTGCCGTCCTGGTGAACACAATCGAGCAAGGCAGTGAAGCAAAAATCATTAGGTAAGCAAGATAATCTAAGCGAAATCTGCCGCCTGCAGGCTCACATCTGGGGGCAGGTTGCACAGCTGGGCCGTCCACAAAGCTGGGCTCCTCCTGTCCTGCAGCGCCTTTGTATAAGAGTACCAATATATACACTTGTTTAGCTAGAGACACACACTTGCGCACAGGTTTTTGGTAGATAAATACAGTCAAGCAAGTGTACAGACCACTGACGCCCCAACATGAAATAGCGTGAGAGTGCACAAATTTACCACGAATCAAAATATCCACTGTCCCACCAAAGCGCCACCAAGATAAACGTACTGCTCTAAGCGCAGGTTTGCTATATCAAAGAGAACAAGGCAAATATTTGTTAGGATTCCTAATGCCAACCATGTAAAGACTTTCCATGCACACACACACACACACACACACACACACACACACACACACACATATGCATTCATTTATGTAAATATTTTGAATATAATGCCATGGCTAGATATATAATTTAAGCATAATATATAACATAAAATATTTATACTTATGTTTGCAGGAAACTGCTATTAAAGCTTCACATCTAATAACTCATTTAATCCTCAGAACATAGGTACTGTTATTATCCCCACTTTACAGATGAGATAACTGAGGCACAAAAGTTTGAAGCAGCTGCCCAAAGTCATCTTCTAGTAAGTGGTGGAGCCAGGATTTGAATCCAAGCAGTCAGGCTCTAGAGTCCAGTCTGTTACCCATTAAGTTATGCTGTTTCATAAAAAGTAAATCACACAAGTAGATATAAAATGTGTTGCAAGTCTTCACAAGGTCAGTGCATTCCATTATGAATGTATATGTTTATGTACATGCATAACACACACATGTTCGTGTGAACAGTCAAAAGGTGCAAGGAAGTATGTCTGACTTCTTTTTAACATAAACACCTGCCTGCACTTGTATATTCATGTATTGAGCATCTTGTGAGTCCCTAGGCCACATGCTAGGGTACTGAGGATACAATAATTAATTAGACACAATGGCCACCCTCAAGAACTCATCACCTATGGAGGAGTCAAACAAGCGAATAGATGCTTAACCTTGAGGGTGAGAGGTTAGAGGCTGACACAGAGCTGCAGAGACTAGGAGGGCCCCTTCCCCCATCCATCCCTACCCTCCTGACATATCTTGCACCAGAATCTTCCAGGGAAGCCACACACTTATTCCCATGAGGTTGTCATCACTCAGAATACGTTGAGGGTTCCATCTGGGAATTGCCCTCTAAACCATTTTATAAGCTGCCCAAGAAAATGATTGTTGTTATTTAATAATTACATATAATAAGCACACTCACAGCCCTTTCTTAGGAAGGAGGCAGGAGTGACATCACAAAACCCAGGGACCAACAGATGACAGAAAATTCTCCTGTTGGAGTCCAACTCTCCCCAGCTGGTCCATGTCCCTCCCTCTCCTTCTGCACACAAGTCCCCCAGCATAGATCCCGTTCCCTGGATGCTGACTTGGCAAGCTATTCACTTTATGAATATGACCCTCAGAGGGGAGAGCCCCTCTCAGCAGCCCCCGAACTATGTTATCACCATTATTAAGGAGCTTAAAGAGGAGCTGGGAGGACGAGACACCGCTGGAATTGCAGCCTGATTGTGATTGATGTGTTCCTATTAGCGCCTCAGTGTTATCTCTCTGGATAGCAAGAACAGCCAGTGGCTTGTAACACAACAGATTACCTGAGTTCTCAGCCTTAGAAGGATGTTTAAATAAAATATAGTCCCTCTTAGCAAGAGGCTCATTTTCTCCACGAGGCTCCCAGACTATTTCATGTCAGCTCTGATTCGCTGCGACTCTCCTCAGTAAACATGTCTTATCATTAATAATTCTTTACAAGCACAATCTCCAAGAGTCCTCTCTCTCTCTCTTTCTCTAGGTGGCTGGACTCAGACACATCACGCTCCAGTTTGGGTTCCAAGGTGCTTCTCTCTGGATTTTCACCTGCCTTGCCAAAAATGATTGATTACGCTGGGCCAACTGGGTGTCCGGCAATACCCAACAAATGACTTTGGCCCCTAACAGCAGGCCTTGGCCAGATAGAAATCAATATTTCACCATTAAAATCTATCAAAGAAGAGTTAAGGCACCATCTGTCCCTGCCGCCTCTCTATGGTGTGTGAACATTAAATCCGACACTTGTACTACATGGGTAATCAATATATAGTGGTTCACAGATCATTTGTGGTCCCCTTTTAGCAGTGATGGATGTCTGGAATCGTTGTGATTCATTTTGTCAGACCATTAAACAAGATTCTGTCCAGTTCCTTCCTGATTTCATTTAGAGGATCATTCTTCACAGTTCATAAGAGGGAAACGGTTTTACCAATCTGCTTCTATTTCAATAAGTCACTTTATAGAGATTTTGTGTCCTCCAGACTGTAAAAATTCTGGAGAGAGAGTACAAACAGACCTCTAAAACTATTCACTGCATGACATATGCATAAAGTGCGAAGAGAGGAATGTAAATATGTTTACCTCTTTATCTGCAAATGTTGGTTTTAACCCCCTCCTAGCTGGAGAGCTGGCCATGGTACTCCAGGCATTGGCCTGCTATAGCAGGAGGCAGCTAAAGTTTGGTGACTGGGGACTAATTCACAGGGATGACGAAAATCCCCTGACCCCTTATGAGCATGGTGGAAAGCAATGGGAATGGCTCTTCCAGGGGCCACATTTTAGAGACTTTCATTTCTATAGTCAAGATGTCCTTGCCCCTCATGCGAATAGTTGGCAAACGCCTCTGCACTCTCGGACAGCATGCTGACCCAAGAGAAGCAAGACTGACCTTGCTCTTGAGGGCAGGAGTGTGGATGACCAGGAAGGTCTTGCATGACAATATGGCTACCATCTGTGAAGCACCAAAAACCTGTGTCAGGCCTCATACTTGCACGATTCTTGCCCTCAACAATCCTGAGAGATAGGTACTATTATCTCCACTTTCCAATAAGGAAACTGAGACTCCAAAAAGTTAAATAACCTGCCTAAGATTATTCTAGTCAGGGAATGTAAGAGTCAGGACCCAAACTTGGGCCTGTCTGATGCCAGCCTCCACATGAACTGTAGTCAGATCTCAGCTGGTGGCCATTAATCTGCAGAGGATTTTGTTTCAACCCAAGTGAATTTCCTTTAATGCTCCTGGATGTCTTACTTGCATCAACCAAATATGATGTTACTAGGAAATAACATTTTTTTCTATCCTTATTTTAAGTAAATCTACAGTAAGATCACTAAATTATGCACTCCAAAACGAAACACTGGATTTTAAACTATTTTCTGTTTTTGGATTATTGGACAATTACATCACTGTTGCTGATATTAGTGTAGATAAGTAGATGTTGATTTAACTGTTAACATAAGTATATATACATATACATACAGATTTACACACATAATTTATATATAATTATTGTATGTCACATAAATATATATAACTTAAAAGACCTTAGAGATAATTTAGCTTTTCCTTTTTTTTCTGTGTTTTTAAAATAAAGCAATGGAGGCTCTGCAGGAATAAAAAGCTGGTCCGGGGACAAGAATCTTGTTTTCTGATTCCCAAGTCAAAATGCTTTACCAAAAACGTATAAATAATAGAACATGACGTAATTACGAATTTTTGGTGACATATTTGTTGAGGGCATGAGTGGAGAGAGTTGTATTCATTTTGCAGTTTACAGAAGAGGAAAACGGCCAATGCATTCTTACTTCCACTTCAATTCACTAACCACTATACCATCCTGCCTGGAGATGGGTGTTCCTTTAGATAACAGTAGAAAATAAGGTAGGTCGCACGACTTCAAGCCCAAAAACCATATAACCAGAGCCAAGTTGGACAGCAGCATGCAGGAGAATACCAGCCTAGGGCACTCAGGAGGCACATGGCATGGCAGGGAGAGCTTGCACTAGGCTTTAGAAAGATTAGGCAAAAAAAAATCCATCTGTGCTCCTGTGTCACCTCAGACAAGTCACTTAGCCTCTCTGACCGTCTTTTTCCTTATCTGTAACACTAAAGCTAATTGCGCCTACTTCAAAGGATAATTTCCAGGATTAAATAAGACAATACAAATTTCAGCACAGGTCCAAGCACAATCCAGGTTAGTGCCCTTTCTTTTTCCCTTCCTTCCTCCCTGACCTTATTTCATAAATGTGTATTATACCATATTTCAGTCTCCAGTAACAACCTGTAATGGGATCTGCCACGTAAGAATTTATCTAAGTCTTTCTTGATTCTAAAAATATTAAACCTAAGAATTAAACGGAGAATTGCAAGGTCTTTGGTTCAGCCGTTGACCCGGTGCAGAAATCACTGTCACCACCTGCCTGATGGGTCACTTTCAATGACCAGGAGCTGAAGATGTCTAAAGAAGTCTGCCTCATCGCTGGACAGTTTCTTAATGATAAATTTCCTGCTAAACCTGCCTCCATGTAAATTCTATCCATTAGTCCCAGTAATAACTTCAATCCATAACCACCTCATGTTCCACATAATTTAATAGAATGAAAAGAAATGTTCCCTTTAATTTGTGTTCAAACTACCTTCTTGAAGCATTTTGATGATTTCACTGGAATCTAAGAAGTTTGTGACTGTGCCCAAGTTGGCATTATGCATGTCTTTCCATGTTAGCTTTGAGCACACCCCAGCTCGTTTTGAGTGTGGCGAAAGAGTTTTGTTTCTGTTTTTGGTTTTTCTCTTTCTTTCATGGACCTCGCCCCGGTCCTTGCCACTCTTTTTGGGCTCTCACTGTCTCGGCAGTCCTATTTTTGAGTGTGAAACCTGTAACTGCTCAGAGCACTTCCAATTAAATTTTATATTGAGTTTTCATTCATCTATTTCTTTCTTTTTCATTCTTTGATCTTCCTAACCGTTTTTCTCCCTCCACCTGTTTTTCCATCACAAATATCCCAATCAAGGCAGAAATGCCAATCTATACCTTGTGTTTGAATAATGCCCCTTAATAATAGGAAGAAATGAAGTCCAGCTTTAAAAGCAAGGTCTGCCTCAGCATCTGTTGAGACAGCTGTTGTCCACCTTCAGCAATGATCTTCAAACATCAGCATACAGCCCTTATAAGCAGGCTAATATCCACTCCAGGATCTCAGGGCATATCATGGTCTCTCAACTATTCCCACTATTCACGCACTCCAAAATTACGGTGCCTTCTCTGCCTAGTTCTGCGATTACTCTGTGGCACTGAGGTTAATCTTGTGGGCCCTACTCAGGTCCGACTCTTCCAAATTCCACTTATTGCTGAGGTATCATGTTCCAAATGTTAATATCTCAAAATGCCCATTTTTGCTGCTAGGTTTCTTGTCTATTTGTAGACTTCTGAATCCAGTGTCTTTGGTCATACTTGGACATATACAAGTTTCTTCTTGTAAATGTGGCCTAATTAGGGAGAAAAATTTCTGCACTAGTTATTTTTAAAAGTCAGTTCTATACACATCCACTCAGGTAAAATTGCACAAGCTCACCCTTGATCAGGGGCTGCTTGAGCCATACTCAATTAGAGGTCAGCCAAGACACAAGCACACCTGCCTGGCACATGCCTGTGCCCATCTGATGTGTACTAGCAGCTGAGCATGCAGCAATCACAAACACACACACACATACAGCCTGAAGTCTGAAAAAACACTAACCTAATCCCTCTCCCTCTGTCTGGTCAGGCATAGGCAGAACTACTTTTGATAGAATAGGTTATACATTCCTGAAGATTTCCCAGTATTCCAGATATTCTTACTCTTTGTCCCAAGGTCAAACAATATACACCTCTCAAAAGTTTCTTTCAGAGCCAACTTTGGCCCATCTTGCTGTAATTAAAGCCCATCCTGGGGGCTTACAATTTTTGCTTATTTATTTATTTATTTATTTATTTATTTATTTAAGACAGAGTTTCACTCTTATTTCCCAGGCTGGAGTGCAATGACGCAATCTCAGCTCACCACAACCTCTGCCTTCCAGGTTCAAGCAATCCTCCTGTCTCAGCCTCAAGAGTAGCTGGGATTACAAGCACATGCTACCATGCCCGGCTAATTTTTGTATTTTTAGTAGAGACAGGGTTTCATCACATTGGTCAGGCTCCTGACCAACTGTCTCAAACTCATATTGTCTCAAACTCCTGACCTCAGGTGATCCACCCACCTCAGCCTCCCAAAGTGCCAGGATTACAGGCGTGAGCCACCACACCCAGCCTAATTTTTGCTTCTTTATAAACTCTTCTTCTTAATAATAATACTTACCATTTGTGAGGCATCGTATTAGTTACCTTGTGACATTGTTTTGTTTAGTTCTCATAGCAGTCCTCTGCAAGATAGATTTTATTTTCTCCATTTTGAAATGAGAAACTAGACCATAAGAGGTTTAGTAATTCACATGATATCATGCAGCTAATAAATGACAGAAGGAGGTGCACTCTGCCAGACTCCATAGCCAGAGTTACTAATACCTGGCTATACTTTTATCAGAAAAAAAAAAAGAGTTAAATATATTCACCTTACAACTGTAATGAGATCTACATACAGAGTTCCGGAAGCAGAATCCAGGCCTCATTAAAAACCTTCACAGCTATTAATTACCTCTACCTGATTTAGCCCCCAAATAATGTCCTGTTATCTAAAGATCAACAATACTTTTTCTAATTTCACTTTAAACTCCTGAAGAAAGGGGCCAGTTAGACTATAAGTAAGTTGTTGTGCAAAAGGGACACAAGACTTAACTCTCCTCTTTCAACTCAGAGCCACAGGAGAACAGAGTATCAAGAAAGGGATCAGAGCATTTCATCTCTTCTGGTCCACATGCTCTTTGGCCAGCAAGGATTCGGGAACCATGCTGAAATCAACCAGCCAGTGGTGAGGAAGGAAGGTAGGTGGCTAAACCAGCCCTGGAAGCCTGCATCTGGGCAGGAGACTGCTGCACAGCAGGGCCTCCTTCATGCATGACCTTCTCAAACCATCAGAAGCAGTGGCCAAGAGGACGAGCTTGACTTATGGTGCCCTCACACTCCAGGGAAAGGGGTGCAGGGTGCCAGGAGGAATGTTAGAACTAGGCGACTCAGCTAGTGGTTATCAGTTGGGGTGGGGCATAGGATCTCCCAGGCGGGCACTCAGACATGTTGACAGGTGACAATGCGCTAGCAGCCCTCACTCTCAGCGCCTCCTCGGCCTCGGCGTCCACACTAGCGGCGCTTGAGGAGCCCTTCAGCCCACTGCGGCACCGTGGGAGCCCCTCTCTGGGCTGGCTGAGGCCGGAGCCGCCTCCCTCTGCTTGCAGGGAGGTGTGGAGGGAGAGGCCCGGGCGGGAACCTCGGCTGTGCTGGCTGGCCAGTGTGAGTTCTCACGAGCGCGGGCTTGGCTGGCCCAGCACACGGAGCAGAGGGTAGGCACCGCCGGCTCAGGGCAGTGAGGGGCTTAGCACCCAGGCCAGTAGCTGCAGAGGTTGCGCCGGGTCCCCCAGCAGTGCCAGCCTGCCAGCGCCACACTCAAAATCTTGCCAGGTTTAGCTACCTCCCCGCAGGGCAGGGCTCGGGACCTGCAGCCTGCTATGTCTGAGCTCCGCCCCCTGCGGTGGGCTCCGCCGCAGTCTGAGCCTTCCCAAGGGGTGCCGCCCCCTGCTCCATGGCGCCTGGTCCCATCAACAGGCCAAGGGCTGAGGAGGGCAGGCGTGGCTCGGGACTGGCGAGCAGCTCCGCCTGCACCCCTGGTGCAGGATCCACTGGGTGAAGCCAGCTGGGCTCCTGAGCTGGACCGGGACTTGGAAAACTTTTATATCTAGCCAGAGGATTGTATGTGCACCAAACAGCACTCTGTATCTAGCTAATCTGGTGGGGACTTAGAGAACTTTTATGTCTAGCTAGAGAATAGTAAATACACCAATCAGCACTCTGTGTCTAGCTCAGGGTCTGTAAATACACCAATCAGTACTCTGTGTCTAGCTCAAGGTTTCTAAATACACCAAATACACCAATGGGTACTCTGTATCTAGCTAACTCTGTGTCTAGCTAACTTAGTGGGGACTTGGAGAACTTTTCTGTCTAGCAGTCTGTGTCTAGCTTAAGGATTGTAAATGCACCAATCAGCACTCTGTCAAAACGGACCAATCAGCTCTCTGTAAAATAGACCAATCAGCTCTCTGTAAAATGGACCAATCAGCAGGATGTGGGTGGGGTCAGATAAGGGCAGGCTGCCGGAGATAGCGGCAACCCACTCGGGTCCCCTTCTGGGCTGTGGAGGCTTTGTTGTTTCGCTTTTTGCAATAAATCTTGCTGCTGCTCACTCTTTGGGTCCAGGCTGCCTTTATGAGCTGTAATACTCACCGCGAAGGTCTGCATCTTCACTCCTGACAGCGAGAGTACAAACCCACCAGAAGGAAGAAGCTTCAGACACATCTGAACATCTGAAAGAACAAACTCCGGACACACCATCTTTTAAGAACTGTAACACTCACCGGGAGGGTCCACGGCTTCATTCTTGAAGTCAGTGAGACCAAGAACCCACCAATTCCGGACACAATGTGACAGTGAGTTGTTGCAATGACTGAGGGTGCTGTGGGTAATTAGTGGTCAGGGAACATTCTAAATATATTCTAATGTGTGGGACAGTCCCATGCAATGATGAATTGCCCATTCAAAATGCTACTGGCACCCCAATGACTGAGTCTCCTTTCTAAATTTATAGATGAGGGAGGATTTCAGTGAATCTCCTGAAAGACATCTAGAGAAAATTTGTTCTACCCACTGTTGTCAGTGCAAATTCAGCTCTTCCAGGAAAACATTTTATGAAGGTTGTTACTTCCTCTTAAACTCATCAAGAGAGCTGCAGCTTCTACAAATAGAAAGGAAAATAGCGTTCATTGAAGTCATCAAATCCTGCATTAAATATAGTAGAGATGATCTCATTTTCTCTTGGAAAATGAAAAATCTGTGAATCAGATGGCATTGGAAGAAAGGAAACTGAGGCTCAGAGAGGTTGAGCAAGCTGACTAAGGTCACACAGCTCATCTGTGACAGAGGCAAGATGCCAACTCAGCTGTCCCAGGCAGAAAAACACACAGTCCTTTCATGGAGCCCTGTGAGGTCAGCCAACACCCACTGGGTTCCCTAAACCACACCTCAGCTCTTGAAGGCTCTGCCAACCTGAAGCAAAATCAAGAGAGGCAAAGTTCATCTGAGAGCCGTCTCTTCTCATATGGTTCCCTCAGTTTCATACCTTCACCACTTGACTTGGCCTGTAGAACCTGGTTCTCGATTGCTGCTGTCAGAAGTTTTGCTTTTGATGCAAAAAACAAACAAACAAACAAAACCAAACAAACAAAAAACCTTGAACATATAAGAAAGGAAGTTCCTGTGGTGGAAGGGGAATGGGGAAGGGCATTACTGCTAAGGAGAACACCTTTCCACAATTATCACCGTTTTACAACTTTCCCTTCCATAAGCTAGTCTTTGGGACCTGTTGAGGAAATTTCCAGGCATGTGCTTTGTGCTTCTGACCAACTCTGAAGGTTTCTACTTTCTTTCTAAGTGACTTTGAACCATCAGGACAGCAGGGAAGGGAATTATAGTGAGGAGAGATCTGGGGTAGGGAGGGAAAATGGTGCTTCAGTGTGGGCTCTGAGATCTGCAGAAAAACAGGAAAATGAAAAAGAACAACAGTGCCGATAAGATAATGGCTCATCTTCGCAAGTTTTAAAATTCTGATGTATTTACCAGAAAGTGATTGGACTGAAATTTCCATTCTATGATTTCCCAACTTGTGGCCTTGAACAAGTGCCTTAACACTGCTGAATCTCAATATTTTCATTTGAACAAACAGAGTGGTGATTTCCACCCCACAGTGGTGGTGTTCAGAATGAACATGGAAATAAAGCAGCGAGCACATAGTCAGGTCTCAATAAGTAGAAGCAGCTATGACTGATGCGCTGGAAAATGGACTGCACAACATGGCTTTACATAGGAGAGTGCAAAAGAGCTCATCACCTCCAAAGCTCTGACTCTGCTTTAGGGGAAGAAGACTGTCAATCTATTCTCTTCCCCTAAAGAGTAGGTGGGGGCGGGGAGAAGGAGCAAGGAGGGGAGTTTTCAGGGTAACAAGACTAATCAGGATTTCACCATCAAAGCAAATATATCCAATTAACAGCTATTAAAGAAGCATTTTCTGGCACTGTGCACAATGAAGGCCATTCTACCTAGTGGAAATTAATTTTAATTATTGGTACCTGCATACATACGTGCAAAGGGAAGCAACTCACATTAATCTACATTAAACTTAATAGCAGTCCGTGTATTATCTATTCTGAGTCAAAATTGACTGCTGGCCCCTGTGTAGATATCTGCAGTGCTAACTCAAGTAATTACAGTGCAGTGGGTCTCAAAGACACAATTTGCTCCCTATATAATAAATCAGCTGCTAGAAGCTTTTTATAATTAAAAACCAAAAGAAAAAAAATAGAACTGTATAGGCAAATGTCATTTTCTTCTAAGGGAAATTAGGGAAAAGAAAAGCATGTCTCCTTGTTGCCTAGTCTGAAAGGGGAAGGAAATACATGTCTCTGATGGATTCCTAAACAAAGAGAGAAATAAATGCAGTGGTAGATTTTCAGAACTATGGAAAAGAATGGTTTTAGAATCTTAAATTTAAGGTTTCTAAGAGGCCTGATATTCCTTTCCAAGGAGACCATATAAGGCTATCTCGGAGAAATGCTTTATATGAACTGGAATTTTCATTAGTATGGGACAAGATGGAAGGCCAAGTTGATTATATTAAATTCCACCTAGCAGGACCCATCGAATGACCATGAGATCAAGGAAAATGATAACTATGTTTGCTTCCTTCCTCCTGCCCACCACCCTTCCTATGAGGGCATCATGCATGGATTCAGTGCATCAATTTTTAGAGGTTGCCCTCCCTTCCATAGATCTCTCACTTTTGTCACCTCTGCCTCCAGAAACCATGAGCCCTCCCTCTACCTCAACCACTCCAGCAAGTTAGGGCTTCTCAGCTTATTAGAATCCTACATCTACTGGTGCTATATGACCAATGAGGCTATCTAGTTCCACTTTAACCCCAGCCAATATTTCCTAAGGTATGATATGCCTGCCCCCACTGGAATTAAGCAATTCTCAGATAACACCCTGACTTCATTTGCTAAGAGCTTGTCTGCAGGCACACCATGGTCATGTTCCACATCAGAAAGGCAGCCCACCCAACCTGCTGCAGTTGGGACACAAGATCGCCCAAGCCAGATCTTCCCTGACTAGCCACCTGCCCCTACATCTCCTAGACTGCCGTTCATCTCAGTGTAGAGCCCTTCCTAATCCCCTACCTCCATTCTACCTTTTCTCAACTCTCACCTCTGGGAGTCCCCTGACTGAACCTGCCTTCCCTCAACCCACCCAGCACCCCTCCTGGCTCCCAGCTGTGGCAGCCATGTTCAGTCATTCAGTTGTATGTACAATTGCACCTAGAAGGTGCCTCCCAGGATTGTGCAACTCGGTGGCCCAGATAACCCTTTGGCACTCGTCACCACCAGCTTGACTCCATCTTGGTTCTACACCCTGGGCCTCCTCCAGCCTGCTTGTTCCCTTTGCTCAGGTATGACCCTGCTCTCAGTCTCCAGGACTCCTCCAGCCAAAGCCCTTCCCAAGCTCTCATTCCCTCACTGGAAGAATCTAAGTCAATCTCTGATCCCCCTGGGATTCTTTCCTCCTGATCGCTGGTCCAATCTTTCCCCAGCAGGCCAAACCTCTCTTCCAGATCACAAACGCCAGAAATCTCCCCTCATTCCAGCCTTGGTGTTTTCCCCATCCCTGCTTTCTAAGCTGTGCATAGCTCTTGCTGCCTCCTCCCACCTCTTAACCCTGACTGCTTTATTCTCTATTATCTGATAGTATCATTTAATGTAATTTTTAAGTTAAAAATCATGTACATGTTTCCTGTAGAAATTTTGGAGAATACCTGAAAATAAAGAAAGGCAGATATTTACTACTCAAGCCTTCTTTTTGTGGACATAGGGCATACATGCAAATTTACAAAATAGGTGTGGAATTGATACTGATTTTTTAAATGATTTTAATTCTACTTTTTCAATAAATAACATGTATGTACCCTAGTCTGTCAGCATCCTGCCCCAGTGGCAACCAGTGTTATCAGCTTGTTTTGTACTTTCTAGCAATAGTTCATTCACTAACAAGTATATATGCATATAAATGCAACTTTTCACACAAATGAGATCCATCACACTTTTTTGTATCTTACTATTTTCACTTAAATATTAGAGGTTATATCATAGACGTAGATCTGCACCAGCTTCCCTTTTAAATATATCTATTTAATTAAAACAGTGCATAAATAACAACACCATTGGAGTTATGGCATAACAACAATTGTGAGAAAGGTATTTGGCTATTGAAGTTCATATAGAAATTTCAGGGAAAAAAAAATCGTCAACTTAGAAAACACTGTTCTCCCTTGTATATGATTCTGCCTGCTCTCCTGACCACCCAACCTTATTAATAAGTGGCCTTCCAGACCTGCTTGAATACCTCTTGTAATGGGGAACTCACTTCCTCAGGAGGAGGAATAAATAGATATATTTTAAAGGGAAGATTTTAGATGATGAGACCCTCATCCTGAACCCTGTGGGAATTCTTTAGCTTTTAAAATCTATTTCATCCATCTGGACACTGAATAGCTACTACTTGATATTGTTTCTTAACCATGTCATAGGACATGGTTTTTAATTCAGTTTTGACTTAATTTTGCCCTTTAACTTAATTTTGAGTTTCTGAAAGGCAGAGACCAAAGCTTGGGTTTCTCATGCACTCCTTTCCAGTGCCTGCCATAGTGCCACCCACGCTGCCCCCACAGAGCATCTCATTATCTTTGAGGCCTCAGTGAGCTCAGCACTTCTTCCAGACAGCCTTTCCTAACACCTCACCCCCAGAATTTCTCTAGTTATTGCAATTGTCTCTTTGTGATCTGTATTCTTCATTGCTTATGCAAAACCTACCACTAGTTTTCAAAAACATGTATTTGTTTGGTGAATAAATAAACAAATAAATGGGGAACACACTATGACCTTTTCTTAAAAGACAGTGATGACAGAGTAGTGTCAGATTTCTCAAGGGGACCTTGTAGAATCTAAATACAAGGAAAGTTCCTCCCAGGATCCCCGGGACACGGACAGGGCTACCACTTGCTGTGTTTTACAGACCTAGGGCTCCATTTATGAAGCACCCAATCATGATAGAACATTCGGAAACACAACGTTGGAAGGTAGGCATCAAGGCCATGCAAACCACTTGAAATCAAGTGCCATGAAGGGCTCTTAGAGAGATTTCAGAAAAGTTTTTGAGGAGCAGAGGGAATAGAATTAACATTTCTGTGCTCCCATTTGTGCCAGAAATAGAGTTTGAAGTTAAAGATGAACTTGTCGTCTTGCAGGGAGGAAGAGAGGAGTCCTGAAATCAGCCCTAAAGAACACTTGTCTTTCCTGCCCCTCTCACCCAGAAACTGCACCCAGCTCTAAATTGGGATTATCAGCCAATCCACCTACAACTATTTCCTGAGAACCTATGAGTTAAAAAAAGACCTGGATCATGTCTCAACACTCTTCTTAGCAACACACAAACACATTTACATGAACAGCAAAACAATACTGTAAATGAAATGTCTCTGTAAAATGTTCATACAAGATTCTTGTGGTAGAAGAAGCACGGACACCAAAGGACAAAACATTTGAATCCTGGCTTCTCAGCCATGTGACCTCTGGCAGTTTACTTCACCTCACTAAACTTTATCTCTGCAATGGAAATAAAAATGCCATCACTTATGTGTCATGTGTAAGGATAAAATGAAATATAATGAGATTACATATGTAAAGGTGGGCAGAAAATGCACGTGGACTTTAGAAGGTGCTGGGCCAGAAATGGGGCACAGAAAGAGAGAAGTCCGAAGGAGCCAGAGGGAGAGGTCGTCTGGAGGTGCAAGGGAGGACACTTGACATATCCATAATTGTTCATTCATCCTGTTGTTCTTGTCACTCCACAAATATTCAGGGAGCATCTACAAATGGTGAACAAGTCAGACACAAGGCCTGCCCTCATGGAGCTAACAGTTTAACAGGGATGCAGATGCTTAAAGAAATGATGTGAATTCAGCTCAGTGCTCTGAGATGCGAGGGAGAGGTGGGACATGGGAGAGGCTCCTCATTCAGATGGGTGGGTGTGGAGAGACTTGTTAGAGGCCAGTGACATTTCAGCTTTCAGAAGCAAGTAGAGTCATCCAGGCTGGTGGGGTGGGGAAGAGGAGATGGGAGTGGAGCTTTTAGGAAAGCATGCGTCTCAGGCCTGCACTCCCCCAGAGAGTGAGGGAAAGAAGTGACCAGAAGACAGCCTCATAGGCCATGATCATGAGTCTGACCCACATGGTAAGAATCACCTTAAAGTTTCAACTGGGAGAGTGACACACATAGTCAGATTTGCATTTCAGAAGCAGATTTGGGTGGAGCAGGGGAAGATAGCCAGGGAGACAAGTAAGCAGAGGGTTGCAGGAAACAAAGAAAAGTAGAGAGCATTGGACACTACGGAGAGCAGAATATTACTCAAAGTGCTCATGAGAGATTGGAGTTAAATGTAGGGTGAGGAGGCAGTCAGTGGTGGCCCCCAGGTGTCTGGCTGAGGCAGCTAGGTAAATGGTGGGGCCATTGACCAGTATGAGGTTTTGGAGAAAGATCTTGAGTTTAGTTTGGGATATATCAAGATCGGGGTTCCTGAGAGATATCCAAGTGGAGTTGTCCAAGAACAGATGAGTACATGGACTCCATACCAGGAAATTCTGGATTGGAGACAGAAGTTTGGCATTATGTCAGCCCCCAGATAATGAATGGTTGCTGGGCTGCTGATGACATTCTACAGAGAGCAGGGGCAACAAGGAAGAGAGGACCGCCAGCAAAGGTCCCTCTAACAGGGCTCATTACAAGAGCCTGGAAATTAGCTAGAGAGGTGGGAGGGAATCCCACAGAGAGGGCAGTGTTACAGAAGCCAAGGAAAAAGAGGATATCAACAGGGTGAGGCAAGTCGATTGTACTATGATGATGTCAGATTTGAGAAGTACTTTTTGGATAGGCCAAAGTGGAAGTCTCAGTGACCTTGGCAAATTTCAGTGGAGTGGTAGGAGTGGAATCCAGATTGTCAAGGTGGAGGAGAATGTGGGAGGTAGGAAGGAGGAGACAGTAAGTGCCAGCAAAGCTTAGCAGGCACTTACTGTGAAAATTAAGATGAAAGATAGGAAAGTACCTGGAAGGAAATATTTATAGCGTGAGTTTTGGGAATGATGCTTTTTGTTTGTTTGTTGTTTAAGATGGGAGAGATTTGATCATGTCTTAATGTATCTAAGAAAAAGCCAATACAAGAAAGGAAAAGTTTTAAAGATGTAGAAGAGACAGACAAAATAATAATAATAATAATAATAGTAGAGGAGAATCTCTAAGGAGATAGATGGAGATTGGATCCAGGAGGTGTTTCACTGGAACAAGAATGAAAGAAGATTCTGTGTGTATTAGAAACTCTTTTCGGTTCAGGTAACAGTACACCCTCTGGGATTGTAACTTGGAAAGTAACTTGGAAAGTTGAAAGTCAAGCAGTAGCTTTTTGGTACCCTTAATTAAACTGTTCAATGTTGGCAGGGCTCAGAATCAACAGACCTGTGATTTGTTTCACCTTTGCCTCATGGTTGCAGGATGGCTGCAGCAGCTCTAAACATCACATCCTTACACGCCCCATTCATAACCAGGAACCACGTGTTGGTAAAGGGCATAATTCTCTTCATGCACTTTTCTCTCAGAGGAAGGAAAAACATTTTTCAGAAGCACTTTACAAGACTTCTTGACACATCTCATTATGTAAAATTTGGACTTAACAGTCACGCACAGACCAAGGCTGGGTCCAATTCGCACCCAGCACACAAACAAAATCAGTGCTGGCAAAGAAGAAAGGGGCAACTTTGGGTTAGAAATAGTCGTGTCTGCCTCAAAGGTACAGATGAAGTAGGTCAGTGGGCTTGGGAGCAGAAAAAATGAATGAATTCTTCCGAAATGCTAATTTTCCCTCTAAGTTTGTCATCTGCTAAGAGTGAGAGGGAATGGGTTGTGGGTATGAGTTCTGGCGGGAGTGAAGAGATCTAAAATAACCACAACAGAGAAGCAGGGGTGGACTCACTGGGAAAAAGACATCAAAATTTCCAAGAAGGTCCTCCACGGGGAGAATGATTGGGGAAGAAATTACAGACCAAAGGGAAAAGGAAAGGAAGAGAAGATCCACTAAAGGACAGCTGTGCCCCACATGGCCACATACACCAGGGTTTCCCTGCCTCACACTGTTGGCATTCTGGGCTGATTAATTATCTGTTGCAGGGCTGTCCTGGGCACTGTAGCATGTTAGCAGCATCCCTTGCCTCTACCCACTAGGTGCCACTAGCAAACCCCATTTCCAGTCCTGACTACCAAAAATGTTTCCAGGCATTGCCCAGTACCCCCTGGTGGGGGGAGGGTGGGCAAAATTATCCCAGTTGAAAACCACCTATGTGCACTATCTTATTTAGTTCTTCAGCGCAGAGATGGTGGTTCTGTTTTTGAGGATGAGGTTAAAAGCCCAAGAACACATAGCTAAGAAGAAATGGAACCGGAATTGAAGCTGGCTCTGCCAGAGACCGCATTCTTCCCTCTGACCCTGAGCTCCTCAACCCTGAGCCTGCAATACTCCACCAGCACCAAACAGGAAGTCATACCCATGGGCTGGCCTCTGCCTTGCCACTGGGGCTCTACACCCCATAGAGTAACTTTGAGGAGTAATCTGCTCTTTTCCGGAAAGAATTAGAGAACTCATAAACATTAAATCTTTACAAGAGCTCTATCTGCTCTTTTCAAGGAAGTCAATCACTTGGGTTAAAAAAAAGAAAGAAAGAAAAAAGAAAAAAAATGTGGCAACATTTTCCCAAGGACTTGGGGAAGAAAACCACCATCCAGAAAGGAAAATCTTTGAAGTTGGAATGTGCTCTAGGCTGCCTCTTTAAATGAAAAATGTTATATGCCTGGGAAAGATTATATATGCCAAAACAATATGAGGGCCTCACTGTAATAATGATAGCATCAACGCCATGCTTTCATCCCTGAGACTCTGTGAAGGGCCTTAAAATGAAATTTTATACAAGTGCACACAAACACACACAATATTTGAAAAATTCACACATATATCACTTTGCCCACCTCTCTAATGAAGGTGGAATGCGGTGGCAGATGTTTCACAGCTGTCCGGCAACCACCCTCCAACAGTTTAGGACAGGAAGCTGAGGACACCCGATCCAAAAGGAATTGCAGGGAGCGGCCAGGGAGGTAAAAGCTAATCCCGAGCATTGGGATTCTGCCAAATGCTTGGGATACCCTCCACGCCATTGTCTCATCCTTTATTCTAAGAGACCAAATGAATCAAGTGACGGGCATCTATCTGCATGTGAGAGGCCATGCCCTCCCCATGAAGAGAGTTGGAAATAGGAAAGATCCTTACATCTGAGGGATACATACTATACACACAGCCTTCAGCCCAGCCTGAGAAAGCCAAGACTATAGATTTGGTATCTAGGCCAGTTACATATCTTTACTCTGCTGAATAGCCATAGACAGAGTACCTATTGCATAGATGGCTGCCCTTGCCTCTACCCTTTCAGAAAAGAGGAATCATTTCATAAAGAATGCCTCACTGCCTGGGTGCAGTGACTCACACCTGTAATCCCAGAGCTTTGTGGGGCCCAGGCAGATGGATCACCTGAGGTCAGGAGCTCAAGACCAGCCTGGCCAACATGGTAAAACCCTATCTCTACTAAAAATACAAAAATTACCTGGGCGTGGTGGCACGTGCCTGTAATCCCAGCTACTTGGGAGGCTGAGGCACAAGAATCACTTGAACCAGGAAGGTGGAGGTTGCAGTGAGCCAGTGAGCCGAAATCAGGCCCCTGCCCTCCAGCCTGGGCAACAGCAACACAGTGAGACTTTGTCTCAAAACAAACAAACAAACAAAAAGAACCTCACTGATGTGTGCGGATGGTAGAGGAGGAAGGGGGACAAGGGGTGTTATCTTGTTTTACTAGGCCAGGCAGTGCATCTATAAACACAAAGTGAGGGGAAAGAAATGAGTAACTGTGGAGCCCCAGCTCATGCCAGGGCCTGGGTATTCCTACCAATAGGGTGAAAGTGTTCCAACTTTTCCATATCCTTGCCAACACTTGTGGTCTTTTGGTTTTTTGATGATAACCATTCTGAGAGGTGTGAGGTGATATCTCATTGTAGTTTTGACTTGCATTTCTCTGATGATTAGTTATTTTAAGCACTTTTTCACGTATGGGTTGGTTGCTTGTATGTCTTCTTTGGATAAATGTCTATTCAAGTCCTTCAGCTATTTTTTAATCAGGTTATTCGGTTTTTTACTATTGAGGTATAGGAGCTTCTTTTCTGTTTTGGAAGTTAACCCTTTATCAAATGTTTGGTTTACAAATATTTACTGTATTAGTCCATTTTCATGCTGCTGATAAAGACATACCCAAGAATGGGCAATTTAACAAAGAAAAAAGTTTATTGGACTTACAGTTCCACATGGCTGGGGAGGCCTCACAATCATGGTGGAAAGCAAGGAGGAGCAAGTCACATCTCACATGGATGGCAGCAGGCAAAGAGAGAGAGAGCTTGTACAGAGAAACTCCCATTTTTAAAATCTTCAGATCTCATGAGACCCATTCACTATCACAGGAAGAGCATGGGAAAGACCTGCCCCCATTATTCAGATATCTCCTACAGGATCCCACCACATGTGGGAATTATGGGAGCTACAAGATAAGATTTGGGTGGGGACACAGAGCCAAATCATATCATTCTGCCCCGTCCCCTCCCAAATCTCATTTATTCACATTTCAAAACCAATCATTTCTTCCCAACAGTCCCCCAAAGACTCAACTCATTTCAGCATTAACTCCAAAGTCCACAGTCCAAAGTCTCATCTGAGACAAGGAAAGTCCCTTCTGCCTATAAGCCTGTAAAATCAAAAGCAGGTTACTTAACTTCCTAGATACAATGGGGGTACAGGCATTGGGTAAATACAGTCATTCCAAATAGGAGAAATAGGCCAAAACGAAGTGGTTATAGGCCCCATGCAAATCCAAACTCCAGCAGGGTGGTCAAAGCTTAAAGCTCCTAAATGATCTCTTTTGACATCATGTCTCACATTCAAGTCACACTGATGCAAGAGGTGGGTTCCCATGGTCTGGGGCAGCTCTGTCCCTGTGGCTTTGCAGGTAAAACCTCCCTCCCAGCTGCCTTCATGGGCTGGCATTGAGTGCCTGTGGCATTTCCAGGCACATAGTGCAAGCTGTCAGTGGATCTACCATTCTGGGATCTAGAGGATGCTGGTCTTCTTCTCACAGCTCCACTAGGTGGTGGCCCAGTAGGGACTCTGTGCGGGGGCTCCCACCCCACATTTCCCTTTTGCACTGTACTAGCAGAGGTTCTCCATGAGGACCCTGCCTCCACAGCAAACTCCTGCCTGGACATCCAGATGTTTCCATACATCTGAAATCTAGGCGGAGGTTCCCAAACCTCAGTTCTTTACTTCTCTGCACTCACAGGCTCAACACCATGTGGAAGCTGCCAAGACTTGAGATTTGCACCCTCTGAAGCCACAGTCCAAGCTCTACATTTGCCCCTTTCAGCCACAGCTGCAGTGGCTAGGACACAGGGCACAAAGTCCCTAGGCCGCACACAGGATGGAGACACTGGGCCTGGCCCACAAAGCCACTTTTTCCTTCTAGGTCTCAGGGCCTTTCATGGGAGGGCCTGCCACAAAGGTGTTTGACACGCCCTGGGGACATTTTCCCCATTGTCTTGGTGATAAACATTTGCCTCCTTATTACTTATGCAAATTTATGCAGCCAGCTTGAATTTCTCTCCAGAAAATGGGATTTTCTTTTCTACTGCATTGTCAGGCTGCAAATTTTTCAAACTTTTATGCTTTGTTTCCTTTTTGAAACTGCATGTCCCTAACAGCATCCAAGTCACCTCTTGAATGCTTTGCTGCTTAGAAATTTCTTCCACCAGATACAAGTCATCTCTCTCAAGTTCAAAGTTACACGAATCTCTAGGGCAGGAGCAAAATGCCACCAGTCTCTGCTAAAACATAAGAAGAGTCACCTTTGCTCAAGTTCCCAACAAGTTCCTCATTTCCATCTGAGACCACCTCACCCTGAACCTTATTGTTCATATCGCTATCAGCATTGTTGTCAAAGCCATTCAACAAGTCTCTAGGAAGTTCTAAACTTTCCCACATTTTCCTGTCTTCTTCTGAGCCCTCCAAACTGTTCCAACCTCTGCCTGTTACCCAGTTACAAGGTTGTTTCTATATTTTCAGGTATCTTTTTGGCAACACCCCACTCTACTGGTAGCAATTTACTGTATTAGTCCATTTTCATGCTGCTGATAAAGACATACCCAAGACTGGGCAATTTACAAAAGAAAGTGGTTTACTGGACTCAGAGTTCCATGTGGCTGGGGAGGTCTCACCGTCATGGTGGAAGGTGAAAGGCACATCCCACATGTCAGCAGACAAAAGAAGAGAGCTTGTGCAGGGAAACTCCCCTTTTTAAAACCATCAGATCTCATGAGCCTGATTCATTATCACAAGAACAGCTCAGGAAAGACCTGCCCCCATAGTTCCATCACCTCCCACCAGGTTCCTGCCATGGAACATGGGAACTGTGGGAGTTACAATTCAAGGTGAGATTTGGGTGGGGACACAGCCAAATCATATCAATTTTCTGCTATTCTATATGTTGTCTTCACTCTGGATTGTTTTCTTTGCTCTGCAGAAGCTTATTAGTTGGATGTAGTCCCACTTGTTTATTTTGTTATTATTACCTCTGCTTTTGGTGTCATATCCATGAAATCATTGCCAAGACTATTGTCGTGGCACTTTCCCCTAATGTCCTCTTCTAGGCGTTTTATAGGTTTATGTCTTACATTCAATCATTTAAGCCATTCTGAGTTGATTTTTGTGTATGGTTTCAGATAAAGGGCCAATTTCATTCTTTTAAATGTGGATATCTAGTTTTCTCATCATTTGTTGAAGAGATTATCTTTTTCCAACTGTGTATTCTTGGCACCCTTATTGAAGATCAATTAAACATACATGCATAGTTTTTTTTTTTTTTCTGGGCTCTCTATTCTGTTTGATTTTCCTGTATATCTATCCATGAAAATTCTGTTTTAATTATTATAGCTTTGTCATCTATTTTGATATCAGAAAGTGTGATGACTGCCTTGTCATTCTTTCTCAAGATTTATTTGGCTATTTATGCTCTTTTGTGGTTCCAAATTATTTTTAGAATTTTTTTTCTTTTTTTAACTTTTAGGTTCAGGGGTACATGTGATGGTTTGATAAATAGGAAAACACATGCCATGGGGGTTTGTTGTAAAGATTATTTCGTCACCCAGATATTAAGCAGAGTACCCAATAACTATCTTTTCTGCTCCTCTCTCCTCCCAACCTCCATCATAAAGTAAACCTCAGTGTCTGTTGTTTTATTCTTTGTGTTCATAAGTTCTTATCATTTAGCTCCCACTTATAAGTGACAACATGTGGTATTTGGTTTTCTGTTCCTATCTTAGCTTGCTAAGGATAATGGCCTTCAGTTCCATCCATGTTCCCACAAAAGGTGTGTTCTTGTTCTTTTTTTTTTCTTTTTTTAATATACTTTAAGTTCTAGGGTACATGTGCATAATGTGCAGGTTTGTTACATATGTATACTTGTGCCATGTTGCTGTGCTGCACCCATCAACTCGTCATTTACATCAGGTATAACTCCCAATGCAATCCCTCCCCCCTTCCCCTTCCCCATGATAGGCCCCGGTGTGTGATGTTCCCCTTCCCGAGTCCAAGTGATCTCATTGTTCAGT
Organism: Macaca nemestrina; assembly: GCF_043159975.1. Taxonomy (NCBI): domain Eukaryota; kingdom Metazoa; phylum Chordata; class Mammalia; order Primates; family Cercopithecidae; genus Macaca; species Macaca nemestrina. The sequence goes on from NC_092135.1 coordinate 12,973,887, forward strand.
TCCCACCTATGAGTGAGAACATGCGGTGTTTGGTTTTCTGTTCTTGCAATAGTTTGCTGAGAATGATGGTTTCCAGCTGCATCCATGTCCCTACAAAGGACACAAACTCATCTTTTTTATGGCTGCATAGTATTCCATGGTGTATATGTGCCACATTTTCTTAATCCAGTCTGTCACTGATGGACATTTGGATTGATTCCAAGTGTTTGCTATTGTGAATAGTGCCATAATAAACATACGTGTGCATGTGTCTTGATAGCAGCATGATTTATAATCCTTTGGGTATATACTCAGTAATGGGATGGCTAGTTCAAATGGTACTTCTAGTTCTAGATCCTTGAGGAATCGCCATACTGTTTTCCATAATGGTTGAACTAGTTTACAATCCCACCAACAGTGTAAAAGTGTTCCTATTTCTCCACATCCTCTCCAGCACCTGTTGTTTCCTGACTTTTGAATGATTGCCATTCTAACTGGTGTGAGATGGTATCTCATTGTGGTTTTGATTTGCATTTCTCTGATGGCCAGTGATGATGAGGATTTTTTCATGTGTCTGTTGGCTGTATGAATGTCTTCTTTTGAGAAGTGTCTGTTCATATCCTTTGCCCACTTTTTGATAGGGTTGTTTGTTTTTTTCTTGTAAATTTGATTGAATTCTTTATAGATTCTGGATATTAGCCCTTTGTCAGATGAGTAGATTGCAAAAATTTTGTCCCATTCTGTAGGTTGCCTGTTCACTCTGATAGTAGTTTCTTTTGCTGTGCAGAAGTTCTTTAGTTTAATTAGATCCAATTTGTCAATTTTGGCTTTTGTTGCCATTGCTTTTGGTGTTTTAGACATGAAGTCCTTGCCCATGCCTATGTCCTGAATGGTATTGCCTAGGTTTTCTTCTAGAGTTTTTATGGTTTTAGGTCTAACATTTAAGTCTCTAATCCATCTTGAATTAATTTTTGTATAAGGAGTAAGGAAAGGATCCAGTTTCAGCTTTCTACTTATGGCTAGCCAATTTTCCCAGCACCATTTATTAAATAGGGAATCCTTTCCCCATTTCTTGTTTCTCTCAGGTTTGTCAAAGATCAGATGGCTGTAGATGTGTGGTGTTATTTCTGAGGACTCTGTTCTGTTCCATTGGTCTATATCTCTGTTTTGGTACCAGTACCATGCTGTTTTGGTTACTGTAGCCTCGTAGTATAGTTTGAAGTCAGGTAGCGTGATGCCTCCAGCTTTGTTCTTTTGACTTAGGATTGTCTTGGAGATGCGGGCTCTTTTTTGGTTCCATATGAACTTTAAAGCAGTTGTTTCCAATTCTGTGAAGAAACTCATTGGTAGCTTGATGGGGATGGCATTGAATCTATAAATAACCTTGGGCAGTATGGCCATTTTCACGATATTGATTCTTCCTATCCATGAGCATGGTATGTTCTTCCATTTGTTTGTGTCCTCTTTTATTTCACTGAGCAGTGGTTTGTAGTTCTCCTTGAAGAGGTCCTTTACATCCCTTGTCAGTTGGATTCCTAGGTATTTTATTCTCTTTGAAGCAATTGTGAATGGAAGTTCATTCATGATTCGGCTCTCTGTTTGTCTGTTACTGGTGTATACAAATTCTTGTGATTTTTGCACATTAATTTTGTATCCTGAGACTTTGCTGAAGTTGCTTATCAGCTTAAGGACATGATGGGGTTTTCTAAATATACAATCATGTCATCTGCAAAGAGGGACAATTTGACTTCTTCTTTTCCTAACTGAATACCCTTGATTTCTTTCTCTTGCCTGATTGCCCTAGCCAGAACTTCCAACACTATGTTGAATAGGAGTGGTGAGAGAGGGCATCCCTTTCTTGTGCCAGTTCTCAAAGGGAATTTTTCCAGTTTTTGCCCATTCAGTATGATATTGGCTGTGGGTTGGTCATAAATAGCTCTTATTATTTTGAGGTACGTTCCATCAATACTGAATTTATTGAGCGTTTTTAGCATGAAGCGCTGTTGAATTTTGTCAAACGCCTTTTCTGCATCTATTGAGATAATCATGTGGTTCTTGTCTTTGGTTCTGTTTATATGCTGGATTGTGTTTATTGATTTGCGAATGTTGAACCAGCCTTGCATCCCAGGGATGAAGCCCACTTGATCATGGTGGATAAGCTTTTTGATGTGCTGCTGAATCCGGGTTCTTGTTCTTTTTTATGGCTGCATAGTAGAATTTTGTTTTTCTATTTCAGTAAAAAATACTATTGAAATTTTTTTTAGGGATTGCATTAAATCTGCAGATTGTCTTAAGAAGTATGCACATTTTAACAATATTGTCTTCTGATCCACGAACACACAGATGACTTTCCATTTGCTTGTGTCTTGTTTAATTTCTTTCAACAATGTTTTGTAGTGTTTGGTATACAAGATTTTTGCTTCCTTAGTTAAGTTTATTTCTAGGTATTTTATTCTTTTTGGTGCTATTGTAAATGGGAATGTTTTCTTAATTTCCATTTCATATGGTTCATTGTTACTGTGTGTGCAAGTGATATTTGTATGTTAATGTTGTATCCTGAAACTTTACTGAATATATTTATTAGTTCCAGTGAACATTTTTATGAATTCTTTAGGATTTTCTATATCTAAGATCATGTCATCTGCAAATAGGAGCAATTTTACTTCTTTCTTTGTGATTTAAACGCCTTTTTGTTTGTTTTCTGGCCTAATTGCTCTGGATAGGAATTCCAATGTTGTGTTGAAGAGTGAGGGAAATCAAAGAATTTCATCCCCAAATATACTTCTTTGACATATTTTGAGGTGGCAGTTCAGCAAGTCTGCAAATAGAGGTAGACCTGCAAAGCTGTCTTTGGAGGGGAGATTTGCATTTGTAGGAAATCTGCATTGATGCTGCCAGGCTTTCTCTGGGGCCCTCCCTCGTCCTATCTAGAGAAGATTAACTGAGAATATAATACCTTTAAAGGTCTGAAAGTTCAGGTGCAGTGGTTCATGTCTCTAATCCAAGCACTTTGGGAGGCCAAGGCAGGAGAATCACTGGAGTCCAGGAGTTCAAAATCAGTAAGGGCAATCTAGTGAGACCCCATCTCAAAAAACAAAACAGTTAGCCAGGTGTGATGGCATGTACCTGTAGTCTCAGCTACTTGAGAGGCTGAGGCTGGAGGATTGCTTGGGGCCAGGAGTTGAAGGTTGCAGACAGCCATGGTTGTGCTACTGAACTCCAGTCTGGTCAACAGAGCAAGACCCTGTCTCCACACACATGTGAAAAAAAAAAAAAAATCTGAAGAAAACATTCATTATTCATTCTCTCTGAGGGCTACTATCTGTGAGGTTTCATTTACATAGCAGGACCACCTTTGTTAGCCAGGCTTCCTCTTCTCACCCTCCCATAATCTGTTTTGCCAATATCCAATCCCCATTCCTTCTGAAACTTCAAGATGGCACATAAGCTTCTGAAACCCACTGGGAGATTGGGGTAAGTATGCTGTGGTTCTCTCCCATATACAAGTTAATAAATTTGTATGTCTTTTCTCCAATTAATCTGCCTTTATCAGTTGATTTTTTCAGTGAACCATCTGAAGATAAAGAGAAATTTTCCCTTGGTCCCTACAATAGAAAAGGTGAAAGCAAGCATCTTTGTCTTGTTCCTAATCTTAGAGGAAAAGCTTTTAGTTTTTTACTATTGAGTGCAATGTTAACTGTGGGCTTTTTATAGATGGTCTTTGTTATGCTGAGATATTTTACTTCTATTCCTAGTTTGTTGAGAGTTTTTATCATGAAGGGGTGTTGAATTTTGTCAAATGCTTTTTCTGCATCAATTGAGATAATCATGTGATTTATATCCTATAGTCTGTTAATGTGGTGTATCACACAAATTGATTTTATATCCTTGCATCCTAGGGATGAATTCCACTTGGTTATGATGTATGATCCTTTTAATGTTTCATTCAGTTTGCTAGTATTTTGTTGCATCTATTTTCATGAGGGATATTGGCCTGTAATTTTCCTTTCTTGTGGTGTCTTTGTGTGGCTTTGGTATCAAGGTAATGCTGTCCTCATATAATGAGTTTGGAAGTGTTCCCTCCTCTTCAATTTTTTGGAAGAGTTTGAGAAGAATTGGCATTAATTCCTTAAATGTTTGGTAGAATCCACCAGTGAAGCCATCTGGTCCTGAGCTTTTACTTGTTGGGAGATTTTTGATTACTGCTTCAATCTCCATACTAGTTATAGATCTGTTCAGACTTTCTACTTCTTCATAATTTAGTCTTGGTAGGCTGTGCATTTCTAGGAATTATCCATTTCTCCTAAGTTGTCCTGTTTATGTTATTGTTCAAAATAGGTGTCTTATGTTCCTTTTAATTCCTGTGGTATCAGTTGCAATGTCTCTTATTTTATTTCTAATTGTATTTGAGTCTTCTCTTTTGCAGTGTAGCAGCAGTTTGCAATTTTATTTATCTTTTTCAAAGAAACAAACTCTTAGTTTATTGATTTTTTGCTATTGTTTTTCTATTTTCTATTTTATTTCTGCTCCAATCTTTATCATTTCTTTCCTTCTGCCAACTTTGGGCTTAGTTTGTTTTTGTTGTTGTTGTTGTTGTTGTTGTTGTTTTTCTATATCCTTGAAGTATAAAATTGGCTTTTTATCTGAAATCTTTCTTTGGTTAATGTAGACATTTATCAGTACTAACTTCCCTGTTACTACTGGTTTTGCCGCATTACACAAGTTTTGGTATGTTGTGTTTCCTTTCCATTTGCCTTGATATATTTTCCAATTTTCTTTTTGATTTCTATTTTGACCCAATGGTTGTTCAACAGTATTGTTTAATTTTCACATGTTTGTGGGTTTTACTGTTTTCTTTAAGCTCTTGATTTCTAGTTTTATTCCATTGTAGTCAGAAAAGATACTGGATATAATTCCAGTCTTTTTAAGTTTGTTAAGACTTGTTTCGTGACCTAAAATGTGATCTATCCTGGGGAAATATCTATACATGCCTGAGAAGAATGTGTATTCTGCTGCTGTTGGATGAAATATTCTGTATATTTCTATTAGGCCTGTTTGGTCTATAACATTGTTCGTGTTCTCTGCTTCCTTATTGATCTTCTGTATGGATCTTCTGTCTGTTATTAAAAGTGGAATATTTAAGTCTCCTACTATTATTGTATTGCTATCTGTTTCTCTCTTCAGTTCTGTCAATGTTTACTTTATATATTTACGTACTGTAATATTGGGTACATGTATATTCATAATTGTTGTATATTCCTAGTGAATTGACTCTTTTATCATTACATAATATTCTTCTTTGTCACCTGTGACATTTTTTTGACTTGCAGTCTATTTTGTCTGATGTAAACATAGCCAACCCTATTCTCTTTTGGTTTTCACAGAATATCTTTTTCCATTTCTTCACTCTCAGACCATGTATATCCATAAATCTAAACTGAGTTTCTTGTAGACAGTACATAGTTGGGTCTTATTTTATCTACTTAGCCATTCTCTGCCTTTTGATTGGAGAATTTAATTAATTTACCTGTAATTATTAGTAGGGAAGAATATACTATTGCCACTTTCAATTGTTTTCTGTTAGTCTTATAGTTTTCATTGTCTTTTCCTCTTTTGCTATCTTCTTTTGTGTTTTATTGATATTTTTATATTGATGTTTTTATTGCTTTGTATTTTTTTATATAACCTCTATAGGTAGCTTTTGGTATGGTCACCTTGAGGTTCACATACAATATCTTGTGGCTATAATGGTCTATTTTAAGATGATAATCACTTAAGTTCAATGACACACAAAAAAACTCTACATTTTAACTTTTTCCCTCCACACATACACTTTAGGCTACTCTTGTTACAATTTACATGTAGTCATATTGCATATCTTTTAACACATTTTTTAGTTATAGTTATATTTAATACTTTTGTCTTTTGACTTGGATACTAGAATTAAAAGCAATTTACATATCACTATTATGGTAATACAGTATTCTGTATTTGTCTTTGCATTTTTCTATATCATTGAGCTACATAAGTTTCTTTTTTATTTTTTATTTTTTTGTTGAGACGGGGTCTCACTCTGTTGCCCAGGCTGGAGTGCAGTGGCACCATCTCGGCTCACTGCAACCTCTGCCTCCCGGGTTCAAGCTATTCTCCTGGCTCAGCCTCCTGAGTAGCTGGGACTACAGGTGCCCGCCACCACACCCGGCTAATTTTTTGTATTTTTTTTTTTTTTTTTTTTTTTAGTAGAGGCAGGGTTTCACCATGTTAGCCAGGATGGTCTTGATCTCCTGACCTCATGATCCGCCCACCTCGGCCTCCCAAAGTGCTGGGATTACAGGCGTGAGCCACAGTGCCCAGCCGAGTTACATAAGTTTCATACTTTTTTATGCTATTATGTTGCCGTGTAGCATCATTTTATTTCAACTTGAAAAAGTCCTTTTAGCTTCTATTGTAAGACAGATCTAGTGATGAACTCCCTAGGTTTTGCCTCATTGAAAAAATGATCTCTCCTTCATGTCTGAATGACAGTTTTACTGAGTATAGTATTTCTGGTTGATAGGATTTTTTTTTTCTTTCAGCACTTTGAATATATTATTTCTTTTCTCTTCTCTTCTGGCTGCAGAGTTTCTGCTGAAAAATCTGATAATCTTATGGAGTTTCACTTACATGTGACAAGTAGCTTTTCTCTTGCTTTCAAAATTCTATCTTTGCCTTTTTTCTTTTGACAATTTGCTTATAATTTGTCCAGGTGTGGGTTTTTTTTGGATTCATCTTATTTGGTGTCCTTATGCCTTCTTTGATCTGGCTGTCCATTTCCTTCAACAGATTTGGGAAGTTTATAGCCATTATTTCTTTGAATAAGGGTTTCTGCACTTTTAAATTTTCTTCTTCTTGACTCCCATAATGTATATATCGGTACACTTGATGGTGTCCTATAAGTCCCTTAAACTTTCTTCATTCTTTTTTATTCTTTTTTTCTCTTTTTGCTCTTCTGACTGGATCATTTCTAATGACCTTTCAGTTCACTGATCCTTTCTTCTATTTAATCTAGTCTGTTCTCTAACCCCTATAGTGAGTTTTCAGTTTAGTTATTGTATTCTTTAGCTGCCATGATTTCTGTGTGGTAGTTTAAAAATATTTTCTATTTCTTTTTTGAAATTCTCATTTTGTTCATGCATTGTTTCCTTGCCCTCAGTGAGCATCTCTCTGATGTTTTTTAGTTCTTAATTGTAAAGATTGTAATGAAGTCTGATTTATCAATTTTTTGTTATGATTTTATATCCTATTTTTAAAATATTTGCTACACAAGGTAATATTCTGCCATATTATTTTCTGTTATATTTATTGTCTATCTTTCATATTTGAATCTACAATCTACATGAAAAGAATTTTTGTGTATGATACAAGGTAAGAATTAATTTTTCCTCCAAATGTATATTTAATTATTGTAGATCCAATTGTTGATAAGACAATTCTTTCTTTTTCACAAGTCATGCGATAATGTGTGTATAAGTCTGTTTATAAATTCTTTATTCTTGTCAATGACTAATTCGTCTATCTTTGTGCCAATACCACCTAACATATTTACTGTAGCTTTATAATAAGTTTTAATACAATGTAAGTCTTCCAGCTTTGTCCTTCTTACAGATTGTCTTTCTTATTTTTACCCCATAGAATGTTATATACCTTTTAGAATCAGCCTGCCAATTGATTAAAACCCATTGGATTTTTAATGGAAGTGCATTGATTCTATTTTTTATTAATCTACTATAGATTGATACTTTTACTATTTCTTGATAATGCAACAATCTTAAACTACTTTAACACTGTCTACTTTTGTTTCTACTTTCATGGTATCATTTTCAGGCATTTTAAGTTCTACATACTTTTAAACCCCAAAGACATTATTTTGTGGTTGTTATAATACATAATATTCATTTAGGTTTTTTCTTTATCTTAGTGATAATATCTCCATAAATATTCATTTAATTTATACATGTATTTACCTTTTGTACTGTCTTCGTTTCCTGTGACATTTCTGTGCTTCCATCTGAGATCATTTTTATTAGCTAAAGAACTCCTTTGAGTTTTTACTTTAGTGTATCAGCTGGTAGCAAATTCTCTCAACTTTTGTTTGTCTAAAAATGTCTTCATTTTGCCTTCATATTTGAAGGATATTTTGGTGGGAATAAAATTCTAGAATAGAAAATATTTTCTTTCTACATGTTAAACATCTCACCTAATTGTCCTTTTGGCTTTCAGTATTTCTGTTGAAAAGTTAACTATTAGTCTTATTGCTTCTTCTTTAAGGTTAATGTAACTTTTTAATATGGCCTCTTTTAAGATTTTCTCTTCTCTGTGATTTTAAGCCATTTGACTAGGGTGTTCCTTGTCTGGTTTTATGTATATTCATTCTACCCGATGTTTGCCATTGTTTACTGAATTTGTGGCTGGATAATTTTCATCAGTTTTGGAAGATTCTCAGAGAGTATCTCTGAGAATGTTGCCTCTGTCTCATCCTCTCTTCTCTTTCATAGTTTACACTTAGAGGTATATTGAAAATTTTCACCACGCCCCATATGTCTCTTATGCCCTTTTTTGGTGGTTTCCAAACTTTTTTTCCTTTGTGCTTCATTGTGACATTTTCAACTGGTCTACACTTATGTTCTCTAATAATTTTCCCTGGTATGTCTATTTTTCTGTCAAGTTCATCTACTGAGTTATTTATTTCAGTTGCTGTAGTTTTCAGTTGTAGAAATTCCATTTAATTCTTATTTATAGATTCCAGATCTCTGGTGAAATTCTCTGTTGTCATCTAATTTTTTTTTTATTTTTTTTTTATTTTTTTTTTTTGAGACGGAGTCTCGCTCTGCCACCCAGGCTGGAGTGCAGTGGCCGGATCTCAGCTCACTACAAGCTCTGCCTCCCGGGTTTACGCCATTCTCCTGCCTCAGCCTACCAAGTAGCTGGGACTACAGGCGCCCGCCACCTCGCCCAGCTAGTTTTTTGTATTTTTTAGTAGAGACGGGGTTTCACCGTGTTAGCCAGGATGGTCTCGATCTCCTGACCTCGTGATCCTCCCGTCTCGGCCTCCCAAAGTGCTGGGATTACAGGCTTGAGCCACCGCGCAGGGCTGTCATCTAATTTTTGCACATATTAATCATAGTTGAAGACTGTGTCCAATACCTTTGTATCTGAATTGCCTGTGGGGCTGCTTCTACTGTGTGCTTCTTTCTCTTCCTCCTCTTTCTGGCATGTCTAGTGATTTTTAACTGAATGCTGAACATTATGTATAAAAAATTGTAGATTTGGGTGATGTTATCTTTCTCCAGAGAAATTTTAATTTTCTTCTGGCTGGCAGTTAAAGTAGAGAAAAAAATCACCTGCCTGAGTAATGATTGAGATGATTCAAGACTTGATTTTTGTTTTCGTAAGGGCTCATCTCTACTAGGTCTGCCCTTAATTCTGAGGTGTATCCTTTAGACATTTCAGGTGAAGGTCTTGGTTTTTACAGGGTTCCTCTTATTTGTTGTATCCTGAACTCTGCTGATTTCTACACTTCCCTGCAGTACCATGAGATTGCAGAAAGCCCTATGTTGCTTTATAGTCTCTTTATGTTGGCTCATGCAACTTAGAAACTGGAAAATACCTCAGGTGAAAGCAAGGCAGAATAGAGGGGCACTTCTCTGAGGTTCTCTTTTCTCTGGGATCCTAATCTTCCAAGTCCACATCTGCCTTAGTAGCCCTGAACTCCAAATTTTGCCCATGAGATTGCCAAAAATTCTGATTCATTGCTTCTCTCTCAAACTCTTGGCCTTGTTCGGCTTATAAATCAGCCAATACCTCAACAATGAAAGCACCAGAAAATATTGAGCTTGACTTTTCTTCAGGATCATGGCCCCTCAAGGGCTGGCTGCTTTGGTTGTTCTCCAGTGCCTTCAAGTAGTTTGCTTTTTTATTTTTATAAAGCTTTTACAGTTGTCCTCACGGGGAAATATATTCTCATGCAAGCTATTGTATCATAGCCAGAAGTAGAAGTTGATTGGTTATTTTAAAGTCCCCCAGTTGACTGTAATATGTGATCATAATTAAAAAACTCTACCATAACTTATCGTACTCTCTCATACACATGCAATTTCCTCTGCCAGGAAAACCATTTTACATTCTCTGCTTGACTGACTTCTAAAGGAGCCTTTTCTTACCTAAGGACAGATGGGGCTAGTGGCCATTCTACATAAGCTCATAAAACATTATGTCTATCCTATTTCAGCATTTATCCCACTGTATTCTAATTTGTGTGCTTTTGCATTTATCTCTTACATCAGACTAGGAGTTCCTTGTGGACAGGAGTCATCTCATTTTTTGCTGTATCTTGTAAGTATTTAATAAATTATTTTGAATATATCATACTGCTCTTTAGTGAGCAACCATCTCTCCAGTTGGGCTGTCTTTCTCGCTCTTCCCAAACAACAGACCTTTCTCCCTTTTCAATTCCACGGAATGGCTTTTGGATCCATCCCAGCACATATGGCCTTTTGATCCTCTGAGGCCAATTTAACTTCTCACCTTCCTTGGCTTAATCAGTACAAAGCATTACTAATCCTGCTACCAACCTTGACTATCCTTCATGCTTCCCTTCTTATTTTCATATATGCATGGTACTATCTTTCTGTTAAATATACATATGTGTGTATCTTTTTTGGCCATATTAATTCAATCAGTGAATAACCACAAATTGAGCTAGTAATATAGTCCAGGCTGTGATGGAAAGTATGGCAGATTTTATTCTTCGAAGTTCAGCTCAAAGATTATTACCTTTGGAAAATTTCTTTCCAGGTCTGCTATTCTTTGGAATGGTAGTGTTTCTGTACCCAGAGGTCATGGGCTGATGAGAAAAATTAAATGACCTCCTTATTCCATCCAGAAAGTGATGGAGAATATTTCCTGCATTACCCTAACCTGCTCCTCTAATGTTAAAATAGTGATATCATGTAGAAATTTTTCTAGATATATGCTTGGAGGATGGGTGAAAAGGAAATCAAAACTTCTCGACAACCCAAAGAAAAATATCTTCCCACCAGAGCAGCTGTTGCTAAGTTTAGTTAATGTGTGTCCTGTCAGTGAGAAAATAGGAGCTTTCCTTTAAATGTCTTTTTGTTGTTGTTTGATTGCTTGCCCATTCGAGTACTGATTAGCTTGTTTTATAAGTGCATAATTTGCAAGGTGTGTGTATGTGTGTGTCCATGTGTGTGTCCAGGTGTGTGTGCATGTGTGTGTGCACATGTGCTTGGGAGGGGGGAATGGGGAAAGACATTGTTATTCTCATAGTTGTGACTCTAGCTAAGCTCCTTCAGTGTCCTTACTACATTTCTCTACTGGTATTGAAATCATGTTACGGATAGTAATAAAATAGATTGTAGAGACAATCTAGCCTCTTGTCTGTCCTGTCTTTTGCCCTGTCTTTTAAGAATCAAGTGTCTTTTTGTGATTCCCCGAGAGAAGAAAATGTAAATCCTGAGACCACTCCATGACAGTCTCTCAAAGGTCAAACTCAGGTTCAGTAAAGACATCCTAGAGAGGGGCACTAACTTCAAAATGAAGGATCCAGGTACATAGCTGCATTTCTCTCTTCAGGGAGCAAGGAACATATTTTATTTATTTTTGTATTTCCAAGGTACCCACTGCAGTGATTTTCACACAAAAAAATTGGTAAACAAATTCAAATAATGATAGAGAACTAGACAGATTGTCATCTGCCTTGGATGGTTGGGATTTGACCCTGGCCAGAAGGAGGGGAAGGTATCACGTGAGCTCTCTGGACACTTTTCAGCCCTGGAAGAGATAAGTGAGACACCCAAATTCCCTTTCAGACTTCATCTATCTTTCCCCTACTTAATTCTGTATATTTCCAGTTCTCTGTAGATTGACACCAACAACCATATTCCAGACTAATGATTACCAATGATTGCAACTATAAGGCTCATTTTTCATGACAAAAATATTCCTCTTGGGCATACACGTTGTTATCTGGACTCTTAAAATCCACAGATTGAGAAAACACATGACAAAATCAACTATGAATCTAGTATCACATTTTTAAGATATATAAACCAAAGTTTCATCTGCACATATTTAAAAATTAGCATAAATATCTGTTTGTGACATTATATATTAAGTCTACAGACAATATTTGATGTATAAATGGATTTTCAGATCCCTTGAAATAACTCCCATCTTTTGTTCCTTATTCTCTCCCTCCATCCCCTTTGCTCACACTTCCTTTGTCCTGTGGCACTCTTCCTCAAGGACTTCATCTCCCTTGCGTTTGAACCTCATTCTCTTCTGCCTCTAAAAAATATCAGGCCTCTTCTCGCTTTTTTGCCTGGCCTGCCCTTCCTGCTCCTTTCCAATAGCCATTGCTTAGCCATCTCTTCCTTTGAAATCAGATTGTTCCCTGTGTCCTTTCAGAGGCCTCTCAGACTTCCTTAGCCTTGTGCAACCTTTGTCTGACACCTGGCTATGAGCATCTCTCACTCACCTTGAGTCCACCGAGCATAAGAAGAGGTTTTCTTAAACTATCCTTGTTTGATTGCCTGTTCTGGCCCCAATTAGTTCTGTTTTACAAGTTCTAATTTTGTAGGAATTCATCAGTGAATACATGGACACCTCTAGTTATAACTACGTCTGTCCTTTGTGAGCAACTCAGGTCCAGGCCCTGCATCTTGAGAGGTTTCCATAAATATTTACTGGGAGGGATAACATTATGAAGTGAGTGACATTTGTATTCTCAGATAACCACTATTTACAGAACCTAATGAATCTATGCAAATTAGATGAGCATGAGAGCATTTTGTGGCCTTCCAGGGAAACTGCACTGGTTTTATTGTCTAGGCCAACCCCAGACCAAGCCAGACCACGAGTGTGATAGCAAAGGGCTGAACTTTGCCATCCTGTAACTTTCACTCCTATAGGTTTTATTTTGCCTTATGGACCCCACAGAACTAGCCTGTCTCCTCTTAACTTACCTTAAGATCTTACCTTACAGAACTTACCTTACCTCTTAGAAGATAGCCCTCCACAAATTAAACAACAATTTTTCCCCTTTGACTTCTCCCACTTCTGAGGTTGGCGATCAGATGGTCAGACCTTAGTGGTCTGACTGCTGACCTGATCGTTTCCTTGTGAACATCCCCTTGCTCACCCACATCCCTCTTAAAGTGCAGGGCCCAGAATGGAAAAGTACTGCTCAAGTTGCAAAGAGGTGATGCAGAGTGTGAAGAGCAATTGCCTCCCCAACACTGATCATTATGGCCTAAACCCACACCTCAGTTTACAAAAGCAATTTTGGCATAGGGTGTCATAAGAACCACCATTTATAATTACCTACTGGTTGTACGTCTTTGGAGAGAACTTCAGCTTTTCTGAGCCACAAACTTCAAAGAAAAAAATATGCCCAACTCTATTGGTGACCAAGGAAATATTAATTTAAATCCATAGTGCAGGATACTAGAACTACTAGAAAGATTAAAACAACAGAGGCAACATCAAGTGATGGAGAAGATGTAGAGCAACTGGAATTCACAAACATCACTGGGAGAGTAAACTGGCCATCACTTTTGAAAAACTGACAGCATCTTCCATAGCTGACCCAGCAATGCCATTCTTAGGGATATGCTCAAGAGAAAAAACTTCACAGTTCCATGAAGAGACATATCCACGAATGTTCACAGAAGCACTATTCACATCATCCCTAAATGGGAAACAATCTGAATATCCTCCAACAATGAACATAGTGATGTAGTCACATGAGGAAATACTATAGGAAGTGAGAGTGAATGAACTCCATGTACACGACTTAGTATGAATGAACCTCATAAACAAATGCTGATTGAAAGAAGCCAGACGCAAAGGAGCATGTGGTACATGGTTATATTTACATACAGCCCAAAAACAAACAAATGTAATCTCTGCTGCTAGAAGTCAGAATAGTGGCTACTCGTAGGGTAGGAATTTTGATGATAAGAGAGCATTACTTCATTGTATCTTCCCTATAACTCTATAAGATGCATAATCTCTACTACCAATGAAGAAAGTAATACATAGAAAGATTAAGCTATTTGTGCAAAGGTAGAGATACTGAATTAGAACTTGTATTAGAGGAAGGACTGACTCATGCTCTTACCCACTAGACTCTTTGTCTTGAATCTGGTCCCAGAAGTGTTTGGATTGATGAAGTCTGACCCAACTTGCATACCTTGCAGGACTCCTGAACTTTGGTTTGCTTTTTTGCCCACATGTCTGCCTGTATACTGCCCATCTAATACTGATGCTCTGCCCTTTCCTGATCTCCAATGACAGCACAACTCTTGACTCCTGGCTGGAAACCCAGGTTGACTGTGTGCTGAATATTCTGCTCCTGTCATTCATCTAGTGGGCCCTGTTCGTGGGTCTGGCATTGACAAGATGCCAAGAAGAAAATGGATAAAAAGAAAAGGTCATCCCCTGAAAGGAAGCCTTTGTAAACTACAGGAAGCTCCAACTTTAAACTTGCAAATCTCTGTGGAGTTTTCAACCTTCATGGCTTAGTCCAGAGAAGAAATCTGGCTGAGAGCTTGAGACCACTCCTCGAAAAAAAAAAAATTAAATCAACTTCTCAAGTGTTCCTGAAGGTTTTGGCTTTCAGCTGTATGGTATTTCAGAGATTTCTGGCTCTTCTTAAAATCTGTTAGCAATCCCCAAATCTACAAACAGGCTTTAGAAGACAGGGATGGGGAGGGCAGTGACAAAGATTGTTTCAGGAGCCATCCGTCGTGAGGAAAAGCTGAAACTTAAATTAGATGCAGCTGAAAATATCTCAATCCTACAGGACGAGTCTTGATACAAGTCCTGCAGTAGAAGCATTCTGTGTGCTGAAGCAATTAGTCTAAAATGCTTTTCCTTTCTTATTGCCCGCTTACTTGCTTGAAAAGCCCTTTTGAAACTCTGTGTTTTGTATCAGTGCAACACCTTTTTGGATTACCATCCTCGATGGATTCCAACAGGAGACTTCTTTTTTTTGGTTGTTGGGGGGGGGGGCGTCCCTGGAATTTTGGCTGACTCGAGCCAGTGTGAATCACCAACACTCTGAGAAGACCCAGCCCCAGCCAAGGAGACCAGGGTGACCACAACAAGACTAAAAATCATCCAAATTAAAATTGAACAGGACCATTGAAGTCATTGGTTTTTCCCTCCAATAAACAGTCCAGATTTTCTGTTTTACCTCTCTGGGCTCATAATGATCAAATACTCGACTTCTCACCACCTCCTCTTTGAAGTTCCTACAAATTTCAGAGTTTTGCAGACAGGGATAATGTTTTCTGGGTACTGATCCACGTCAGTGAAATAACACATCCACTCTTATTCTCAAGAATCCCTGTTCTCATCTTTGGATTTCAGTTTTCCAGATTTGTAAAATGGCAGCTAACTAAAATGGGTTTGAGTTAAAAATGAAAGAAATGAAACTTCAGTTTATCGGGATGTTTTCTCTTATTTCAAAGAAGGTCTGGGTGATACCAGATGACTTAAAACCAAGTAGACCACAGGATATCAAGAAATTAAGGGACAGTGTTTGGGGATCCAGTCCAACTCCAACCCTCCCACACAGTTTAGTCACCCAAAATGCTGGTTCACTTCTTCCATATGCAAAAAAAATTTTACAAATTCCATTCGCAAAATCAGCCAAATCTAATCTGAGCTCTCCTGTTTGTCGCAGCTATCTAGAGTTATTGTGCTCCACCAACAGACTACTTCCTCAGACACATTCTCCAGGAAAATCATATAATTTATTGGCATAATGGTCCTTTTTCAAAAGAAGTATTTCATTTTAATAAAAATGTGCATCACCATATTTAATCAATCAGCCTGATTGACAACAGCAATAGTTGAGTCTTGCAGCAGATGCTGCTGCTACCTCATTCTTATTCTAGTTTCATTTCTCAATCAAATCCATGTGTAAAAAACATAATGTGCTGCCAACACAATGTAATAAAACCTCAACTGAAATGCACACCAGCACGTCAGAAACTGATAACTCAAAGTATGGGAAAAATTAACTTCAGAAAAATCACTTATGACACCCGGGTATTCAAGTTTTATGGACAAGAGATGCATCATCTCACTATAGCTAACATGAATAGGCCAAATTCATGGATTTGTCCTGAAACAGAAAATAATAATCTCTAAAGCAACATTTTCCAAAAGCTGGCAGTAGAAGCCTTTTTAAGCTGCCCAGAAATCATCCTTAAAATTGGCTGAGTTTGTAAGAGATGCACCATTTGTGTCGTGGAGCAATAAATTAGGACTTAAGCAACATTTTTTTTTTTATGGTGGTACAGACTGGTTAAAGATGATGTATCACTGGTTGTCACAGATAGAACCAGCAGTTTTCAAAGTTAATGATTCATAAAGGAATAAAGGTAACCTAATTATAGCAATACAAGGGACAGACCCAGTTACTCAAATTCTGAACTCCTCCAGATTTCAGGCTGGGGGACGTACTTCTGTAAGACTTTATTCTTGCAAAACCTGAGTTAGGGAGCAGAGATATGAGTCCCTACAAAAAGTAATAGATCCATAGTCCAGAGACCTGTAAGTGCACTCATTTGAATGATGCCCCTCCAAAATTCATGTCCACCCAGAACCTCAGCATGTGACCTTATTTCAAAATAGGATCATCACAAATGTAATTAGTTAAGACGAAGTCATCTGGAGTAGAGTGAGCCCTATATACAGTGACTGGTGCCCTTATAAGAAATCCACATGAACACATAAACATACATGAAGACAGACATGTGAAGACAGAAGCAGAAATTGCAGTGATGCAGCTTCAAGCCAAGGATTGCCAAGAATTGCCAGCCAGCAACCAGAAACTAGGAAGAGGCAAAAAAGGAATCCTAGAGGCTTAAGAGGGAACATGGCCCTTCAGACACCTTGACTTTGTACTTATGGCCTCCAGAACTGTGAAAGAATACTTTCCTGTTGTGTTAGGCAATCCAGTTTGTGATTGTTTGTTACAGCAGCCCTAGGCAACTAATACAGTAATAAGCAAAAACTAAGACCAACTATCTAGGACCAAGGCAGGGAGCAAAAGTCAGCCACAGGGATCAGAATGCCTTTTAAGGATAAGAAATGTAGGAAGCTGGATTCCAAGGATGGCTTTCCTCATGCTGTTTCCTCACTCAAAAACATGTCATGGCCCACATGACCTATGGAGAAACTCTTAATTCTTCATTTAAAAATTCAGACCTTTCACAAGGAAGGTTCTCAAACCACATGCCTCAGCATGATAAACAGATCATAACACAACATAATAATGTAAGCATTTGAACAATATCCACAGCTCAGCTAAGCAAACCATCAGTTGGTTTGTTTGTTTTTCTTGTTTTTCTTTTTTTTTTTCATAAAGAACAGAATTTTATTTTCTCACAGTTCTAGGGACTGGGAAGTCCAAGATCAAGGCAACAAGGTCAAAGCGCCAGCATTTGGTGTCTGGCGAGGTCTTTTTTGCTGTGTCCTTATATGGGGGACATCAGATGGTCAAGAGAGACTAACTCCCTTCATCAAGTCCTAGTTTGATGGCATTAATCTATTTATAAGGGCAGAGCCCTCATGACCTAAACACCTCCCAAAGGGACTCACCTTTCAGCACTGTTGCACTGGGGATTAAATTTTTAATACATGAATTTGGGGGAACAGATTCAGACCATAGCAGATAGTTACATTTGACATTGAGGATATTAAAGTTCAAAGAAGCTCACTTATTTACTCAAGGCCATAGGCTATGGGGCAAAGGTGTGATTTAAAGTTATCTGACAACTAAATCACATCCTCTTCCTTCCAAAGTACAGCTGCCTTTAACTTGCTAGTATATGAAACACCTCTGGGTTTAAAAAGAAAGAATGACTCTGACAAAAAAAAAAAAAAAATCTCATTGCCTACTTGACCCTTTTGCTTAAGATTCACTCCACTCTGTTACTTACCTATAGGGCAATTTCTTTATGTTTACATTTCTGCCATGAATAGGTTACAAAGTTAAGTCTTACCCAGAGAGGGTATCTGAGTTTCATGGAATGGATATTCAGAAGATTTGCTCTCAAATGAAGGGGATCTTTATCTTCTTTCCACTTGTGTTTCAATGATTGTGAAGAAGTGTAATCAGAAAGTAAGGTGGCATGCAGATCTAACTTGCCCATAACAAACTCTCAAGGACTGTCAGGCATATCATTCATTATGCCAGTCACACCCTAGCAAAAAGAAGCTGTCCACCCACTCCCCTCACTGAAGGGCAGTCTTCTTAATGAGCATCTTTAATTGGATTAGGAGTAAAGACCTGTCTGTTTCATCACCAGCCAATCCATAAACTAGAGATTGGGCTAAAATGTGACTTGGCCAATAAGTCTGTGCTCAAACAGGCCAGAATGCCGGTTTCAAGAGCCTGAATTGTGAAATACAGAAAACACAAGCCCTTTGGTGGACAGGGGAGCACAGAGAAGACAACAGATGCATAGTATCTTCACATTAACACTGGGTGCTTGGAGTGAAATTAATGGACTTCTACTTCTGAGGATCCCAAACTTGTCTTGGGTTCCAAATCACTTCCCCCAGAAATTGTTTGTTTTTCAAGATGGAGTCTCGCTCTGTCACCCAGGCTGGAGTGCAATGGCAACACCTCGGCTCACTGTAACCTCCACCTCCAATTCTCCTGCCTCAGCCTCCTGAGTATCTGGGATTACAGGCATGCACCATCACACCTGGCTAATTTTTGTATTTTCAATAGAGACAGGGTTTCACCATGTTGGTCAGGCTGGTCTTGAACTCCTGACTTCGTGATCCATCCGCCTTGGCCTCCCAAAGTGCTGGGATAAGCAAACCTTTTATAGAAAAATGAAGCCTGAGACCTTTCGCTGTGTTAGAGAACGGGGATGTGAGTGGATCCACAGTCCATCAGGGAAAACCACACATCTATGGCTGATCGTAGTCCCTTTATGCACGATCTGATCACACAGGAAGACATAGATATATTTCAATATTTATGCAGATGTATAATCTCCTGCCACAACTAGTTTCTGTGTGCAACAAACTCTTACTGAACACCTAGTCAGGCACTGCCTGGGACTTTCACAGACATTTGACAGTGCCGACTGGCTTTACCCCCTTTCTGTGACACCACTGGTGTTCACAATAAGCATCTATCTGAGGGCTGCCTACGCTCTCTTCTGGAACCAATGGGAATCAACTAGGGCAGTCTATAAAGAGCCTCAAGTTCACAAACTAGCTGTGTTTTGCAGTACGTTTTGGTTGACCTATGCCCAAGGGCCGAGGTTCCAGCATGCCCCTGCAGTAATATCAGGGGTAGCCAGGTCCTCCTGCTGTCATTTTCTTGGGTCGTCCAGACCTGTTATCCAGGGCACTGGCTACCCGTGGAAATCGGCATGACTTTTACACAACTAAGGACTTTGGTCAGCATTTATTTGCCAGTCTTAGTCCTCAGGTTCTGTAATTATTAAAGCTACCAGCACCCCTGATGCATGCACACACCCACACACAAAACATTCATATGTGCCTGGAATCATTTTTTTCTGGACCTTTGTCCCCTTCCTTATCAGATGTATCCCCTTGGGTGTCATCTTATGCCCAACTTTTCAGGAACCAGACTGGTCGAACCACAGTCCTTGGTGGGAGAAAGCTCTGCCTCCACATTCCACTTGTTTAAAGCTTTGACAGCCCCAACAGGATGAACAACCCTGGAAAAAAAAAAAATATATATATATATATATATATTTTTTTTTTTTTTTGAGACACGATCTTTCTTTGTCACCTGGGCTGCAGCACAGTGGCACAATCTCGGCTCACTGCAGCCTCAATCTCTCAGGCCCAAGCAATTCTCCTACTTCAGCCTCTTAAGTAACTAGGACCACAGGCATGCACCACTATGTCCAGGTAATTTTCTTACTTTTTTGTAGAGACGGAGGTCTCACTATATTGCCCAGGCTGGTCTTGAACCCTTGGGCTCAAGTGATTGTCCCATCTTGGCCCTCCAAGGTGCTGGGATTATAGGTGTGAGCTATCATGCCCAGTCCAGGTAAATTCTTTAGAAAATGTATGGGTGAGGTAAATATTTTGAACCCTTGATTGTATGAAAATTATGTGTTTTTTCTTATTTTCTTTTTTTCTTTCTTTCTTTCTTTCTCTCTTTCTTTCTTTCTCTTTCTTTCTTTTCCTTCCTTCCTTCCTTCCTTCCTTTCCCTCCCTCCCTCCATCCCTCCCTCCCTCCTTCTCTCTCTCCTCTCTCTCTCTCTCTCTTTCTTTCGAGAACTCAGGACTAAGAAACTCAGTCATACTCCAAAAAGAGGAAAAGCCCAAGAGACTTTGTCCCATCTGGGCTTCAGTAGGAAGAAAGAAAGTCTAACTCAGAAGTGATAGAGAAAATCTAGAGTCAGAGGCTTAAATGGAAAACTCATGTTAGAATAGGACCAAGAATTATAAGAACAAGGTAAAAGCCAGGACACAAGGACACCAAGGGCTCCCTGTACAAGCACAGCCCTGGTGCTCCTACTTCTTACCTTCCTGCCAGAGGCTGCATTGAGCAAGGGACGGGCACAGAGATGACTATGTATCCTCATCCAAGAACATGCATGAGAGCTGTGTCTGCCACACGTACAGACAGATAGGCATCATCTGTGGAGACCACCATGGCCTAGGAAGATTTTGTCAGACAAGAGGAAGGAGGAGAAAGTTTGGAGTAACAGTTGGGGACCAGAAAGCAGATCACTGAGTTTATCACCTTGGTCGATGACTTACCTTGCTGGAGCTCAGTTACCTCACAAATAAAAGGAAGTAGTACTTGTCCACAAAGGACTGTGCAGTGGAAAGAGCTCAGCATTGGGGTTTGATAGACCTGCTATTGCACCTAAGCTCTGCCAGTTCCTAGCTTAGTATCTTAGACATTTTACATACTTTCTGAGCTACAGTTTCTTCATCTAAAAGTGGAGGTTATAAGAAAACACAATAAATCATATATGTAAAGCTACTGGCTTTACAAAGTAGGTACTGTTAATGACAATTTTCATTATCTACCTCACAGTGATAATTTTTATAAACAGCAAAACAGGTAATGCCTGCTGGGTGATTATAAAACAGTGAGGCTCATTTTGTACATTAACTTGGAATGTCATCCCTTTTGTAATGCACACTTTGGGAAAGCAGACACTTCAAATGATGCTGCCATTATTAACCAGAAAAAAAAAAAAGGAGATCCTTCACAAGAACAGAAAACCAAACATCACATGTTCCCACTCATAAGTGGGAGTTGAACAACGAGAACACTTGGATACAGGGAGGGAAACATCACACACCAGGGTCTGTCATGGGGTGGGGGCAAGGGGAGGGAGAGTATTAGGACAAATACCTAATGTATGCAGGGCTTAAAACCTAGATGATGGGTTGATAGGTGCAGCAAACCACCGTGGCACATGTATACCTATGTAACAAACCTGCACGTTCTGCACATGTATCCCAGAACTTAAAGTAAAATTTAAAAATAAAAAAAGAAGACACTCTCTTGTGGTTTTTTTTTCACAGCCTACAACTTTTTGTGAGAGTTTCAATAGCTATTTCAGAGACATTCAGAAAGCAGTAAGAGAGAACTTGGGGAAGGAATTTAGCAAAGTAACAATTAATATAATTCCAGGGCCTGAAAAGAAACACAAATATTGATCAGAATTAATTAAAAGAAGACTAAGACCTTGCCATGCCATGGTTAAATAGCAAATCACCCAAGATAGCACCCCTGAGATACTGGGTGGCCATGGGGAAATAAACAGGTAACTGTAAAGAAATTTGAATCTAACTGGACCAGACTTTTCATCAGCAATGAAGGATGCTAGAAGTCACTAGAATACAGGCTTCAAAATATGAAAGTAAAATTATTGTGGACCTAGAGTTCTATGTCCAGCTTAAGAATGAGAAAAATACATCTTCAACATCTTATGGCTGCCAAAAAGAAAGAAAGAAGAAAGAAAGAAAGAAAGAAAGAAAGAAAGAAAGAAAGAAAGAAAGAAAGAAAGAAAGAAAGAAAGAAAGAAAGAAAGAAAGAGAGAGAGAGAGAGAGAGAGAGAGAGAGAGGGAGGGAGGGAGGGAGGGAGGGAGGGAGGGAGGGAGGGAAGGACAGAGGAAGGGAGGGTGGGAGGGAGGGAGGAAGGAAGGAAGGAAGGAAGGAAGGAAGGAAGGAAGGAAGGAAGAAAGAAAGAAAGAAGGAAAGAAAGAAAGAAAGAAAGAAAGAAAGAAAGAAAGAAAGAAAGAAAGAAAGAAAGAAAGAAAGAAAGAAAGAAAGAAAGAAAGAAAGAAAGAAAGAAAGAAAGAGAAAGAAAGAAAGAAAGAAAGAAAGAAAGAAAGAAAGACAGACAGACAGACAGACAGACAGACAGACAGAAAGAAAGAAAGAAAGAAAGAAAGAAAGAAAGAAAGAAAGAAAGAAAATAAGGCACTTTGGGAGGCCGAGACAGGCGGATCAGGAGGTCAGGAGATAGAGACCATCCTGGCTAACACAGTGAAACCCCGTCTCTACTAAAAAAAAAAAGAGAAAGAAAGAAAAAAGAAAATAAGAAAAAAAAACAGAAATTTTCAGACAATCAAGGGTTCAGAATATTTACCTCACCCATACATTTTCTAAAGAATTTACCTGGGCTGCACATGATAGCTCACACCTATAATCCCAGCACCTTGGAGGGCCAAGATGGGACAATCACTTGAGCCCAAGGGTTCAAGAGCAGCCTGGGCAATATAGTGAGACCCCCATCGCTACAAAAAAGTAAGAAAATCACCTGGACATAGTGGTGCATGCCTGTGGTCCTAGTTACTTAAGAGGCTGAAGTAGGAGGAATGCTTGGGCCTGAGAGATTGAGGCTGCAGTGAGCCGAGATTGTGCCACTGCACTGCAGCCCAGGTGACAAAGAAAGATCCTGTCTCAAAAAAAAAATATATATATATATATATGTGTGTGTGTATATATATGTGTGTGTATATATATATATATATGTAAATTTACCTGAGGATATACTCCCTCAAAAGGAGGTAGGAGGGAAAAATGGGCAAAAACCAAGAAAGAGAGACCTATGAACTATAGAAAACTGTACAGTCGAAGATGGCCAAATAGGAACAGCTCCAGCCTCCAGCTCCCAGTGTGAGCGACACAGAAGACAGGTGATTTCTGCATTTTCAACTGAGGTACTGGGTTCATCTCACTGGGGTGTGTCAGTTGATGCCGGTCCACTGGTGCAGCCCGATGAGTGAGAGCTGAAGCAGGGCGAGGCATCGTCTCACCTGGGAAGCCAAGGGGGAAGGGAATTCCTTTTCCTAGCCAAGGGAAATTGAGACACACAATGCCTAGAAAATCGGGTAACTCCCACCCTAATACTGCACTTTACCAAGGGTCATAGCAAACAGCACACCATGAGATTATATCCCACACCTGACCCGGAGGGTCCCACGCCCAGGGAGCCTCCCTCATTGTTAGTACAGCAGTCTGAGATCTAACTGCAAGGTGGCAGTGAGGCTGGGGGAGGGGTGCCTGCCATTGCTGAGGCTTAAGTATATAAACAAAGCCACCAGGAAGCTCAAATTGGGTGGAGCCCACTGCAGCTCAAGGAGGCCTGCCTGCCTCTGTAGACTCCACCTCTGGGAACAGGGCATAGCTAAACAAAAACCAACAGAAACCTCTGCATATGTAAAAGTCCCTGTCTGACAGCTTTGAAGAGAGCAGTGGTTCTCCTAGCACGGAGATTGAGATCTGAGAATGGACAGACTGCCTGCTCAAGTGGGTCCCTGACCCCTGAGTAGCCTAACCAGGAGACATCCCCCACTAGGAGCAGACCGACACATTACACCTCACACAGCTGGGTACACCCTGAGACAAAGCTACCAGAGCAAGAATCAGACAGCAACACTCGCTGTTCAGCAATATGCTATCTTCTGCAACCTCCGCTGCTGATACCTAGGCAAGCAGGATCTGGAGCGGACCTCAAGCAAACTCCAACAGACCTGCAGCTGAGGGTCCTGACTGTTAGAAGGAAAACTAACAAACAGAAAGGATACCACACCAAAACCCCATCAGTATATCACCATCATCAAAGACCAAAGGTAGATAAAACCACAAAGATGGGAAAAAGCAGTGCAGAAAAGTTGGAAATTCAAAAACTTAGAGCGCATCTCCCCCTCCAAAGGAATGCAGCTCATCACCAGCAACAGAACAAAGCTAGACAGAGAATGACTTTGACGAGTTGAGAGAAGAAAGCTTCAGTCGATCAAACTTCTCAGAGATAAAGGAGGAACTATGTAACCAGCGCAAAGAAACTAAAAACCTTGAAAAAAGAATGGATGAATGGATAACTAGAATAATCAATGCAGAGAAGACCTTAAAAGAACTGCGATGAAAACCATGACACAAGAACTACATGACAAATGCACAAGCTTCAGTAACCGACTCGATCAACTGGAAGAAAGATTATCAGTGATTGAAGATCAAATGAATGAAATGAAGCGAGAAGAGAAATGTAGAGAAAAAGAGTAAAAAGAAATGAACAAAGCCTCCAAGAAATATGGGATTATGTGAAAAGACCAAATCTACGTCTGATTGGTGTGCCTGAAAGTGAGGGGGAAAATGGAACCAAGTTGGAAAACACTCTGCAGGATATCATCCAGAACTTCCCCAACCTAGTAAGGTAGGACAACATTCAAATTCAGGAAATACAGAGAACGCCACAAAGATACTCCTCGAGAAGAGCAACTCCAAGACACGTAATTATCAGATTCACCAAAGTTGAAATGAAGGAAAAAATGCTAAGAGCAGCCAGAGAGAAAAGTTGGCTTACACACAAAGGGAAGCCCATCAGACTAACAGCAGATCTCTCGGCAGAAACTCTACAAGCCAGAAGAGAGCGGGGGCCAATATTCAACATTCTTAAAGAAAAGAATTTTCAATCCAGAATTTCATATCCAGCCAAACTAAGTTTCATAAGTGAAGGAGAAATAAAATCCTTTACAGACAAGCAAATGCTTAGAGATTTTGTCACCACCAGGCCTGCCCTACAAGAGATCCTGAAGGAAGCACTAAACATGGAAAGGAACAACCGGTACCAGCCATTGCAAAAACATGCCAAAATGTAAAGTCCATCGATGCTAGGAAGAAACTGCATCAACTAGCAAGCAAAATAACCAGCCAATATCATAATGACAGGATCAATTTCACACATAACAATATTAACCTTAGATATAAATGGACTAAATGGTCCAATTAAAAGACACAGACTGGCAAATTGGATAAAGAGTCAAGACCCATCAGTTTCCTGTATTCAGGAGAGCCATCTCACATGCAGAGACACACATAGGCTCAAAATAAAGGGATGGAGGAAGATCTACCAAGCAAATGGAAAACAAAAAAAGCAGGGGTTGCAATCTTAGTCTCTGAAAAAACAGACTTTAAACCACCAAAGATCAAACGAGACAAAGAAGGCCATTACATAATGGTAAAGGGATCAATTCAACAGGAAGAGCTAACTATCCTAAATATATATGCGCCCAATACAGGAGCACCCAGATTCATAAAGCAAGTCCTTAGAGACCTACAAAGAGACTTAGACTCCCATACAATAATAACGGGAGACCTTAACACCCCACTGTCAACATTAGACAGATCAACGAGACAGAAAGTTAACAAGGATATCCATGAATTGAACTCAACTCTGCACCAAGCAGACCTAATAGACATCTACAGAACTCTCCAACCCAAATCAACAGAATCTACATTCTCTCAGCACCACATCGCACTTATTTCAAAATTGACCACATAGTTGGAAGTAAAGCACTCTTCAGCAAATGTAAGTAAGAGAAAAGAAATTATAACAAACTGTCTCTCAGACCACAGTGCAATCAAACTAGAACTCAGGACTAAGAAACTCAATCAAAACCGCTCAACTACATGGAAACTGAACAACCTGCGCCTGAATGACTACTGGGTACATAATGAAGGCAGAAATAAAGATGTTCTTCGAAACCAATGAGAACAAAGATACAACAAACCAGAATCTCTGGGACACATTTAAAGCAGTGTGTAGAGGGAAATTTATAGCACTAAATGCCCACAAGAGAAAGCAGGAAAGATCTAAAATTGACACCCTAACATCACAATTAAAAGAACTAGAAAAGAAAGAGCAAACACATTCAAAAGCTACCAGAAGGCAAGAAATAACTAAGATCAGAGCAGAACTGAAGGAGATAGAGATACAAAAAACCCTCCAAAAAATCAATGAATCCAGGAGTTGGTTTTTTGAAAAGATCAACAAAATTGATAGACTGCTAGCAAGACTAATAAAGAAGAAAAGAGAGAAGAATCAAATAGACACAATAAAAATGATAAAGGGGATATCACCACTGACCCCAAAGAAATACAAACTACCATCAGAGAATACTATAAACACCTCTACACAAATAAACTAGAAAACCTACAAGAAATGGATAATTTTCTGGACACTTACACTCTCCCAAGTCTAAACCAGGAAGAAGTTGAATCCCTGAATAGACCAATAGCAGGCTCTGAAATTAAGGCAATAATTAATAGCCTACTAACCAAAAAAAGTCCAGGACCAGACGGATTCACAGCCAAATTCTACCAGAGGTACAAGGAAGAGCTGGTACCATTCCTTCTGAAACTATTCCAATCAATAGAAAAAGAGGGAATCCTCCCTAACTCATTTTATGAGGCCAACATCATCCTAATACCAAAGCCTGGCCGAGACACAACAAAAAAAGAGAATTTTAGACCAATATCCCTGAGGAACATCGATGCAAAAATCTTCAATAAAATACTGGCAAACCGAATCCAGCAGCACATTGAAAAGCTTTTACACCATGATCAAGTGGGCTTCATCCCTGGGATGCAAGGCTGGTTCAACATACACAAATCAATAAATAAAATCCAGCATATAAACAGAACCAAAGACAAAAACCACATGATTATCTCAATAGATGCAGAAAAGGCTTTTGACAAAATTCAACAGCCCTTCATGCTAAAATCTCTCAATAAATTCGGTATTGATGGAACATATCTCAAAATAATAAGAGCTATTTATGACAAACCCACAGCCAATATCATACCGAACGGGCAAAAACTGGAAGCATTCCCTTTGAAAACTGGCACAAGACAGGGATGCCCTCTCTCACCACTCCTATTCAACATAGTGTTGGAAGTTCTGGCTAGGGCAATCAGGCAAGAGAAAGAAATCAAGGGTATTCAGTTAGGAAAAGAAGAAGTTAAATTGTCCCTGTTTGCAGATGACATGATTGTATATTTAGAAAACCCCATCATCTCAGCCCAAAATCTCCTTAAGCTGATAAGCAACTTCAGCAAAGTCTCAGGATACAAAATTAATGTGCAAAAACCACAAGCATTCTGATACACCAGTAACAGACAAACAGAGAGCCGAATCATGAATGAACTCCCATTCACAATAGCTTCAAAGAGAAAAATATACCTAGGAATCCAACTTACAAGGGATGCAAAGGACCTCTTCAAGGAGAACTACAAACCACTGCTCAGTGAAATAAAAGAGGACACAAACAAATGGAAGAACATACCATGCTCATGGATAGGAAGAATCAATATTGTGAAAATGACCATACTGCCCAAGGTAATTTATGGATTCAGTGCCATCCCCATTAAGCTACCAATGACTTTCTTCACAGAATTGGAAAAAACTGCTTTAAAGTTCATATGGAACCAAAAAAGAGCCCGCATTGCCAAGACAATCCTAAGCCAAAAGAACAAAGCTGGAGGCATCACGCTACCTGACTTCAAACTATACTACAAGGCTACAGTAACCAAAACAGCATGGTACTGGTACCAGAAGAGAGATATAGACCAATGGAACAGAACAGAGTCCTCAGAAATAATACCACACATCTATAGCCGTCTAATCTTTGACAACCCTGAGAAAAACAAGAAATGGGGAAAGGATTCCCTATTTAATAAATGGTGCTGGAAAAATTGGCTAGCCATAAGTAGAAAGCAGAAACTGGATCCTTTCCTTACTCCTTATATGAAAATTAATTCAAGATGGATTAGAGACTTAAATGTTAGACCTAAAACCATAAAAACTCTAGAAGAAAACCTAGGCAATACCATTCAGGACATAGGCATGGGCAAGGACTTCATGTCTAAAACACCAAAAGCAATGGCAACAAAAGCCAAAATTGTCAAATGGGATCTAATTAAACTAAAGAGCTTCTGCACAGCAAAAGAAACTACTATCAGAGTGAACAGGCAACTTACAGAATGGGAGAAAATTTTTGCAATCTACTCATCTGACAAAGGGCTAATATCTAGAACCTATAAAGAACTCAATCAAATTTATAAGAAAAAAACAAACAACCCATCAAAAAGTGGACAAAGGATATGAACAGACACTTCTCAAAAGAAGACATTCATACAGCCAACAGACACATGAAAAAATCCTCATCATCACTGGCCATCAGAGAAATGCAAATCAAAACCACAATGAGATACCATCTCACACCAGTTAGAATGGCAATCATTAAAAAGTCAGGAAACAACAGGTGCTGGAGAGGATGTGGAGAAATAGGAACACTTTTACACTGTTGGTGGGATTGTAAACTAGTTCAACCATTGCGGAAAACAGTGTGGCGATTCCTCAAGGATCTAGAACTAGAAGTACCATTTGAACTAGCCATCCCATTACTGGGTATATACCCAAAGGATTAGAAATCATGCTGCTATCAAGACACATGCACACGTATGTTTATTGCGGCACTATTCACAATAGCAAAGACTTGGAATCAACCCAAATGTCCATCAGTGACAGACTGGATTAAGAAAATGTGGCATATATACACCATGGAATACTATGCAGCCATAAAAAAGGATGAGTTTGTGTCCTTTGTAGGGACATGGATGCAGCTGGAAACCATCATTCTCAGCAAACTATTGCAAAAACAGAAAACCAAACACCTCATGTTCTCACTCATAGGTGGGAACTGAACAATGAGATCACTTGGACACAGGAAGGGGAACATCACACACTGGGGCCTATTGTGGGGAGGGGGCAAGGGGGAGGGATTGCATTAGGAGATATACCTAATGTAAATGCCAAGTTAATGGGTGCAGCACACCAACATGGCACATGTATACATATGTAACAAACCTGCACGTTGTGCACATGTACCCTAGAACTTAAAGTATAATAATAAAAAAGGAAAAAAGAAAACTGTACAACCAACCAGAATGTGGATGAAAAGAATTCCCTGGATAGGAAGTATAGTAAAAGTCTTAGAATCAATTATAGAAAACTACTGAGTTTCAAGAAGATTATCTTAAGGAGAACAAGTCTAAGAAATTAAAATTTCTACAGAGCTGGATGATATTTGGAATATAGTCAGAAAGATGTATATTCTTTCTTCTACAAGAAAAAATGGAAAGAATCAAAATTCATGGAAATAAAATTTGTACAAGGGCGTTATGATATAAATAGAATACCAAAGGAAGATAAATTGCTATATCAAAAAGACACCTGTACTCATGTTTATTGCAGCACTAGTCACAATAGCAAAACCATGGAATCAACCTAAGTGGCAACAGATAATTAAAGAAAATGTGGTGTATGTACACCATAGAATACTATGCAGCCACAAAAAGAATAAAATCATGACTTTTGCACCAATGTGGATGGAGCTGGGGGCCATTATTCTAAGTGAACAAACTCAGAAACAGAAAATCAGATACCACATATTGTCATTTATAAGTGGGAGCTAAACAAAGGGTACACGAGGACATAAAGACTAAAATAATAGAGACTACCTGTAATACCGGCATTTTGCAAGGTTGAGGCAGGCACATCACTTGAGGTCAGGAGTTTGGGACCAGACTGGCCAACATGGTGAAACCCCATCTCTACTAAAAACATAAAAATTAGCCAGACGTGGTGGTGGGTGCCTGTAATCCCAGCTACTCAGGAGGCCGAGGCAGGAGAATCACTTGAAGGTGGGAGGCGGAGGTTGCAGTGAGCTAAGATCGCACAACTGCATTACAGCCTCGCCAACAAAGCGAAACTCCATCTCAAAAAAAAAAAAATAGAAAAAAAAATAGACACTGGGGACTCCAAAATGGAGGAGGGAGAGAGAGGGGTGATGGCTAAAAAATTACGTATTGGTTACAATGTTCACTGTTTGGGTGAAGTGTTCTTTAGAAGCCCAAATCTCACCATTACACAATATACTCATATAACAAACCTGCACATGTACCCTCACGAATCTAAAATTTAAAATAAATAAATAAATAGAAAGAACAAAAGAAAACTAAAATATGGTATAATTTTGAGCAATTAAAGGAGTGGGGGAAGTACATTTGACCCTGATGCTAGAAATGTTCTCTTTTACTAGCAAAGGGACTGTGATATTAGGCCTGGAGAAAAGAAAATGCATGCTTCTTAGTCCTGTACTAAACGATATCAACATAATATAGATGTTCATTTCTGGGACTCAATTTTCAGAAACTCTCACAGACAAAGCATAGAAAACTCAGTGGCTACAAAACAAAATGTACATGTTCTCCACTCTCGCCATGTAAAAAATAAAGGTTTAGCTTGACAGAAACAGGAAAGTAAAAAGGGAAGAAAAAAAGGTTGGGAAGGAAATACCTTCATTTTGCAAAACAGGGGATCAAGAGATGCAGTTGAAAGCAATAAAACAAGAAATAGTAGTTCCTATCTATTCTTTAAATGTATGTAGTAAGTAGTAGAGGAAGTTTAAAATACTAATAGAGCTATCAAAAATTGGGAGGAGAGAGGAAGGGAAGGTAGGGGTGGTGCAAATGAGGGAAATCCTCATCTAGCCCATCA
Source organism: Macaca nemestrina (assembly GCF_043159975.1). Taxonomy (NCBI): domain Eukaryota; kingdom Metazoa; phylum Chordata; class Mammalia; order Primates; family Cercopithecidae; genus Macaca; species Macaca nemestrina. Next base: position 13,004,804 of record NC_092135.1, read on the forward strand.
GGAGAAATGGATAATGTCTCCAGTTGACATAGCACTAAACGTGGCCTTAGCCTATGTTTTTGAGGTATAGAGGTAACCATCAAAGGTAAAACTGAAGAGAATTAAAAGTTCTTGCCTCTAGGTATTGGGAGGAGGGACAGAGAGTGTTTAGGGAAAAAGATTGGTCATTCTCATCGTAAGTCCTTCCTGATGTTTTCACTATTACTAAATGAAAATATTTATTCAAAATTAAAAACAAGTTTTATTTCACTGCTTTAGACTAGGCAGGGTCCTGGTAGGAGACAGATGATATTCTCAACCCAAGTAACTGAGCAACATTTTAATAGGACCATTCACAATTGTGTAAGTGGGATAGCGTAGGGAAACTCACAAAGCTGGCACAGTAGCCACCAGCATTAGGTTGCATTGACCATCCCTCAACCTCAAAGGCTAGGAGAAGGAAGTCTCTGCTGAACCTGGCAAGAGAGTGGTTGTATGGCGAGGGCTGTCTGACAAGAGCTGAGGCTTTGCAGAGGACATGATGACCCAAGGTAACTACACAGGGAGAGGTCCCGGGGAAATAAATAACCTTCTTCACCCTCCTTCTCCTCCCCAGGCTTCTCTTGGTGCTTCTTACCGGCCAGACCCAACCAGAAACCAGAACTGTGCTGCCCAGTAAGGGAGCCACTAGCCCCATTTAGCTATTTAAGTTAATCAAAATTAAATAAGGTTAAAAATTTAGTTCCTCAGTACTCAACAACTGGTGGCTAGTGGCTGCCATGCTGGACACGGTAGACAAAGGACATGTTCAACATCAGTAAAAGTTCTACTGGGCAAAGCTAATAAAGGGTAAAAGTGGGTTAAGACCTTGTTTATGAAGCTTATCCTCTGGGGCACAGAGGAAAAGGAGAAGGATGTTGAGTGGATCTGGAGAGAAAAACAGAAGACGTACAGCATGCACAGCACATTGAAATGCATCTTGCAAGATGTTCTTTAAAATACAATAAAAAACTGGAGTTTGGGAGTGTGTGTCAATGGTCAAATAAATGTGACAAACTCTACATACTGTTTCATTCTCATGGAGACTCAAGATATACATCAGCCTAGAAACAGTTCTGGGAAATCCTGGAAATCTGTTTCACCTTTGTTTAAAAATAGGCGTTTCCCAAACATTTTTGGCTAAGAAACTTCTTTTCTTAATGGGAAGGGTTACAATATCAATTCACAAAGTTCTTTTGATAATGGACATTTATCATTTGTGGACTTCCAAGGTCCAGTCATTCTCCTTATTTGGGATGGGGGATCCCAAAGGAGACAGGAAGGTTGGATCTTCCTCCCCAGCACAGAAGCTGAATAGTAGCCAAGAAGCCTGCTACCAAGGGACCTGGGGTTGGGGGGGGGAGTGCATCAGATCCCCCTCAGCCATGCTGTGGTTATGAAAGGCACCACTCAGATCTCCTGCTCTGGGGGCATGATTGACAGCTCCAGCTGCTGCCTTCCTGATCCATCCTTGGGGTCACACCACCCTTGCCCTGCTGCTCCCAGCCAGCGACTGAGGGCAGCAGGAATATTAAGAGGCATGCCCCATCCCGCAGACATGGGCCCCTTTGAAGACATCTTTGACTTGAGGACTCCTCGATGGCCTGAGACCGTCCTGCAGCCTGAGATGCCCCTATGCACTCTCTCTTCCCCTGCCCCATTTCCCAGGTATTACACCTGTACCTCTATTTAAAAGCTCTCCCTGCCATTCTGGCTGCCTCTCCTTTTTCCTTCACAGGCATTTCTCCTAATAACTCTCCCACAAGTCTAATAATGTCTTAGGGTCTACTTTCTGGAAGTAACACAACTCAAGAACCAACGCAACTCAAGATCTAGATCTTAAGTACTGACTCCAATATGTGGGAACACACAGAAATAATCCAGGCCAGAGTCTAAGAACATGGAGTGGGGGGGTTCTTGGATGCAGCTTGTTTGGCGGGTCCAGTGCTTTCTTTTGGTTTGTTTTCACAAAATTTGAGTGTCTTTAAGTGTGGTATGTGTTCTGCCCCAACCCCCAGTACCCCCTATTACACCCATGCAAACTAGTTGTTCCTATTACCTGCCTGACACATGCAGGTATTTGAACTTGAAATCTCTAATTTAATGTGTACATCTGCCTAGGCAGTGAGGAAATCACACTAGAATGCTCACAGATTTTCTGAATCCTAGCCCAGTGACCCATGACTCCTACCTTCTGCTAAATCATTTTACCATGATTTACAGGCCATTATGTTTTAGGCAATGTCATTGCCCCAGTTATCTTTTGCCCTCTTCATTGGGCCTGGCTTCAGTTATTTTACTATGTTAGAGATTCTCTTTGAGATACCTCTAAGTACCCCCTTCCCCCTCAGAACCTAATTTCTGGTTTCCAAGCCCTGGAGACATCATCCCTGAGTATCTCCTGTCTTCTTTTCTCATCAAGTCCATCCCTACTTCCTGCCTCATGTCTGCCCCCACGGTCTACCCCTTCAAGCAGCCCCTGCCAACGAATTTCACCTCACATGGGCAGCTCGTATGACTTTGGCCCTTAGCATGAATCCTAGCGGTCTGAGTACACTCTGATTACATGGTATGTGCCTTTATATAGGATGGATATAATTCACTTGCAGTGAAATTTAGGTAGAGCTTGGACATTATATTAAACATCATTGAATCCTATGTTGAGAAAATAATTATTTTTTCAATTCTGATTATATCAAAGAGAAAGTCTTAGTTTGATGCTAGTTTGGTGGTTAAAAACACCACTCCAACTCTTTCTAATTTCTCTTTTCAATAAAGAATAAGCTGGCCTCAGACTCAGGGGCTTGGGCCAACATTGGTCAGAATTTGATCATTTTTATTGTACTTATTTTTGTCATTGTACTTATTTTGTCATTACCTCCTATGGCAGGGATATTTGTTTTCCTTTCGAGTATTGATTTAAAGTTTATTTTTAAAGTAAGTTTATTTAGGGAAACAGTAAATCACTTTAAGAAAACATTGCTAATAGCACTAGTGGTATTAAACTGTTGCAAAAATCCTGAAAGGGACAGATAGATAAATCAAACAGGAGGAATATCACCCTAATCAACCTGCATAGCCACAGTTCCACGCCTATGTGCCTTCCATCTGGGTGCCACTGAGTAATCTTTATTGATCAAGCCTGTTTGAGTTGGGTTTCCTTTTCTTTCTTTCCTTTTTTTTTTTTTCCTCTTTTCTTTTTCTTTCTTTCTTTCTTTTTTTTTTCCTTCAGTTTTTTTGAGTTGGAGTCTCACGCTGTTGCTCAGACTGGACTGCAGTGGCACGATCTCAGCTCACTACAACCCCTGGGTTCAAGCAATTCTCCTGCCTCAGTCTCCCGAGTAGCTGGGATTACAGGTGTCTGCCACCATGCCCTGATAATTTTTGTATTTTTAGTAGAGAAAGGGTTTTGCCATGTTGGCCAGGCTGGTCTCGAAAGCCTGACCTCAGGTGATCCACCCACCTCGGCCTCCCAAAGTGCTGGGATTACAGGCGTGAGCCACGGCACCCGGCTAAGGTTTTCTATAACTTATAACATAAACAGTCCTAATTAATTGAGGTTAAAGGAACATCAGTTAGAGTGCTTCTGGTCTCAGGGAGTAAGCAATCTAGCTGGGAAGCTCAGAGCAGAGACTGGGTCTATTTACTCTTCTAACCTTAATGCCTAGCACTAGGCATAGAACAGGTGCTCAACAAATATTGTCAAAAAATAAATGTAAATACAAGATGGAATGAATAATAGAAGACCTAATATCAGAACTGTTATGTGGTAATACAGTCATCCCTCAGTATTCAGAGGAATTGGTTCCAGGACCCCCTGAGGCTACCCAAATAAAGAGATTCTCAAGTCCCTTATACAATATGATGTAATATTTGCATATAACCTACACACAACCTCCCATATACTTTAAATCATTTCTAGAACACTTATAACACCTAATGCAATGCAAATGCTATGTAAAGATTTATTATATTGTATGTTTTATTGTTGGGTTGTTATTTTCATTATATTGTTTTCTCGAATATTTTTGATTCACAGTTGAAATCCTGGATGTGGAGTCTGAGATATGGAAGGCCAACTGGCTGCCACATAAATGGGAGAGACAACACGTGCAGTGGCTTCAAAGGAGGAGGGAGAGTTGAGTTTAAACTAATGAAATAAAGGCAGGAATCCAACTTACAAGGGATGTAAAGGACCTCTTCAAGGAGAACTACAAACCACTGCTCAGTGAAATAAAAGAGGACACAAACAAATGGAAGAACATACCATGCTCATGGATAGGAAGAATCAATATCGTGAAAATGGCCATACTGCCCAAGGTAATTTGTAGATTCAATGCCATCCCCATCAGGCTACCAATGACTTTCTTCACAGAATTGGAAAAAACTGCTTTAAAGTTCATATGGAACCAAAAAAGAGCCTGCATTGCCAAGACAATCCTAAGTCAGAAGAACAAAGCTGGAGGCATCACGCTACCTGACTTCAAACTATACTACAAGGCCACAGTAACCAAAACAGCATGGTACTGGTACCAAAACAGAGATATAGACCAATGGAACAGAACAGAGTCCTCAGAAATAATATCACACATCTACAACCATCTGATCTTTGACAAACCTGAGAGAAACAAGAAATGGGGAAAGGATTCCCTATTTAATAAATGGTGCTGGAAAAATTGGCTAGCCGTAAGTAGAAAGCTGAAACTGGATCCTTTCCTTACTCCTTATACGAAAATTAATTCAAGATGGATTAGAGACTTAAATGTTAGACCTAAAACCATAAAAACTCTAGAAGAAAACCTAGGCAATACCATTCAGGACATAGGCATGGGCAAGGACTTCATGTCTAAAACACCAAAAGCAATGGCAACAAAAGCCAAAATTGACAAATTGGATCTAATTAAACTAAAGAACTTCTGCACAGCAAAAGAAACTACTATCAGAGTGAACAGGCAACCTACAGAATGGGAGAAAATTTTTGCAATCTACTCATCTGACAAAGGGCTAATATCCAGAACCTATAAAGAATTCAATCAAATTTACAAGAAAAAAACAAACAACCCTATCAAAAAGTGGGCAAAGGATATGAACAGACACTTCTCAAAAGAAGACATTCATACAGCCAACAGACACATGAAAAAATGCTCATCATCACTGGCCATCAGAGAAATGCAAATCAAAACCACAATGAGATACCATCTCACACCAGTTAGAATGGCGATCATTAAAATGTCAGGAAACAACAGGTGCTGGAGAGGATGTGGAGAAATAGGAACACTTTTACACTGTTGGTGGGATTGTAAACTAGTTCAACCATTATGGAAAACAGTGTGGCGATTCCTCAAGGATCTAGAACTAGAAGTACCATTTGAACTAGCCATCCCATTACTGGGTATATACCCAAAGGATTATAAATCATGCTGCTATCAAGACACATGCACACGTATGTTTATTATGGCACTATTCACAATAGCAAAGACTTGGAATCAATGCAAATGTCCATCAGTGACAGACTGGATTAAGAAAATGTGGCACATATACACCATGGAATACTATGCAGCCATAAAAAAGATGAGTTTGTGTCCTTTGTAGGGACATGGATGCAGCTGGAAACCATCATTCTCAGCAAACTATTGCAAGAACAGAAAACCAAACACCGCATGTTCTCACTCATAGGTGGGAACTGAACAATGAGATCACTTGGACTCGGGAAGGGGAACATCACACACCGGGGCCTATCATGGGGAGCGGGGAGGGATTGCATTGGGAGTTATACCTGATGTAAATGACGAGTTGATGGGTGCTGACGAGTTGATGGGTACAGCACAGCAACATGGCACAAGTATACATATGTAACAAACCTGCACGTTATGCACATGTATCCTAGAACTTAAAGTAAAATAATTAAATAAATAAATAAATCAAGGATGGGAGACCTAAAGGAAGGAAGACGCTAACACTTCTTCAGTGTGATTGTATGCCACACACTGTGCTGGGTGCTGTTAATACAACAACCCTTCTGGCTATGTGCTGTTTAACCCCATTAGAAATAAAGCAATAGGAGTTCAGAGAATTTAAGTTACTCGATTGAGGTCACTCAGCAACTAGCCAGGCCAGACATATACCTAGGCTGATGGATGGCCAAGCTCATTAAGTCAGGCAGCTAGAATTGAGATCAGTGGTGAAATAGAATGAGAGCATTGATATGAACATGGTTTATAAACTAAGGGCTACGAAGATCATTCCAGAGGAATGCAGGAACAAGGAAAGAATTGTGTCAACAAAGTCTGGCACATGGCAGGATTCCACTCACTCCCACAAACTTTGAAAGAAGAAGTAGCTAATTGAATCTGAAGTTTCATTGACTAGAAACTAATAGTCAGAGAATTTACAATAATTTCTCCTGGATGGAAAGTAAGATCCATTGTGTACATGTTAGACAAGAGAAGCATTTGATCCCTCATCTTCCTAGTTAACATTCTTCTTGAACACTGATTATGTGATAGTCTTCCTAATACAAATAGCAAGGGGGATGGGGTAGGGGAGCACACAGATAAGAAAAAAGTTCTGATGAGCTTTATGGAGACAGGAGATAATTTGTTGACATAAAAATACACCTGTAATCCCAGCACTTGGGGAGGCCGAGGCAGTGGATCACTTGAGGTCAGGAGTTTGAGACCAGCCTGGCCAACATGGTAAAACCCTGTCTCTACTAAAAACACAAAAATTAGCTGGGTTTGGTGGTGTGTGCTTGTAGTCCCAGCTACTCATGAGGTTGAAGCAGATAAATCTCTTGAACCTGGGAGGCAGAGGTTGCAGTGAGCTGAGATCATGACACTGCACTCCAGCCTGGGTGACAGAGCGAGACTCCGTCTCCAAAAAAAAAAAAGAAAAAGAAAAAGAAAAGAAAAGAAACCCTTTTGCATGTACTTCCTTTCCACCACCATCTGTCACCTAGGAAAACCTTTACAGTCACAACGCTTATCTGAAAATCTGACCATATTCAGGCAAGATTCAAGCCAAAAGAAGCCAAACCTACAGACACACAGTTATGAACTATAAACTGTTCATAAGGCCCTGGGGTTTTTTGGACCACTTGTGCCCTAACCAGCCTGTGGGCTCCCACGTTTATTATCCTCCCAAGTGTTAAGGCACATGGTATCAGACATCATGCAGTTTTTGTATTAGGAAGACTATCACATAATCAGTGTTAAAGATCAGTGTTAACTAGGAAGATAAGGGATCAAATGCTTCTCCTGTCTAACATGTATATGACAGATCTTACTTTCTATCCAGGAGAAGTTATTGTAAATTCTCTATTAGTTTCTAGTGAATGAAACTTCAGATTCAATTAGCTACTTCTTCCTTAGAAGTTTGTGAAGAGTGGAATCCTGCCATGTGCCAGACTTTGTTGACACAATTCTCTCCTTGTTCCTGCATTCCTTTGGAATGATCTTTATAGCCTTTAAAAGTATGTAAACTGTGTTCATATCAATGCTCTCATTCTATTTCACCACTGATCTCAATTCAGGCAGTTTTTGTTGCACAAAACCTCAGAAGATAAACAATGTACATTATTTGGCATATGTCTGCAGGGCCCACCACTGCTCTATACTGGGTTTGACTGGACAGCTCTGCTGATCTCGGCTGGGAGCATTGAGGCATCTGGGGGTTGGCCATGTGTTAGCCAGTCTAGGCCAGCCTTGGCTTCAGTGACTCAGCTCTGCTCCGGGTGTCTCTCATCCACCTCTGGAATCAGCGGGCTACCTCAGACATGTCATTCTCACAACGATGAAAGCAGTGCAAGAGGAAAAGTGAAACATGCAGGAACTCTTGAGACCTAGTCTCCAGACTGGCACACCATCTTGTCTGCCTTATTCCACTGACCAACATAAGCCACGAACTTGAGTCCAGAGTCCGGGTAGGAAAGTACTGTACAGATGCATGGCAATGGACATGGATATAGTGAGGGTGAAGATGGGGACCATTACTGGCTCCAATCACACCTAGTCTGCAAAAGACTTGGCTCACTGGTTGGGCTACCAAGAGGTTCCCTGAGGACAATGACTATATCTATTTATATTATTTCATCTTTTCAATCACTCTGCAAAACAATATCATGGCCTCCAACTTATAAAAGAGGACATCAAGGCTACAAAACATTAAGAAATAAACTACTTAAAATCATCTGTCCTTTCACATTGGGTAGCCCTTGAAATTGAACTCTAGCACCATTATCAGTTGCTAAAGTTCCCTAACCATTCCGGGGAGGGACCTTAATTATGGTCCAAATCTCAGCCAGGCATTCTTCTTGTGATTTCAGGGAGTGCAGCTCTGGGCTGAGGCGACTAAGACTTGTATTTGATGGAGAACCAGGCTTTAAGGAGAAGGAAACAATATTTTGAATACAAGGCACTGCTCTTTCAATAGATAAAGTTTTGGGATATGCACCTTCCACTAAGGCTCACAAAGGATTGGCAGCATTTTGAAAGGGCATACTACGTTTTTCTTTCTTTTCCCTCTCTTTAGGGTGAAGTAGTTGCATTGATGGCCACTCTTGGCTCCCTAAAGTGAAGACACCTCAGACCTTGAGGATTTTTCTACAGAGGTGGAGGTCAGAATGGGTCCTGGAAGATGAGAGGTGGGTGCTGTGTCCAGCTCCCCAGCAGATGTACTGCTGTGACTGCCCTGGGGAAAGGCTGAGAACCTATGGGGAGAGTTGAGAAAAAATTTCCAGGAGCTTCATAGTGGCACCAGGCAGGAGGGAGTTCAGGGCCCCCCTCCACACACAGTGTGCTTCTGCCTACCATCCACATCATACTCTACCCTGTGTGCATATCACATACTGAAGGAACCAAGCTTCAGTTCAGTTTGGTTCCAGCACCTTCAGCTTCTAATGCCATGTTAGGCATGGGAGATACTGAGATGAACCATAAATGGTTCTTGCCTTTAAAGAGATTACAGGGTAGTGGGAACATCAGGAAAAGACAGAAAGGAAAAGAGAAATGCTGTTGGGTGAAACAGATTGAATAGCCGAGGCAGCATGTAAGAGGCAGCAAGACTCCTCTGGAATGATGACTTCAAAGCTGGGAATTGAAGTGCAAGTGGAAATTTACCAGACAGAATCTGGAAAAGAGACTTCCAGAGAAAGAGAAGATGCTAAGTCAGTCTTGGCTATTAAAACGTCCATATTCCAAAAGTATGAGTATTGAATTCAGATGGCTGTCTAGAATCCTCCAACATATTGGACTCATCCAGGGCTCTCTGAGTCTTAGTTGCTTCATCTGTGAAATGGGAATAACCTTAGGTACCTGACAGCAGTGTGCTGACAACTAAATGAAATACAGTATGTGAAAACATTTTATAGGCTATAAAGTGTAACCTCTGCAGATGTTCATTGCTCTTATCATCCTTAGTGCTATGACTATTAATCATTAATTTGATACCAGGGGCTTAGTTGGAAACTAAGGATTCAGAGATAGATAAAGCAGATCACCCTGCCTCAAGGTGATCACAGTCTAATAATAATATTACATTCTTATAGGGCTTATTGTGTGCACATCCTGTTCCCAGCACTCTATGGCTATTACCTCATTTCATCCTCATGCCCACCTGAGAAGCAGGTGCTATGACCATCTTCATTTTTCAGTTGGAGGAAACAGGAACACAGAGGGGTTAAGGAACTTGTAGAAGGCCACTCAGCTGATGGGTGGTAGTGTCCAGATGTGAACCCAGACAGGGTGGCTCCAGAGAATGCACCTTCACCACTACCCTACGCAAGTAGACAGTCAGCTAAGAGACAACCACAATATGATGTCATAAATGTTGTGAGCCTGTTACAATGCATTAAGTATGCCCGATGTCCTGGGAGAAAAGGGGGTGTATGCTGAGTGAGGGGTTGGGGGAGTTGTCTGCAAAGTCTTCTTAGAGGAGATGGTCCCTGAAATGAGTTCTGGCTAAGAGGTGGAGCAAATTGTGCCCTGCAAGAAGAGCAATATGAGCAAAGCTTCCCGGCTGCCCGCCCCAGGGCTGAGAACAGAACTGCTGTCCTCAGTGTGGGAGGGACAGAGAGAAGGGGCAGTGTATGGCTGAAGATGTGGCAGAAGCCAGGTCCTGAAGGGCTGGGGCACCATGCTGAGAAGCCCCAACTGTCTTCTGAGGACAGCACAGTAGAGAGGCGCACTGTGTGTGGAGAGGAACCCTGGATGCCTCCCTCCTGCCTGGTACCACCATGAAGCTCCTGGGCATTTTTTGTCAAGCCTTCCCATAGGTTCTCAGCCTTTCCCCAGGGTGGCCCCATAGCACCTCTGCTGGGGAGCTAGACAAGTACCTACCTCCCACCTCCCAGTACCCATCCTGACCTCCACCTCTGTAGAAAAACCCTATGAAGACAGTTGGGGTTCCTTAGCATGTGTTGGAAGCCTCACTCCAACTACAGTGTGGATGACATATCAGGAGAGGGGTTATGGGCAACAGCTGGAAGCAGAGACAGTTCAAGGTCTGACACAAAAATCCAGCTGCTAGGACTGGGATCTGAAGGTGGAGTTGTGGCAGAGGGGAGAGAATGTTTGAGAACTGCTAAGATATAGCAATTGATGAAAGAGAAAGAGGAAGAGGAATCAAGAGTGACTACTGAAGCCCATAACGAGACTTTGTCTCTACTAAATATAAAAATAAATTAGCCAGGATTCACGGTGCATGCCTGTAGTCCCAGCTACTCAGGAGGCTAAGGTGGAAGGATCATTTGAGCCTGGGAAGAAGAGGCTGCAGTGAGCTATGATTGCACCACTGCATTCCAGCCTGGCTGACAGAGATCTTGTCTTAAAAAAAAAAAAAAAAAAAGAGGTCCCTATTCTGGGTGACTGGGTGGGTCAGGATGGCAGGAAGCAGGATCCAAAGGTGAAGACCTGAGAAATACTGACATTCAAGGGAGGGCCAAGGAGGCAGAGTCCAGGGAAATCTGACACAAGCAAGCAGAAGAGAAGGAGGAAAACAAGCGAGGATCCTCCGAGAATTCAAAGGAAGTTGAAGGATGATGAATTTAGGTTAGACACCAAGACTTTACTTCCAACAAGAGTCCTGAGTCCTTAACCTAGAGGAGTGTTTTTCCTTGTGATAGAAAAAGTCCTTGTTTTTAGTCTTATTTTTTGTATTTGTCTTTGTCTTCCCAGACTTCACATTTCACTGCCTCACTCATTTAGTACTGATTAATTAATTTCTCAATATCTTTGTCTACTCATTACTGCTCTCAGCACACATAGACCTAATGGGATGGAGAAGGAGTTTCTGCTGATTGGTATTTGCAATGTGCTGAGACTGATGAATGAACCGCTAAACACACTGTCACCATCGCCAATAATAGTAGCAACTGACTCAGCCCCCATTTATTGAGCATCTATTACATACAAGGTGTTCTGTTATGAGTTGCAAAAACATGGCCAATAAACAAGGTGGACATGATGACATTTCTGTTTTGCAGAGGGAGAAACTAAGTCTTGGAGAAGTTAAGAGAGCAGCTGAATATCACACAGCAAATAATAAATAACAATGGAACGTATGCATATAGCCCTCAGGCAGCCCCCCAAAATTTTCACCAAAAGACTTCCTTGTCATCCTTGCTGATTTGTGAGCAGAGAATGAGTTATGTGTGGTACATGGAGAGAGGGGTGGGGGTGGAGCAAAGCAAAGAGGGATAAAAGGACCCAGGTTAGGGAATGACTCTTCTCGAGCCCAATATTCTAAGTCATTAGCTGTGCCTTCACACACTTAGCACAGGCTCTTTCAGAAAACTATAAGCACCTGAATGGCTTTTCATGCTTGCCACAGGAGAAACTGAACACACTGATGCAAAAATTCTGGCCAACTTTCCTTCAAGAACACAACTTATAAATCATTCATTCATTTAACAAATATTTACCAAGCACCTAGTAGATTCAAGCATTGAACTAGGCCCGGGGTACAAGGACAAACAACAAACCAACCAATCCCTGGGTTAGAAAAAAGAGGGTGTCTTCTTGGTTGTCTCTGAGGAGGGGACACTTGGAAAGTGACAATGGTTGGGAAGGGAGGTGCAGGCAGAGAGGTAGCTTGGCAAGGTCTCTCTTCTCACACTGGGTTTGCACCACTCCTCACCTCTTTATCTTACAAACTCCAACTTATCACTTAAAACTCTGGAAAGGTTTGCCTGACCTCCAGGGCTGGTTTTGCAGGTTTCCTGTGGGCTTCTTGTGCATCCTGTGTGCAGTTCTGTAGTAAACAGGTATTTGCAGGTGACCCAGACTGTCTATCCCTAAGTCTGAGCTCTCTGGAGGAAGGGGGCATATCTTCTAGCTCTGTGTTGCCAGTACAGGCTCAGAGTAGATCCTCGATAAACACAGTGGAATTACTGCAGCATGCTGCAATACATGTCTAAGGATACATCAGGACCCTTTGGATGGTCTTGGGAAATACTGCCCAGTTAACCACTTTGCAGTTCCTTTTTGAGGAAAGCAATGGAAAGATTGGAGGTCCAGGCTCTGCCAGAAGGACTTGAGCAAATCACTTAAGGTTTTGTTTTCCTCTTTTATCCAATGCAAGCGTTAGACCAACAGTATGGGCTTGGGATGGCATATGGTTTATCAGAACCCATGCATAGGGCTGTTTGCACAAGAACGAGTCCAAGTTAGCCTGAAGTTATTGCTACTTTTTGACATTGTGATTTTCTTTGCAACACTCTTTCTTTGCAAAGGATCAATTACCGTGGCTGTTCCATGGGCACTTGAAACTAAAATATATTCTCTGTAGTCCGCATGGAGCAAAGAGACCTTATAGAGGGAAATTAACAAGCACATTTGGTCTTTATTTAACTCTGATCTAAAATTCTGTGACATAATACTGCTCGTGTCTCTGATTCACTTGGAGTTTAATTTTGCAACAAGAACACAGCTCAGAGTGCCTGGTATGAGCTAAAATGGTAGCTAAAGTATTTAGCATTGGTTAGGAAATTTAATTTTTGAACAGATAAAATGATTACATGACTCAGAAAGGAAAATGTTATAAAAAGATGTACATTGAGAACCTTGACCCACTCATGCTTTTACCTGCCCCATTTCGTGCCCCCATGAATCGCCAACATCATTAGTTTCTCATCTGTCCTTCCAGAGCTTCTTATGCAAATACAAGCTTGTGTGGGATTTTGTCAAATGCATCTTTAGTATCTATAGAGATTATTACACATTGCTGGGTTTTTTTTCTCTCCTTAGGTCTATTTTGATGAACTGTCTGCATTCTTAGAATAAGCTGACTTAGTTATGAAGTATTCTGCTTTAGTGACGCTGCTGAATTCTGATTGCTAATGTTTTAAGATTTATGAATCAATATTCATGTGTGAAATTCATTTATCATTTCCTTTTGTACAGCCTTTGTTATCAGTGTTATCCTTTCTTGATAAAAGAATCTGGAAATCTTTTTTTCCTTTTGTCTAGGCTCAGAAATGGTTGAAATAAGGTTGGAGTCATGTCTTTATTTATTTATTATTATTATTATTATTTTATCATTTGAGATAGAGTCTTGCTCTGTCGCCCAGGCTGGAATGCAGTGGCGCGATCTCGGCTCACTGCAAGCTCCACCTCCCGGGTTCACGCCATTCTCCTGCTGCCTCAGCCTCCCGAGTAGCTGGGACTACAGGCGCCCGCCACCACGCCCCCCTAATTTTTTTGTATTTTTGGTGGAGACAAGGTTTCACTGTGTTAGCCAGGATGGTCTCGATCTCCTGACCTCGTGATCTGCCCACCTCGGCCTCCCAAAGTGCTGGGATTACAGGCGTGAGCCTCCCACCGTACCTGGCCCGGTCTTTAAAGATTTGGTTAAATTTGACTGAGAAAATTCTAGCCCTGGTGCTTTTGAATATTAGTTCCTTCTTAATTTTCTCCAACTTTTTCTATGAAAATCAGTCTATTTGCATGTTCTGGAGTTGGTTTCAGTGAATTATATTCACCTAGAAAAGTAGCCATATCTTTCAGATTCATAAGTTTATGTACGTAAAATTGTGCAAAATAGTTTTATATTTCCTTGGTTTCTGCATTATCTTCTTCTTGTTACTTATTATGTTTGTGTTTGTTCTTTTGTTCTTGATTTTGGTAAGACTTACCTATTTTGCTGTTTTTATTTCCTCAATGACCCAGTTATTCACTTATCATTTAATTTGCTCTTTCCTCTGTTATTTAACTCATTTATCCTTTTATCTCTACTTTCTTCCTTCTAGTTTTCTTTGGTTTATTTTATTCCTCCTTTTTTCTAATTTTGAAGGTTCATTCTTAATTTCTTCAATTTCATTCCCCTTATAAAATTATTTTAGGCTATGGCATTTCCTATGAGTACTGCTTTAGTTCTATCCTTTTGATTCAGAACCTAATATGTAGTATTTTCAATATCATTGTCTTTTAGGAATCTGCAAATTGGATTTGTAGCCAACTTTGACCCAAAAGTTGTTCAAATAACAACTTTCATAAAATTCTCCAATTCTGAATTAATTTTAAATGTTACTGCATTGTGAACAGAAAATGATGTCTACATTATTGCTACTTTTTGACATCGTGATTTTCTTTGCAATGGTCAATGGTAGGATTAATTACTGTGGCTGTTCCATGGGCACCTGAAACTAAAATATATTCCCTACCTTCAGGGCACATAATATGACATCTATCCATCATATCTACATTTATGATTATGTCGCTTAGGTCTTTTTCTATCTTTATTTTCAGTCGAATCGATTTGAGAGGATGTGCTGCTTTTTCGAAACTGAGATGTGGAGAGGCTGAGGAACCAGTTTCTGGAGGAAAGTCGAGTATGGAGAAATCACAGGGTCTGTAGATCATTTCCAATCAAACATCACTCTGGCCATAAAGAAAGGCCCCTGCCCCCAAATTCAACGAGGTCTCTATTTTCTCATTTTATTGGTATTATTTGAAAGGAGGAGGAAGAATCAACTTTTTATTCAATCGGGTAATTTTTTATTGTTTTCTAACTTTCCTCTACTTAAATTTTGTTTCCCAAATCAAGTTGGAAAATTCAGTCCTCCTTTTATATCTCCATGGTGGGTAGGACAAGATCCTACTCATGGCTTGGTGGGGGGATTTTAAATGGTGATGTTGCTAATAATTACATGTAAGCACTTACTATGAGACAAGTTCTCTTCTAGATATTTTGTATGTTTTAGATTATTTAATTCTTACATCAACTTATAATGCCGCCATTTTACAAAAAAAAAAAAAAAAAAAAGCAAGGCACGTGGATGTAAAATAACTTGCCCAGGTTCAAACTGCTAGTGAGCGGCAAAGCTAGGACCCCAGCCTGAGCCACCGTGCTCTGTTGCTGCTTTTAGAGACCAGCTCACCCACTGGCTTCACTACATGCGTGAAGAAACAGAGACTCAAGTCTGCTAGCAAGCTGCCGGCAGAGCTAAAAACTAGACCTCTGGTATTTGGACCTTTATCCAGAGCCTTCCTGCTGTGCATCACTGCCCCTCACGATGCACAGAAGCTGTATTTGTGGTAGCAAGAGGTTGTCATTTGCTGAATGACATGGGCTAATGGTTTAATAGCAACCCCTGCCTACCTCACTTCACAGGACTGCAGGGCCAGCACCATAGGAGAAATAAAGATGATGTAATCAAATGCTATCTAAGTAATGTACACTTTTTGAGTCCTGAATAAATCACTCAGCTGTGGAATACATTCACGTTTAATATTACTAGGAATTATAAAATGATTTAGGATTGGGGGGGATTGTAAGTAAAGAAAACTAAAATTCCACAGGGGCTAAATATTTCTAGGTGAGAAGACTTGTATTCTTTATAAGCACCTCCTCTCTCTCCAATTCCCATGCACATGACCTTCATTCTTTGTTTATAGACTGTGGGTGTCACCCTTGGAAACAGGCACTTTCCCAGAACAAGTAAGAACTAATGTTAGGCAATAGGAGAGAATACTAGTCAGCCCTCAGGGGAGAGGATGGCCATTAAAATACAGTACATAAAGGGATGAGCTGCTGGTATTTATCTCCAAGTCCAGCTCGCAGAGCCGTTCTCTGTTGCCAAAAGTGATCTAACGTCTCCCTGCATAGCTTGGCTTCAGATGGTGAGATTTTCTTTATTTTTTCGTTCCATTCCACATTCATTCCAGTAATTATGAAAAAAGAAAGGAGTTTATGACATGTTTGGGGAGACTGACCCAGTGTATCAACTTTACTAAGAAAGGACATAATGGTTTTGGCAAGATAAGAGAATTTCATTCGGAAATTCCAAAGACATCTTATCCCAATGGAATTACTTGACTTGCCAAAAATCAAAGTTGTTTGGCTGGCTGGGGCAGGGACCTAAGCCAGATGATTAAGGGTGACACTCCTGGACAATCCACACAAGAGGCTTTCAGAAAGGCATTCTGATGCTGCGGCTGGTGGTGTTCCACCTCCATTCAATCACGATGAGCCAGCAAGGTGAGATCAACAGCAAGCCCTAGAAACCTGGCCCTCTAGTGACACAGAATCTCTGTGAGGTATGGAAACAGAAACAGTGGTCTTCATCTCAAATCGTGACACTATAAAGTAGTCCCACTACCTGCCTACTTTGGGCCTTACAGCAGAAACTGAATAAAATGCATTCCTATTATCTTAAAGACCAAATTGACTCCCAAGTCCTCTAACCTAATATTAGTATGTGGTAAATACCAGATGAAGATGAAAGCAGCTTAAAATTTGGGATGAATTTCTTGGAGAGATTCTAGAATTTCCTTCCCTAGTTTTCCTAGTTTTCATTTCAAACAAGATTCGGAAATGGTTTCCTTGTGGTTCAGCTCAGATTCAAGAGAATTGCTTCAATGGTGTCTCCAACCCCCTTGGCCTAAATGTTCTCACTCACAAAGAAGATTCCACTTAAAAGGAAATCCAGCCAGTTTATGCTTAACCACAGCAACTCCTCCTTTACACCAAGTGAGAAAGTTGGGCTGGGTGGAAAAATGGCTGAAAAATGGTGAGTTTTGCATGAAACTGAGTGTAGGTATTGTTTGAAAACCAGAGAACCCCAGAACCTCAAATTTCATGGGCCTCCAAGATCATTTATTTCAAACCATATATCTAATTGCTCAAAAAAAAAAAAAAAAAAAAAAAAAAAAAAAAAAAAAAACAAACCTCTGATCTGTTTGGCAAGCAGGTTTCTCTTCCCACAGAGGGACACAGTTAACCGTAGGGCCTCTATAACTTACATGTCACATGGAATCCAGCCTTACTTGGTAAAGGGAACATTAACAAAACCTCTTAGTCATGGTCATTTGGTTACAAAGAACAGAAAACCATTCAACTTTTAAATCATTTTTTGAAGAGCTTATGGAAGGAAAGCACAGGTTTCAGGGGAAGTACAGAGCGTCAGATGCTTTCTCCCTCCCTCCCTCCCGCTCTCCCCCATCCTCCCCTTTTCCTCATCTCCAGCTTCTGTTTCTCTTTGTAACTCACGCCTTTCTCTTGCTTTTGCAGCTTCCACTTCATTATGATTTTCTGGCTCTGATATAGGACAGTTTTTTTTTTGTTTGCTTGTTTTCTGTTTTTTACATTTACCCTCATTTTTGTCATCATATTTTATTCTTTTCTGTGGAGAACAAGCCATGGGAATTGGTTTTCAGCAATAGACACCTGACCTGACCAAAGCCAATAAATCATGAGACTTTTGCTGAGACTTCAGAGAGGTGGGATGTGGAGGGGAGAGGACACGAGGCTGGAGCTGCCAAAGCCATCCTGTCCCTGTGAAGTGCAAGACTAAGGCCAACACAGCAGAAAGGGCAAAGGGCTGGAAAGAAGCTAAGTCCTGATGGAGGCTTTCTGAAGTCTGAATCCCAGCTGTCCGTGAGAACAGTCCTGCTTTTCGTTTCATGAGCCAATCACTTTATTTCTTGCCTAAGTCATCCATTAACACAGCTGTCAGCCTTGGATTGCCATTGAGTCAACCCCATTCCTCCATCTGGCCTTGCGCTCCAGTTTCATGACTAGCCTAGTTAGGAAGGATGTGCTCAGTTAGAAGTGCAGTTTAATGTGGTTTCTAGGATATTCTTTCCAGGGTAAAAGGGGACAGAGGAAAAAAAAAATCAACCTCTTCCATTTATATTCATTAATCAGAGTCCTTGATCTGACAATTAGCCTAATCATATTTTTACTATCCTGTCTTCACTAAGGTCATGAATGTCAAAATATAAAAGATCAAAGTATGCAGAAATCACTTCAGACTTCATAAATAATGCTTGTGATTTTTTTCATATGCAAGTCTAATGAAAATTGAGAAAATGATGTGTGCATTTCATAGTTATTTTCTTGTGGACATGCCAACTTCATCTTAAAATTGAAGACTATATTTAATGATTTAGAGGTTCAAATTTAAGTCATAAATGAAATTGCATCTGGTAAGGTGTACCTTACATTCTGCTTCAAAGACTATGTAACCCAAGTCTTTGATTTAGAAATATTTCCACTTTAATAAGTCATGACGCAAATCTTTCCCCACACCTCTTGTTTCAAGACATCCAACTTACTGTACCACAAAATAGTAAATCTCAGGCTCAGAACTCCTTTCTTTGCCAAGAATTATACTAGTGAAGTTGTTCCTTGCCTCAATTAAAGCCTACATTTGTTTAGAAAGGGCGAGAGCATAACTTCTACATATATGTTTAAATTCCACATCTAACATTGTAGAGGAATAAACCAGATTCCACCAGCTTTCTGTGTTGACACCCACAGGCAGTGCAGATTGCATCCTGGGAAAAAGAACAAGGGCCTGGCTCTATCCCCAGCTGTACATACTAGCTGTGTGGCCTTAGCAGGTTGTGTGTAATCTAAGCCTCTGTTTCTTCACATATGAAGTACTGACCTTACACTCTATAGATAGTAATATCAACCTTATGGCTTTATTGGGGTCATGAAATGAGGTGGTATATGTAAAGCATATAATAGACATTCAGTGTTCATTACCAGCTACTACTTAAGGTAATAATTGCCCTTCATAATAGAAACATTCATAATTCATAAATGCCCATTTTCTACCAGTTGTCAACATACATGCTACATTGCTGTAAACCTTGCATAGTTATAAAATTCAATTTCCATCTTTCATAAATTGAAATGTTAACATCCTGCTAGAGCTACTGAAATGTCTGATTCTGCCACTGACTGGTGGTATAACTTGGGACAAACATGTAATCAATCTGTGGCTTTGCTTCTGCATTAGTAAAATGACAAGATTGGACTGTTCTAAATGAATTTTAGTGTCTCTTCCAACTTTACCATTCTTCTGAGTCTTATATGTCAGTTAAATGGCTGTTTAATATACACGAGTCATCATGGGATAATTGCATGTTTATCGTAAAGAAACCCATATTCCTCTCGGAGGAAGGCAAACTGTTGACATCTAAAATTAGTCTCTCAAATAATATTACCTCACAAAAGAAAAAGAGGTGATGGTAGTACAATTCATGCTCAGATTTTGTAATTTGGGAAATCTCTAAAAATTGAGAGATGTAAGAGGTGATGACAGAACAATTCATATGCTCACATTTCATAATTTTGGAAATCTCTAAAAATGATTCTCAAAGGTAGAAAGTGAAATAGAATTTAGGGACATAGAGATAGTCACAGAAAAGTATGTAGCAGAACACACCATTAGGCTTACAATCTGCAACTCCATATATAAATAAGCCTCCAAACCCAAGTTGCCTTAGTTATTGGAAACCCAAATGACTGACATATTTCTATTTTCCTGGAAATGCAAAACAGACTTGTGTAATTAACCATTCCTTTGGTATTTATTTTGAAACCAACTGTGCATTTCTTGGCCTCTTCACATACAAATAATGCCAATGCCTATGCAGTTCCACAGAATTCTTGTGCAGTTCTCACTCGCTCTACCCATTTTTTTTTCTTGCCCTCCTCTCCATTACCTCATAAATGGTGAACATTTCAGAAATAACTATCCCATTAGAAGAAGGTCTCTACACGTCACCTATAAGGCATGAGAGGAAAAATTCAAAAGCTGCCTTTGCATAAAAGTGGGAAAAGGAGCAGAAATGAAATTTCTAATGGACATAGTAATGCAAGAAAGTGCTGTGCATGAAGAACCCAGCTTCTCTCTGACAGATGGTACGCTGTGCATGCAGCTAGACAAGCAGCGTTCAGGGGCTTGCTCCATTGCAAATACAGAAACAATAAAAATGCATATTGATTTTTAAAGAGATGTGTAATTAAGTATGACATTCTAACTGATAGAGATTTACCAAGGCAGAACAGCGAGATTTGAGGGGTCCTAATATGGGATACTGTTTAATTTATTTAAATGTTATTCCTAGGATGGCAAAACTTCAAGAACTTCAACTTGTCTGTGTATGTGTGCCTTTGTGTCTGTGGGTTTATGTCTGTGGGTTTATGTCTGTGTGTGTGTGTGTGTGTGTGTGTGAGAGAGAGAGAGAATACAACTGGATCTATGGCTTAAGATGGTGCATACCCATTTGAAATTTTCTTGGAGGTTAGAAAAGCAAAGGTTGCAACCCTTATACTCAGTTGCCTTGGGCAAGCAAGAAAAATATCTGTCAAGACCCAGGTCTTGCTGTTAAGGCTGGAGTTGAGAAATGCCCTCCAAATGCCTTCAAGTCAACATTAGCTATGACAGAAGCAAGACTATTATTTAACAGTAGCAGCAAACGTCAAAAACAAACTGTGCCTGGCATTTTGACAAGACACTATTGAAAGAGAACCACTTTTTCAGCACTTGTGTAACCGTGGGAGAGAACTCGACAATTAATATCCTGAGGTCTGGTAAGAGGGTTTCCAGGCTGCTTGGTGGTTTCCTTCTGATACAAATGAAAGGAGCAGGCAAGTGGAGGACATGGGCAAAAATAATCTGAAACAATGAGGCCTGGAGAAAAGGACTGATACATCAGAAATCAGGTACCTTGTGGCTAATTAAAATGTAACTCCTCCCTCAGGAGACTGCACTCTCACCGTGGTGACACTATAAAGTATGAGGACAAAGCCATCATCCCTAGGTGAAAATAAGATGCTGACAAAACCTATCTCTTCCCTCCCACCTCCTTTCCTTGCTCTCCAGCAGCCTCGTGCCATCCTGCGGCACCCTACCTGAGCTTCCCTCCATGGAAACAGCCCCTGCCTGAACTGGCCAAACCCTCAGCCCTGCAGTCAATCAATCAATTAATCAGTATAATAACAACCAGCCAGTTTCTGTCCTACGTCCTTAGGAACTTGCTCCCTGTTAACTAACCGACAAGTCGAGCTGTGGCAAGGTGTCAGCAGGCACAGTGATTCGTGTACTCTGCTTCCTCTTATTTTGACAGAAGCATTAGGGAAGCAACCTAATCCAAAGGAAATGCCAATGTCATGGCTCCATACTCATGCTTTGAAGTGAATGAGGAGAGAGGGAATGGAACTAATATTTCATTGGACGGCCCTTATGAGCTAAGCCTTTGAAACATTATCACATCTAATGTTAATAGCCCTCAAAGAAAGGTGGTATTGTGTCTCCATCTTACAGGTAGAAACCTGAAGTTTAGATAGCATGAGGAACATGCCCAGCGTCCCAGTCTGCAAGTAACCCAGAGTTAAAGCCTGCATTCTCTCTCTCCCACAGCTGACTCTTCCTTGGCTCTCTCTGCCACAGCCCAAGTTCACACCTTGATCAGACTCAGAATGTTCTTTTTATTTTTTCTTTTTATTTTTTTGAGACAGAGTTTCGCTCTTGTTACCCAGGCTGCAGTGCAATGGCATGATCTCGGCTCAATGCAACCTCTGCCTCCCAGGTTCAAGAGATTCTCCTGCCTCAGCCTCCCGAGTAGCTGGGATTACAGGCATGTGCCACCATGCCAGGCTAATTTTGTATTTTTAGTAGAGATGGGGTTTCTCCACGTTGGTCAGGCTGGTCTCAAACTCCCGACTCAGGGATCCGCCTGCCTTGGCCTCCCAAAGTGCTGGGATTACAGGCGTGAGCCACCGCACCCGGCCTTTGTTTTAAATAAGAGCCTGACAATGATGCTGCTTAATAAAGGGAACACCAGGAACTGTGGTGTGTGGGGCAGTCTTACTTGCAGGCCTCCTAAAAAGAACCCCCATGGGCAGATGTAGATCCTGCCTGAGCAGAAGCATGCCCTGCCTGAGAAGAAGCATGAGCGCAGTAGCCATTTAAATCCTCAAAGAGAAGCCAAGCCCTATGTTTTAAAAGCCCTCCCTTCTACCCACTTCCTCTACCTGCAACCTTTACTACCACCAGACCAGACTTTCTGTTCTTGAGAGTACATACACGTATCTGTGCACATGGGTTTCCTGTCCATACCATCCAAGGAGAAAGGCCTTGACCTCCTCCAGCTGGGTCTGCTCCTTCCTTCGAACCCCATTGGTACCTGTGCCCATACCTTTCAGAGCTTTCTTGACCAGTGTCAACACGCTGCTCTTCCTCTTAAAGAACGCACCATCAATACAGCCCAGGCACACGGCTCCCACAAAACTAGCCACTTATATAGTATGGGGTCACATAAAAAATGACACCATCCAGCACAGTCATTCATACAGACTTCTCTCACACTAAACCTTTTTACAACGTGAGAAGTCAAAACCTGTGAAAACTGTTTCTTTTCAGCTGGGTGCAGTGGCTCACTCCTTAAATCTCAGCACTTTGGGAGGCTGAGGCAGGAGGATCGTTTGATCCCAGGACTTTGAGACCAGCCTAGGCAACACAGTGAGACCCCGACTCTACAAAAAGTAAACAAAATTACGCACCTCAGGTCCGCACCTCAGGTCCCAGCTACTAGGGAGGCTGAGGTGGGAGGACTGCTTGCCCTGGCTGAAGGTTGAGGCTGTAGTGAGCCATAATCACACCACTGCACCACTGCACTCCAGCCTGGGTGTCAGAGGAAGACTCCATCTCTCAAAAATAAAATAAATAAAAATTAAAAAACTCTCTCTTTCCTGTCTGTCAGATTTCCACATGGGTCTGGGTCTCTGGAAGCTGTGGCAGGGCAGAACAGCTGCTACGGAAAGGGGCTTGAGGTCCAAATCAAGGACATTCCCAGGCTTTCTAGAAATGCTTTTTATTAACTTTCTAACGAAACTTACGAATACGTCTACAAAGTCTTTCCCTTTTCTCCTAAAAAGCTAAGATTGCATTCCTATCAGCAATGCCTACAATGCCAAGTCACTTATTTCCGTGAGAAATGCATATGCAACATGAGGCAGGAGCAGCGAAGGGACTTTCAGGGACAGCAGACAGGTCTGTGGTGATGAGGAAAGTCTTTGGTCACCGGAGTGAAGTCAAACCAGGGTTTGAAACTGCTGTGCCACCCAGAAAAATGTGGGCGTTGGCAGCCATAAAATGGGGTCAATACCCACAGAAATGTGCTGGGGATATTCCCAGGAGGCACCAGAGAGACACCTGGTTCATTCCATCCCACACATTTCTCCTTTTAGGTGAGAGGAAAAGATGAAAGCGAACCCCTTCCTTCTTTCTCACCACTCCAAGACTTAGATACAAAGTTTACATTTTACGTTTTTTAAAGACCATAATTTTGTTTTAAACTTTGCCACCAAGAAATATTTTCTTATAGTCATGTTCACTATCAGTCACTAAGGGAGAAAAGTATTCTGTTGTGAACAGAGTACCGCAAAACGTTTTACAACTGTGGCAGACGTTGCCAGGGATCACCAACATTTGGTTCTCCTCTCCCTTTGGAGGACGGGTTACACAACCCAGCCCCCTTGCAGTTAGGGCCACAGGATTGGTTCTGGCCAATATGCAGAGCAGAAGTGCAGCACATTCCTTCTAGGCCCAAGCAGAGAAGAGTGAGTATGAGAACCCATGCCCATTCTTCCCCTGCCTTGGCAAGCGAGTGAGGCTGCCTGTCTGCAGTGGGGCACAGTCTCCCACAAACCGGAGTGTGTATGTCACGTAAGTGGGAAATAAACCTGGTTATGTAAAGCCAAGTTACGCATCAATGAAAACAAGCTGCCATTTCAAAATCAGATTATCCAACAATATTTAAGGATCACTCATTTATTCTTTCTGGGGAAAAAACTGAACCAAACTCAACTTTAGTATGAATTTTACACATATTCCGGGAAGATATGCTTCAACATGCCCTGACGTGCCTTGAGGACAGACATGATCTTGATATGTACTAGGATCTGGGACTTTGAAAATGCCACAAAGATTTGTCTTTATAAACATCTTTAAGTTTCATCTTAAATTTGTCAGTCTGCAAGCTTCCCAAGCCCAGGGTGTGAGACTACGCACCCCAGGTGCATCCAGCTGATCCTGAGGTGATGGGCCAGTGCTTTGCCTCTCTGTAATGTCCTGCTGGAAAATCTCAAGCTTCTTTATTAATATAAGCAGAAAGAATTGTTTCAAAACAGAACTGCCACTGTCATACTTTGGTGGAGCAGACATTCCCAAAAGATCTAGGAGTGACATGTGATGACTATAAAGGGAATAGAAATGAGTTTGATCCAATGGCAGAAATTCCCAGGGAATGCATTTTAGAAACTTTTCTTCTGAAACAGTTTCAGCACTTGAGTTATTTCTTTGCTTTGTCTACTCAACTGCTCATCACAATGAATTGGACCATGATCACATTCTGTGCAAGTTTCCCCAAAAAGTGTTTCTAAAAGAGAAGCAAATCTTGCAAATGAAACAGTCTCAGGGAAGCGCAGTAGCAGTAGGTGGATTTACGGTTTTCAGAATGGCAATCAAAAACGATTGTTTTTCAATGGCAATATGTTTCCCAAGTGCTTATTACTCTTAAAGCCGACCTTGGGGGAGGCCACAGAATGATTAGCAGTTACAAATGCTGCCATGTGAAAGCAGCAGAGGACACGGTTACTAAGAGCACAATTTTGATTTGGAATCAAAACTGCCCTTGTTCATGAAAATCCTCACAGAAACTGAAACCAGGGAAACAGTGAAAAGGAAAAATCGCCCATATATGGCAATCAGTTTTGACACGAGGCTAATCAATAGCCCAGTCTTTCCAAGGCACATCATTATCTATCTGATCTGCCAAACCTGATACTTAACAACATTGTCTTCAGAACAGTTGACATAGCCTGGAAAAGTCTATCTTGTAAATCACAAAGAAAGATGACAGGTTTCACAGATCTCATCAGTGATAAAAAGAAGGGAGGCATAAAAAAGCAGATGCCAGTATACTTGCTGGCACAATGAACTGAATGAACTCTATGTATTTCAAGGAGGAAAAAACCCTTTACATCCCGATTTTTATTGAGGCCTAGTAAGAAACCACTGACTCAACCTATTTATCTCAGCTCCTAACTAAACCGAGTTTTTGAAAGGTAAAGACAGATGATCAGGGAGACGGCATGATTTTGTAGTATAAAAAAGTGGTGGGGAAAGCCAAATCAGGTGTCGGGTAGGCATGCTGCAGCTTCTTCCACCTATCCTAAATCCATAGAAATAACAAAAAGAAAGAGATTTTTAAAAAGAAAAGGAATCCACAACTATACTGCAAAATAAGTACATTCTGTGAACCAGAAACTACAAGGAATCCCTGAAAGCAACAGTGAGCAGCTGGATGGAGGGAAACCACAGCTTGAAATACTCAAGGAGAGGACTTGCTAAATATGAAACCAGAGGCATCCTAAGCTCAGAGGTAGCTGATGCTGGGAGCTGGAAATGCAGGGCAACTGACCTTATGGGTTCAACCAGGCTTCTGTGAAAGCAGCCAGTCTGGCCAACCCTTCTACACTTCTCCTACTTGCCAACCTTGGACCAGGCAGAGACAGCATGGTATCTACCCCATGATGTGAGTGGTTTAGTGCAGACAGTCTCAAGAAGCATGGCAATGTGCCCAAGGCAAACCAGGGGGCACTCACAACTGGAGATCGGCTGGTGGCAGGCTCATCCCACCCTTCCCTGCAATGGCTCTTTAGAAGTGCTTGGAACTTTAGAAGAGCAATTAATATTCTCAGAAAAAATACAAGAATGGCAATATACTTCCATTTCAAAGTACAGCAATCTTAGAAATTAAAATTGCTATCAATAAAATTAAAAACTCAACTGCTGGGCTGAATGGATGGATACAGCTGAAGAGCAACTTGCTGAGCTGGAACACCAGTTATGTAATTCTTCTAGAAGGTAACACAACAGAGAAAAGCTAAGGGCTATATAAAAAACAGAAACAGAAGGTCAAATATATCTAGAATAGAGAACTTTTAGAAGAAAAGAATAGAGAAAGTGAAAAAAGGAACACTAACAGCAAATACAGAAGTAAATTTCCCAGAATTCAAAAGATATATCTGACTGAACAGGACCAACAGGAAAAGACCCACTCCTAAACATATTGTAGTAAAATTTCAGAACACCTAGGGTGATAAATATCTAAAAAATAAATACTCAAGCCTGTAATCCCAACACTTTGGGAGGCCGAGGCAGGTGGATCACCTGAGGTCGGGAGTTCAAGACCAGCCTAGCCAACATGGTGAAACTCCGTCTTTACTAAAAATACAAAACTTAGCCGGGTGTGGTGGCGGGTGCCTGTAATCTCAGCTAGTAGGGAGGCTGAGGCAAGAGAATCACTTGGACCCGGGAGAAAGAGGTTGCAGTGAGCCGAGATCATACCACTGCACTCCAGCCTGGGTGACAGAGTAAGACCTTGTCTCAAAAAAATAAGAAAATAAATAAAAATAATTAAATAAATAAAAGAGGGGGAAAGAGATTCTAATTAAAATCCCAATACAGTCAAGGCACTGAGATAAGTCCCTGCTCAAATGGTGAAAAAGAGTATAGATGACACCCTTCCTTCTCACCTGACCTTTGAGATCACTCCAGGTAACATCAATACCAACATTAACATCTGGTCACCCATGCATTGGACCTCCACTCCACTGCTGTTCATCTCTACCCACTTCAGCGAACTATGTAAATACAGTTGTTTAGATCACTCTTTGGACCTCATCAAGATCTGGAAATGTTCCACTATATTCCTCTTTGCTTACAAACTCCAAACTTACCACCCTTACCCTTAAACTGGATTTTTAATCTCAACACTTGCAGTCATTTGACTTCACCCCATTTCCTCACGCCATCAGGTCAGCACTGCTGATTCAACTTCCTTCCCCAATTTGCATGGATCCCATGATAACGTCTGTGGATATTTCACTGGGAGCCTCTATTAATTTTTCACATATCTTTGTGCCAAGCCTACCAGTGAATTATCAGCTACAATCAATGTATTTCACATCACGATGGGTCTACACTCCTGGGCTGCTGAGCCCACTAAGACATTGCAGAACAATGTCAATTGGCTCTACTGCAAATATCTGACCTCTATCCTCACATGGATCCTTGATGGCCTCAAAACTGTCTGGCAATTCTTTCTTCATCTCTAGTCGGTTCCTATGTCCATTCTTCATAGATGTTGTCCAAACGTCCATCATTCTTTCAAAGTTCGCTAGTTGCCCCAGAACCCTTCACTCCCAATAAAAGATTCAGTATATAATCAGGCTTTTCTTTAAGATATTTTGTGAACTATTTTATTAGTATACAAGGAAGGATTTTATATGTTAAGATACAGCAGGTTAGAAAAACATTTTCAATGTAAAACAACATCTTCTCCTTTATCATCAAGATTAATTCACCCTTCCAATTGTACTTCATTGTACCAGTTACTCTCTGCCTGAAACTTCCTCTTACCTTGGCTTCACCCCATCACTTTTCTGGTTTTCTTCCTACTTTTTTTTTTTTTTTTTTTTTGAGACTAAGTCTCACTCTGTCTCCAGGTTGGAGTACAGTGGCACAATCTCGGCTCACTGAAACCTCCGCCTCCCAGGTTCAAGTGATTCTCCTGCCTCAGCCTCCCGAGTAGTTGGGACTACAGATGCCCACCACCACACCCAGCAATTTTTTGTATTTTTAGTAGAGACAAAGTTTCACCATGTTGGCCATGCTCTCGATCTCTTGACCTCGTGATCTGCCTGCCTCAGCCTCCCAAAGTGCTGCGATGACAGGTGTGAGCTTTCCTCCTACTCCTGATCGCTCTTCTCTTTTCACCATAGCATGCTCCCTATGTGATTTCATCCATTCCTAAGGCATCATTTATTACTCTCACATGCTGATGACTCCACATTTACATCCAACAGCCCAGACTCAAATATCTGAGTGCTTATGGCACCTTTATCAGATGTGCCCTACATAACTCAACCCCAACATATCAAACCAAACTTGTTAACTGTACCCATTTGCCTGCTTCTCTACATTCTCTTTTAGTTTATGGAAACATCATCCACCTAGTTTCTCAAGATAAAAAAAATGAACTTACCATTGACTCTTCCTTATCCTTAACCTTCACACCCAAGTCACCAAGTTCAGGTGATTTTATTCCAAAATGTGCCCCTCATTCTTCATTTCCAATGTCACTACCCATCTCATCTCTCTCACCTGGACTCTCCCCCTTATTTTATGCATAACTACACCAGTAAGTGGCAACCTGGGTGGCACATCAGAATCACCTGGGGAACTTTTAAAAATCCTAATGCTCAGGGCATACCCCAGACTAATTATATCAGAGTCTCTGGGGGTGGAACCCAGACACCAGCATTTTCTATAGGTCCCCATGTGATTCCAATATGCAGGCACATTTAAGAATTTTCCAGAATTGAAAACATGAGCTTACAGATTGAAAGTATATACCAAATACCAAGCAAAAAAAAAAAAAAACAAAAACAAAAACAAATCTACAACTAGCCAAATCATAATGAAACTGAAAAATATTAGAGGATAGAGAGAAAGTCATGCAAATATCCTAGAGTGAAAAGACAGATTATCTACAAAGGAAAGAAAATTACGGTAATGGCAGACTTATCTGTAACATTAGGTGACAGAAGACAATGAGTTAAAAATCTTCAAAGTGCTGAGGGAGGGAAAAAAACTATGAACCTATAATTCTACAGCCTGCCAAATTATTCTTCAAGAATGAAAAAGACCTTTTCAGACACACAAAGCTAAGACTCTACTATTCAGACCATCACTGGAAGAATTACAGAATATACCTCATTATAAAGGTAAGTGAGCCAATAGGAATACAGAAGTATTTATTGATATTAACCAAGTCTGGCTTCTGCCTGGAAAATACAAGATGTATGAAACATATGCATCATTGAGAGGTCCCAATGGTCTTAAAGAAGGTAAAACAGCTCAGTGCAAATAAATAAATTTTACATTAAAAGTTTTAGCAGGGCTCTGGCTAATTTGAATTGTTTTCTTGCACTTCTGTAGAATTTATCCCATTTTCAACTGTGCAAATTTCTATAACTTGAAATAATCAAAGAATGCACTACCAATCTAGCAATGTTTAAAAAATGTTTCCCACTTTCTTTCAATGAAAAAAATAGGTTTTATACATTTATATATTTATCAAAATATCAAAACAATTTTTTTTTGCTATAATTATCTTATTTTCTAGATGACCTGAAAATAATTTAAGAACACCAATGATAATCATTCAATCTCACCAATACTATATAGAGTTGACCCTTGAAAAACATAGTCTTCAACTATGTGGGTCCACTAATAATGCAAATTTTCTTCCACCCCTGCAAAAGCAAGACCAACCCCTCCTCCGCCTCCTCCTCAGTCTACTACTCAAAGTGAAGACAGCATGAGTGAAGACCTTTATGATGGTCCACTTCCACTTAATGAAGAGTAAATACATTTTCTTTTCCTTAGCTTACATTATTGTAAGAATACAGTACATAATATATATACCATACACAATATGTTGTTAATCAACTGTTTCTTATTGGTAAGGCTTCCGATCAAGAGTAGGCTATTAGTAGTTAAGTTTCGGAGGAGTCAAAAGTTATACATGGGATTTTCAACTATCTTGGGGAGTGGTGCCCCTAACTCCTGTTGTTCCAGGGTCAACCGTATTTAGTTTCCTTTCATAATTTCTTGGTAACTTCAACCACACATGTTAATTTCATTAGATTAATCCACAGTACCATATTCTAAGACTTACCACAAAGAAGAAACAGACTCTTAACCCAGATGATAATTACGTATTTAATACATGTTGCTTTCAACAGCAATTTTTAAGGTAAACACATCATAGATCTTATAACTTATTAAAGATTTTATAGTGCTTACAAAGTTGATTCTAAAAAATATACCTTATTTGTTCTAAATGAATAACATTATCTGGAAGATATAATAATAAATTATAGTAGTATGTTTTCCACCACAATAGTTAAGATTGTGTACACATATTCAATATGAAATCCTCTTAGGATTTTCACACCTTCAGCCTGAAAACATAAAAGCAGATTAAAGTTTGGCATACAAGATCTCAGTCTGATAGCAATTGTTTTAAAACTCAAAATGTAAAAATATCTACTTGACATTCTAGGAAAGCATGGGCACATGCACAGACACATTCTCTCACTCACTCACTCCAACACACACATGCATGCACACATACACACACTCCAGAGTACTCAGAAGATCTTGCCCTTGTGGATCAGACAACTGCCATCAATTTCAAAAACTAATGGAAAAAGTTTAGCTAAGAATATGTTTAAACCATACTTAAGAGGTGCTGGTTGCCATTAAGATCTTTAACATGCAGAGAATGCCATCTCAAAACATTCTTAAACAGACTTGAACTATTCACTAATGGACACACGAATACATAAGAAATTATGTACCCATCTACTCCCCAGACTGCATATAAGATGAAAAACTAGGCATTCCACTAACAGTGAGTCATATGACCGAACCCAGCTAAAGCTACAGTGGTTTGCTTCATAGAACCCAATAGATGACAGAACCCAACAGAATTGGAAACCTCATTTTGATCTGTTTGGAGTTTCCTATATGCTCCATGTGCAAAAGCAATGAGATTCTGTATTGCAGATGACAGCTAATACCACTCTGCACTTTTGTGGCACTGCAAGAGGTCACTGTATTTCCAAAACATGTATTTATTCTAATTAAATCCTCTAGTAGTCCTTACTTTTAATTATATATAGTGTTCCAAATTTAGAACCAAAACAATTTAATGCTGATAACCTCTTTTGCTTAGCATATTACTTCCAGTAAGATCTGTCAAAACAGAAAATTACTCTTTGGGCTGTCTCCAGTAATGCAGGTTTGAAACCAGAAGTCCATTCTCACCCTGTATCAAAACATTCCAAACTCTATGAAACAGCATTAAATTAGAAACTAACCACAAATTAGGGCACTCATAACTCATACTGCTGTGATTAGAAAAATAAAAAGGCACAACAGTAAGCTAAAGAGAAAATACCAGCTCCCCATATGCTTTTTGTTTGTTTGTTTTTGGCTTTCTTATTTTATTTCACTAAGTTTACAAATTGTTCAAAGCATTCTTAGACTCTGCATGACAGGAACAATATTTTGGCACGGTAACATTGTGAAACAATGTGTGGCATGTTTAAAAAATTAATTTAAAAATTTCATCTATTAATCAACACTTTTTAATGTAGTACATATATATCTTACAGTTATTTAAGTCAAATACATAAAGGTTTGCAACTGATTTACAGACGAAGCAATCACAGATTGCAGTAATATGTGTGTGTATATGTGTATATTTATCCATATATACACACATGCCAATCAAGGGAAAAACTGCATCCTGGCAATTTTACAGTCTGAAGTTTTGTTGGTATATCTACCACTTCACATCCTTTTCATCTTGTTTTTTTGTACAAAAGATATGTTTTGCCTTCTTCATTCCTGATGAGATTTTTCTGCGATAACTTTACATTCATACTGCAAAAATTAAAAGGTTAAAAGGTTAACAGATGAAAATTTCTTTTGAATAACAGCTTCCAAATAAACTGAAAAGCTCTAACAATGAACACTTTATTACTATGTGCCCATTTATTCCTCAAATAATCTGAGAGTTACATAATTACTATGATTAAATGACAAATGGGACAGGGAAAAAAATAATTCACCTTCTGGAAGTGAAAAAGCCACAGCCAAAAGCAGAAGAAAGATGAGATTTTCGCATTACAAGCAAATAGTGGCAGTATATAATTTAGAATTTAGATCAATCTTTTAATATGAAAGGAAGCAAAGTAGCTTTCTTTGAGTCCTCAATAAGGCAAGTTAGCAAAGAACAGTTCACGAACTTAAGGACAGGGCTGTTGTGGTAAACTCAGATCACTGTATTTTCAAATCATTATATGATATAAAAGAAAAAATCTATTACATTAACAAAAGCTTCTAGTCAAAACAATATTTTTAAAGTACAGCTATAAAAATGTACACCCACAATTCAAAATAAAGGAAACCAATAGGGTAAGATAATTGGTTGGCTATTTTACCAAAAATACAGCAAAGTAAATCACTCAATTCTCTTAACCTGGCTAAAAAGGTAAAAGTGACAGCATTTATTCATAAAACTGCTGTGGCCTCTGAATGTCACTCCCTAACCCTTGCCATCTATGACTGGAATCATCAACAATGTCCTTTTCCTTCATAACTAAAATGATCAAACGTCTTGATTTGTTAGAGATGGTCCTAATTTATACTTATTGTAGCAACATACTTATTAATAGTGACCTTTTTAACTTTCAAAACTGTCCCTTTTTGATATAGTGGAAACCTGTATATTAGTTTTTTAAAAACCACTAATATCCCCCATATGGTCAATAAATCATATTGCCCTATCCATAACACATTTTGAGCTTTTTTCTCCAGTGGCTTCTCAACTTTTAAAACACCTGTGATTAAATTCTTCCAAATGATTTATTTCAATGGAAGTGCAAAAAATCAATCAAAGAATGTTGTCTTCACAAATTGCTTTCCCTTAAAGGACTACCTTTTAGATAAAACTTGTCATACATCTCATTCAGAAAAGTGATTAATAAGCATCAGCTTACCATTGCCAGTTGTCGACCAATGTTTCCCATTGTTATGCCTCCAGCAAAAAATATACATGGTAACCAAGAACGAACATAGAGGAAATCTGGAGATGTATATCTAGAATAACAGACATGTCTTTAATACCCACAGAGGAACTGCAATGACACTTAAGATAATTACAATGAAAATAAACTACTCTGTAGATTAAACTGGCTAACCTCATTTCATAATCTCAATTCTGAAAGCAGTTAACATTTATTTATCTAGCAAACAAGCACCAAAATTTTAAGGATTAATACTTACTGATAAACACCATTATATACTAGTAATTGAGTGACCAGGGTTGCCAAGAAGGCGATTCCTACTCCAAGGCCAAAACCACTTCTAGATCTATCAAAAGTCCACCACAGTCCAATGGATAGTGCAGCCAGTGTGAGAGACAACTGTATGTTGTTATCAAAATCCACTTTCTGAGATCAGTGTTAAGAAGTCATCTTAAAACTTGTAACCAAATAATATCACCTGTTCATTTTTCTAAATAAGAGATGCATCTGTTGAGAAGGGAATTAATTGCTTCTACTCAAGTACCTCAGTCTCTTAGTACAATGTATGAAGCTAGGTGAGATTAAAACTATCTCCAGTATTTACCCAATAACAGATACATAAAAGACATTACCTACCAACCTGTAACCCCTCCAAAAAATAAAAAATAAACAGTCTACATACATTCCCAATTATAAGCCATTATTTAAGAAATGCTTTCTTTGCTAAAAATAATTAGAAGCCTCAGAACACAAGTATCACTAAAAGAACACACTTTTGCAAAAAAGGAAACCAATATTACTTCTCCAGTAGGTTTAGAATTACTTGAGAATCATACAGGAACTTGAAAATAGAAGAGTTGACAGCTATTTAACAGGGTACCACATTCTCTCTATGATTTACTGACAGACACATTTTATAATAATGCAGTTCAGAAACAAGAGTACCAAGGACACAGTATCCCTTTCTATTATGTCAACTGTTCTAGTTTTAATTTGTTGAGGATAAAGCCTTGAAGTGAACATTATCTTACAACCTGCCAAGCTATTTTGGTGCCTGAGACTTTCTGGTATAGGACAGTTTGTTCAAATGATATTTTATTTTCATCACCTACTTAAGCATCTATTCACAAAAGTATGGCCCTTTTCTACACCAAAATCTCTGGGTAAAATGAAGCTTTACAGATTCAGTTTTCTCATCTCTTTGCTAGAGGATTACACTAAAGGAATTAATTTCAAGTGCCATTAAAAGGGCATTATCTATGTCCCAAAGGCAATCTCTTGGCTCTATAACCAGCTACTGGGGAAGGCGGGGGAGGTTTTGGAGGAACACATATCACCAAACTGACCACGCTACAAGTACAGAGAAGTCCAAAAAAAAAAAAAAATGCATACGAAGCCATTTCCCACTACCTTTAACACTCTGTTTTTCACCACTTCCCTACCCCTACCAAGCAACTATCCTAAACACCCAGTTTGCTTATTTCTCAGCATCTCAGGACTATTGTGGGCAACCCCTTCAAGGTCGTTTCTTGTTAAGGCTTGATTTAAAAAGAAACCTACAATTCATATGGATATGCTTTCTGGAAAAGCTTTTCTTATTCTTTTGCTATCATTATACTTAAAGTTCAAAGAAAAGGTTTAGAGCTCTGATTTCCCTATGAAATAAACACTCATATAAGGAGTGGAATTTGGTATTAAATGAGTTTCATGTTTGTTAACTAAACTCAATTAAAAGTCACAGCGAAGTAAGGAGGCTTCCAGAGTAAACAGATATATCAGTCTTAAAATAGTGCCATATGGGCCGGGCGCGGTGGCTCACGCCTGTAACCCCAGCACTTTGGGAGGCCGAGGCAGGCGGATCACGAGGTCAGGAGATCAAGACCATCCTGCTAACACGGCGAAACCCTGACTCTACTAAAAATACAAAAAAATTCGCCGGGTGTGGTGGCGGGCGCCTGTAGTCCCAGCTACTCGGGAGGCTGCCAGTTACTCGGGAGGATGAGGCAGGAGAATGGCGTGAACCCGGGAGGCAGAGCTTGCAGTGAGTCAAGATTGTGCCACTGCATTCCAGCCTGGGTGACAGAACAAGCCTCCAACTCAAAAAATAAAAAAATAGTGCCATATGAGTTTGAAAAGTCTAAGTAACCTAATATTAGAAGTGTATGCTATAAATTTGGTAAACATTTTGGACTTTACTTAAAGGACAACAGGATATCTAAGATTGCTATTTTTAAGTATTTCATTGCGAAAGAAAGAGTGAACAATGTAAAGATTTTAAACTTAGTAAGTTTTTAAAATTTCAGAAAGGCTATTTAAATTTCTCTACATAAAAACAAAAATCGAAGTGGAAATGTCTGAGAGAGAAAGATCTAACCCACCAGATAGAGAGGAACTGACACAGTTTTGAGGCTTCTGTGTAGGCAAATGAGATGTTCCTAGACTTGAGTCAGGCTCTCTCAGGTCTGTTCTCAGCTCTGCTGCAATGTCGCAGAATAAATGACTTAGTAAATTACCAAACCTCTCTAGCTTCCATTTGTCTTATTTTTACAAAAAAAAAAAAAAATGTGCAACTAGGTGATTTCTAAGTTCTCTTCTAGATATCATGGTATATGATCTTATCTTTTTAAGCCCTCCTGACCACTAGATTTTTTGTAAAATCTTAAATCTCAAAAAGTTCACCAAAATAAACACATGGAAATGTCCTCAATACAAAAGGAAATTAAAAATAATAAAAGTCACTGAGGGACGTCCAAATTCACAGAACTGCAACAGCCAGCACAGCTGTGCAGAGGAAGGCAGATATGTTTTCGGAATCTACAACCCTTCTCTTTTCCGTGTTTTCTGCCCCCAAGCTCATCCACAACACCTCAATACTTTCTGTGAAAGACACAGGGATCTACTTGACACATGACCCACCCTCTCTCTCCAGCTAGCTAACTCTGCCAGCCCTGAGTCCAGTGCAGAGTTGTAAGAGCAAACTTTTGGCAGCCTGGGTCACACTTACTGCTTTTCCAAGTACCCAAGGTTCCTGCCACCTTCACTGTCTAAACCACATCTCCTAGAAAAGACAGGAACAGCATTTCCTAGTTCCTCTTCTACCAAGGAAAGTCAGAGCAAATGAGGAGGAAGTAGAAGAGAGGAAATGAGGAGGATGACAGGAGAAAAACCTTATGAGGGCAAACATTTTTTTCTGGGCACAGGAGGTAGAAAGGGCAAGAGAAATAGGAGCTGCCTGGGACACTGTAAAAACACTCATTAACCACTAAATAAAATGTCTGAATCTTCAAACAATAAAACTTTAAAAATATGTACTGGGAATGAAATTTATTTTTGACCAAGGTCTAAGTTGGTATTTCTACTTATGCCATTTACATGGTTTGTCAGTATTGATTAAAACCAATGCGTCTACCTTTAAAAAAAAAAAAAAAAAAAAAAAAAAAAAAAAAAAAGCTTCTTGGCCAGGTGCAGTGCGGTGGCTCAGGCCTGTAATCCCAGCACTTTCGGAGGCCGAGGCAGGCGGATCATGAGGTCAGGAGATCAAGACCATCCTGCCTAACATGGTGAAACCCCGTCTCTACTAAAAATACAAAAAATTAGCCGGGCGTGGTGGCGGGCGCCTGTAGTCCCAGCTACTCGGGAGGCTGAGGCCTGAGAATGGCGTGAACCCAGGAGGCGGAGCTTGCAGTGAGCCAAGATCACGCTACTGCACTCCAGCCTGGGCGACAGAGGGAGGCTCTGTCTCAAAAAAAAAAAAAAAAAAAAAAAAAAGAAAAAAAAAAAACAAAAGACAAAATAGCACCTGAAGCTACCACATGTCCTTATTAGCAATTAAAGAAAGAGAGGAAAAAACTCTTCTGAAAATGTACCTGTTCCATTTTTGGATTAACTACACAGAAGTAATTAAGTAACCAAATTTAAGAAAACAGGTAAATATTTTAAATTTGCAAAGTTTCTAAGTGATATTGAAAAATACGAATTGAAATGAAAGGCTATACCCCACTTTGTAATTGCACAGTTGCTACACTGATGTTTCAACAATATGGTTCACATTCTTCTTCTGACTAAGTGGGCATATCACAATTTGACAACAGTGAAGTTGTAAGGAGCTGTTTAACCTTTGGTTTGTTGGAAGCTTTGTTATCATGCATTTCATTACAGAGTAAAGGATACAGCACTGGCATGATTTATACCAACAAAGACTGCTACACACCGCATTACACTGGACCACTCTCTTTTAAATTTATGTGGTTCTCCTAGATGTCTGTCAATGCAGGGGTATAATAACCCAATCACAGCTGTGGGGAAAAAAGAAAAAAATTAAGTTATCTCCAATGTTGTACTGGCAACACTTAAGCTAAAAGAATCACTACAACCACCACAAGCATTTTAAAGATTCTTAAAAAACAAACAAACAAGTTATTTCACATCAATCACTGATATTTTTTAACTTACCTTCCAAAAGAAATGAAATGAGGATAACACCAATGAAGAAAGTATTGCAAATGATTACAACAACATTCTAAATTATAATAAACAAAACACTCTTCAAATATATGATTCATAATTTAGCAGACTGGACTAGATGATTCATGCTACTTTTCTGCTACTGATACCTATGAGACCTGAAAAGTATCAAACCAGTTAGCAGTTAAGAAATGTTTTCTCTAAACTCCAAACCATAAAATAGGTATTACATGCCACAAATCTAAAGAAAATCTAGAAGCATAAAAGTATACAACAAGCTCATCATACACACAATGTTCTGATGGTTCTGGCTGGCCTCTTACGTAGATCAGTCTCACCCCTACCAGCTTCCCGTCTTAGTCTTCCGCATCTAGCGCCTTTTACTGACACTCCTTTCCACTCTAGCCCTTTAATGAGGCTGTAGGTCATATCGTCAAAGTAGGAAAACTCACAACAGAAATCTACAGGTAGACTCATTCTGCACATAGAAACAATGGAGGAAACAAGGTGTACAGGTATTTAAAATTTTCAGTTAAATTTTAAATGCACTGTTAGAAGAAGAAATCATCTTAGCACTTCCCTTAGTTCTGGAAAGAACACCTTGAATGCTGTGTCATTAATTATATATAACTGTATATAAAATGTCAGTGATTGGGTCCCAAAATATTCTCATCCCTTTCTTAAATATTTCTCAAACCTCAACATTTTATTCATTTAGTGGGAAAGAATTTTAAATGCTAAATTAGTTATTAAAAAGAATATTTAATGAAAACATTCTAATCTTCCTAAAAACAGGATGATTATGTTGTGCCATTCTGGCAATAAAGACACTACTGTCACATCAGTTGAAAAGCATGTTTAAAATATCCAGTACCACTCAAGAGGAATCATGAAATTACAATGCCAAAATCTAAGTGCCTGAGGGACAAGAGGCCCTCCCCTTACCCAATATTAGCCAGCTATATCTCACAGGCAATGCATTCACTCTTCAAAGAAAAACAGAAACCAATTAGTATCAAAAATCACAGGCTAGCAGATCAATGGTGCAGCATTTGAAAAAGGCTGTGTGACCAGCCTTCTATCTCAAGATGAGATGCTGCAATACTGTATGCATTTTCTAGTCCACAACTCTTTTAAGTTAGGCATTTGCTGAGTATAGATGGCTCATAGAACATTAAGAGATTAACAACTATCTCGGCAATGCAGAGCTCCAATAACGATTTGTAAGTCTAGAAGTTTCACACTATATTCCTATTTAAAAGACTGCTCCAAAATTCCGAGAAGATTTAACTGACAGGATTTTTAAATTTCTATACAAATAAAACGGCAACAAGCATCTCTAACAGTTCAAATGTAACTAAACAAATATCACCTTTTTTTCTCAAGGGTTCATAAAACTAACAGCTCATTTGTCACCCCAGTCCCCCCATGATATATATCCTCCCTTTGCCTGTTGCTGAGTAAAGTCAACTAAAAGCAGACATTCCAAGTCAATTTTCCTGAGCAACTGATGCCACAGGTAAAGAATTATTACATAGAGAATACTGACATGTGTGTGCCAAGATATAAATAAGTAAAATTGACTATATTTTTATGCATGTGATGTCAGACTTGCAAGTGAGAGACAATTGAGGAGAGAAAGCAAAAACACAAAAAGAAATTTAAACTGCCACACTGCCAACCCTGGGATTTGCCAATAAAAATCAAATCCATTGAGTATGCATGGTTCTCAGCTGCTCACTGAGAGGGAGAATTCAAAGAAGCTTGTCACTTCCCATTAAATGTCTTCTTTCTTTCCCTTAAATAAAGGCATGGCAGAGTCTGATAGCAATACATGCAATACTGTGAGGTTCCACTGTTTGAGAGCTCGACAGAGTATGTCTGGGCCCCTTTTCCTCTTCCTGTACTTTTTTTTTTCAAAAAAAAAAAAAAACAACAAGAAAGACTGTTAAAATCATGGCTGTGTAAAATCATATGCAAGCACAGTCCTGCTTATAAATCAAATGGTTCTCCGATGCAAAAATCACATTACTTGTGATATCTTTAAGTTATTTCCCAGTAACTAGTTACAGTCAACCAAAGCCAAACACTAAAGAAGTTTGTAAAACCTCAGTAGTAAGTCATCACTTTTTTACGGGAGCGTGCTTAATGCAGGGAGGTGCTAAAAGGAACATAGTCAAAGCCAGACAGTTTGTAAGAAAACAGGAACTGAATAAACGAAAACACTCCATGAGGTATACTTCGATGGAAAACTACAAGATAATATTTTCCTTCAACAAATACTTAAGCCCTGACCATATGTCTGGTTCTTGGTATTTGCTGGAGATTTAAAAAGGCAAGGCCAGGTGTGGTGGCTCACACCTGTAATCCCAGCACTTTGGGAGGCCGAGGCAGGCGAATCACAAGGTCAGGAGTTTAGAGTCCAGCCTGGCCAACATGGTGAAACCCTGTTTCCACTAAAAATACAAAAAAAAAAAAAAAAATAGCTGGGCATAGTGGCAGGCGCCTGTAATCCCAGCTACTTGGAAGGCTGAGGCAGGAGAATTGCTTGAAGCCAGGAGGTGGAGGTTGCAGTGAGCCAAGATGGTGCCACTGCACTCCAGTCCAGGTGACAGAGTGAGACTCCGTCTAAAAAAAAAAAAAAAAAAAAAGGCAAAAGAGTAAGATATGATTCCAGTTGCAAAGTGACCATAGAAACAAAACAATTAAATGCAATCCTGCATTAAGTACAGCTGACAGGACAGAGGGGTCCCAGGCTTCTCTTTGCCTGTGCTGCAGGAAGGCAAGGTGCTGGGCTGTCAGAAAAGCTTCACAGAAAGAGATGACACTTTAGGCAGGAGCATTCAGCAGTAAATGGCGCAGAAACAGTGCTCTCATTAAAGGGAGGTGACTGAGGACAATCATGGACAACTGGAAACTGCTGGTGTTACAAGGAAGCTGTAAGCTTCAGACACAAAGGGAGCTGCAGAGTCCAGAAAGACTCTGAAGAAGATAAAAGCAGGCAAGGGCCATATTATAAAGCCTTTACCCTGCAGACAATGGGCAATCAGGAAAACAATGTCATCACTGTTGTACCAGACAGAGGCCATCTTCTTAGTAGTGAGGGTACCACACAAGGGGGCTGAGAAACGGGTGGGTGCAAAACTAGACGCAGGAAGAGAAAAGACTCAAGACTCCAAGCACAGCCATTGAGGGATGGATGGACGAAGAAAGAGACAGAGGAAAGATGTAAAACTTGGAAACTGGATGTAGAAAAGGAGACAAAGCAAGAAATCTTACAAGGTTCTACAGGAATGGGGCAGTGGACTGTAAAACTAAACAGGAAAGATTTTTCTTTTCTTTTTACATTAGATATTATTTTCGTACGTTTGGACACAACCAGGCTACTTGTGATTTTTGAGGCAACTTCTCTACTTATTTTATCCACGAGTTGTCTTTTTCTATGTATTCTTTAGAAAGATTTCTTTGTGGCCCTCAATAACGCTGAAAATATTTCTAATTCCAATTCTGGTACATGGCATACATAAGGAAGTTAACTTGTAACATCAGCATTATCAAACTAAAAATATGGAATTAAGGAAAAAAGTCATCAAAATTAGTTTACCAAAGTTCTCTATCAGTTGTCCCTCCAGAAGCACCACTAGCAAATTTTCCAGGATTGTGCTATAGAGAAAGGTGGCAAATAACCAGGAGTACTTTCTACACACAGAAGATGGTGATTCTGGAGCCCCTCCAAAAGGTAGCTGCTCGGACTATGAATGTTAGTTGAACAGGAAAATCAAAGGATTATCAGTTTTTCTGACTTAAGATGGTAAGACCCTAGAGAGGTCTTGAAAACCCACACAACACATACACACAAAAACATATGCATATTACATATACACGCAAACGCAAACACACTATGTTTCTTAAATCATTTACTTCTTTTCCCATGATACTTTCCCTAAAATAATGATGCAGGGGATAGCAGAGCAGAGGTTTTGCGAGAATCCATTTTCCATCTCTGGTAACTTGCACAAATCTGGTATCTTTCACTCTCATCTACGAAACATCATGACTTAACGAACAAAATTGGTAGCAGAATTCGCTGGAATCTAGATTTCCTAATGCCTCTCTTTCTTTTGCCCAAGTACCTCGTGGTACAAACTGCTTTCAGAAGAGATACTTAAGCAAGAAATGTAAACGCAAA
Source organism: Macaca nemestrina (assembly GCF_043159975.1). Classification (NCBI taxonomy): domain Eukaryota; kingdom Metazoa; phylum Chordata; class Mammalia; order Primates; family Cercopithecidae; genus Macaca; species Macaca nemestrina. The sequence goes on from NC_092135.1 coordinate 13,046,436, forward strand.
TTCCCCAAATGAAAAGGTATGAGGTTAAGTTCGTAAGTGTGACAAACCTAGTGGCTGGAAATAGGAAGGAAAGTAGCAGCTGAACTGTGGTATTAGCATTAGAAATTTTCCTTTCTAAAATGTAAGTTTATGGCAAAAGTGCTGACATTACAGGGCAGAAGGACCAGAAGGACACTATGCAGCCCTGTTACTCGTCATAGTGGAGGTACAATGAAACCTCAGTTAAGTTCTCCTGCCCCAGCCCAAATGCACAACACATGCCAGGGAATTCCATCTAGGTCTGGCACCCAGTCTGGAGGCTTGAAAAGAGGCATCCTGAGTAGGGGAAAGTTTGAGTAGCTTCCTTTTCCCTTCCCTAACATGTGACATGTGGGCCCAGTCACACCACTCACTGGCTCTGGGACCCTGGGCTCACTGGTTTTCTTTCTTCATCTCAGTGAGTGTCCTCATCCCCCCCCAAACAGGCACAAAACCAAACATCTCTCTCCCAAAGTTGCTCTACAGAACCCTGGGATTACAGGATGTACCTAGCACATTAGCAGACATTCACTAAGCAACAGTTTCCCTTCTCTGACCTTCCCTTTGTTCTATCCTGAAAATACATGTATGTTCTTCCATGTCCCAAAAAGCTTCTACTGGCAGCCAGACTATACCATAGAAGAAAAGAAACAAAGAACTAGAAAAGTTGTTGAGAAAACGTTTTCTCTTCTGAATTTAAATGAAAGAAAAATGCATGAGGACCAGTACATACAGCAGAGTGATACAATTTAATTTGTTTTTTATTTGGACTATTTTGCCTTTTCACTTGGAGAATGACAACCCTGGGGAAATTAAGAATCACTGCCTTCATGACTTCACTTTTAATGTGAACCCTGTAATAGTGAGACATCAGTATATAAGCACTAAAGCCTCACTACAACAGTGCCCCTCTAACCGTGCAACCGGATTCTATAATTGTCCAGTAAGTTTCACAAGGCCATTCTAACACTTCTCGAAAGTGCAACCTCACCCTTCAAACTCACCCTTCAACCTCCAGCTTTTGGATGGAAGCCAAGAAGGATACATATTATGTTGCAAGATATTCATTCATATATGTTAAGTATGAGACACTAAATGGGTATTTAAAAACGCAATTTTCTCCTTCAATCAGAATCATCTTCTACCACATGATTATGGTTTCCTTCTATTACTTTATTATTAAAAACAGTATTAATCTATTGGTCTTGGTCATTAGAAAACACCAAAGAGCTATAAACTGTGGATGTAGGGCTTCAATAAAGTATTGTGAAATGCTCTACTCTATGCATTACACATTGCCCACCACCAAAAAAAAAAAATCTAAAGTAACTAATAGGATAATAATTTTATGCAAAGAGTCTACCTTATAGATCTCTTTAAATATTTCTTATTCTTAAGGTACTTACAAAAATAAGATACCAAGGAAAAAGGCATTTACAAATATCTAAAAAAATACAACATGAAGCTTTAAACTTGAATTTTTCAAGTTTTCAAGTTTTTATTACTTCAAAAACAAGATCACAACACACGCATCAAACCCTTAAAACCAGATGGTGGTGCTCGTCCTCAAAATAACTTAAAATAACACTTAGATGAAATGGGTTGAAGAAAGAACAAAATTAAAGGGTTAAATGCTTCATCCCTAAGGGAAACAGGATTGTTTTTTAGAAGTAAATGTTAAAAGTTTACAGGACAGATAGAAATGAGACAGAAAGGAATACATACTTTATGAGTTCATTTATAGTGCATTCTAGAACAGAGAGAAATAATTTATGGCAACAGAAAGCAGATCAGTGGTAGCCTGAGGCTGGGTTGGGGAATGGACCGCAAGAGGACACGAGAGACTCTGGAAGGTGATGGAAATGTTCCACAGCTGGATTGGCAGTGGCCATGTGACTGTACGCATTTACCTAAACACATCAAGTTGTTCAATTCAAACAGGTCCAGTGTATTATATCTAAATTGTATCTCAATGAATATATTTTCTTTTTAAAAAAGGTTTATTGCTCAGACAACACCCATACTCATTTACCCTATTTCCTTTCTAAGCATTACAGAAACATCCTACACATACCTGAAGCCGTGCCACAGCATGGGGGTACCCACCATGCAGAAGAAAAGATGCTTGCAATCACATCAGGTGGAAAGAGCGTCACATTTCTCTGAATCTGAAGTAAGTTTAACACCAATGCAAGAAATACTCCAATAAAAAATAGCACTACTCCTCGAATCATCAAGTTCACACTCTGGCTAGTGACAGATGAGATATATGGGCCACATTTTTTGGGCCCAGGTGACTCTGTCTCTCCTTCCGCCATGGTTTCATAGGTTCAGTAAGCCGTTAAACAAAAAAAAAAAAAAAAAAAAGGAAAGGCTTCCCAGCTGAAAAGCTCAAGTGTCTGTGAATCAAAGACTGACGCTTCAACAGTACCACCACATCTTGTCCTAAAGTAGGACCTACCAGAAATCCTGAAAGAGATAAGAAAAAAGAAATTAATGAGCATCTAATACATGATTATTGTAATTTTACTGATTTCAATACTAGTTCATTTAAATGGACAAATGAGAAAATGACAAGCTTGTATACTAATTTATTCAAATTATTAACATTTATTGAATAAGAAAAAGTTTTAAAAGTATTTTTATATGCAAGATGTAATAAAAAATAAAGTACTACCGTTACATTTACTAGGACAGAAAAAGTGACCTAAGAGACCTAAAGGTTAGAATCATAGTAGAAACAGCTTGCTCTATCTCTGAGAAAAGCAGAACAGGTAATCTGACACTTCCACTAGAATCTGGAGGGTAAAACCCTGCTCTCTGTTTTCTTCTCCCTAAATCTCTAAGCCGATCAGTACAATAGTGTATTTTATATTTTACAGGTAAGCGTATTCTGACTGAAGACGCTGTATTTTTTGCAATAAAATAAGTCATGAGGACAACCTCCATAGAAGGACAAAATAACCTGTTTTAATGTTTATTGCTTATATATTTGGTTATCCGCACAAAAACATTCTACAAAACCAGACCACCATGCACACACCTACATATACACCAACCACAGAAACCAGACCTGATTCACTCTCCCCAGGGGCACAACACTATCCCACCCCTGCCTCAACAGTCTGCCCTTGTTGCAATCACAGAAGGGACTGTAAGAAAGCTGGAGGACAAACAAAAGAAAGGAAGTGAAGAAAATGAAGAACAATCTAATGGCTAGATTCTAATGAGTTTTATCCACTTGGTTCCTGACTTCTAAAACCTAAAACTTTGCTACTACAATCAGTCTAGGTATTTGTTCATTCCTCTGACCAAAGTGATCTTTCCTTTTGGGGCATTCTATGTGCTGTTTTAAGCACCTGACATGTGGTAATTCATTTAATCCTCACAATAACCTTCAGAGGTTAAGTGCAATTATTATGTACATTTTATAGGTGACGCAAAAAAGCAAAGAAAGGTTAAGTCACTTGACCTAGTGCACACCTCCAGTAAGAGACCAAGCTGGGATTCAAAAGTATGCAGTCTGACTCGAAAGCCTTCATTCTTACCATAATGTTCAGTCTCCCAAACTGTCACATATTCGATGTGTTTTCTATGAATACTAACAGTTTTTAAATGGGAAAAAATACTACACAGGTAATTTACTTTTATTCCATCCAACAATGTATCTTCGGCACTTTCATAAGTCGGTACAGAAATAATATTTCCTTTAATCCAAAAGCAGTTTATTTTAAAAAGTGTAGCACTTAGAATGACTACTTTGTAATTATAGGTATAGTTGCTTTATGGATTGTAAACGTTTCATGAAGGTCTTATTTATGATTATATTAATATCACTGTGCCTATGCACCCAGAAAAGTTCCTGCTTAGCTCACAGTGGGAGCTCCACATAATCATATTTGCTTAAACTGGGTTAACTCTTTCTGAATCAAACCATATAGGGTAAAGTAGGCCTTTATGAGAGCAAACCTAGCTCCTAATCATCACTTAAAATATATACATTTCCTCTGAGTTTTCCAGTCTCAAACAACCTTTGAAAGAATTTTGGAACAAAGCCCTCGTGTAAACTGCAGAGAATGGGGCTGAATTACAAAAAAAAACTAGTATGAAAATGAGAATATTTGTAAGTATTAGTAACCTCCACTGCCTATCAGTTCCATGTGATAAACACTTAGACAACAGGCCTGGGGCTGTGCCACATCAAAGCTGTGTGTTCAACATTCAAGAGGAAATTCTGTTCCCAGGCTAGTAGTCCTCACTGACCTACTTAGACTATAAAGTAATTGAACTCCACTGCTTAAGGGACTGAAAAAACTAACCCACAATATAGCTAATTCATGGGAAAACATACTCTAAATACCAACTGAAAATGCCCAGAAACATCTCCTCCTGACCTGGTCCTGCAGACCATTCCTTGCTGTGGAATCCAGGCATAGGAGCATGCCATGCATGCTGGTTGCTTTTAGCAAGGTTCAGTAGCTGCAGAACTGTCCTTTATCATCATCATCATCATCATCTGGTTGCTTCTGGCAAGGTTCAGTAGCTACAGAACTCTCCATCATCATCATCACCTGGTTGCTTTTGGCAAGGTTCAGTAGCTACAGAACTATCCATCATCATCATCATCACCACCTGGTTGCTCTTGTCAAGGTTCAGTAGCTACAGAACTCCTTCATCATCATCATCATCAGCTGGTTGCTTTTGGCAAGGTTCAGTAGCTACAGAACTATCCATCATCATCATCATCATCACCTGGTTGCTTTTGGCAAAGTTCAGTAGCTACAGAACTCTCCTTCATCATCATCATCATCATCATCACCACCACCACCTGATTGCTTTTGGCAAGGTTCAGTAGCTACAGAACTATCCATCATCATCATCATCATCATCATCATCACCACCACCTAGTTGCTTTTGGCAAGGCTCAGTAGCTACAGAACTCTCCTTCATCATCATCATCATCATCATCATCATCTGGTTGCTTTTGGCAAGGTTCAGTAGCTACAGAACTCTCCTTCATCATCATCATCATCATCATCATCATCATCCGGTTGCTTTTGGCAAGGTTCAGTAGCCACAGAACTCTCCTTCATCATCATCATCATCATCTGGTTGCTTCTGGCAAGGTTCAGTAGCTACAGAACTCTCCATCTTCATTATCATCATCATCATTCTTTATAGGGCACCCATTTATGGAGGGCCTAGTCCATGCCAGACATATAGTAACTCTACTCTTCAAAACAATCACAAAGGTAGGAATTATCATCCTCATTTTACAGATGAGGCTACCAAGTCAAAGAGATTCAGCAATTTGCTTATGGTCATGTGACATGCAGTACCAAAACTGAAATTTCACTTCAGGTCTAATTGACTCCGAAGCTCATCCTTTTGCCTCTATACCTTGAATTCCATTCCATCTCAACTGCTCAGACTTCTTTTTCGGCACATGGTTCTATATAAAGGTGTTTGGTTACTGAAAAGATGGTTAGATGTTGAAATACCATCTCAACTATAATACACTCTAAGGTAGTAAGCCAAAATAAGTAAGTGACTATACAACTGCACGAAGACGATGCTAATAAATGCACAATCGCCTTGAAATTTTCTTTAAAAGTACTAGATCAAGGTGTAAAAGTATGTTTTAAAGTAAAAAGAAAAAATAGCAAACACTCTGTATGAGAACAAGTTGACTCTTTACTTCCTCAAATCCCAGTAGACACAGCACACTGCCCTCATGTGCTGCTAACAGTAACTAGAAGATGGGCATACTTTCTGAGTAACCCACATTGAGATAGTATATCATTTGTTTCTGTTTGTGATTTTTCCAAAAGGGAATTAATGGAAAGGGGTATTTTATGTGTAACAGTATTTTTAAAAAGGAAAACAACTTCAGTTTAAAAAAGCTATTTCACTCATGCTAGTCCCCATCTCACACTCACCAGCATTTGTCAAAGGGCACTGGCATTTTAGGCAGGACAATTCTTTGCTGTATGAGACTGTTCTAAGCATTGTAAAACATTTAGCATCCCTGGCTCCCACCCATTAAATGCCCCCTCCCCGATTTGTGATAACCAAAATTGTCACCACAATGAGAGCCACTGATTGCTAGATACTTTATTCTATTTCAAGACAACTGGAGACTTTGTTTATTTACATTTTCTACCACAGCTGTTTATTTAACCTTTCCTGGCAGTGCTTGTTCAGTTTCCTACTTTGCCCCAAAAGTTCTCCTTAAAAATAACACATTTGTTTGATGTTTATTTGAATGAGATTCAAAAAGTTAATTTTGTAACTACATCATAATACAATAGTATATAATTACTGGTGACAAAAAGTAAAAGCTTTAAGAAATAGCAGGGAACTGGGAGATCATCTATTCCAATGGGTATGAGACCCCCATGCAAAACAAAGCAAAAAAGTTGTGTATATATGCATTTTTTTCTGGGACGAAAGTTCCATAATTATTATCAAGTACTCAAAAAAGTCCATGATCCAAAGTAAAGAATCAGTAATCTAACAGTTCTCTCACTCTACTAGCAAGGCCAATGACATGCAAAGTGGTCAACTGGAGTAACAAGATTAAGACAGTACCATCAGTTCTTATTACCACAAACATGCATAGTGAATGCCCGAAAATGACCAGACTCATCAAAGGGATAGAGGCTTCCACAAAACCATTTCACCCCCTACCATGCAACAATGAAATTCCTTTAAAAGGATGTTTATGATACCAGTTGCACACTAGAGGAGTGGGTTATTTTCAAGGGAAAGTAAGCTCCCTTCGTTTATTTTGAAGTTTGTTTTTCTGATTATGTACTGATACCATTTTCTTAAAACAAAGTGGTTCTATATCTTTAAATATTAGTCTTACATTAGTGATAAACTTGAGGTTCCAAAATTTTTTTAAAAATCTATATTTGAAAACTTTAGATTACTTGACAAATAATTTGCTGACCAGGGAAGAAGTCTCTGGTATAAAGGTACTGTTTAAAGGACAGTATCTCCATAGATTCTCGAAAACAATCCTGGTAAATAGGCAGGTGCTGTTAGTTCCCATATTACGAAATAAAATAGGTTAAGTAACTTTCTAAGATCACAGAACTGTTACCAGGTAGCACCAGGACTAGGCCCACCCACTCTGACCCCATGTCTAGAGTTCTTTCTGCTTCACCACATTGCTTCCATTCACAAACATGGTACAAAACAATTTAAGTGCCACACAAGAAACCGTTTTTAAAATCATGTTGGTAAACTACCAAATACCAAAATAATGTTTTCAACAATTCACAAAGAAAAACTTTCCACTAAATTTGAAAAATTCTACTTTGAGCCCTGGCCTAAAATTTCTGGAAAGTACAATACTAAACAGAAAGAAAAACAGTTCAAATAATTTGCATAGATCAGTGATGAATCATCAATACTGGAAAAACATTAATCCAGGTGTATGGCTGCCTACTAATGGATTGATATTATTACTTTTAGGTTAAAAAAAGAGTTATAAGTGATTATGAGCTTTGTGAATAAAAATCAAAGTTCATGTTGGCCACTGAAACAACTTAGAGGCAACAAGCGTTTGAAAACAAACACACATACAAAATATTCCAGTAACCTTAAGAACCTGTTGCATTGCAACAACTGCAACACCCCCTAAAACCAAATGACAAGACCATTCTTTTTCCAATGATTAGCAGTAAAAGAAATATTTTTACTCCCTCAGATAACCCTGTCTCTTCGGGTGCTTAGGTCACATAAGCTACTAAACAATAAAGTGGAATTACTACCTCAAATATTTTTCATCATATGCTCTCTTAATTAGAATAGCATTCTTGAAATAGGATAAGCACTAACATTAGAAAAAAACATACTTAAATCAATGAAACAGTTTAATTCTCCCTAAATAAAAACATATGTACATGTATCCTGGGCTAGAGACGTTAAAAATTTCTAGGAAGAAAAGAAATATTTGCCTTAGAAACACTGCAACTCTTTCCTCTTAACATTAAAACCCAAACACAGAAACCAGTAAGCTAGCTGCATTCACATTCCCTTACAGCTTTTAAATGTCATATCTCAGTGCCTAAAAAAGTTACTCCATCGTTTTAAGTTTCTGAACTAAGAAAACTGTCTTTAAACTACTGAACTGCATTTTATCCTTTCCTTTCCCTGTGACCATCTGCAAAAGCAACAGTTGTCAGTTAAACAGAATCAACCTCTTTCCCAAAGGTACATGATTCACAGCCTGGTCACTGGATAGCAGACATGAACCGATAACTGTGACATAACACAATGATAAAACACAGTACTGAGCAAGAGAAAACAGGAAGGGTACACGTCTAATTTCGGTTTTCTTTGGGGTCCCCATTAGTAGCATTCCCTTCATCTATCTTCATTCAGTGGTTCACTATCAGGGCCAAACCCAAAAGTTACAAAACACCATCTAGCTACTGTTTGGCTGCTTTTATTTTTTCTGCACCAGGACTGGAGCACGCATTCCCCTGCAGTCCTCAGCTTCACCGCAATACTGATACCAAACAGTTTCAGCGGCCCAGCTGCCAAGCCTAACCATTCGTTTTTAAAGCAGTTCTTCATCAATCCTACAAAACAGCAAGTTCTTCATGGTATATTTTCCTAGAGTATCTAGCTAATATCATACTTTTAACAACTTTTTCCAACGTTAACTGGACACGGTGTTAGCACCATTGCTCGCGCCCACTCCCATAATCCACACTGCTTTCCTTCTCCATATTGCCAATCCCCACTAAACAACCGTAAAATCCAGTAACTATCATCAAATCCACTTCCAGGCCCTGGCAAGAATTCTTTGGCTTTACCGAAATACCTATTCCATAGGTAACCAATTCCAGTCCAAAATGCCAGAGTCCTACTCCTCAACCCAATGCCCTATCTTTTGAGTGGATTATAACCTGTCTTCTTTGGATCCAACCCTGGCCCAAACCTGAGTCTTCTCTCCCAGGTTACAAGCCCCCAAGTCCTGGCAGCTCTATGCTTGACAGCTCGCTGACCTCCACCTCATCAGACCTCTGGCTCGCCCTTCCCGCCGTCCTCCAGACTTCTTCCCGCTCAGACACTCATCCACTGCCCGAGGTGCCTGGACGCCTCCTATGACCCCTCCCCGATCCCGCAGTCCCCTTCTGGACCTCGCGGACCCCTCTCAGGTAAGCGGAGCCTCTTGCCCTGCAGGCCCATCAGTGGTCCTGGCTCCCCGCACCTGCCACCAGGGTTCCCAGGCTGCAACAACACAAGTAGTTCTTCTTCCCGAGGGCCACCCTCCTCCTCAGGCCGCTCTCCTCAGCACCACGTCACCCGCGCTTCGCCGGGAGACCCCCTACTCACCCCCGCCTCCGCCATCTTCTGGGACCAGCCCCCGTAGCCCCCACCGCCTCTTCCTCCTCCACTCCCACAACTCCGCCCGAGCTCCACTGCGCCTGTGCGGCCAACGAGGCCGCGCGCAGGCGATCGGGGCAAAAGAGCTTCCGGTTCCTGCTGTCAATAAAGGGTGGACCTGCGAGCCGGGGCAAAAGGGCTTCCGGTCTGCGGGAGACTGGAGGCTAGCGGTGGGCGTGGACCGTCGAGGTGACTGGCGGCTGTCGGATCAGCTGTTGTTTGCTGACCAGGCAGCCGTGGGTAATGACGGATGCCCAGACCCTGTGGGCGGAGTAAAGGAATCATGCACTGATACACGCACACTCACCGAGAGGCGCGGCCTTCTGCGTGCCCCTCATCTCGTAGCCGAGAGGAGCGCGCTCCGGGGCAGGCCTCCGAGTACTTCCCGCAGAGGACCGGGCTTTATACTGCTCCTTTTCCTCCCCTAGTAAGTCATAACTTAATTTGGGAGAAGAGCATAGTAATTTGTCTCTCGTCTCCATGCTACAGCACTTTATGTGCTTTTCATTTAAAATCGTTCCTCGAGGACGACCAAGTAACGTGATTTGGGGGACAGTTTTCATAGGAAGGACTTCATAAGTTTACACCAACATAGAGAAAATTTAAAAACCTTATAATTATGTGTCAGAAGTATTATTTTTCACTTAATCTAAAACCTTACTTTTAGAACATGAAACCAAGCCAAACGGGTCTTTGGAGATTGTGCAAGCGAACTTCTTTTTTTTGAATGAAAGTGGTGCCGTCAGTGCAAAAGCAAGCCCATATAAGTGCCGAAAGGTACTCGTCATAAGGAGGAGTTGCTTCCCTATTCTGAATTTTTATTTATTTATTTATTTAAGACGGAGTCTCGCCCCAGCACCCAGACTGGAGTGCCCTGGCATGATCTCGGCTCACTGCAACCTCTGCCTCCCGGGTTCAAGTGATTCTTCTGCCTTAGCCTCCCCAGTAGCTGGGACTACAGGTGCGTGCCTCCACGCCTGCCTACTTTTTGTATTTTTAGTAGAGATGGGGTTTCACCATATTGGCCAGGCTGGTCTCAAACTCCTGACCTCGTGATTTGCCCACCTCGTCCTCCCAAAGTGCTGGGATTACAGGCTTGAGCTGCCCCCAATTTTGTTTTTTTAAGCAACTCTTTTTAAAAAGAGAGAGAGAAAAAAAATCTCTCTTGAGTATATTAGTTATTGAACTATTCTATTTGGAGGTGGCTTAACCCAAAACATGTTATGGATTTGGTAAAATTACAATGGATTTGAATGTTCTAGATGAAATCTGGGCCGAGAATAATTGCATAATAGTTTTCCAAAGGACTGTCAGATGGTAAACTCCTTTTATTTACTTTGAACTGATAAACGATAAGATAGATTTTCGTTTTTCTGACCTTTTTATCTACATTTATTTCTGAAAACTGAAAAAGAATCTGAATTTCCAACAAAATGTTTCTAGGCAAGTATTTGCATGATGCTTCTCTAATATTTCCTATATCTCTTAGTGTTTTCTCTAATGTTTTCTGTAGCTCTCAAATTTCACTCCTGTAAGTTTTCACACTACCAGTAAGAAAGATCTGGGCCAATTATGCACAATGGACGATGATTTTTACAAGAAAAGAGAAAGCACTCAGAAAAGAGACAATAATTTGAAAATGTTCTCACATCATGTATTTCCTTAAAGCAATACAAGTCCTGTATGTCCAGTTCATGCCTACTCCAACCGAGCTTTTTTCGGACACTTAGAAATTGCGTTCAAGAAAATCCTTATGGAAAATTTTAACCTAGAGGGGCATTTATTTTAGTTTAAATATGTATTAGTTGCAAGTAGTGACAGAACCTAAAAGCAAAAACCATATAGCACCAGTTCCCAAGGTTCCTGCATCTAATGCAGTTATTCCTACGGCAGTACAAGGCAGAATATAAAATCCCTAGGAGAAATACAAAGGGCCATTCTCTTCTTTGACTGGGTTTGAGGGCAGTTTTCATGGAAGATGTGGTCTTTCAGTTGGCATTGAGGATAAATATGCAGATATGGTAAGCCTGTGCATTCTGGTGGAAGCTCAGAGTTGGAAAAACATGAAACAGATTGCAGAGTCTGGCATGTAGAAAGAGGTATGGTGAGACATGTGAGTTCTAAACATCAAGCTCATGAATTTGGACTGAATTTTTGTTATGGAAACATTGAAATACTAAATTAATTGATACCAGAATATAAATTAGTTAAGAACATCAAGAAATCATAGTAACTCTGAGTTGTTTTGAAGTTCGTGTAATGTGGTCAGTGGAACGCTGGTGAATGATCCTTGAAACCTGGATTGTATTTCAGCACTAAGACAATATGTGTGTAATCACTTCCACTAAATTCATTTTTTTTAGGCTTTCTTCTTTTCATCTGTGAAATGAGAGATTGGTCTAGATGATTTCTGAGGTCTTTTTCATAGGTAGAAGTATCAACAATGTGATAATTATTGACTTCAAGAAAGGTTTTTTCCATTAGCTTTATATGTTGTTTGGTCTCCCAACCAAACAGATCAAAAGATAAGTTAGAAAACAAAAAGCCCTTTACTTAGCTAGTACAAACACCCACAAAAGTTTATTGACTTTGTTGGAGTGAGATATTGTGGGAGTCACATTAATTATTGCCTACAGGTTGATGACTAAGCCATTCAGTAAGCCTCAAAGAACCTTGGACTTGGAAACATTACCCAAATTAAAAACATCCAAGATAATTTTTTTAATATTACAATTTTCCTAGTCAGTAGCTAGAACCCCACACACTAGAGATCATTCTACTTTTTTCGTTTTGGTTTTTGTTACGATGTTTTGATGTGAGATATGGTTGAAGGACATAGAGCGTCAAGAAATTTTGCTTTTTTTTTGAGAAATCAGAATGGATTATTTATTAATCCAGCTATCACCTGAGCACCTGGCAGGTACCGGACACTTGGCACTGGACTTTAGGAGGAAATCAATACAGACAAGGCACATTCATTTGTGAAACTACAGTCCTGTGGGGGAAACACAGTAAATGGTGGAATTAATATGTAATTACAAACTGAGACAAGTGCCATGAAGATGTAACATCTCTATACTGTGATGGAGAATAAAGGGGAATACCTGGAGACTATGCGTGAGCTGAAGATTGAGAGGGATCTGCTAAGAGCAGGATGAAGAACAGGTGTGAGAGCACAAAAGCTGAAAAACTTGGTGCATTCTGGGAATTGAAAGAGAGGCAGAGCTGGGGGTAGCAAATGAAAAGAAAATTACAAATTGAAGTTGTATTTTAACATCATGATTGATGTTAATCACTTTCTGTGTGCCAGGCACTGTGCTAAGTTAAATCTCATTTCACATGCTCAAACCCATTTGAAATAGATACCAAATAGCAAATGAAAAATTAAGGGTAAAAGCAGTGATTCCTTGGCTGCATGTTAGGATCACCCATAGATATATTAAAAGTTCTAGTGCCTGAGCCCCACCTGATTGTTGAGAATCACTGACTTAATGTTAGTCTGTCCAAGGTCACTTCGTAGCTAAGTGGCAGAGAAGGCAGAAATTGAACCTAGATCTATTGGATTCTAAACCCTATGCTCTTAGCCACTCACTAGTGTCCTGTCAACATTCAAAAGCACATAGTAAGCAGCAGTTACATGTGGGAACTCTGTTAAACCTGAGACACAACGATGAATAAGACAGAGCTCTTGGCATCAATAAATTCACAGGCTGGTAATGCAGAAGTTAGGTCAGCCCACATGTACAGAAGCAAGTCAACTGAGAACTCTCAATGAGATCAGATATATTTTTCCTATTTTAAGCTAGATTGATGTAGGTAACTGATGACACGGAATCTACGTAGGCAGCTAGTGCGATTGTCTGCTGAGAGATGGTGCAAACTGAACAAAGTCTATGGCAGAGGATACAAAGAATCATCAGGACTTGCTGACTGCTAATGTTGAGAGTGAAGAAAAGAAGGTGGAAGATGATTCAAATTTTTGAATCAAAAAAATTCAAATTTTTGAGTTTGAGAGACTGAGTGAAAGTAACATCACTGATCTAGAGTAAGAGTACAAGAATTGAATTTCAGGTTGAATAAGTTTGAAATACTTGTTGAACATTCAGGTAAAAATGTCTAGTAGAGCAGTGGAAATGTGCATCTGGAACTTGAATCAGCAAATTGGTCTAGAAATGAAGATCTGGAATTATTGACTTAATAGGAGGTAGTTGAAATCGTGACTTGCATAACGTGTATGCTGTGTGTGGGATTTTTAAAAAGACAATAGAGATAGGAGAAAGAAAAGAAAAACCCTGACATTGCCATACTTGAATATGTCAATAAAGCTATTTTTTTATCTACAGTGATATTAAATACAATCAATTCATGATTATCCATGATGAGTTGTTAATACTTTCCAGGCTTTCCTTGGCCACATAGCAAATGTAATAGATGAGACATAGCCAGGGAATGTAAACCAATTTTAAACACTGGGTAAATATTTAAGAAGAATTCTATATGATGCATTCAGAAATGTAATAGGAATATCCTAGAACAGCATTTTCACACAAATAATTTTTATGTACCCCTCGTACTGACTTAAATTATTTTGATCATAATATAACTTAAACCTTAAAAAGTTACAATGTTTTAAACATAAAACTGGAGAGAGAAGTCTTAGGCTTAAGCTCACATACATCATAAAAGCAAAACATTTGCAAAATAACTATGAAGAAAAGCATAAAGTAAATAAGCTTAAAAGTATAGTAATGTAAAGGACATCTTGAAATTGATGTATAATGTCATCAATATTGAGGTGGATGGTGGGGGCCAGGGGGAGGTTTGCACATCAAAAGCTCCAAAAAAGGAAAATGAGGACATTGATCTTTTAGTGGCATAGCACTTTGGGGGCATTTTTGAATGGGTCTGTACAGAAGCAGTGACAACTAAAGTCAATAAATTGAATGTATATAAAGTCAAATGGTCCCTGTAAGGCTTGGTATGTATCATCAGGCAACAAATAAACTAAACAAAGCCCAAGCGAGGTCACTATGGATGAGCAAGCAAATGCAAAATACACCTCTAAGACAAAGCTACTGAGGTGTAAAACATCAGAGAAGACAACTGGAAAGATTGCAGACTATAAACTCTTTGTCAGAGAGGCAATGATAGAGACCCAGAATATAAAAGCGACACTAGCTATTAATTATTACAAGGGCCCATACAATTTGAAGTCAAAAAACCTAACAAGGTATTTGCTAAGAGATTTTTGTCCTGCTAATTCACCGTACTGTTGTTTCAGCTCTGGAACACTCCGTTCAAACTAAACTCACACACAGTGGGGTTTATATAATGTTAGGACCCTCCCAAAGACAGTATATGTATTCTTATCTCTAACTGAACTTAAGCTAGACTCGCGGTTGTCTAAGAGTGTATATTATTTTTATGAGACACTGATGGAAGTAGCAGAGAATTTCCTCTGACTTGCTAATTATATGTATGTATATATTTATATGCATTTGTTCACAAAAGCAGAGGGTTTCATTTGATAGCAGATGAAGGACACGATGATCCAATAATTAAACTTACATGAAAGAAATATGTATAAAGCTAGCTCATGTAACAGACATAAAACACACTATAGAAACTCAAGGACTTGAGTTTAGATTTGTTCTGGAATTGAGACTTGCCAAAACCAGAAACTATCAAAAGAATTTCCCATCAAAGTAAAGAAATTATGTGAAATGATTTTAAATTGAATCCGCTTGGAATTTGAGAAGCATTACTTTTTATAAAGGCTAGGAATTAATACTTTGGTAATGATTGGAGAAAACTAAAAGAACTTAGACTTTAAGAAGCAGATCTTAGATTTATAAAATTAATTTTGGTATTGAGCTATGATAGAACCATCATCAGAAAAGACATTCCAAACTGAGAAACAGTATGTGTAGCTCGTAGATGGCCTGAAGACTCCTGGTGATGTTTAATATTCTCAGAGGATGTATTAGCTACTCTAGCTTCAGCAGATCCCATTTCTCCTTTTAGAGATTGATCCAGTGTCCTCTCCTGGAAATAAGAGCTCAGTTTTATTTGAGGAAGCCTGGGGCATATGCACTATTTAGAATAAGGCATATCTGCCTTGCAGGCTGTGCTCTCCACTACCAGCTGCATATTCTTCGACAAGTTATTTCTCTGTTCTTCCATTTCTTCATCATACAAGTGCCTCCTGTTGTAAGGAATAAGTGTGATAAAGTAGTGGTAAAAGGTCATAGTTTTGCAGATTTTTTCTTATTCACTTTGCTATTATCCTTGACAAATGACCTTCCTATGTCTGTTGAATGCCTTCAGGTTTGGGAATTCCTCACCTCTTGAGGAAACTGCTTTTATCTTTGCATAGGTCCAGGTACCAGAGAGTTGTTCCTAGGATTCAAGTCTTCCCAACTTCTTTATGGCTCCCACCCATTGCCACTCAATTCTGTATGCCAGCCTTTAAATTGCTAAATCCACTTCCAGCTCCACGCTCCCCAAAGATCCTCGTCCTGTCTAAATATACCCAACTTCTTTAGTCATTTTCCATATAACTTGTTCTCCATCCTTTAACCATAATGGTTGCTTTCTTCTAGATATGCTTCAGTCTGTCGCTGTGCCTTCATAGGACCACGTCCAGAACAAACACCAGAGCTGCACCATCACATCTTTTGTTCTCTAAACTTCTTTTAACATAACATCCCATCACAGTAGCATTTTTGGCAGCCACATCCCACTATTAAGTTGTATTGAGCTGTTAAATTTAGACAACTCTTAAAACCTTTCCATGTGCACAAACCACATTCTCTCTATCCTGTTATTTTATTGTTGGGGTAAAATTTTGGGGGCATTTGGATTTTTTTTCTATTGGGAGTGAGGGGTAGGTGCCTAAACAAAAGGGCTTCCCTGTTGAATTTCTCCTTATTAAACCATGTCCATAGTTACTGCCTATCAAGATCTTTTTGGTACAGATTCCAGCATTCATATAATGGTGCTCCCTGCAATCTGTGTCAGCACGCCATCCTGCCATCAGAACCTTATTCGTAATAAACATTTTTGATAATGCAACACCAAGGACAGGGGCCTGTGGTGGACTCTGGAGATGTGCCTTTTGGTTAACATAAATCCATTCATCAGAAATAATTATTTGCCTACAGTCATTCTCTATGTGCCCAGCTCATATTCAGAATCATGTCATTAGAGATTGGTAAATTCATATAGAAATTCAGGTTAACCACTTTGTCTTGACTAACTCATGCTGACTCCTTTGCTGGGGGCTTATAAATCATCTCTTTGAGGATCTGTTCTGAAAGATAAGCCAGATCTGAAGCCCACCTATCTAGGGTTCACAGGATTCACCTCTGTTTTTAGAAGAAGACATTTACCCATTTTAGGGATTCCCTAATTCTCAAGATTCTTCATGATGATTGACAGGAGTTCTGTTTTATCCTAAAGTTCTTTTAGTGTCTGAGAAACGTACCTCATCCAGGTTATGAGACTTACACACAGCTTCAGTAGCCGGTGCTTACTTGTAGATTCCTCATCTACCTTATTTTTTAAAAACCAATGTTAGTGCTGCCTTTCTCTATCTGACAATTGTTCATCTGGAGAGAAAGTAGGAATTAAAGAGGTTAGGGAGTTCTCCTTTCCTCCTGTTGTCTGTTAACATTGTGAGTGTCTAGGACTGCCAGGCTCCTTTGACCTTGGGAACATTTCTGTGTCATACATAAAAATGTACCTTGTATGGCTCATCACATCAGCACTGACCCAGTTACACTGGTTGTTGTTCATAGCGTGCAGTCGTGAATGCTTGCACTCCACAGTCTGACCTGTTTCCAGCCTGACCTTAATACTTATTTTCATCTTTCACCCTTATGTCACTCCTTAGACCTGATACTTACTACACTTCGAATTTGTTCTTTGGTCTCCCAGGAGTAAATGCCTCACGTCAGCGAATGTGTGCTTTTCTCTTGGTGGAAACTCTCTGCTATGACATTCTCACCAGGTGTTTCAGTGATTCATTGCTTTGTATCAATCCAGGTAGCAGCTGTATCACCTCTTAGGTTACACATGGGCACTTCTGCCATACTGTGTTGGCCAACCAGTCACTGAGATTATCCCAGAGAGGGAAAAAAAAGGAGATCTGGACTCCACCTTTCAATGAGAGGAGAGTGAGAACATTTGCAGACAAATTTTAAAGCCTCCACACTAGGATTAGCAGAGCCCAACAAACAGAACCTAGGCTCCATGCAGTAAAGATATTTGTTACTTGTTTTCCCTTCTCCATAGTGGTGTAGGCTTCCTTTTACTAACTTAGCATTTTTCATATAACTCACTTACATTCTGGACATTGGCATCTAATATTCTTACAGGCTTATATTGCTACTTTATCTTTAAATGTGATTACTTGTCTATTTTCTGTTTAAATTCATCAGAGAACATCCTCTGAGCCTATATTAGTTTCTTAGGAGCTCCTCCATTGCTTCCACCCCACTATATTGCCAAAAATTAAACTTTAAAAATATATCATTTCTTTTCTTAGCACCGCTTTAAATGGATTCTACCAATCCTTTTCTTATGCTTTCTGCACAACCCACTTTTACACACTAGGTATTTGCATCTTGTTAATGCTTGCCATCCCTTTCTTAGGCCGAAGACGGCATAATGGAGTGGTTAAAAGTCAGACAGACCTGGGCTTTTAATTCCTACTCTCCCTTACCGTCTGTGTAATCTCGAGAACATTATTTTACGTATTAGAACTTCAATTAATTTTATGTGATAATTGGAAACTATGAGGGGGTTAAATGACAGTGGTATTAAGTGAGAAAATATAAATACATAGTAGGCACTCATTAAATGGTAGCTCTTAACAATATTCATCTCTTATCTTTTTAATTGACAACTGCAATAGTCTCCTGCATTCTGTGCTTCAGTTCTGCCTAAAGCATACCAAACACTCTGGCAGGTGATTTTGTAATGTCATGATTTCTTTGTGAGTTGTTGCAAATGTTTTTGCCTGGTTTTTGTTTTTCGTTTGTGTTTTAGATGGAGTCTGGCTCTGTCACCAGGCTGGAGTGCAGTGGCGTGATCTCAGCTCACTGCAACCTCCCACTCCTTGGTTCAAGCGATTCTCCTGCCCCGGCCTCCCGAGTAGCTAGAAGTAGCTACTGGCATGTGCTACCACTCCCAGATGATTTTTGTATTATTAGTAGAGACGGAGTTTCACCATGTTGGCCAGGATGGTCTCGATCTCCTGACTTCATGATCTGCCCGCCTCAGCCTCCCAAAGTGCTGGGATTAAAGGCGTGAGCCACCATGCCTGGCCTTGCCTGGTTTTATCAACAGTTTTAGTGAGGTCTACTAGGGTCAGATCAATCCACTCTTTCTCTTCTTTTGTAATCTTTCTAGCCCCTAGCTCAGGCCTGAGCTAAAATGTCTAGAGGTGCATCCTAGATTATATAACAACTGAGTGTCAGAGCCAAGACTGACTGTTGCCCCAAATTCTCTCTGCAAACAGCTCTAAGACACCTTCCTACAGGGAAGCTAATGTAGAGGAATGTTGCTTGTCTGGAGTGATTGCAGTGCTTGCAGGTGTATAATTAGTCACTAGTCAGTGTGTAAATACGCTGTAAATTGCTTTATTTGTTAATGTGAAAAGCGCCGCAGAAATACAAGGTATTATAGGAACCAAGGCTGAACATGGGAGATAAGGTATTGTGGGAGAAGAACAAGTGAGTGAGGCATCAGTGTGTGTCATGTATCCCTCTGCTGGGACGAAGCTTATAGGTTCTCCCCGCTTCGTTTTCTAAGAACACCGACTCCCCTGGGTGAATAATTTAAAGGACAAATTACCACTCTTCTGGGTACCAAAGCCAGCCATAAGCTGAAATTAAATTAAATCATAAAGCCCTACAAGAAACTGAGGGAAGAGTCAGAAATGTAAAACCAAGGGAATCCAGAGCTAAGGATGAAATATTAGAGTCAGTGCGATGTCCTTGCCTTCCTGTGCTGATGAAGTAAAAAACTAAAAACCACCCTGGTGCAGACTTAAAGGACCACCATCAAATATCCATTGTTAAGTACTTGGCAGTGGCTATTGCAATGATTTCAATTCCGATGGGGTATTGGAGGGAGGTAGGAGAGAGAACACTAGATCAACTTCAAGTCCTTATACTTCAGCTAACTAGCTAGGTGACCTTGAGCCAGTTACTACCCAACCTGGGCCTTTGTTTCCTTCATCTCTGGATTGAAATAAATGTAATCAGAGTTTATGTTTCTATTTTTTTCCCATATCAGCTCAGTGATCATAGTGAGCTAATAAAAACACATACACAATTTTCCAATTAAAATATAGCAAGCTCATTATCTCTTCTCAGAGCACAAGCCCTATTACCATAATGAAAAGTTCCCCTGTACTCCTTAGTCAGGGACCAAAAGATAGAACGGCAGCTGTGGAAATGGAAGACCGTAAAGTTTTGTTCTAAAACAGTGTCCTCACAGTTTCCTCCAGAGGGAAATGAATATATACCTGGTGGCTTAGAGGGGCGGGAATACCCTGTGTCCAGGAGAGGAGGCAAGCAGTACTTTGAATGCCCAAGACTGGCTTCTGAGAAAAAAACTTGGCATGCTTATACCGCAAATCTAATGATCTAGTCACTCTACATCAATGGAATGAGAGAGAATTATGAAATCGTTTCTTTATTTAATCTCTACAAAGCAAGGACTGTGGTAAACACTTTAGCAGCTGATCTGCTGCCAACGTGGAATATGGGTTGGAAACCAAGTAAAAGTTGAAAACGAAGCAGATGTTGTTTTCTAGGTGCTACGTCACCGAAAGGCCTGAAACACATCCTAGGTCTAGCATATTAAGCTTGACTCTATCAACATCACAGCTAAGCCTGATCAACGTTTACTACCATGACAGTATCACAAGAAGAGCAAAACAAAATTCTAAAATTAAGTGGTTCTTTCTCTTGCTAGAAAGCTGTGCTTGACTTCTTGGTGTACATGAATAAAGGCTACAATAAAGGAAACATTTTAGAAATACTCACCTACCTGGTAGTCCACAGATCTTTAGATTTCATTGGCCAGCAAAATCTCAAAGGAAGAGAAAGAACAAGAGAGACCATCATATGGAGGACAAATTTGATACCATCACTTCAAAATGAAAACATCTGGCCACGCCTGTACTCCCAGCACTTTAGGAGGCTGAGGCAGGCAGATCACTTGAGATCAGAGTTCAAGGCATCCTGGCTAACATGGTGAAACCCCATCTTTACTAAAAATACAAAAATTAGCTGGGCATGGTGGCAGGTGCCTGTAATCCCAGCTACTTGGGAGACTGAGGCAGGAGAATTGCTTGAACCCAGGAGGCAGAGGTTGCACTGAGCCAAGATCTCTCCACTGTCCTCCAGCCTGAGCAATAGAGAGACTTCATCTGAAAAAATAATAAGAAGAAAACAACTATTATCTACTACCACTATCATTTATAAAAGGATGTTTTAACGCTAAAATGAGGAAGGACACTATCTCAGAATAAGGGGTAGCCCTTTAAATTACTTTGATTTAGTTATTGGACATACTGACTACATTGCCCTTTAGTTTTCTTAGTAGTCATGGAGCAGTGAAAACTTCATCCTCAAGCATTATAGTTCATCTGTGTGCATTGGAAAGCCCTGCTCTTTGGCAGATCCTCTTAAAACTAGAAAGCCCCCTTCTGCAAAAATTCCAGTCTTAAGTTCCTTCAGGGCCCAACTTTAAACCTCGTTTTTACTTTGAAGGTTTTCCTGGTTACCTAATGACCACAAAGATCTTTCTACTTTCTGAATTCCTGCAGTACCTGTAATTTTAATATATAATCTAGCATTTTTATTTCGTGAGAAAGGTTTTTGAAATGTAGAATGTTTTGGAGATAACAGTTTAATTTTTAAGTAAACATTTAAAAGCTTTATTTACCAACTGATAGAACCGCAAGTTAGACATTTCTTAAAAATATTCTAATTTAAGAAAGAAAAAAAGTATAGAATTCTAGAACAGAGATGAATCTTCCATTATTCAAAATGCATCTGAAGTTGGCCGAGGTCTTTTATGGTTGACAGTATGGAATCCAATATATTTTGATTGGTAGACTAGACTTACACTAAGAAAGGATTATTAGACTTTAGATTTTAATGTTGTCTCTTCTCTCCACCAAGATAAGTAAGCATCGGAACAACTCTTCTTCTACTTCCTGTTTCAAATGGTCCCGTATTCTCATATAGCTAGAATAACAGAATCCTCTGTAATAGAAATTGACCTTAGAGATTATCTAGTCTATATCCTTGTTTAACAGATGGAATATCTGTAGCCCAGGTATAGTGAAGTGACTTGCCCCAAATCCCAAATTGATCAGAATTAGAGTTGAGATTTCTAATCTCTATGCTTGCAGGTATTGTAAGTATACTAGTCTTGTATCCCCATATCTCTAGATA
Organism: Macaca nemestrina; assembly: GCF_043159975.1. Lineage (NCBI taxonomy): Eukaryota > Metazoa > Chordata > Mammalia > Primates > Cercopithecidae > Macaca > Macaca nemestrina. The sequence goes on from NC_092135.1 coordinate 13,068,335, forward strand.
TACAGTACATTGCACACCGTGGTCCCTAAACAAGATTAAAAAGAGTAGTTTTCCCCAACCCCTAGGCTTTCCTTTTCACTCTTGGCTATTCTTTCCTTCCTTGGCACCTATTACCTCTGACCTCTACCCACTCCACACTACTTCCAAACCCATTAAAATCTAGGTTCTCAGGAAAGGCTATGAGAAACTCATCTACACAGTTTAAATTTCTCATAATTTGTTCACGGAGTGATTGGCGTGTGCCAGACATTTTTCTTGGTTGACTGAATGTGGGACTCCTCCCAGAGTACTTGCAATTTTACAAGGTAGGAAGAAATAAGCCGACAAATTGAATCTTCATTCAAGGCACAAGGGAGACTTCTTATTTCTTTGAAATTACCACATATCAGCAATGATTTTACTTCTAAAATCAGCCAAATTCTTCAGAGTTGGAAGCCTGCCTTCCTTTTGTCCCTCCACTATAATTACCACAAGTCTTAGATATTTAGAAATATTTACAAATTCATATTGACAATGTAACAGACGCTTTTTCATTTTCCTATTTGGGAACTGGTCTTTTCTCCCTTAACAAAAACCAAAGTGTTAACACTTAAATGCAGGTTTGACATATTTTAAACATTTTTAGGTATTATTCTCAAAACTACGTAGACCCAGTCCTAGAAATAAGGGCTCCTGTCTCTGGAACAAATTTACTGCATGATCTTCTCCAATTCTCTAAACTTGTCTGGCCACAAGTTTTCACATTTGTGAAACAGAAAATTGTTCTTAATGGAGACTGAGGTATTGGAGGGTTGGGACCACACCTTTTAATCTTCCGTATGTTACCACATAGAGTCTCGTTTCGGGCTCTGCCCACGCAGATGCTCAGGAAATGCTTGCTAACTGAAGATTTTTATGATCACTGATAGAAAGACAGCATAAATGCAAAACACGATTTTTCCCTTGCCCCAAGTTACCCAGGAGCATCATTCTCATTCAGAGATGACCACATTTCAGAAAGTGGGTCTCATAAAACATACAATTTAATGAAGCCATCTGGGAAGATGATCATCATATAAATGCAAGATATTGATATTATCTGGCTACTTGGGGAAATACCATGTAAATGAAGGTGCAACCCAGCTCCATAATTCAAATCTAGTATTGATGTACAAGGTCTTTGGATAATGGACTTTGCAGATTGACATTTCTCACAAATCTGGGGCTACTTTTCTCCCCTCCTTTGCAATTTTACTATATTTGCAGTAAGATTTTATTTTACTTTTTGGAAACATCTTTTTTTTTTTTTTAACAGGAATCTATCAGTATCAACTGGGAGTCTTGAAACAGAGATTTTACATCTGTCTTTATTGGTGTTTTTAAGCTTCTCTTTTTTTGAAGCAAGAAATGATGCAAATAACATAGGCATTTCTTGGCTGCTCCAATAATTATGTGGGATGTTGTTCAGTTATTCAGCTTCCCAATTGATTCAGCTGCTTTCTTTTCTTTTATATTCTAGCAAGAAGGTGTGCTCTACTTCTGATATTATCCGGAAGACTGTTCTAAATGAAGCCACCCAGTAATCTGTTCTCCTCTCTTAACAAATGTTGCCTCTTTCTCTGAGAGACAATTGCTAAAACACAATACCAAGGCCAGGCATGCCAGCAGTCATACAATGGTAACATCCAGCAGGCTTTGGCACTGTATCTTTTTTGTAGTCTGAGAAAGGGATGGAGAATTCCCTCTACAATTAGGACTCTGTCTCACTACCACCGCTGAAGAAATTACCATTGGCATTGAGGCAACAGCTGCTCCCACAGTGTAAACCAAAGTTCTTCTGTGGTCCTCACAGTCCCTTCAAGAAATGATGGGATCAAGTATTTGTGCTTGGCCCTCCTGAAACACTGAGCCTATTTCACCCTGGCTGTCCCCAGCCAGCCCCTCCCCACACACTCACCAAATAATATGTAAGTGCAATCCATCACTACACTCTTCCTAGAGGTTGGTGGAGCTCATGGACATTGTCAGAGCATGTGCGTCCTGGGTTTGCTCACCCCAGGAGCCACACATGGTGTTCAAACATGGTGTTCCTTTTCAGAATATGTATGGCAGGGGTTAGAAGTGTAGAGGCAGGGGGAGTGTTTCACATGCTGTGTCTGGCTGAGACTGAGGTGGGTGGGATAGACAGGGAGCTGGCAATATGTTCTTGACCTTTAATTCTTTTCATATTCGCTAAAGAAATTCCTTTTCCCACTGTTTATCTTCTTGCATCCCTAAATCACACGTTAGAGGTAAGTGTGTCCAGAGCTGAGGGACAAGACACTTGCATGCTTTATATCCCAAGGGGGAGTTTGCATGCTCAGAAGCAGAGTAAGAAGGAATTCCTGGCCCTCTTTCTCCTTGGCCTCAGCCAGAGACTGTCACTGCTCATCCCTGATGGGAAAGGAATATTCAGAATTTCAGTCTAATAAGGCTGATGAGAGGTCTAGCATCTTAGAAGTCACGTTAGCAAGTACATTCAGTGAGTGCCATGGGCCAGATACAGTGCTAGGTACAGAGCAGTGACATCACCAAGATGGTTGAGTAGGACATATTACCCTTCCTCTCCTCATACACAAAACAAACGCAGGTGACCATTGAACAATGCAGGGTTAAGGGCACCAGCCCCCCGCATAGTCGAAAATCCCTGCATAACTTTTGATCTCTCAAAACTTAACTACCATTACAATAGCTTACTGTTGACCAGAAGCCTTACTTATAACGTAAACAGTTGTTTAGCACATATTTTATATGTGTATTATGTATTTTATTCTTACAATAAAGTAAATAGAGAAAAAAGATACTAATTGCAAAGAAGAGAAAATATATTTACTATTCATTAAGTGGAAGGGGATCATTATAAAGGACTTCATCTTCCTCATCTTACATTGGTGAGGCTGAGGAAGAGGAGGAAGAAAAGGGGTTGGTCTTACTGTGTCAGGAGTGTCGGAGGCAGAGGAAAATTTGCATATAAGTGGACCGGGATAGTTCGAACCTGTGTCATTCCAGGGTCAACTGTGTAGAGGGCTCAAGGGCCTATTAAAAAATCTGCAGCAACGCAGTGGAGTAAACAATGGCAAATATCTACACAGTAAGGTGCTACACGTGGGTTATAGTAAGGAAGGAAATCCAGTTTGTGCCTTCAAAGAGTTCTCAGCCTGGTAGGGGTTCATAGCAGATTTTATGTGTATATATATATACACAAAATATATATACACATGTGTATACATGTGTATATATACACATATATACACACACATATATCGGTTAATATTCTCAACATTAATCTTAAGAGTCTCCAAAGTTTTTTTTTTTTCATATTACAAAACACGAAACTAAAATTGCAAAGGTAGTGACAAAAATAGTCTACACATTCCTAGGGATTGGAACTCTAACATAGAAATGGCAAGTAGAGAGAGAATTCCATCCAAATAGCTGACTGTATCATATCAGTGACTAAGATGTTGAGAAAAATAGATTTGCGGCAAATAAAAAACATATATACCAGGGAAAACCTTTCAGTTACTCATAAAACGTTAGATAATTATGGGAACCAAACATTATTTATTTAATTATTTATTTCTTGAGATGGAGTCTCGCTCTATCACCCAGGCTGTTGTGCCACGGTGCGACCTCAGCCCACCGCAACCTCTGCCTCCCAGGTTCAAGTGATTCTCCTGCCTCAGCCTCCCGAGAAGCTGGGATTACAGGCATATGCCACCATGCCTGGCTAATTTTTGTATTTGTAGTAGAGATAGGGTTTCGCCATGTTGGTCAGGCTAGTCATGAACTCCTGACCTCAAGTGATCTGCCTGCCTCAGCCTCTCGAAGTGCTGGGATTACAGGCATGAGCCACCGCACCGGGCCCAAACATTTATTTTTAAAAGGTATCTTTATATAGAGAGATCAGTCATTCAGATAACCACTTTTTTTAGCTGAGTTCTATTCAGAGCTAGGTTGCCACAGTAGAAAGGCAAAGAAATGTAAGACAGTCTTTTCCTTGGGTCACAACGTTAGTGAGAAGATGAAGTTTTGCCTGTGGAAAAGAAAAATTAACACTAAATTAACACTGTAAAATACTTTTAAAACCTTTTGCCTGATATCTAAAGATTCTATTGAGGAAAAAGATGTACAACTGTAACCAAGAAGTTAAAAATTGGACTTAGGGGCTTTTTGTAGTTAATTGGGGGACAGAGGGATATACCTAGTGACAAAAGACACAGCTGATGAAGTGCTGTTCTTACAAGCATAAAGCAAAATCCTTTCTAAGCATTTTTTTCACCAAGCGATTTTCTGTAAGCATCAAAAGTATTGATGATACTAAGAATGATATAGGGCTTCATAATTCATCATTGCAATGTAGGGAAATGTTGAGTCAAAAATGGAGTTGTTTTTAAAAAAAAGGAATTAGAAATTTTTTAAAAAACTTTCTCTTTATAGCAGAACATTCAGGCTGTATGGCAAAGAATAGAGAGAAACACAGGTCACTCATAGTCCTGCCACACAGAGATAATCATTAGCATTTTGGTGTATGCTCTTCCAAACATTTTTCTATGTATGTATATACAAATATTAACATACACTTTTTAAATATAAAAATGGAACCACACAAGGCGTACTGCTATTTAATGTATTTTTAACTAAATATAGCATTTTGCATATCAATAATACAGATTCAGGGCTGGGTACAGTGGCTCACACTTGTAATCCCAGCACTTTGGGAAGCCAAGGTGGGAGGATCACTTGAGGTCAGGAGTTTGAGACTATCCTGAGCAAAATAGCGAGACCCCCACTTCTACTAAGAATTTAAAAATTAGTCATGGTGTTGTGTGCCTGTAGTCACAGCTACTTGAAGGCTGAGGAGTGAGGATCACTTAAGCCCTAGCATTTGAGGCCACAGTGAGCTATGATTGCACCACTTCACTCTGGCTTGAGTGACAGAGTAAGACCCAGTTTCTAAAATTATAATAATGATAATAACATATATTTAAATTGGTCTGAGCTGAAGAGTGTTCTCAAAACTCCATGTCCACCTAAAACTTCAGAATGTAATTACTTCATAGATGAATAATGAGTACTGATGGTCTACGAGTTTTTTGATCATGTGCTCCATTAGTAAAACAAACAAACAACACCATGCACCTTCAATAGCTATATTTATTTATAAATTATAAACATGTACTATTTCACTATATGCACATTATAAAACGGTCTGAAAAATAGACGTTTCAAAGAGATATGATAAAATTTTTTAAGTTTTGGCATTTTTTCCCCAGTCTAGTGGATCCCCTTGAACACCCCCCACTCTAGAGTTCACATAAACCTCTTTAAAGACCCCTGGTGCTACAGTATTCTCAATTACAAGATGTTATAGGAATGGAATGGGTTCAAGAATGTTCTGGTCATCCGAATATGCATGGAACCAACCCGCAAAATATTTCTGGAGGACGCAAAGATTGTTTGGTACAGATTGCTTGTTGTCTCCCACTTGCTCATTTTTCAAGATTCTGTTCTACAGTTATCCCTGCATGAAACTTCTCCTGGCATTTCAGGTAGAACTGACAACTGCCTTTTTTGGATTGTCCTATCCCTATGCAGATATCCACATAACATTTATAACACTTGATTACATTTATTGGTTCCAGTGTCTCTCTCCGCATCTGGATTATCAGCTTCTCCAAGGCAGGGATCATGTTGTATCCTTCATTAATTTGCCAGTGCTTGTTATCTAGTAGGTCCTTAATAAATACTAGGTGAATGAGTCGACAGAACTAGAGAACAATGCAGTGCATAAAAATTAGGATGTCCCGAAAGCATACAGAAGAAGAAAAAGAAAATGCTATGAGACGCTACCTAGAGCCTCTTCGACATACGATTATGGTTAATTAGATTATAATGTCTGACTTGTTTGCAGCAAATTTCACAGAATCTCCCAGTGAATTCTCCAGATGCTTCAATGAAATTCATGGTTGCTTCGCTCCTCTGCACACCTCTTTCTCCGCTCTACAGATGAGGGGAGTTAGCCTTGAATTGGGATGTTTATGTACTTGCTAATCATACGTTTGTTTTCCCTCTAAGCTTAGTCCTGCCTGCCAAGAATAGCTCAAGATGACAATCATGTTCATGGTTTCAGTCAAACAAAGGCTCCAGACAGATACGAAAAAAGGAAACAAAGCCAGAAGTTTAACATCAGCAAGAAGGAAAAACGAAGAAAATAAGTTTAAATACTCTGCTCCCCATTTTTTGCTCTCATATGTCAGCATTTTAGTACTCCCGTTCACCCACACTTGCTTGGCACATTGAGGATGAGGAGTGGGTAGACTTTTTAAGTAACTACAATAAATAAGAAGGCTCAATTCTACCCTTTGCTTATATCCCTCAAGAGTCACTGGAGTTTTTAAATCTCTCTCATTCCCACACCTTTAAGTAACTACAATAAATAAGAAGGCTCAATTCTACCCTTTGCTTATATCCCTCAAGAGTCACTGGAGTTTTTAAATCTCTCTCATTCCCACATTTCTGTGTGTGCCCCTGTGCATGTGTGTCTTTCATGTTAACTTGAAGCCATGACTAGTAACTGTTACCAATATTTACTTCCACATCTGCTTCCCTAAATTATTGTTTTTCAAAATAAGTTCTATGAGATGTTCATAGATGCTCCATGGAAAAGGGTTCTGTGGTCAAATGTTGGGAAAAGTTATAGTTGTACAAGTTAAAAGGATGTCTTTGCAAAAGGATTTCTCATGCCCTTTAATTTACCAGTGTACTTTGTCAGTCTTCAAGAGGAAGCATGGTTTGCACCAAAGAACCCTCTTTCCTGGAATCATCTGGGCAAACTAGTATTCTATTGATATACTTTAAGAAATGCTGCCAATTTGACTTAAGGGTTTGGCTTAAACTGGGAGCTCCTGTCATCAGAGACACAGACATTCAGAATTACCTCGATAACTTGGATTGACGGCCAAGCTCTTGACAATATGGAGAAAACATCACAAAGAAACATTCCCAAATACTCATAAAACTCTAAAGTCATCCCTCCTGTGGGCTGGCATCTCTATATTCTGGAGCCGGAAATGCCAATGCTGCAGAAGGAGATAGGCTAGAAAAACAGCCAAGTGGAAAGGTAAAAGGACCTAACCAGGGCACCATGGTTTTAGGAAAATACAGCTCAGGACCTGACTTATGCGTATAATTTCTGGGCAGTTGTCTGACAGAAGTGGAATGCCCTTCGTTCTTGGGTGGCTTTCATGGAGAGGCCCACTTTTTCCATTTTTACTCCCACTAATCACTACATGGAGCCTTCCTAGAACATGTAGCTTTTGATTACACCGTGCTCCCAACAACAATGTCTCCTCTGTACGCTAATTCCTACATAGTCTTCAATCCCCTGCTACTGCATGAAGACTTCCCTTTCCACCCACTGTAACATTTCCTCATTTTTCTGAATACTCATAATATTTAACATGGATAGTAGAGGTCAGGAAGTGTGGTCCTCTGGCCAAATTCAGCCTACCACCTATTTTTTTTTTTTTTTTTTTTTTTTTTTTTTTTTTGAGACGGAGTCTCGCTGTGTCTTCCAGGCTGGAGTGCAGTGGCGTGATCTCGGCTCACTGCAAGCTCCGCCCCCCGGGTTCACGCCATTCTCCCGCCTCAGCCTCCCAAGTAGCTGGGACTACAGGCGCCCACCACCGTGCCCGGCTAATTTTTTGTATGTTTAGTAGAGACGGGGTTTCACCATGTTAGCCAGGATAGTCTCGATCTTCTCACCTCGTGATCCACCCGCCTCGGCCTCCCAAAGTGCTGGGATTACAGGCTTGAGCCACCGCGCCCGGCCTACCACCTATTTTTATAAATACAATTTTACTGGAACACAGTCATGCCCATTCATGTACATACTATCTACGGCAGGTTTCTTGTGATAGTGGCAGAATTGAGTAGCTAAGACAGAACATATAACATGCAAGCAAACATATTTACTATCTGTCATTTACAAAGAAAGCTTGCTGAACTCTGGTCTATACCATTTCTCTAATAATCACATGCAGCCTTGCTTCGTGTTGATACTTATACTTCGATGTTTCCACAGGTCTTCTCAATGAGTTTCAAGCCTCCTAAGAGCAGGGCTATGATTTGTACTTTTTGAATCCTTTGTAGTACCTAGCACAGAATAGGTTATCAATAAGCTAGCTAATTGAATTTTTTAAAGCACAATTAACCCAAAATTCCCTGTAAGAGAATGCTTTTTCCTGGTGTCAACAAGGAGAAAGTAAAATACATCATGTTGTTTTCATACCACTTCAGTCTAGTGGTTTGAGATAGGAAGTGGACACAGGCTGTTTACATTGGTTAGCTCCAAATTTTCTCTGAAAGTAAGATAAACCTCAAAAGGGTGGCAACTTACAACCACACATCACTTAACCGTAGGGATATGTTCTGAGAAACGCATCATTAGGCAATTTCATCATTGTGTGACCATCATAGAGTGTACATACACAAACCTAGATGGTACAGCCTCCTACACACCTAGGCTGTATGGGAGAGCCTATTGCTCCTAGGTTGTAAACCTGTATAGCATGTTACTATACTGAATACTGTAAGCAACTGCAGCACAATGGTAACTATTTGTGTACCTAAGCATATCTAAACATAGAAAAGGTACAGCAAGAATACAGTACAAAAGATTAAAAATGGTACACCTCTGTAGGGCACGTACCATGAATGGAGCTTGCAGGACTGGAAGTTGCTATGGGTGAGTAAGAGTCAGTGGTGAGTGGATGAGAACGCCTATAGCATTACCGTACATACTGTAGACTTCATAAACACTGTACACTGAAGCTTCATTAAATTTATGTTTTAATTCTTTGATAGTATGTTAACTTTAGTTTACTGTAACTTTTTGACTTTCTGAACTTCTTTTTAAGCTTTTTGACTCTTTTGTAATAACAGCTTTAAAGAGTATAGATGTACAAAAATTGCATATCCTTATTCTATAAGCTTTTTTCTATTCTTAAATATTTTTTAACTTTTAAAATTTGTTTGTTAAGATCTAAGACACAAACACACACACCAACCTAGGCTTACACAAGGTCAAGGTCCTAAATATCACTGTCTTCCACCTCCACGTCTTGTCCCACCAGAAGGTCTTTAGGGACAGTAACATGCATGGAGCTGTCATCTCCCAGGATAACAATGCCTTCTTCTGGAATAACCTACTGAGGCTGTTTTACAGTTAACTTTTAAAAATATAAGTTGAAGAGTACACTCTAAAATGATGATAAAAGTACAGTAAAGCTGTAACATGTTCATTTATTATCATTATGAAATATGTACAGAACATAATTGTATGTTATTTTATGTGCTATACTTGTATACAACTGGAAGTTCAGTAGGTTTGTTTATGCCAAGATCAACACAAATATGTGAGTAATTCATTGTGCCACAACATTAAGTCTGTGGCACCACTAAGCCATAGGAATTTTTCACCTCCATTGTGTTACGGGGCCACCGTTGTATGTATGTCCCATCATTGACCAAAATGTTGTTATGCGACACATGACTGTATTTCTCAGTGGTAGCTGGGGAAACATTATCTTTTTTTTACACAAGTTATATAACCTTAGTACTCTTTCCATAAACTATACAGTACACTGATTCCAACTGCCCCAAAGCATTTACAACCCCCTCTCTCACCACACACAAGACTGAAGCTCTCCATGTGTACTAGCGGACAGAATGTGGGCTGGCAAAAATTGATCAATACAGTTTTCTGATGGCCATCACGCCAATCTTCCTAGTGGCCACTTGGAATCCCGGTCCAACTCCGTGCATCTGGGTGGAACGAGTAGCCTGGCTGAGACCTGTCATCCCAGGCAGGACTGCTCTCCAACCGCCTGTCATCTTAATGCTGGTGGATGCTTACATAAATAAACCTCCAATGGATCAGACTGGAAGGGACAAGAAGCAAGGCCATATTATCTATTCTTAAGACCTCTCCCGTGAACGTTTGTCAGGGCAAACGAAAATCCTAAGCTAAAAGTGCCGAAAGAAGTCTCTTTTCAAAAAGTCAACCAGGAAATCCCCCTCTTTATTAATGGCTTTTATATGCTCAGATGGGGTTAAATCCACCACTGAAAATGTGTATTTAGTTTGTTCAGTGCCGAGGAGCAGGACTGAAAGTTGTGTATGTGGTTGACACATGCATATATGCATTTTCATGGCTCCGAGCAGTTGTATGTGCTGGACTGGATTATTAATTGGTGTAAAGCCACCTAAAATTTGTTCTATCCACAAATACAATTGCCTCAAAAAAGGAAAGACAAGACTCACAGCTGTCCTGTAGCAGGTCACCAGCTCCATCACTTCCGTCAGAGTGACTCATCTTCGTTTCTGAACTAATGGGAGCATTGGCTTGGGGTTAGATGTGATGTGATCCTATCCTGGCCTGGCCCCTGTTCGTGGCCCAAGCAAAAAGATTATGATTTTATTTTCTCTTGTGAAATTGCAGAAATAGATATATGTAGATCTCTAGAAAGTAGCCTTTTATAGTACTAACAATTTTCTGTAGTTACAATTTTCATGGTGTCTACTGGTTGAGAGATGATAGGACTTATTCATGGAATTTACACTCTGGTGGTTTGATAAATATATAACATGTTGAAAAGGAGTTTCGTGGAAAAGTAAACGTTATTCATCAGGGTTTTAGTTTCTCTTATATTTGCTTTCAGCTGAGAATATTGTAAGTTGTTTGTTTGATTTTTATTTATTTTTTCATTTATTTGGCCTTCTAGATTCTTTACCTGATCTAATCGAAATAAAAACAGCACTTAACAACTTTAAATATGGCATCGGGGGAAATGTGTATATCCTTTTCTTTATATTATCTTTTGTTCACATACTGAGGGCTGTGGAAGGCAAAATGTGGTGAGGTGCTATTTTATAGCATGGTTAATGCTTATCAGTAATTTTTTCCCTCTGACCTTCTGCCTCAGACAATTAATTTTCTTGAACTGCTCACACACTGGCAGAACATGGAGGGGGTATAATGTTAGTACTAGTGAATATAATCTTGGAAGAAAAGCTGTGCAATTATTCAAAGACCTAATCTTATCTCTTGTTTCATTTTTATATCACAAGTCTACACTTAAAAGTATTAGATATCCTGTTCTGCTGTCCCACACCTTCAAACCTCAGTAAATAAATGCTGCTAAGTGCCACCAGGAGTGAAAGAGCTTGTAATGAGAAGTGTGAGGAGATATGTGCTCCATTCATCATTCTGTTCAGGCCAATATTGAGGCTCTTGTTATCAGCAGGATTCGTGGCGATGTCATCACGGCTGGCATAAATCTTCTGTCAGTGTGGGTCGGACTGATGCCCTATTAAAACCCTGCTTTCACCTAATCACAGAATGACCTTTCGATGTCTTTAATTAACCTCTGACCTGAACCATGCCAATGTCTTGTTGGTAGGTAAATCTATGGCATGACATTTGCTTATGACACTACATTTGTCTTGCTTTTAATCATCATACCTTTCAGATTATGGCTTGAATGAAATACAGTTGGGATCCCTCTTAATAGTTGGATTAATTTTTAAAAGGTTAGAACATAATATTTTCCTCTGAGCTCCCAGTGATATCTTTGCAGACATTTGCCCCTAGGGAGTTAGGGTTTTCCATTAAAGTAAATTCAGGTGAGCCTTCAGTTTCACCAATAACAAAATCTTTTCTACCCAAGTTATTTTTTTTTAATGACCTGGGAGTGGGAAGCATTCTAGGTCCTATGGATGACCAAAGGACAAAAGTTTTAAAATGTAATGTAGCCTCACTTGTCCGAGACAATAGAAGGCAGCAGTGGCACGGAAATAAAAGAAATAGAAATAGTGAGGAGGGGAAGGGAGAGAGAAAGAGAAGACTTCTATTTTACTTAGGGAATGTGCTTTTCTACTCTGGAATATGTGTGCCTCAGGTCCTGAGAGTTCTTTGGATAATAAAATATCATTCATATCTCATTTTTCCACTAAGAGGAACCTTGTTTGTAAACTCCTATCTGAATTAGTAAATATTACAAATGTAAAATATTTATGATGAAAAATACTTTTCCTACATACAAACGTAGTTATAAATTGATTGAAATGGCTACTAATTCACTCAAATTGAGTAGGTTGTTCAAAATAGCAAGTTGTGATTGGCCTATAAATCATAACATATGAGTAAAATAAAAGTTTTGAGCTACCTAAGATTTATCCAATTTTATACTCAATCAGAAGCCCCATGAAGAGCTTAGACTAGATAATCTCTCAGGTCTTTTTCAGTTGTAAAAGTCTATGATTCAGTGTCTCAATATTACAAATTCTGGGTTTATTGAGTCTGAATTCAGAAAGTTTTCCTGTCTAAAATATAATTCAAAAGTTATACTGTAAAGACTTCAAGAGCTGGGAAGTTTTCAAGCATCTCACCTGACTTTGCCCTGTTCCCTGCCTCTTTCTCCTACCTGAGCCTTTGGTGACTCACCTGTAAAATGAGGATAATAATACCTACCACTAGAATCGCTGTGAAGATTAGAGAAAACATATATTCCACACCTTAAACAGTGTCTGGTGTGTCATAATGCCCAGTCCATTGAGGATGCTGGTGCATCTATTAGTATCTGCTGCACTTGCCGACAGATGTTACCTTTTAGGCCTAACTTAATCTCTTTTCTTCTAAAATTATACAATGTAATGGTTAATAACTTTGGAGTCACTCCTGGGTTCAAATAACTGCTATATCACACCAATTTATGGGCTGTATGATCATGAGCAATTTAGTTAAGCTTCCAATGTCACAATTTCTCATCTACAAAATGGGAAAATAATTGTGCCTAATTAATAGACCTATTAAATAAGATAATGCATGAAAAATACCATGTCTGATTTTGCTCAAGAGCTTATCCCCATTGCCTAATACAGTATCTTGCACAGGGCAAGCACTCAACAAATATTAATGAAGATTTAACTGTTTTACATAATTATTTTATTATTTAATTGTATATTAGTATTACATAGCTATTACCATCATCATCATTATCATCATCATCAGTAAACTTGTACTGTTTATATCTCACACCTTCCTTGGTGTAGAAGTGGTAGTCACATATTTAGAGAAACGTAGATTTTAACATTAAATATACACGGACCCAAAGAGGGGAACTACAATAGACACAGGGGTTTACTTAAGGGTGAAGAGTGGGAGGAGGGAGAGGATGGAAAAACAACCTATAAGGTACTATGTTCACTAGCTGGGTGATGAAATCATTTGTAGACCAAACCCCAGTGGCATGCAGTTTACTTATGTAACAAGCCTGCACCATGTAGCCCCCAAACCTAAAATAAAAGTTAGAAGAAAAAAAAGTGGGTTTTGGTTAGGTCCTTGGCTGAAGTAGGAAAGTAATGTTTACTAATGATATCATCTATTCTGTTTAAATATTCATTTATTTAGGAAGCCTTGACTGAACCAGGCTCGGGGGATATGCCAGGCTCTGGGGATACTATGAAAGCTAAAAGATACACAATCCCAGCTGTCATGGAGCGAAGAGTTTATGAGAGAGAGACTGATGCTAATCAAAGAAGGACACTAACAAATGAACCATTGTATAGCTTTGCCAAGGACCATGAAGGAGAGAGACATAGCTCTATGAAGGGGCTTTGATGTAGGGAGGTGAGTTGAAGTCTGAAGCAAAGGATGGAAAGGCCTGATCACATGGGGGCTTGTATGACACATTTTGAAATTTATTTAATAGGAAGTAGGGGATTGTATCATGATAAAGTGTGTATTTCCAAAAGCTTACCTTGATTACAATATGGAAGGTGAATCAGAACAAGACAAGGAGATATAGGGAGATGTTAATGTCAATGATTTTGTACTATATAAAATCCCTAGGAGGTGGTCTCCATGGTAATTCTGTCTTTGAATCTCAGCAGAAAGTTAGGTTGATGCCTTGTTCATAGGCACCAAAAAGGTAAAGGGGAAGAGACCACTCCCCATGCCCAAATATACAAACTTTTCTTTTCATAATTAGTGTCAATATTGAGGGCAAGAGATACCACATAGGTCTCTGAATTTATTATTCTTCTCTGTCACTTTTGCTGTGTCCACAAGAGAACAAAGCTATCCATATTTCCTGTTTTATATTATGGGCAGTCACATGCCCTCTAATTGGAGGATTGCATGCCAAGCCAATGGCCTAGCCTCATAAAACCTCACTAGCTATTATACCGATGGGGCCAGACTATGAGGCAGAGTTGTGAAACTTATCTTTAATCCTTAGGTCCAAAAAGGACAGAAAAAAAATAAATCATTTCTAGCTCGAGAGCTCTCATGGCAACCAACCTCTTAAAGGAGTAAGGCAATGAGTTTATTCGTATTTCATCCTGCAAATATTTATTCAACTCTTATTCTGTGCCAGCCACCTCTTGCTATATCATGACATCTGCTATATCATGTGACTTAAGAGGGAGGACTACCACTTATGAACTTACTGTATACTTTATATAGGTTATCTGATTTGTTCATCAAGACAACTCCACAAAATAGAAATTATGACTTCCACTTTAGGAAAGTTAGGATTTAAACCTAGATCTATTGACCACAAACCCCTTCCCCTTCCATTACACCATGCTGTTTACCAGAAAGGAGTCCCTTTTCAGAGATAACTCCCCAAGGAGGCCAGAAACTCTGCCATTAGTGAGTTTCCTTTGTGCCAAGATTCATCCTGTCTCCAGCACCCTCTTTTTAAAACCAGAGCAGGATTTCTCAACCTCAGCACTACTGGCATTTAGGACCAGATAATTTTTTTGTTGTGGGGGCCATCCTGTACCTTATTGGATATTTAACAATAACACTGACCTTTACCCACTAGATGTCAGTAGCACCCCAGTTGTGATGACTGAAAATGTCTCTGGACATTGCCAGATCTCCCTGGGGGAAGACAAAGCAGAGGAGAAGAAGGTAGTGTGAACGGCCAAGAAAGCAGAGTTGCAAGAAAGAAATGATTGGCAGTCAGCTGTTGCTGAGAAATTGTGTAAGATATGGACAGGAACAAAATGATATTTGAGTTTAGTGACGAAGAGATCCTTGGTGACCCTCAAGGAGGGCAGTGTCAGAGGGCTGGTGGGGGCAGGAGCCTCAGGGTGGGGCGCATGTGGAAAGCGTGGGAGTAGGGACAGCGCGGAGTGACTCTCCTTTCAGTAAGCTTGAGAATACTACAGAAGTGAGGCTGCGCCAGCTCTGGGCCCAGGACTCAAGCTTCTCATTTCTGAATCTTGGAATACTCTCTCTAGGATCCTGAGCAGCCATATAAGACATTCAACCAGCCTGAGACCACCATACATTGATCACAGTCTCAAATGAACCCAACATTTCACCTGTGCCCGCCAGGCAGCAGACATGCAGCTGAAGCTGTCTTGGAGCCTCTAGACCAGCCCATCCACCTGCTGAATACCAGTGAGTGACCTATGTCAAAGCTACCAGAAGTGGAATTGCCAGCTGAGTCTTGCCTAAATTTCTGAGCCACACAATCGTGAGATACTATAAAGTGGTAAGTTTTATAGCAGTGTGTTACCCAGCAGTATGGACCTGGAACAGACTACAGCACTAGTCCTGGTTTCCCTCTCCCAGTCAATACAAAGACAGGGATGACCTGTGCTCTGAGAATAGCTCCTAAGCATGTGTTTTGTGTCATGGTGATTGTCAAGCCCGCAGACTCTAGAGTCATACAGACCCAGGGTCAATGCTTAACTTCTCTACTTCATGGCTTTGTAAAATAGGGATTTTTACAGGTTCAATTCATAGAAATGTTGAGAAAGATTGAGTGAGATGCATTTATGTAAAGCACTTATGCAGTGCCTGCCACAATAAATGCTTGCAAAACATTAGCTTTCATTTAAACCATGAGTTTTTCTCTCAATGGACAGCACATCATCACGTTCTGTGTAAAATGAGTCTGACTTCACAAAAGTTTGCGCTAACTTCATCTCTCCCCACTAGAGGGACTAATGAGGCCTTCTCCCCTCACCTGCTTCCTTCACAACCACAAGTCCGTTCCTCTTGTTCTTTCTGTGGTTTCCAACCTCCAGTTCTGACTATTCGACCTACAAACCTTTAACCACACACAGACACACACACACACACACACACACACACACACACACACACACACACACACAACAAGAGAATGCCTCTAAACCACAAGTTCTCCTGTGGGAAATGTGTGTATTAAAGGATTGACTTCTGAATGCCCTCTTAGCAACCACAAGCATTTCGATTCTAGTCTGCCTAACTTGTGAATCACTCCTGTCTGAAATAACTAGAAAAATAAAGAAATTAGGCGTTGGGAGCAGAAATAAAGACTAAAGTATAAGGCAAAGGAGGAGTAGATCTTTTGCAATGAAGCATGAGACACTCTGAAGGAAGTTGAAAAAAGAACAAGATGCCTGATTCTTCCAGGAAGCAAAGGGCTAAGCTGTGTATTAATAGGGCCACAGGCAGAGCTGAAGCTATAATTCTGGCTCCTAGACAGATATTTCAAATACACAAAATTAGCCATGAAAGCAGCCCAAGTCCTTTCCCAACACACACGCCTTAACTAGTCTGCGTTTCTAGACCACAGGGGACCCAGGGTATTGGTTGTGGGAGTTAATACTTCTGAGTTCAAACATGAACAAACACTGAACATTTAGGAGGAGGAAAGAGACAGAGAGAAAATGCCTCCTTCTATCCCTATTATCTGAAAACAAAAGTTTGTAAACATTACGCTGATCTTCTCTGGGAGAGAATTCCTGCTAAGTTGCTAATAAGCAATGGGTATTGAGATAAAAATAATTATACAGCACCCATCATAACTGAGTGGGTGAAATGTCACCAGAAATTTATTTAGCATGCTCTCTTTATGGTTTTATGTTCAGAAACAAAAATATAAGATGAGTAGCAACCTCTGAGCCTTAACTCCAATTTTCACATTGTCAGAAGTTTCTTATCTTCCATGGGCTTTTCAATAAGAGGGCTAAGGATAAATACTGGTGTGTGTGGAGGTGGCAGTGAAGAAGATGGTGATACTCAGAAGGGATGAGCTTAACAGAGTGGTAGCTGTTAGCCAGGCACTCTGCTAGGGTCCTTTTAATGCTATGGGAAAGGGAGAACTTTGTAGAAACAAATTGATTTGATGCCTCTTGAGTAAAGAGCTTAAGATGTGTCTGCCTCGCTGAGAACTATTCCCTGTGACCACAAGGCACAGAGCCATGGACCAACTGTGCTTCATGTCTGTAGAGGTTCCTTTGAGCATTAAAATGACTCCCCATTCAGTCCCATTTAGACCTCCTTCCCCACAGTCAGGGCTTTTCTTGGCAGGGGTTGAGCATGAGTGGGGAATGGGAAAGAGAGGAGCTACATCTCGCATTCATAAAGGGCTTGGAATTTAGACTTTTGACATTTTATCCAAATGCAGTTATATGATCACTAGAATTTTGGAGTATCAAAATATTAATTGATTAAATGTAAACATTTAAAATCTACCACACATTTGCACCCCTGTTTTGGCCTCTCTTCTATTTTTAATATATCTGGACCCTCAAAAATGAAAGTGGCCTGGGTTCTTCCCATCTCTGGGAAACACTGCGCAACCCAGCAATCATCTACAGCACTTTCCCCAAAATATTGAAACTCCTGACACAAAAGGAGTTAGATGAGGAGCCGAAAATGGGAAGAAGTGAATATGCAGTGGGTCTGTGCAGGTCCGGAGGAAAATACTAAAATCTATTCCATTAAGCCCCACTAGAAGGTACATCCCCTGAGAGCTAGGGCTCCATCTTTCATCTCCGTAGCTCTAATTTATCGTGCAGTCCTAGAACACAGTAGGAGCTCAATGCATGTGTGTCAAACGGGTGAATGAATGAATGAATGAACAACACTAGCCTGGACAGATGATTCTTTATGCAATATATGATACTGTCAAATTCAACTGCCTGCAAGGGAATCATTTGTCTATAGAGTAGGCAAATTTTCAATATGAAGCTGACTTCAAGCCATTGCTCAGACCAAGTGCCAACTAAAGGAACATAAATAATTCTTAATATCCAACAAGGAAAGCGTAAGTGGGAGCAGGGATCTGCAGCTAGAAAAAGCAAAGCATATTCCAAAACCAAAGAGAAATTCCTTTTGGATTGTCAATTATTTGGGATTACCTGGGCCTGGGTCACAGACCATTGGTGTGGATAATCAAGAATTGACTGCACATGTGGATGTCAAGCCTGCTTGGACTCGGGTATTCCCCAGCGACCTGATCACAGCCTCCACTACTCCCCATCTCACGGAGCCCAGGGTAGGAATTGGAGGCATACACCCACAACAAGACTGCAGGGCAGAAGCCTTCCAATACCTTCCAAGATTAGAGTTTCCCGCATGGCTGCAGGAATGAACTGGGGTTTGTCATGAACTTGGCAACCAGAACAAAGGTTAGCCCAAATAGGGCGGTCATGAAAAAGAGAATCAGGAGTTGTCTGTGCCAGTTGCATTTCCCTTGTTACTACAACCTCAGAATTGTCTGTCTTAATACATTACATATATTAAAAGTAGGGACCACTACGAACAAAGTTGAAGAGTAGGAATTCCTGTTGTGGGCACTGCTGCCCTTGTCTTCGCCTCTCTGTCCCCGTCACTTGGCCTCCACCCTTGGCCCATGATTTGCTTCAGGCCTTCCCTGGACAGCGTTTTCTGAGGATGATCCACATTCTCAGCCTCTCGTCTTGCTCCATAACCAATTTCGTGTTCCACACTCTGTTCTGACGCAGGCCTGCCCTCAGCTCTCAAAGGTCAAATCTAGGATAATTTGACAAATTAATCTGGTCTTTCAGATGAATGTGTTAATGGGTATTCTTTCTGACAAGAATTTTCAAAAGAATTGCCCTATTTGTGTCAACCCCCCTAATGGAGTGGCTCGGAAGGAAGCCATCACAGGGCCGGGTCAGGTGTGGTCAGCCAGAGGGAGAATACTTTGGGGTCTGTGATCTGAGGCTCTCAAGACACTGTTGGCTTCCTACGATGGGATCTGTCTGGGAAAAGTGTATGAGAATAGGAATTTTCTGCACTGAGGGACAAATCTAGATTGTCACTTGATAGATTTTCACCCCAGTGGGCTCCTGGGGAGCATTTTATAGATTATTCTAGTTTCCTGAGAGTATGTAAGCAAACACAAAGGGAGTCAATTTAAGAAAATATAAATACAGACAAAGGAATCCACCAGAAATGGGAGATTCTGCAGCCCATTCTAGTGAGGGAGGGCAGGGAATGCACATAAACTGAAATTCTGCCCCACAGTTGAGCTTTCTAAAGGAGTCCTTAGCCTCACCAGAAATAGTGGGATAATTTATAGGTTAACATTTCCTTTTAATGTGGATAGCATTTTCCTCATTTATAGTTAATTAGGTTAAGCATGCATGGGGAGCAAGGGAAAAAGGCTTTTAGTGATGCTCTAAATGATTAGTAATTTGAATAAAGTAAAGAACCTCTAGAAGACGGAGCACTGGCACGCATTAAACAGGCTTCTCTTCTAAGTGCTGGAGTCGGCCCACTAATTTTGAAGACACTGTGGCAATTAAAGCACTAAAGATAAAAAGACACAGAATGTGCTAAATATTTAGAACAGGTTTTAAGCCATATGTATGTGTGATATTAAGTGATATCAAAACAAATGTCTGAAGATTGCAGATGTTGTATATTTGGCATCCTGGGAACCCCAGTGTTGAGCTTTAGTCCTGAATCACACCAACCTGCTAGGGCCCAGGGTTAGACTAGTGATAATGGACAAGAGACGTCATGTTTTGAGCTCAGCTCCCACTTCTCTGGCCAACGTCTCACTCGGCACTTCTCCTTTATCAGCCTCCTGGTGAGGGATACTGGGAGATTTTGAGTAGAAAGAGCATAGGCTTTGGGCTTTGGAGCCAAGCAAACTGAAATTTGGATCTCTGCTTCCATTTACTGGCCATGTGAGCTTCAGCAAATAGCTTAGCAGACTGAGACCTCAGTTCATTCCCCTTTAAAGTGACTGAACTAGCACAGAGCCCACTCCCAGTGTCAGCATGAGGTTGCAATAAGGACAAACAGGGCCTGGCACATAGTTGTCAAGGAACAAGTTTCAGTTCCCTTCCTTCTAACGACCAAACCGGAAACGTGGTGAATTTGCAAGATCTGCTTGCCCTATGCACACTCGCTAAAAGTAGTCAATAAAAAGATGCTTTCTATCTCTTGCACGCATGTGTGCATGTGCACACACACACACCCGCTTCCTCACCACCTTGACTGCCTTTAACCTTTGCCCACTTTCCCCATTTTCCCCGGAAAGGATGCTTCCATGACAGCGAGGTCTAGAGAAGACAGCACGGTTTAAAAACAGTGTGTAGATCCCAGTGGGGAGGGGTCATTGCCTTCCAGATTCCTAGCTACCCCACCCCCTCCAGGCAGCTGGCCTGATGAGGAGCAGGTGATTTCTTTTTTCCATTGTTTTAATTTAATTCTAATTGAATGTAAGGCTGGAGATGCCTTCAATGGGCTCTTTTTTCTGGTTAAATTTCCTTGGGGAGTGTACCCTAAGACCTCTCTCTTTGTGATAACTTATTCTGGCCAGCAGAGCCAGGCTCTATTTATTACATCTCCCGACCACCCCCCTCCACAACCCTAGCAGGAGGGGCCCCTCTGCAGTTGCTGATGACTAGAGAATTACTCAAGTGTGAACTGTTTCACTGTCTGTCACTTTGCTCATTAGGCAAGTGAGAAAATGTATCTATGGCTCTGTCTCAGGGTCCTCATTAGCTTAGAGGCACATTTTTACTTCCCTTATTTGTTTTTAAGATGAATGCATAGGAAACAGTATTCAGTTTGTGTTCCTCAGTATAATTTTAAGAAGCAAAAGCCTGGATAATCTTATTATCTTCCCAATAATTGTGTTGTTCAGACGGTAGGGAAAGGGTAATTGCCTCTACTGCATTTCCAGCCAGGGTGGAGGGGTGTAACTGTTTCAGCTGTAGTAAGGATTCAAGTCCTCTGCACTGGGGGAAGATCGTGGTGTTTTCAGAAAGGTAGTAAACAGGTACCCCCAATAAGAACAACCAACGAGCCTGTACCCTGAGAGTGTCATTTTGTTTTCTTCTAATACTCTAGTCTCTGTGGGTATAAAATATAGTATTATTATTACTACCTTTGTGTTAAATGTAATTCTATTTCTACCTAGAGGTTTGGTAAAAGGTTAGTCATTTTTTTTGGTGGCGGCTAGGGTGGAGGATGGGGATTGGAGAGGGATGTGTGGAATATATTTAAGATTTGGTTTTTATGGAGCATTTGTTACAGGTATTTATGGTTGTTTATCATCTCTAGATTTATTTACTGAGATGATAAAACAGAGCTGAGATCACCCAATATCATTCAAGAGTTTGACATTCTGGTTGCCTTCCTGATAGAAATGTGTCAGCCTATTTCTTGTTTGCTGCGCTTGATTTGGGGTGTTTAGGATCCATTTTTGTTCAGCCACTTAAATGTTGTTCCAAATTCATTAGCATCTGTGTGGAGTCCCAGCCACGGATGCCCTGTGGCTGATAATTTAAGTGGAGAATGTCTGTCTCACAGGGCTAAAGGAAGAAAAAGGCCAGTTACTTTCTTCACCTTAAAAGTTCTAAAACATATGGAGCATGTTAGGCTCGGCATTAGCTGCTTGCATTAGTTCACACATAGGTCTGCAAAACAGAGCAAACAGATGAACTAGACTGGTAAACAGAAAGGGTACATTTCTGTTTATTTGCATTTTCAGATTTGAATCTTAAATCTAAGAAGTGCAGAGAAAGCAGCATTCTATTTGTTTTAAAAGCTTGATTCTTTCAGTAATAATGCCAGTCAAAGTGACTGAATTTTCATCTCCCTCAACCATTTTCTTCATTCAGAGAAATGAGAATGCACATCACCCATTCAAGGGAAATATAATGCATTATTATAATATGCCTTGGCCTAAGTAGCTAATCACTTTTTATTAACACTTTTTGGCCCAGGGAGTTGGGATTTCTCCAAGCTGACTGTCAGGGTAGGGATTCTGGGAGTCTATATTAGTAATTAGCATTGCAAGATCTTGACTCCTGGGGTGATTCAAATTAATACAAAATAAAAGTGCAAATTTCCAAATAGCTTTGAAAGCCATATCTATTATTAAATTTATGTTATTAAAGCCCTTCCCAGCCAGTATGACAGGAGTCCAAAGCAAAAGGTTTCCTTAAATATCTGCACAACTCGTCTTGGATTCTTTAAAATTAAATAAAAGAGCATACAATGAAAGATCAAAAGAAATTTCTGTACAATTGAGTTACGCCTTGGCAGTAAAGTTTTCCACCAAACCAAATCCATACAAAGCAATATTAGTTTCATGGTCACAGTTGCTTTTGGAGTTTCCTTGATACGTTTGGCAGCTATCTTGAGAGCATCCAAAGAACCGCTGGCAACATCAATCACTCATTTCATAAGCAGGCGCTAAGAGGCGACAGGAGGGCGCTTGGCACAATACCATCTCTCCACCATGGAGCCCCTCCCAGTCAGGGAAAAAGAGAAACGGTGCAGCATAGAGACATTATGGAGCACTCGGCCTCGAATAAGGTTCTGCTAATGTGTAAATAACCTGCTTTCTCTAACCATGTCTTTAGCAGACTAAGTGGTTAATTGTTATTGATCAGCTCTGCCCACTGTTCCAATATCAGTCATTATTGAAAATAATCTCAGTATCCTTCATTAAGCATGCATCTGTTTCCATGGGAATGCATTTTAAACACAGAGAGCTACTTGAGTGTTATTGGTTTCACTGGTAGCGCCGGCACCGAGGGCTGTGGTTGCCCAATCTGTCATAGTTAATCAACTCTCATCTCTTAACACTGGCTGCAGTTATCAATGAGGTAAGGATTAATATTCTGGGCGAAGCAGATGATAAATCATTTGTATATAATTAGTGTACAGCAAGGTTACAGCTGACATGAATTTTTATCTTAATTATGAGAGAAATTTGTTCCATTAATTTAATTTAGTTTGCATGAGTGGCTAGACACCTAACAAAGTTAATCTTACACCTGTCATTACAACATTAAGTAGAAAGCCTCGTGTTGAGGCGCTAGTCTCAGATCCTCCCGCAGATGAGGATAATGTTGTTCATCTCAATGTGAAAATAGATGATTGTAGACAGAAGATGTAATGTCGACTCTTTTTAAAGTTGTCCCAGGGAATTTATGGGAAAATATTGAAGTGACTCAACTCAAGTTGCTGTGCTTTGGATGCCACAGTCCCCTTGTGAAATTACCTCTCTCCTGCCTTGCAAATCAGATGGAAGACACTAGATACAAGAAGAGATAGGTTGTTTTTTAAATGTATATATACTAACTTCGGAGCTTTTGGCCAAATAAAGCTTTGCCTCATGACAAGCTGTTGCATTTGTATCAAATGCAATGAATTAAGAAACATGCACTAGTTCGAGTTGTCTCTTCTAAGTGCTTCATGTTTACAATGGAATAGCAGAATTCCTATAACTCGATCTACTGTACAAATGGTAATTATGCAGACATCCCAAAGGCTTCAGAGTACAGCATAAACCTAAACCCTGTACTAATTATCCAAGTAATCACTGTGTCTGATCAATCGTGTTTAATTGATAGATTAGGTGGGGCTGTTTATGGAGTAGAATGTGATGTTCTTTATTTTCCTAAAGATTAGCTACATATTTGAGATTTTTAAAAGGCAGAAAAGATTTGCTGACTTGGCTTATTTAAAATGGTTTCCTTATAGACTTACCTTTGTGATAATTATTTTCCTTTGATGTCTGACCTGGTGTAGGCAGAAATCTTTAAATGAAAAAGGGCAGGAAGTCACAAAGTTACAATACAAAATCCCTGAAAACAGGATGACCAAGGAACAACTCCAGAATGTGGAAACAGAACTCGAAATGGCATCATGGAAGAGGCCCTTCCTGAAACTGCACATTTGAAATATAAGCTGTGGCTTCCAAAGGAACGGGCCTTTGCATTTAGGAGACCCCAAACAAGCCTGCAGCTGAAATGCTAATTGCACAGTAACTCAGATTAATGTATTGTAATATTAGTCCACAATTATCACTTGGAGATAGGGTCAAGAAGTGTATAGTTGGTTATTCACAAGAAATGACTGATTTAAAAACAAAGCGCTCTAATGGAATTCAATAGTGCTTTTCAGTCATTCTGCTTGGCATCTCTATTACCTGAGATGATTCACAGTCCATTATGGGAGCTTCCATGCTAATAGAATGTCTATCTTCTGTAATACAGACACATCAGAGCACTAACTGGGAATCTGTCACAATGAATTTCATCTAGATTTTACTTCATCTCTTCATGGACTGTAAAATTTGCTCTTGTACAATGCCTAAATTTACTGTGGGTAATTGAGAGAGATCTATAGATGCAGCAGCACTCGGTTAAAAGCAGTTTTCCAAAGATCTATTGTAAATTGTGCAGCTTTGCCCCAGCTAGGGAAAGATTATGGTGAGCTGAATCTTGCCTTTACTAATGAGATGTTGTGGTGAGTTCAAAAGAGAGATGGGGGAGATGCCTTAGTGAATTCTGCCACGTGGAAAAAGGAAAACAAGGAAGGGACCCATCTTTCATTCCGAGGAAATCTTTGCAAAAGGGACAAAAATAAGTTTGGACCCAGGCTTCATTACCTTCCGTGGGAAGTATAAATCGGGGCTACGAGAGACATAATATTTTCCAAATCTGCCTGCATTTACTTGGCAGAAAAAGAATGTCTCATGCATGACCCAGTCTTCCAGTAGCTTACATTTGGCTCCTCGTGCGACTGCAGGTAGAACAAATTCCATCTCTCATTTGCTACACCTTCTGTTTCACAGATTGTTAATCCTAACTAAAATATTTGGTATTAAGCTATCTGCATGAATTGTTGATAAAGAATTAAGATAACATTTGAGCTATTAAATATAATGTGTGCTCATATTTTTTCAATGGATACTTGGGTTACTGCTCATAAAGTATACACGCTAACCTTTTTTTTTTTTCCTTCAAACCGTTCCCCTTTCTTTATTTTACTTATTCCCATCAAAAGCTAAACAGAATCACTGGGTGCCCTTAACAATTGTAGGGCTTAATATTTGTTAGCCAATTAGAATTGTGATATATTCTACAGCTTTTTTCCTAAGCCAGGAACTGAATAATAGCATCATGCTTCACTGGCGGTGAAGTGAGCTGAGCCTTTACATTAGGAGAAAATCAGAATGGTATGACTGCAGTTCATTACTGAAATAGGTAACTGATGAACTGAAAAGACAAAGGGCATTGTTAAATGAAATGTCATTATTAGAGGTGCTCATGTTTAACAAATGTACTGTAAGTTAATTCAGTAGTGTTTTCTATAAAGTTCTCCACTGAATGTTCACTGCTCATTTTTACTGTCTCTGCATACCTAACATCTCCTTAAAAATATCTTCAAGGAAACAATGTCAACTCCCAATCATAGGGAATATTTAAACCGAGGTCAGAACCATCTTCTAGGCTCAGGTGTTTGCGTAACTTTCACTGAAGACCCTAGCCAGATGCAGTTGTGTTTATGTTACTAGATTTACATGCAATACACTAGGACGTTAACAATGCTGCGGGGGGGGGGGGGGGGCGTTGCACGGAGGATAAACACAATCACTTTGCAGAAGACTTGGGAAAATGTTTTCAGCTTAAAGAGGAGAAAAGGCAATGAAACCCCTTTGGCATCTGTGCAAAACTGTTTGCTTGACTCTGGAGGTGATAAAAATAATTTATGGAGCTCTACGTTTTTAGCAAGAGGAAATGACCTCAGCTTTTGGCAATCTGATGCAGTTAGTGAAGCCTCTCTCTACTACTTTTATGGATTTCCTTGAGCTACATATTCTGTGACCTGTATTTCAGATTTATTGGCAGATACGTAAGCCACATTAAGTAATATAAAATGCAGTGAATGCATCAAACGACTCAGCAAGGACCCACTGACAGCCGGCGAGAGGCTGCCTCTTCGAAGAAGTCGAAGAAGTCACTCTGAATCGGATACCTGTTTATGCATTTGTCGAACCAGGCTCTGAATTTTTGTTTTAAATGAAGACATTAGTTCAAAACAAAAACGTCTCCAGCCAAACCCATAACATATTGGGTGGCAGGAAGAGGGTGTACAGCCAACTTTAAAATCTAATCAAACGCTCAGGATTTTGAGTGTGAACATGCTTTGCTTCCCGTTTGGGGGGAAACACAACTTCTCGGGAGGAGAGAAGGGGCCCCCAGCATATTGTGTTTGATTCTCCACAAGACAGTAGAGTAGCATTTTGATGAGGGAGATGCAGACTGACCAATAACGTCTTTTGGGAAATTCTTACTGCCTTGATACAGAAAAAGGAAGTACCAATGAGGAAATGAGTATTGCACAGTGCTATGTGCTATAACCACTTGAAACAGAACTGGGAGAATTTGTGTAAGACCTATACCCCCATCCTTGATGCCATCAAAGGCAAGGTCCCAATGTGTCAAAGCAGAAAGAGAATGAGTCTGGCAGTCAAGAGACCCAGTTCCTAGCTGGGGCAGCTGTGTCACCTTGGGCAACTGCCACCCTCTCCCTCGAGGTCATGACGGGATGCCTGGCATCCCTTCCTGCACAAAAATCCCTTGATTCCTTAAACAATGATGTCCAAATGATTGATGTAAGAGAAATGAGATCACAGGATACTGGGGACACCTGAACCAGCTGTGAATTACTTGAGAAGATTCAGGCCCTGGCATTAAGCCAAGCAGAAAAATGATGGACATGTGGTTTCATGGGGAACTTCTAATTCACCTTCTTGTGACTGTTATATTTTACTGTTAACCATTCCCTTTTAAAGAAAGCCTCGTGGGACTCAGATGAAGGTACACTCCCTCCAAAAAATGTTCTGGGTAAATTCCACCCTACTATGGTCTGTCCAGCCTCTGAAAATTGACAGCCCTTTGTTTGCATCACCTCATACTGTCCATGTGAACAATTAAACAGTGTGGTTAAGGGCTCAGTTTCCAGAGTCAGATGGCCCAAGTTTAAGTCCTGATTCTGCCACTATTAGCTGTGTGACCTTGGGCAAGACTCTTAACCTCTCTGAGGTTTTTCTATTCTGTAAAATTGGGATGACAACAATACTTTTGTTGACTGGATGATTGTGATGATGATATGAGATCCAATTTGTAAAGCATTAACACAAATGTGTCACAGAGTAAAATTCTCAATCTATATTAGATATTATTATTGTTGTGTTTCATGCATATCCATTTTGTCTTTTCTTCATAAGAGTGTAATTGATTAAAGACAGAGTCACAGCACCACATGCTATTTGTGTTCCCTACAGTGTTGGGCTCACAATATGTTTTTGGAAAATAAGTAACTGAGGGGTAAAGTCCTGCTATGGTAGAGAAAGGGGAATGAGGCATAATAGCAAAAGAATAGAAATATCTTCTCTCCTGTTGCATAAAGAGCAGTTTTAACAATGTTTACCATTATTAAGCATTCACCTTTTGCCAGGCACTTTGCACAAGTTATTTTTTTATTTATTATTTATTTATTATTATTATTATTATTTGAGATGGAGCTCGCCCAGGCTGTAGTGCAGTGGCCCCATCTTGGCTCACTGCAAGCTCCGCCTCCCGGGTTCACACCATTCTCCTGCCTCAGCCTCCCGAGTAGCTGGGACTACAGGCGCCCACCACCACCCCGGCTAATTTTTTGTATTTTTAGTAGAGACGGGGTTTCACCATGTTAGCCAGAATGGTCTCGATCTCCTGACCTTGTGATCCCCCCGCCTCGGCCTCCTGAAGTGCTGGGATTACAGGCATGAGCCACCGCGCCCGGCCTAGACAAGTTATTTCTAATCACTATTCTGCCAGATATGTATTATTATCCCTGTTTTACAGAAATAAAATTTGAAGTTCAGGGAAGGTAAGAAATATTGCACATGACTGAAGTGAAAGAATGGGATTCAAACCCAGGTCTGTCAACTGCCAGCGTCCACTTCTACCGACATTTAGCCTTTCCACCCACAGCATGCTGTCCAATCAGACAGATGCTCCTCCTCTGAACAGGCAACATGGCTATCTCCTGCTGGCAAATGATAAGAAATTAGAGATAGGATTGTCAGACGAGCCTTTCATGCTGAGTCACATAGAGCAAGACATATTACGGGCAGTGGCAAAAGCTGAAAATTGAGAGTCAGTCTTCGAAAATGCACAGTATGAAAAGAAATGCAGATCATAGTCATTCTGGGTTCACACCTTAGCAACTACCATCACCCAGGTCCTATTTGAAGCCAAACAATTGTGGCTTAAAGGTGCTGAGTAATTAAGACATTGAAACTAGGTATTAAAGAACAACAACATGACGCTTTAGGACTCGGAAATGTCAGCCATGACTTACACTTGCAAAGCTCCTCTGTCTCCCTAGAACATTCACTTGCAATAAGTAAGGGGTAATAAGATGGAGGAATTCACATTGGCAAGGTTGGGACATGGTCTGAGAAGAAAGATGGGATTAAGAGAGGTGGCCAGGATCAGCCGTAAACTCCCAGTTGGAAGTTTCGGTACAGGTTGTGTCTTGGACTGGGGCCAGCCAAGAAACATGTGATCCACACAAAACGTGTTGGGGTCCATATTGTCCGGAAGGATGTGGTATTATGAATGTCTTTGTCTGGTTGGAAATATCTAGGTTCTCCAAACAACCATTTCCAGATCTCAATATTGTCTGCCTTTCAGAAATGTTTCATCCTGGACTTCAGTTATTCACATTGTTTCCCCAAACGCCAAGTAGAAATGCTTGGGATGATAAAATAGAAAGCACAGAATACATTTGCCTTGGGTGCACATTCTTAAAGTACTTCACCGCGAAGCAGTCCAGAGCTCTGCTAGCTAATAAGAAGGTTGAGACAAGAACCACCTCTAATAATTCAAAACTAAAATTAGACATTCACTTGAAAAATTCAGGTAGCTGAAACAAAAATGAGGGAAGCTTTGTTTATTTAAATTATGAGATAATTGCCGCAATTCTCCAATTCCCCTCACTAGGGTAGACTTGGCTTGAGTGTATCAGTATCCATGGTGACTCATCTAATAAGTAAACTGCATTAGCTCTGCTACCAGCAGAAAGGAAAGGGAAAGGTCTTGAAATATATCTGTTGTGGCTTCCTTCCAGAGCAAGGGATTTCATTATATCCTGAAGACATGAGACAGTTCAAAGAGATTTGAAATATGGAATGAGAATGCGGAGGAGGAGAAGTTTGGGATTATATAGTTGCTTTTTAGTTTTGATTTTATATATGAGAATCAGATGCTACAAACAGAGACTCTAGGGGGAGACTTTATTCTTCTGGTCCAGGGTTTTGTTTTGGTTCGTTCTGTGGTTAATATCTTTCCAAAAAGTTCCCCCCACACCGGTAGGCCTTCATGTGTACTCCCATGTATGTAATTTCAAATAAGTATGACAGAAAATCCTTTAAAAACAACACATACATGATTTTCTATTCCATGGCTGAAATGAAACTTGCTGGAAAAAAAAATGCATGATGGTGCCTGCTTATTAAATCCAGACAATGCAGAATGATAATAGGAATCATCCCGAAAGAGGCACCGCAGTATTTCTGTAACAACAGAATAATAACTTGCTTTGCATCTGTCTACTTTTAAAACCATTTTACGATTACAAGCATGTAAGCTATTCTAATTATTACTGTAAATAATCATTTCCTTTACAATCACTTATTAATTAGCTGTCATAACATTGTTGTGAGTTAGGTGGAAGACAAGGATTCAATATTCAGTTATTAACACCTAATTAAAATGTTCATTGTTTTCCATATGTTGTTTATAGCTTTGCTTCCTCACACTTGAAGACAGAATTTTCTCCGAGAACAATGTCCTCTATTTGCTTAGCTACGTCGCCATCTGTTGTTGAGAAGTAGAAAGTGTCCTTTTCTGCTTTTTCACATAAACAATAGCTTAATCCTTACCTCAGTTTTTATTTGGAATTAAAAAAAATAGCTCCACAATAGTCTCCTCCTAAAAGATTTTTATTGACTTTATTTATTCTACTGCTGACTACATAAAGTATTCTGCTAATACCAGTGGCATCATTTAAGTAGTAAATTAAGTGAGCCTATTAATGAAGCTACTGTGAAAAATTCAAGTTACTCCAACATAGGAAAAGTATAGGAGAGGGGAATTCGCTATCAAGTTTGGCTTACAGAAAGTCACCATCGAGGGAAATTTAAGATTTAATAATTCACCAGCCTAGGCAATGTGGCAAAAGCCTGTCTCTACTAAAAATACAAAAATAAATTAATTAATTAAACAAATAAATAACCAGGCATAGTGGTGCATGCCCGTAGTCCCAGCTACTCAGGAGGCTGAGTTGGGAGAATCACCTGAGCCCTGAGGCTGAGGCTTCAGTGAGCCATGATCATGCCATTGCTCTCCAATCTGGGAAACAGGAGTGAGACCCACCCTGCCCCATCTCAAAAACAAACCAACAAACAAAAAAGATTGACTATTCTACATCATAAAGATATGTTTTATACTAACTCATTTTTATAATAAAAGGTTATGTTTATTGAGCAACTACTGAATGCTAAGCACTGTTCATTCTTTCAATAGTCCAATAATAGAGACACTGCTGTGGTTGTGCCCACTTTACAAATAGGGAAACAGAATCACCAAGAGGTAAAGTCATTTGCTGATTCAGGGGGAGGCTAAATAATTTGTAGGGCTTAGTGCAAAATCAAAATGTGAGGCTTTTTGTTCCAAAAGCAGGGAAAGAAGTGCCATTAAAGGTAGGAAAATATAAAGCTTTTTTCCTTTCTTTCTAAGTCTCTCTCTCAACTTGTTATGATGTTTAATTTGCCATTTAATGTTATTTTAATAAAAAATTTAATTTTGTCATTGTATGAATTGTACCATTCATTTTTATGTTGTGCAATGTGTTTTCAATGCAAATAGAAGAGCATGTAACTCACATGCAGAATAATCAAAATTTCACAATTCATTATTTTGTTGCTCATGTGTGTGTATTTCACTCTCTCCAGAATGATAGAAATGCTGCGCAAAACCAACTCAACTGTTTTCATCTCACTTGATATGTGCACAATCTACCAACACTGCTCACCTTGGGCTTCTTGGTGAGTGAGGAATTACAATTTTCTTTCCTTCTATGTCATCATTTTCAGTACGAGTAGTTGGCCAACACAGAGAAGTAACATGAGAGAGTGTATGGTAGGCTTTCCTGTCATTCACGTTTCTTGGAATGCTTTGGCCTTCTTTCTGCATTCAAAGCAAGTTCTGGCCCAAGCAAAAAG
The DNA here is from genome assembly GCF_043159975.1 of Macaca nemestrina. Classification (NCBI taxonomy): domain Eukaryota; kingdom Metazoa; phylum Chordata; class Mammalia; order Primates; family Cercopithecidae; genus Macaca; species Macaca nemestrina. Next base: position 13,099,762 of record NC_092135.1, read on the forward strand.
TCAGTGGTAGATACGCAGATATGCCAATATGCCACACTCACCTTTTACTCTTTAAGTCTCACTGAACTCCCACGTATTGTGGGTCCGCCAGAATTCTGTGTTCACAAGGTGTTGTGAACTCTGTAAGGAAATAAGGTAGCAAGGAACAGCAGATACCCCATTATTCTTATTGAGCTTAACATATTGTGCTTATCTTCCCTACTCACGTTCATGCTCCAATGTCTGTCAGAATTCACTTGCAAAACATAAGTTCAAACATAAAATTGTCGAGAATTTCAAGACAGTGACAGCAGAGCATTAAAATAAGTGTGAGGCTCTCTGAGCCTGGGGCTCTGTGAGACTACACCCACTGAGCAGACTCCGAGATGATGGACACACACAGAATGACACATCTGTTTCCAGAGTTCACGCTCCTAACCACTGTGCTCTGCTGCCCCTCAGACTATGCCCAGAGGCACCTTCAAAAGCTTCTGCTTTATGTGTCCATTATTCATAGAATTAAAGAAAGATGATGGTGGACAGAGGGCCTTAGAATTCCAACCTTCCTATTATACAGACAAAAGACAAGAAACCCAAAGAACCAGGATGACAGCCCTGATGTCCTAAATCTAGACCTCCTCAAATTGTCAAAATAAATGTAATATCTCCTTCCCCTTTCCATCCCTTCCACAACCCACCCTTCCTTTGGTACCCCACTTCTTTGCTGCTCTGTAGTAATCCTGTTCAGTCCCCATGGTTCTGGGGAGGTAGACTCACCCCCAGAGGAGGACACAGAAGGCAGGCAGGCTTAGCAAAGCCGTGTCCTCCACAGGAACCTGGTTACATCTGTGGGGAAAGAGACACCCTTTTCCTCTGGGATGATGAGACATGAGGACCATGACATCATAGAGCATTGGACTTATAACCAGGTAGAGAGGGACTGCCTGAGAACGAGGCCAATGTGGAGAAAAGCAGAGCTGAGAGACACGGACAAAAACAAACCCCTCAAGGAGTAGAGATTATGAGCATCTCAGTTGAGTCCTGAGTTACATAAATGAGTTAATAACCTCTCCCTTTGTTTCTTAACCAAATTTGAATTAGGTTTCTGTTACTCGACTGTTTTCATCTTAATCGATATGTGCACATTCTACCAACATTGCTCACCTTATTGATGAGTAAGGAATTACAATTCTCTTTCCTTCTGTGTCATCATTTTCAGTATAAGTAGTTGGTCAACACAGAGAAGTAATATAAGACAGCATATGGTAGGCTTTCCTGTCATTCATGTTTCTTAGGATGCCTCGGTCTTCTTTCTGCATGCAAAGCAAATTTATGTTTCTGTTTCTGAAATCAGGTTTCTATTACTTGAGACAAAGAGTCCTGATTGATATAGGTTTGTGAATCATTCTGTAAACATGATCATTAAAACCATGGTGAGAATGCAAATAGATACAAAGATTAAGCTATAGGGAATATCATTTAAGGAGAGTGAAAAGGAAGAGAAGCCAGCAAAGGAAACTGAGGGAGTGATCAGGGGGTTCCAGGAGACCCGGCACAGGAGACAGCGTCCACCAGGTAGGAGCAGAAAACAGGGGTGTGGGTGTGGGCAAGGCCAGATATACAGAAAGTTCAAGCAGAGTGATGGTTAGAAAGAGTCTAGTGACCTGGAAATTAGGAGGTGGAGAATTATACCAGGAGTTTTTTGGGAACAAAGCCAAGGGGCTCTGGGTTAAATAATGAGTGGAAAAAAGTTTGCGTTTAACACTGCTGAAAGAAATCAGAAATGACACAAACAAATGGTAACACATCCTATGCTCATGGATGGATAGAATCAATATTGTGAAAATAACCACACTGCTAAAAGCAATCTACAAATTCAAGGCAATCCCCATCAAAATACCATCATCATTCTTTATAGGTTTAGAAAAAACAGTTCTAAAACTTCATGTGGAAGCAAAACAAAAACAAAAACAAAAACCCGCATAGCCAAAGCCAGACTAAGCAAAAAGAACAAATCTGGGGGCATCACACTACCTGATTTCAAACTATAGTATAACTCTATAGTCAATAAAACATCATGGTACTGGTATAAAACTAGGCACATCAGCCAAGGAAACAGAATAAAGAACCCAGAGAAGAACCCAAATACTTACAGCCAACTGATCTTCAACAAAGCAAACAAAAACATAAAGTGGAGAAAGGACACATTTTTCAACAAATGGTGCTGGGATAATTGACTAGCTATATGTAGGAGAATGAATCTGGATACTCTTCTCTCGCCATATACAAAAATCCAAGATGCCGTATCCAAGACCTAAAACTATAAAAATTCTAGAAGATCACATTGGAAAACCTTCTAGACATTGGCTTGGGCAGAGATTTCGTGACCAAGAACCCAAAGGCAAATGCGATAAAAACAAAAATAAATAGCTGGAACTTAAACTAAAGAGCTTTTACACAGCAAAAGGAACAGTCAGCAGAGTAAACAGACAACCCACAGAGTGGGAGAAAATCTTCACAATCTATACATCTGATAAAAGACTAATATCCAAAATCTACAACAAACTCAAACAAATCAGTAAGAAAAGAAAAAAAAAATCCCATCAAAAAGTGGGGTAAGGACATGAATAGACAATTCTCAAAAGAAGATATACAAATGGCCAACAAACATATGAAACAATGCTCGACATCATTAATGATCAGGGAAATGCAAATCAAAACCACAATGGGATACCACCTTATCCCTGCAAGAATGGCCATAATCAAAATATCAAAAAACAGTAGATGTTGGCGTGGATGCAGTGATCAGGGAACACTTCTACACTGCTGGTAGGAATGTAAACTAGTAGAGCCGCTATGGAAAATAGTGTGGAACTTCCTTAAAGAACTAAAAGAAGAACTGCCATTTGATCAAACTGCCATTTGATCAAAAGTGCCATTTGATCCAGCAATCCCACTACTGGGTATCTACCCAGAGGGAAAGAAAATCGTTATACGAAAAAGATACTTGCACACACATTTATAGCAGCACAATTTGCAATTGCAAAATTGTGGAACCAATACAAATACCCATCAATCAACAAGTGGATAAGTAAACTGTGGTATATATATACAATGCAATACTACTCAGCCACAAAAAGGAATGAATTAATGGCATTTGCAGTGACCTGGATTGGAAACTATCATTTTAAGTGAAGTAACTCAGGAATGGAAAACCACACATTGTTCTCGCTGATATGTGGGAGCTAAGCTATGAGGATGCAAAGGCATAACAATGATACAATGGACTTTGGGGACTTGCGGGGGAGGTTGAGGAGGGGAGGGATAAAAGACTACAAATAGGGTGAGTGTATACTGCTCAGGTGATGCGTGCACCAAAATCTCACAAATCACCACTAAAGAACTTAACTCATGTAGTCAAACACCACCTATACCCCAAAAACATATAGAAAAAAATGTTTTAAGTCTTGTGTTTAAAATGGTAGGTTGGGTGTATGTATTGACTGCTACTTCCTTCTGAGACACAACCGAAGTGTGAGGAAAATTATTAAATATATATATATAACCTGCAAGGACAATGAGAGCAAGCGAAAAGACCACAGTGGATAAAAATTCGCACCAGCAAGTGAAAAATGTCAACAAATTTTTGGAAGTGGAATAAAAAGTGGAGAACAGGTATCTGGCATTGCAGAGGAGAGAATGCAGAGACGCCTTGGAGCCCAGTGGGGTTAATGGTAGAGAGGGATTCACTGCTTAGAACTCTGACAATTTCAGGGCTGAGGCACAGGTAGCTTGGAGAGCAGGAGTAAGGCTCAGGCAGGGCTGAAAACAGGGAGGTAGTCTGAAAGCCTCTGTTAGAGCCACTGGACCCACCCCTGATCATTCCCGTCCTTTGCAGTTGCATCACCAAACCCCTGATTCTCACAAGTAACCGGAGAATTGTTCTCTGGAGACCCTGAGAAGGCCAGAATCCCAACTCTGGAACATGTGTCAGAGTTGAGGCCATGGATGAGGTTATGTGCCCCAAACTGAAGGATTAGTAGAGGTCCACATACTCTTGACCAGAGCCCCATCCTGTCTCCCATCTTTGACCAGGGTACCAGGAGCCTCGTGTATGCTCCCCACGCAAGACATTGAAAGAGCTTCTCTGCAGAAACGATGCCCCTGTGGTGGTTGGTACAGTGGCGACTTAGCTAAATGGAAACTGTGTTTAGCAGAATCCCCTTCTCTGGGTGGTTCTGCTTGGGCTGACAAGAGGATCTGTGTGAAGTTTGGCCAGCAGAAAAGGGAAGCAGCCTCCACCATGTTCTGAATGTGAGTTTAGCATGCTAGGTGCCACCACAGCCCCCAAACATTGTCACTGGTGGCTAACTCACTCTGGTGTTATAGCGGGGCTGCCAGACCCACAGCTCTGTGGCCCCCACAGACTTCCTTCCAGGCATGGCACAGCTTTGCTGAGAAATGCTTTGGCTTCCTTGGCAGGTCACCTGCATCATTGAGGTGGAGGTGGTGGTGGCGAGAACACCTCTAACTACCAACTAGGTGTCTGAGTACCACAAACTCAGTGGTTTAAACAGCAGGAACAGAGTCTTCTGGGGTGCTGGAAACGTTCCATGGCTTGATCAGGGTGGTAGCTCCTCAGATTTATCCACATGTACAAGTTTTTCAAGATTAGACACTTTGTAGGGTATATCTTATACTTCAATACAATGTTAACCAATGTTCCACATAGCATTAATCATTTGCAGTGAGTACTATCAAGAAAAGTTATAGCGTTCCATAAGAGGGCCTGGTCTGAGATGTGGGATCTGAGAGAACACCAGAGAGGATGGGCACAGGAGGTGACCCGGGGGCTGTGGTGTGAAACAGGCATGGGCCGGAGAGGGCACCCACTGTAGCCCATGATAAAGACATTGCACTCATCTCCAAACCCTATGGGCTTCCAAGCAGGAGACATGTCATAGATTACTTTGAAAAGAGTGAATGTTCAAGTACTTTTTTACTAGCTGAGTTAGCAACTGAGTATGTCTCTGTAGCACTACTTTATTTTCCAATTTACATTTAGGGTATGCACCCATTTCATATAGACCACGATATGCTTTGGATTTGTGTCCCCACCCAAACCGCATGTCAAATTGTAATCCCCAGTGTTGGAGGTGGGGCCCGGTGGGAGGTGATTAGTTCATGGGGGCAGATTTCCCCCTTTGGTTCTGTTCACCTGATACAGTCCTCATGAAATCTGGTTGTTTAAAAGTGTGTGGCACCTCCCCACTCTCTCTCTTCCTCCTGCTCTGGCCATGTGAAGATGTGCCTGCCTCCCCTTTGCCTTCTGCCATGATTGTAAATTTCCTGAAGCCTCCCCAGCCATGCTTCCTCTACAGCCTGCAGAACCATGAGCCAATGAAACCTGTTTTATTTATAAATTACCCAGTTTCAGGTATTTCTTTATAGCAGTGCAAGAATAAACTTAAACAAACCATGACTTCTCTCTTCGCTTTTCCTGTCTCTTCTGTTCAAGACAACAGTACCACTGAGTCAGTGTCTGACATACACAAAGGATAGTGCCCATATACCTCTCCCAGACATAACTCTAAGAATGAACAACATCTAGACCAAGACTCTTTTGCAGAACCAGCCAGCTCGATCTTCCAGTGGACCATTGCTCAGACAGTGCTCCATGTGGCATTGATTAGTAACTGCAGTAAAATATGCTTGGAAAATATTTGGTCAGACAAAGTTACACAGTTTTCCTATTGCAGGACTTCTCATAGAGTTTCCCATGTTAATGTGCATTATGATTCTCTAAGAGGAGGAGATTATATGCAACATTCCCAAATTTATTTGAACCACGGGACCCTTTTGTGAGGTGAACGGTATTAGCAAGTCAAGATACTATGTTAATCTGACGACATACAACACAGTGCATAGGTAATCCCTACTAGTGAGTGATTTGTGGCATTATGTCATACAGTAACCTCCTTTATCTTAATTCATTTTTAGAATAAATATAAAGAAATGACAGAAAGCTGAGGTTGTTGTTTTATTTTTGTCTTTCATGAAGACTGATTTCTTCCACTACCATTACCTGCTCACTTTCTTCATCTGTCTTTGGAGCCTCATTCGTCTTCATTGGCTATTGATTACTTTCTTCTCTGGTGATTTTAAGTAGCTAAAAAACCTCCCAATGACTCCTCATATTATGTGAAAGAAATTGTATTTTTTTAACCCCTTTCAGAAATTACCATAAAACTAATGGGAGTTAGATCCCCATTCTGACTATCGCTGTTGACATGTAAAATCGTGTTTTTCATATCTTAAGTCCAAAACCATGTTATCTATTGTAGATAATTTTAGTGGAATAGACTGCAAAGAATCCTAGAAATGTTAATTCTACTACATCTGACATATGGAGAATTTTTGGTATTCAACTCAAGTTTTGCATTTTCTTTGCAATTTTCAACATGCACAGCCTCACACTCTCTTTCAAAGGCTCTGGTATTATCCAGAAGCAATTACGAAGAAAAACGAAATTACCTTTCGTCATTCTATCTATTCAACGCCTTGGAAATGCAGACTGACAATGAACTGACAATTATTTGCAATCCACTTTCAGTTAATTTCACCATAAATTGAGCCTGAGGACTGCTGACAAATAAAATATATTATTCATCTGAAAACATTCTCTTTGGGTCTCCAGATCTCCAATCTATTTCATTAGTGATCATGATCAAACTAAGTTGGGAATTGATTTATGCAATAGTTATCCTTCCACAATAATTAATTAGGAAAATAATGCTTTGGTAGAGCTTTGAAAAGGAGTGATTTCTAAGGCTCTTTGATAAAATAGAAAACTTTAAAAATAATTATGAGGCTGGGTTCCTAAGGGAGTAGATATGCATTGCCTTTCCTATTTCCAGAATACACTAGACTTAACTCACAGTCAGGGATAGCTCCTTGAATCTCAATTCAGTTCATCTAACAGTTTTTTGATAGTGTACTACATGCCCAGCACTGTGTGCTAGGTCTGTGAAGGTAACAGAAAGGGAGCTTTTTCAGTGAGTGTATATGGGCAGGTAGCCATATATGGTATTAACTATTCTAATAAATGCTATAATAGACATACTTGCAAAGTATTTTTGCAGTCATAACAGCTCCAGGGATTAATTCTGCTTAAACCATTGGGGAATGCTTTGTGGGAGAAAGTGACATTAGAGTTGGTCTTTCAGTTGGGAGAGATGAATGGGCTTGAGAGAATCCAAGTGCAATTCTAGGTGGAGAAAATACACGAACAATTGCAAAGAGCTGGGAAAGGTCCAAGTGGGTTTGAGGAGATGTGAGAAGCCTGGGTTGGCTGTGAGAGGTTAGGAGAGGAATGTATGTTGGGATCAGACTGTGAAGGAGAGATGTAAAGTGGACAGACAATTTTTAATAAATATGATTTTAAGCCAGAAAGCTGTGTTGTTCAGGTGACAAATCGGGTTACAGTGCCATAGAGTGAGGGAATTACTGGAAGATATTGCAATTGCCCTGGTGAGAGGCAACAAAAAATCATGGGAGAGGAAAATAGGGATGCAAGGAGAAACAGAATTTGGGAATCATTTAGTTTATCCCCTTAAGAGAAGCCACGGCACATTGAAGTCAAGGAGTTATAAGGATCTCGTGGGCGTTGAAATCATGGAAGTTGTGAACAAATGATGGTGAGGAAAACACACAATGAATCAAGTGCTAAAGCCTTGAAAGAAGTTGGAGGTGTCTAGGAAGCTGATAGATGAGGATAATGTTTGTTCACTCTTTGGTTCATGTACTCATTCAAAGTCCTATAATTCAGAACCTACTCCACTGGGCACTGGGGATGTAAACACCAATAAGACACATTAAGTCAACAGCATTGATCAAAGAGGGAATGTATTATCTTCAGGCAGGGAAAGGTTTCAGGGTTAGTTAACAGACCTCAAAAGTGGAAATTCATGAAATTCAGGATAATACATACAGGTCAACAAGAACTTATAAAGAAATGGGAAAAGATGCTGCTCCAAGTCAAGCTTCATGTCACTTTTCCAGGCAGGAAGACAAGAATGGAAAATGGCAAACAATATATATGTTAATCTTACCCCCTTTGAGGGATTTCTCCTAGAAGTCATCCACTTTCATTTTGTTTTTCGGAATGGGTCACATGTCTATTCCTAGTCTGCATGAAAGCGTGGGAAATGTAGAATTTAACTGAGCACATTTTTGTGCCCAACAAGTTCTTCTAGAAAAGAGGCAAGAAAGAATGGACATGGCCTAGACAACTAGCAACTACACTTTTATGGTAAAGGGTTCAATTCACCAAGAAGAGCTAATTGTCCTAAACATATATGCACCCAATACAGGAGCACCCAGATTCATAAAGCAAGTTCTTAGAGACCCACAAAGAGACTTAGATTCCCATTCAATAATAGTGGGGGATTTCAACATCCTACTGATAACATTAGACAGATGATCGAGACAGAAAATTAACAAAGTTTTTCAGGATGAACTCAGCTCTGGATCAAGAGGACCTGATATATATCTACAGAACTCTCCACCCCAAAACAACAGAATATACATTCTTCTTATTGCCACATGACACTTACTCTAAAATTGATCATGTAATTATGTAAAAAGCTCCTCAGCAAATTCAAAAGCAAATTCAAAAGAAAGGAAATCATAACAGTCTCCCAGATCACAGAGCAATCAAATTAGAACTCAAGATAAAGAAACTTATTCAAAACCACACAACTACGTGGAAATCGAACAACCTGTTCCTGAATGACTCCTGGCAAATAATAAAATTAAGACAGAAATCAAGAAGTTCTAATGAGAATACATGGAGACAGGAGGGGAACAACACACACTGGGGCCTGTTGGAGGGGTGCAGGAAGGGAGAATATCAGGATAAACAGCTAATGCATGATGGGCTTAATACCTAGGTGAAGGGTTAATAAGTGTAGCAAACCACCATGGCACACATTTACCTATGGAACAAACGTGCACATCCTACACATGTATCCTAGAACTTTAAATTAGATTAAATTAAATTAAGAAATCAAGAAGATATTTGAAACTAATAAGAATGAAGAGACAACACACCAGGATCTCTGGGATGCAGCTAAAGCAGTGTTAAGAGGAAAATTTATAGCACTAAAATGTCTACATCAAAAAGCTAGAAAGATCTCAAGTCAACAACCTAACATCACAAGAACTAGAGAACCAAGAGCAAACAAATCTCAAAGCTAGCAGAAGACAAGAAATAACCAAGATCAGACAGGAACCAAAGGAAATAGAGATGTGAAAAAACCCTTCAGAAAATCAACAAATCCAGGAGCTTGTTTTTTTGGCAAAAATTAATAAAAGAGCTAGACTGCTAGCTAGACTAATAAAGAAGAAAAGAGAGAAGAATCAAACAGATGCAATTAGAAATGATAAGGGGAATATCACCAGTGACCCCACAGAAATGCATATTTAAATATATTTTTGGCCAGGCATGGTGGCTTATGCCTATAATCCCAGCATCCTGGGAGGCCAAAACAGGAGGATCACTTCAGACCAGGGGTTCAAGACTGGCCCAGGAAACATAGTGAGACCCTGGCTGTACGAAAAATAAAATAAAAATTTGACAATCATGGTTGTGCACACCTGTAGTCCTAGATATTCAGGAGGCAGAGGCAGGAGGATCACTTGAACCTAGAAGTTCGAGGTTACAGTGACCTGTGATTGCACCACTGCACTTCAGCCTGGGCAACAAGAGTGAGAACCTGTCTCAAAAATAAATAAAAATAAATAAATACATTTTTACTGTATCGTTCTCATTGATTAAAGGCTTCCTAGAGCATAAGTTCTAGTTTAAAAGTAATTTTTCTAGAATTTTGAAGCATTGCTCCATTTTGTTCCAACTTCCAGTGTTACTCTTGAGAAATCATGCCACTCTGATTCTCATTTCTTTGTTATGTGATGTGATCATTCTCTCTGTAAAATCTTAGTTTCCTCTCTTTATCTCTAATGTTCTGAAATGTCATAATAATGTGCCTTTGTGTACATCATTTTCCATGTCTTACACATGGCATTGGGAAGATCTTTTCAATCATGACACTGCTTTATTGTTTCTGTGAAAATCCTCTCCCCTACTGTTTTATACTAGGATATCTGACCTCCTGGACATTTTCTTCATTCTATTTCCAACTCTTCTATTGAATTTTTAAATTTCAGCTATCGTTTTTTAATTTCAAGAGCCCCTTCTTTTTTCTCTAATTATTACTGATGTGGTTTGGCTGTGTCCCCACCCAAATCTCATCTTGAATTGTAGTTCCTATAATCCCCATATGTTGTGAGAGGGACCCTGTGGGAGGTAGTTGAATTATGTGAGTGGTTACCTCCGCGCTGTTCTCATGATAGTGAGTGAGTTCTTGCAAGATGGTTTTATAAGGGGCTTTTCCCCCACTTCACTCTGCAATTCTCCTTGCTGCTGCCATATGAAGAAGAATGTGTTTGCTTTCCCTTCTGCCATGATTGTAAGATTCCTGAGGCCTTCCCAGCCCTGTGGAACTGTGAGTCAACTAAACTTCTTTCCTTTATGAATTACCCAGTCTTGGGTATTTATTCATAGCAGCATGAGAATGAACTAATACAGTTACTAACTATAATTAATAATTATCTTTAATTGTAGTATAACAAGCTTTTAAGTGAGGTTTTTAATAAATTTGGAGTTGTGTCTGAGGCTGAAAGCCTAGAATGCCATCTATGCCCGTATTCCAAAAGAAGATGTTAGACATTCATGAAGGACTAACATACCATGCATTTACAGTAACGTGAGTCTTGTGCCCATAGCCCACCTCTCAACTTTAGTCCCTGTGTGAAGAAAGAAAACTCCATAAAAAAGCTAGAGACTCTTTAGAGTGAGTTAGAATTTTTTTTTTTTTTTGAAGAGCGTCATATATGGGCACATGAACATTTAAAGTAGAAGTTTCTCTCCACCTCTTGGGTCAAGCAATGGGAGGCTTCATGTGCACACTGTAGACACTGAGTTACTTGCCAGGAGTGGAGACGAACATCTCAGTCCCCAGTCAGCTGCTGCTGAGCTGCAGAAATGTGTAGACTTGTTCTGTGCTTCTACTTGAGCAGAGAGTGGGGAAAGAGTATTCTTGGGAGAACTAGACCCATGTCCTCTGGATTTAGGGGGTTAGGTGGGTGGTGGGGCAGAAGGATTAGTGACTTCCACTCACCTAAGGCTGCCTGGAGATGCTTGTGTGGAAAAAAGAAGGGACTGCGGTGGGAATGGTCTAAACTTTCCTCATTGAATTAGACAGAGATTCATGAGTTTTTCCAAGAACTAAATGAGAAACCAGGAAAGTAATCGTGAGCTTGAGTTTCCACCCAAGAGTTCTGGCTCAACAGAATGAGCTTGCATCAAGAGTACTTGGGAAGAGAATTAGGGGAAATCATGAAAGGTCAGCTGCATGGGGTTTCACCAAGTAAAGTGTGGGGAGAACAATGTGAAGTCAAAAGTCCCACAGGAGCGTGAGAAAAAAAAAAACTGTGCAAAAGCACCACCAGCAGAAAGGGTCAGCATTGGGGCACCTGCCACACAGAGGTACCAATGTCAGGTACGACCGCCCAATAATATAGGACTGTCTTTTCCTCTTCTAACCCCTGCTCCCCTTGGGCATAATACTAAGGGGGGCAGAGAAGCATCAGCTGGTGAAGAGAGAAAGAAGGGTTTTGATGGAGACAAAAAGAATAGACCATGAACCCCCACTTCCATCTGGCAGAATTCAGAATCAGACCCAAGCTAGAAAGTGGGAGAAGATATAGATTAGATAAAAGATGGAAGATTAGATTAGAGCGTACTTTTCAATACCCCAAAATGAGACGGTTCTAATCTCCAAAAGTGCCCGGAAAAGCCTTTGACTTTGCACAAGATATTATCCTGGTGTGGGAGAAAGAAAATCTGACAGAGAAAATTTAAAGATGACCAGGTTGTTTCCTGCCTGTTATTTGTCAAGTACAATTCATTTAAGAAAGTGGTTATAATAGCATTTTTGTTTCCTTTTCCATTCTTTGTGTCCTTGTAGAATCACACTTTTGCCATCATTTCAGTGGGATTTCAGGTGAGAGAAAAGATGGACACATGTGCTCAGTCCCTTTTTAAACTACAAGTCAATGTAACTGCCTTATTTATTATTTTATTATTATTATTATTATTATTTTGGACCAAAAGCTCCTTTTCCAGGAAAGACTAAGTTGACCTACTGATATTTGAGTGAGTAATCAATAGATAACAGGAAAATCCAAATTTCCACTTCAAATATTGGGCATATTCCACTTACGTAAGTTCATTTAAGAGAGAAGTTTTAGCCCAGCATGGTAGTGCACACCTGTGGTCCCAGCTACTCAGGAGCCTGGGAGATCGAGGCTGCAGTGAGCCATGATTGAGCCACTGAATTCCCACGTGACTGACAGAGTGAGATCCTATCTCAATATAAAAAAAGAAAGTAAATTAAAAAGAAAACAAAAAAGAAAAACTATAACTGTCGTCCATTATCTTGTAGCTAACCATCTGAACTAATTTCTCAGAAAGAGCAGTCATTGACTGTCACATCTGCCACCTAGTGGCCACTCTGATGCACACATTATGCTAATTCTTAGCCTACATCTTTTCATCCTTCACCCCTGCATCCATCGTTCATTCATTCACCCATCCATCTATCCATCCATTCATCCACCCATCCACTCATTATCCCTTCATCCATCCATCCACCCATCATTCATATTCATTTACCCGTCCATCCGTCTGTCTACACATATGTGCATGGTGCACTTATTTGGGTCAGGCTCTAGGTATACAGATAAACAGAATACATGAGCCCTTGACCTTCCTCGAGGAAGTGACAATCTAATGGGGGAGAAAAACATGTATTTTTCTTTCTTTGAGGGAGGATTCTAAAAGCTAAGTCTCCAATGTCCAAGTCTGTGTTTCAAGATTTTTTTTTAAATCTCAACTGGCTTCTTCCCTGTAATTTAATGAAATACTTAAGCCTTTGCCATATTAAAGGGGAAAAAATCCAAAAAACAAACAAACTTTTCATAAATCATACTACCTCTAACCATTTTCTTATTTCTTTCCTTTCATTCATAGCCAAGTTACAGGACACACATGGCCTTTTGGTCTACAGTGACTGACAAGTCATTGGCAAAAAATTGCCAGTTTTTAAGGTAACTGGTGGCAGTAAGTGGTTTTTACTGAAGGGCCTCTTTATTTCTTCTCTTCATGCAGGCCAAGATGTCAGGGTCAAAGCCATCTCAACTTTAAGAGACCCAAGATCCAGTGTAAAAATGGGATCCTAATTTCTAAAGTTCCAAGTACTCTGCCTTCCAGCTATACCTTCCTTTTTATGTATGGAAATTATGGCTCTGGAAGCTGCAAATTTTACAACAGTGGCAAAATAACACTAAAAAAATTTCAGAATTATAGTGGCTATTGCATAGAATGTTCCCGATGAATAACACCACACTTTTAAAAAAATTAATGATTTATTTACTTATTTATTTTTATCTTTTATTTTTTTGATACAAAGTCTTGCTATGTTGCGCAGGTTGATTTCAAACTCCTGGGCTGAAGCCATCCTCCCACCTTGGCCTCTCGAGTAGCTGGGACTACAGACAAGAACCACTGCACCTGGCTCAACATTGTGTTAGCAGCAGTGACGCTGTTTGTACAGATTCACTATCTGCAGTAACTCAGTTCTTGCCTCCTTAAAAGAAAGAATTCATCTGAGGAGCATAACACACAGTGTGAAAGTATATTTTAAAAGTTTTAGAGCAGAAATGAAAGGAAGTAAAGTATATTTGGAAAAGGGCCAAGCAAGGAACTTGGGAGTTTCAAGTGCCTCCCCTTGACTTGGGGTTTATATGTTGGTATGATTCCAGGGTTTGTGTTTCTTCTCCCCTGATTCTTCCCTTGGGGTAGGCTGCCCACGTGCGCAGTGGTCTGCCAGGACTTGGGAGGGGCCACATATAGTGTGTTTACTGAAATTGTGCACATGCTCATTTGAGGCATTTTTCCCTTACCCGTCACATATTCCCAGAAGAAGGTCATATACCAATTAAACTGCCATCTTGCCTCTTAGTGTGCATGCCTGGGCCCACTAGCCCAAGTCCTGAGATCTTACCGGGAAGCTGCTGCTCATCAGCTTCAGGTGTTTTCTGTCTATTGGGAGCGGGCCGTTCCCTGGCACCAGCTGTGACCAATTACAACGTTAGCTAGACAGTTTAACAACTGCCTCCCCATCACTTGATAGTCGCCTGACATTCCTGGTGGAAGGGGGCCTCTTCTGCCCTGCTCATACCTGCCTAACTACCTACTCTAACAATTACACTTTAAGATTGATCCTTTCCCTTTCATGGGCAGTGATTGCTTTCCTGATCATCTCATTTCTTGTCCTGAGAACTTGGCTTGACTTTCCATCTGTCAGGGGTACATGGGTTGTTGGGTCTGTGTATATAGGTGGCCAATCAAAAGGCTAGGAGCCTCAAGAATATGGCTAGACAGAAATGGAGCTGCACCCCATTTGCAGCTAGCAAAATATGGCCAGACAGAGATGTGGGTTGCACCTTATTTGAGGCTAGACTGATTGTGATACAGGAGAGAGAAAGAAATTATTTAGGCAGATAGTGACGGCAAAGAGTCCTTGGCAGAACTTCCCTTCTAACAAAAAAGCATAACTAGAAATCATGTCTTTTCTAACAAAGAGCCACCTGAGAAATAGGGGTGCAAAACATAAAAAAGGAAGCTGGAAGCTTGCACAGGGGAATGCCAGCAACTGCACCAACAAAAAAGGGCTACCTGGGAGACAGGCGTGTCCGCCATGGAAGCTCCATCTTCCCTTTTTTGTTAGCACATGTACAGTAAGAAAGAAATGGGCAACATGAAGAAGCTCAGGCAGAGAACCCACCTGCATAATAAAAGATTGGGGTGGGGGCTGCCAGAGATTCGCACCCTGTGCAGATGGCACACCTGGTCCTAACTGATTTTTTGTGTCCTACGTAGATCAGACATCGCCTTCATCTTAACTCATCTATGAAAACCACTGCATTTCACCACAAATAGGCAACGCATTTTTCTGGGACACCTCTCTGTAGCAGAGAACTATTCTCTTTCTTTTGCCTGTTAATCCTCCACTCTTAACCTTACTCTTTGTGTGTCTGCATCCTTGCTCTCCATGGCCACGAGGCAACGAACCTCAGGTGTCACCCCAGACAATGATGCCACTTCAATCATTGCAGCTCTCAAGGCATTATTTAAGTCTCTGGGTTTTTTTGTTGTTGTTGCTTTTGTTGTTGTTGTTGTTGTTGTTGTTGTTGTTGGTTCTGGCTGTTTTTTGGGAGTGACTCTGGAAGAGCTGATCTACAGGGCTCTCAAATTAGGTCTACCCAGGGATGCCTTCAATAGGTATAAGCTTCTAATAGTGCCTTCAATGGTGCAGCTTCTAAAAGTATTTCAAAAAATGTTTATTGCATATTTTGAACGGCTTTTCACAAAATGCCTAATAAAAAGTTTAAGTGATTTATAAGAAAATTAAATCTACTGACCTTTTTGTTTAGCCCTGTTCATTGAAGAACTCCATCCTAAAGTCAGTAATCTAATTAAGAAACAAGCTCAATTGAAAAGACTGCCCATTGAACTAACTTGGTCTCCAAAATACAACTTTCCGTATTTAGCTAGCTATTTTGAAATTCCTTGTAAAAATAAATTTACATTTATAAATGAAATCTCCATTTCTAAGGGTGTCTTCCTCTCAGTACCTAAATCACAATAGGAAAGACATTGGCTTAAAGCTTACGTAACAAATTTTACTCTTGTTTAAGGTAATTTTCCCAGCCCTCTTGTCTTAACTGAGTCTTTTACCTACGCCCTTCTTTATCTCAGCAAATAGTGGCATTTAGACCTAAGTTCTATAAATTTTCCACCTAGTTTCACACAAATGTCATGACTTTGGAAATGCAAATTTAAGGCCACCTACCTAACAATTGTTTAGAGCAAGGAATAATCAATCATAAGATTGATAGTCTAAAGTGGAGAGAGATTTTGAAAACTGGAAAATGCAGAATATTTATTTATTTATTTATTTTTGAAACAGGGTCTCACTCTGTTACCCAGGCTAGAGTACAGTGGCACAGTCATAGCTCACTGTAACCTTGAACTTTCAGGCTCAAGCAATTCTCTCACTTCAGCCTCTGGAGTAGCTGGGACTACAGAAACACACCAGGAACACACCACCATGTTCAACTAATTTTTTTTTTTTTTTGTAGAGACTGGGCCTCGCTATGTTGCCCAGGCTGGCTTTGAATTCCTGGCCTCAAGTGATCCTCCCACCTGAGACTCCAAAAGGGCTAAGATTATAGGTATGAAAAAATAAATAAATCTCAGGACCCCAAAATCACTAAACCAAAGAGAAAAGTCAGGCTGGGAACTGTGAAGGGCAAACCTGCCTCCCATTCTATTCCTAAATAAGATGGCTACAAAGATTAAAAAAGCTACATGCCTCCCTCACAATTTGTCCACAAAATAATTCCTGGTGGACAAAGGACAGACAGAACTCAAAGTCATCCCTCTGCTCCCAGGAGACAAATGCACAGCTGATTGCTTCCTTTGATTCATTGGAAGGCTAATCAGAAACCCAAAATAATGCAACCATTTGTTCTTTATCTACCTATGACCTGGAAGCCCCCTCCCGACTTTGAGTTGTCCCACCTTTCCAGGCCGAACCAATGTACATCTTACATATATTGATCGATGCCTCATGTCGCCCTAAAATGTATAAAACCAAGCTGTGCTCCGACCACCTTGGGCACATGTTGTTAGGACCTTCTGAGGCTGTATCATGGGTGCACCCTTAACCTTGGCAAAATAAACTTCCTAAATTGATTGAGACTTGTCTTAGATACTCTGGTTTACACAGGCATGAGTCACCATGCCTGGCTAGCAGAATCGTTAAAAAGTTGTAAGATCTGCTTCTCTCTGTGTGTCTGTGTGTCTATATGTATTACGTGTATGTGATATTTCTCTACCAAAATATCTGAAAAAAAGCTCTAATTTGCTTGAAGAAAACCTAAACACTTAGATCAAATATTTTAATGCCTTTTAGTTCATGTGATTTGAGTAAATCTTTGGTAAATAGGACGAGTTTATTACTATTGTTGTTTTAATAAAAACGACTGTGTCTTGTGATCAGGAAAATACCCATGCATTTAACTTTAGAGTTCATGCTTAGCATTTGCATCCTTTAAAAATGGGTTACATGGAAATAACTTAAATGATGGCTAGCCTTGTTTAATGGGCAATTCAAGAATTATTGTTAAAAATGACTAGACTAGGAAAATGTAGACAGGATAAAAGTTTATAAATAAAATTTTCATGGTTTCAAAAATCTTTGTAAGTAACTTAAAGTTGTGTTATAAATAAGTAATAGATTCTCATGAAATATCTGAATCATTTCTAAGTACGATAAAATGCTGAAACATTAATTGTTACACATAAGTTTAAGTTTGTTTTTGGCTTCTTAAATTGTACAAAAAGACAAAATGCATTTAGGTCTGTTAGTAAATATGTTCTATTCCACATTAAAAAGTTGTACTTTAACCAGATACAACGAATGGCACATGCATGTAGTCCCAACTACTTAGGAGGCTGAGGCAGGAGGATCGCTTGAGACCAGGAATGTGAGCCCAGCTTGTGTAACAGAGACCCCATCTCTAAAAGAAAAAGAAAAAAAGAAAATTTGTACCTTCAGGAAGCACATATTTCTAGAAATTATGAAACGGTGCTAGTCTACAGAATTGGTTTGCAACTGCTAAGAATTAACAACTATAATTAGTATAAATAACTAAAACTACTAGAAATAAGGGGAACAATTCAATATGCTAAGTAGGAAAGTGAGAGTGTTTTGTTGAGAAAAATTATAAGGAAGGCATAAAGGTGTGCTTTTTTCTCTTTGGGAGAAAAGTAATTTTGTCTAATTTTGATATTATTTAAAGGTTGTTTCAAAATATGGATTTGGGAAGTAAAGAGAAGCAAGGAAAGAGGGAACCAGTAAGCAGGAGAAAGACATTTTGTGTTTTATCAAGATAATTTCCTATGCTTCATACTGTCTTTATTAGATCTCTGATTACTTAAGAAAATTGAGTTAAAGCATTAAGTTTTTTTCCTACAAATATGCTTTTTTTTTTTTTTTTTTTTTTCCATACAGGGTCTGGTTCTGTTGCCCGGGCTGGAGTGTGGTGGCATGATCTCAGCTCACTGCAACTTCTGCCTCCTGGGCTCAAGCCATCCTCTCACCTCAGCCTTCCAAGTAGCTGGGTCTACAGGAGCATACCGCTGTGCCTGGCTAATTTTTTGTCGTTGTTGTATTTTTCATAGAGACAGGGCGTATTAGTCCATTTCCACGCTGCTGATAAAGACATACCCGAGACTGGGCAATTTACAGAAGAAAGAGGTTTATTGGACTTACAATTCCATGTGGCTGGGAAGGCCTCACAATCATGGCTGAAGGTGAAAGGCATGTCTCACATGGTAGGAGACAAGAGAAGAGAGCTTGTGCAGGCAAAGTCCCCTTTTTAAAACCATCAGATCTCATGAGGCTTATTCACTATCACGAGAACAGCACAGGAAAGACCTGCCCCATGATTCAATTACCTCCCACCGTGTCCCTCTCATAAACACATGGGAATTCAAGATGAGATTTGGGTGAGGATACAGCCAAACCATATCACGGGGTTTGCCACATTGCCCAGGCTGATCTCGAACTCCTAGACTTGAGCAATCATCCTGCCTAGGCCTCCCAAATTGCTGGGATTACAGGTGTGAGCCACTTCCCCCAGCCTTGCAACTTCTTTCAATTAAAACTCTGGTTAAAGGAATAATTATTGTTTCATAGTGGCCTGTGATTCTTGATCAAGTGTTTTGAAAGTTTATTTTCGACAAACTTCTTAAAACCAAATTATAAAATGAAGTCTTTTTGACCTTGAGCCAGCTGTTGGACAGCCCAGAGGACCCCTGGAAATGCAAAAGAGAGGTAGTAAACAGATTAAGTAGCTTATTTGATTCATTAAATTACATGAGAAACTTTGTCAAATAAGAAATGGAATTTAACCTTCTTCAAGTCATATTTTTATATCTTCAAGAAGGTTCATAATAGGGATAGAAAGAACTCTGGCAAGTACAGGTTTCTGATAAATTTGAGTTTGTGGGTTTCTTTCTTTTTTTTTTTTTTTTTTTTTAGGTACCATTGGACTGGGTAAGAATTTCTAGAACTCTAATGAAGAAACTAATGGGTTTGTGAAACTGCTAACCGAGATTAAACAGAACAAAAATGTATTACATGACACTGAATGAACTGACAAGAAGGAATAATGGGGCTTAATGGCGTTTTAAAAGAGAAATATTTCTGATTCCTTTAATGTTTCATTATCCAGATTTAAGGGAACTTTTTTTTCCTTTTAAACTAACTATAACTTATAGCAATTTGCTAATGCATACTTTCGTAAACAAAAATTGAAACAGTTGCTTTTGTTCCTTACCTGATCCCTCCAAAACTCAGGAATTAATTCATGGGTATTCTTATTTTTGTTTATGATGATATGGTTATTTGCATAAATTCAACAAGAGTCTGTTCTCTTTAACATGATACAACTGAAAACATTGACTATATTATCAAGGCTTTGACTGGAATGTCATATTTGAACACATGCATACAATATCTGGCTTTAAGGGCAAAGTCTGATGTCTGCATTTGTTTGACTTCCTAGCATTGAGAGGTTTTAAAAAATCCAGTCTGAGGTTTCTTGTCAAAATTATCAGCAAAGCAAATTTAAAAGGAACCTATATGGTTATTCTTGCTGTACTTACACAGATAATTAGGCCAAGTTTGAGACTAAACTTATTTTACAAACAAATTGGTGTTACTGTGATTATTTTTAGTAGAAGTGGAGGTGACAATAGAGAGAAATTATGTTTCAGAAGAAAACCATAGTACACATGTTGTTAGATCGTAGCCCTGTTCATTGTTTTCAAGTTTTTATTATTTATTTAGGATTAGATCTCAAATTCCTCTAGTTTACTTCAATATCTGGCTACAACTCTCCAACCAAGAACAAAAACTGCTAAGCTGGACAATTTGACATAAGTTTCAGGGATAAAATCTCATGCCTGCTGTGTCGATCACATGGAGAGCTCACCAGAATGCCCAATGCCACAATCCAAGGAGGGAATCATGGGAACCCTGGTTTATAGTCAGTGGGCCGGAAGCTGAGGTCAAAATCTGAGTTTGTAATTGGCATGGGAAATGGGGTCAGTTTCCTAGGACTGAGCCCTCACCTATCGTGAACTCTCAACCCAACTTTACCTGGCTGTCTCCAGGTAAGTAGGATCAGAATAGCAGGACACTTAGCTGGTGTTTGCTGCAGAGTTGCTTGGTTGGCATGCGGAGAAAACCCCCCATAGATCTGGTGCCAGAAGTACTGTGTGATCGTGAGTAGGGAGTGGGGAAACATACTTAGGTTTTTCCCATATGTACATCCACGCAAATATATGTGTGAATCTTAGTATAATTCTTTTCATCTTATTTGATTTCAAGATAATGAAAGTTGTATTCTTATTGCTATTTATTAATAGGAAGTCTGATCAATCCAGAAAACAGTATTTTTTGGTCTCTCTTCTAAAGTAATTTTCATTTTCTCTCATCTAGTTTTCACATGAAAGCTTGATGGAACTATAATACGAAGGATAATGTTACGTAAATGCGGTCTATTTAGAAGTGAAATTCCGGAGTCAATGGTTTCCTTTCGTTTCTAGACAGTGTAAGGGTAGTACTTGAGTTGGTGTTGTTAACCCCCTCCCCAAAACATGAAAGGTAATAGGGATCCTAGGTGGGCAGTCCTGCCACTGGAGACATTTGAAACTCAAATTCCATTTCTATACATCAAAGGCTAAATCATGCTAAAACTAACATGTTTACAAAACAAATTTTGATTTAAACAAACAAACAAAACTCCCTCTGATTGCTCTCATTGCACTTAGGTAAAATCCAGTCCCCTCCTGGTGGTCCCCAAGGTCCTGACTGGGCCAGGCCATCCAGTGGCACCTAGCGCTCCTGCTTCAACCCCTCAGGTGCGAGCTCCTCCCTATTCATGGACCCCTCTCTGTTGGAAGCCCTTATCCCACTTCAGGTCTAACCCTCTTTCATCTCAAGTCTTACATGTTGTGTCCCTGGAGAAACTTTCATTAACTCCCCACTCAAAACTGTTCCTCCTGTTCCTCTTTTTCATCCCACTTTTCAACTCATTATTAAAGGCACTTATTTCAATGTGCATCGTGTCATTTGTGCTGTGATGATTGGTTGACTGTATGTTCATCCCAGAGCTCTATTTTGTTTCTTTTCTGTATCCAGTGTTTTTCAGAAAGAGGGTTGGGCGTGCTTATGGCATCTGGGGGAACAATTCTTCATGCAGTTTATTAGGTTATGCATGATAATGATGCTTAACAAACAACCCCCAAGCCTCATTGGTCACAGCAAGCACTGATATCTCACTCATGGGCTTGGTGCTCAGCTGGGCTTGGGGCTCAGGTCTGCTCTGCTCTCTCACTGGTGTTTCCTGTTTGAGGGCCCAGGCGGATGGAGGTATGGTTGCCTGAGTATGCGTTCTGCTGGTGAATGACATGAGCATAGGAGAGTGAGGGAACACAGAATGGTTCTTAACACCTCACCCAGAACTGGCACAATCGCCTATCTGCCCACATTTCTCTGGTCAAAGAAATTTTTATGACCTAAAATCAATGCAGGAAGTTTGATGTCTTTAACAACTGGACGCTAAATGTTGGTAATACTTCTGCTGTAGTCTGAATGTTTGGGTTACCCCAAAATCTGTATGTGGAAATTCTGACTTCCACAAGGTGGTATTATTAGAAGATGGGGGGTGATTAGGGCTCTACCATAATGAATGGGATCGTGCTCTTATAAAAGAGGCCTTACAGAGGCTCCTCACCCTTCTACCATGTGAGGTGACAATGAGAAGCTGTACATCCATGAGAAATGGGACCTCACCGGACATTACATTTGGTAGTGCCTTGACCTTGGACTTCCCAGCCCCCAGAAGTGAGGAAAATAAATTTCTGTAGTTTACAAGCCACTCTACAGTATTTTGTTATAGCAGCCTGAAGAGACTGAGACAATCTCCCATGCTCTGTGAAAACTCCAAACTGCTCCTTGGTCCTGAATCTCTACCCTCACCCACATTGAGAGCCCTTCTCTGTGCCTGGCACACAAGAGGCATAGAATGAATATTTGGTGAAAAATTAACTTTGCCAAATTGCCCTCCAAGAAATGTTGTAAAACCTTACTGACTAGGGAATGCTACTGGCATTTGTTTAATGTCCTTTAAACATAATTATTTTTTCCATACAAAACGATACCATATTTTAACCTTGTAGAATAAGGCTGTTATTTATTTCAGACAATTAGTGACAATTTCTTTTAGAAATTCTCTATTCAAGTCTTATGCTCATTTTTCTATTACATTTTTCTTCCTCATTTGGAAGAATTCTTATCATAGGTAACAAATATTTTTCCAGTTTGCCTTTTAAATGTTGTAATAATTTTTTGGCAGGCAGACATTGTTAACATTTATATAGCCTCATCTCTCACTGTTTTTGTTCATGGCCTGCTGAAGCACACATTTTCACTGCATCAAATGGACAGACTATAATGTACTTAACCAATCCCTTATTATGGGCTATTTACTAAGTTTATAGGTTTTTTTTTCTTATCAGTAACATTGTGATGAAGATCTTATATAAGCCCTGAAAGTAGAAGTATCGTATCAAAGGATATTTTTTTTTTTTTTTTTTTTTTTTTTTTTTTTTTTTTTTTTGAGGCGGAGTCTCGCTCCGTCGCCCAGGCTGGAGTGCAGTGGCGCGATCTCGGCTCACTGCAAGCTCCGCCTCCTGGGTTCCCGCCATTCTCCTGCCTCAGCCTCCCGAGTAGCTGGGACTACAGGCGCCGCCACCACGCCCGGCTAATTTTTTTTTGTATTTTTAGTGGAGACGGGGTTTCATTGTGTTAGCCAGGATGGTCTCGATCTCCTGACCTCGTGATCCGCCCGTCTCGGCCTCCCAAAGTGCTGGGATTACAGGCTTGAGCCACCGCGCCCGGCCTCAAAGGATATTTTTTAAGTTCTTAATATTACTATTGAAATTTTGCTTCCTAGACCCTATACCTCAGTTCCCCCAAAACCCAGGACTCACATCCCAGACACCCCTTCATCCCAAGACCCACATCCCAGATCCTCACACCCCAGGCCCTGCTGCTGAAATCCTTACTGGTCAGCCTTGTGCTGAAACGAGCAAGGAGAGGACTGACGGCAGGACTGAAAGGGCAATGGGAAACTGTCCAGAATACCTCAGATGCTCCTTCTGCCAGCAATGCTTTCCCCTGAGGTCATCCTATGGCACTCTTCTGGGATTTAGGTCTCCTCTCAAATGGCACTGCAAAGCCTAATCCTGGCCCCTTCATCTAAAAGTGACTCTGACTCTAGCTATTCTTTACTGCATGACACTGTTTGTTGTGGTTGTTGTTGTTGTTGTTGTCGTCATTGTTGTTTGTTTGTTTGTTTTAATTGTAGAGACAGGTTTTTGCCATGTTTCCCAGGCTGGTCTCGAACTTCCTGGGTTCGAGCAATCTGCCTGCCTCAGCCTCCCAAATTGCTGGGATTACAGGTGTGAGCCACCACACCCAAATTACACTGGTTTTGCCCCCTTTAATAGCACCTATTTCTACCTGATGTTCTCTTATTAGTTACATGTTTAATTTCTGTCCGTAATTATCTTGTTTGGTGTGTTGACTGCAGTATCTCCAGCACCAGGAACAGTTTCTGGCACAGAGAAACTCTTCTCAAATTGACCGCTCATTGGAATCACCTGTGAAGGTTTGACAGTCCCATTACCCACCCCCCACCATAGGAAAGAATTGTTTAGTTATTAACTTTACCAAAAAATGGAAAGATTATTTTTCTCCAGGATATAGAGAATGTAGCAGATATTCTCAAGCATGTTTATTTACTACTGTGTAGTTGGGCCCTTGTTGAATCCTTTTTAATGTAGCTAATAGAGTGTGGTTGTACAAACTATGGAAGTTATTGAAAATCTTTGATAAAACTCTCATTTTGGGGGGAAAAATGTATTGGAAGAACTCATCCAAGTGTGTGTGTGCACATGCTGTGTTTTTCTAACCTTCAGTCCAGAAGTAGAAGGGGTTTAAATCTGCTTGCACTGCCTGTGCCTCCATTATTTTACTGTAGAAATGTGAAATGCTAAATATAGGATGGTGCATTATACAATTGTACTGCCTGAGAATAGACCAGCATGCCATTAAGAATTTTTAGGAAGAACTCATTTAACCTAAGAGCTCTTTGTTTATGGATTTCGAATTTTGTATACCACTGTGATCTGTAAAGAAACAAACCCATAATGAAGTCACTATTCACTACTGTGTTGTATATAAAACAATATGTTCCAAGGCAAAAAATTCAATATTCATGCCTCTCCCTAGCCCAATTAAATCAGAATTGCTAAGGGTGGAATCCAGGTGATTCCAATGTGCAGCCAAGTTTGAGACCTACTGACGTAGAAGAAACTCAGCAATATTTGTTGGATGGATGGATGGATGGATGGATGGATGGATGGATGGATGGATGGATGGATGGATGGATGGATAAGCAAAAGAACATGGGGAATGAGAAATTTGGGGCTCTGGTTCCAGCACTCCCTCTATTGTGCTGTGTGACCCACTTTACTGAACACCCATTGTTGCACTACATGTAGAAGGAATGAGAGAAGCCTGGAGACAGAATAATTGAGGTTTTATAGAAGACTTCCTCCAGAACAAAGCTAAGCCTAACAGGAAGCTCTTTACTATGTGTATTAGGCCATTCTCACATTGCTATAAAGAAATACCTGAGACTGGGTAATTTATAAAGAAGAGGTTTAATTAACTCGCAGTTCTACAGACTTTACAGAAAGCATGGCACCAGCATCTGCTTGGCCTCTGGGGAGGCTTTAGGAAGCTTAAACGGGCTTTAGGAAGGTGAAAGGAGAGCAGGCACGTCACATGGTGAAAGCAGGAGCTAGAGAGAGGGGGTAAAGTGCCACACTTTTAAACAGCCAGATCTCATGATGAGTGGCTCAGTATCACGAAGACAGCACCAAGGGGTTGGTGCTAAACCGTTCATGAGAAATCCACCCCAATGATCCAGTCACCTGCCACCAGGCCCCACCTCCAACACTGGGGATTACATTTTGACATGAGATCTGGGTGGGGCAAATATCCAAACTATATCACTATGGTACCTCTTTACCCAGGAAATGGAAAGTATTTGTGAGGCTCCAAAGAATCTTGCAATTAGAAGAACATCACACGACTCTGTACTCGGTGTACAGAAGAGAGACAGAATAACTGATTTCTAGTCCTCAGATATCACACTAGGGAGACACAATCTGTGAGGCTACCTGGAGTGAAGGGAAAGGGAGAGAGATGGATTTATCTGAGAGATTCCTCACAAGCCTCCTTCTCTGCATTGGCTGTTAAAGGTCTTCAAGACTGTGAAGGGTTTCTGCCCTCAAATATGGGCTACTCAAACTTTCTTTTTCTTTTTGCTTAAGAGACAGTGTCTTTCTATATTGCCCAGGCTGAAGTGCAGTGGTTATTCATGGTCATGATCCCACTACTGATCAGCACAGAAGTTTTAACCTGCTCTGTTTCTGACCTGGGCCAGTTCACCACTCCTTAGGCAACCTCGCTCCCTGGAGGTCACTGTATTGATGCCAGACTTAGTGCAGATATCTGACTGGCATAACTTACTAAAGCCCAGAACTCTGGAACTCAAGCGATTTTCCTGCGTCAGCCTCCCAAGTTGCTGGGGCTACAAGCAGGTGCCACCTAGCCCTGTTCAAACTTTCTTGACTGATATCATGGCTGTTTTGCTGAGACCTTTTCTTTAAAATTTTTATTTATTTATTTTTTTTAAGCATGCCCCATGCCCCTCAACTCTGTTGCTGTCACCCTATACCTGTCGTAACAACATAGGACAGTTTCTTTTCTTTCTTTTTTTTGACATGGAGTTTCGCTCTTGTTGCCCAGGCTGGAGTGCAGTGGCACAATCTCAGCTCACCGCAACCTCCGCCCCCCAGGTTCAAGTGATTCTCTTGCCTCAGCCTCCCGAGTAGCTGGGATTACAGGCACGTACCACCACGCCCAGCTAATTTTGTATTTTTAGTAGAGACAGCATTTCTCCATGTTGGTCAGGCTGGTCTCGAACTCCCAACCTCAGGTGATCCGCCCGCCTCGGCCTTTCAAAGTGCTGGGATTACAGGCATGAGCCACCACACTTGGGAAGGACAGTTTTTTACTGAGGAAATTAGCTACTCGTCCTTATTTAAAACATTGCAGAAGTATTATAACAGGAAACTCAGGGTGTGGCCTGAGTCCTGTTATTCTCCAGGCCTTAGTCTCCAGGCTGCTATTATATACAGCTGTTTAGGCTTGCCTGCTATATGAGATCTTACTACCTGTTCCTAGGCATCAGTACCTGTCTGGTCACTCAACAGTGGCCACAAATGATTGTCACTCTCCATGCCCCATCAACCTATACCATTTCAGTGAAGGACAGTTTTAAAACTACAAAAACAACACATTTGGGAAGTTATGAGAGTAGAAATTGAGGTTTATTGGCTTTACAAAGCATAAGAGCAAGATATACCACACAGGAGGGTTCCCATCTCAATACCTTAACTTGCATATTCACATTATTCAAATTATTGGGGACCAGGGGTTGGGGATGGTGCACAGTTTTGAGTAATATTTGCTAGTTATATTTAAGAACAAAACGGCGTCCTTAGGGCACTTCCAACTACTTGTGAGCTCTGGCTCCAGACAAACCACTGTCTATCAGGATAAACTCCAGGAGGAGTACAAAAGGTGCAAAAATAAAATAAAAATAAAATAGAAAACATCACTGCATATATATATACACACATATATATACACACACACATATATATACACATATATACATATACACACATCCATATATATAATTTTTAGACAGGGTCTTGCTCTGTCACCCAGGCTGGAGTGCAGTGGTGTTATCATAGCTCATTGCAACCTCAACCTTCCCGGCTCAAGCAATTCTCCCACCTCAGCCTACCGGCTAGCTGGGACCACTGGCACCCGGCTAATTTTCTTATTTTTTTGTAGAGATGGAGGTCTCACTATGTTGCCCAGGTTGGTCTCCAACTCCTGGGTTCAAGCGATCCTCCTGCCTCGACCGCCAAAGTGCTGGGATTACACGCATGTGTCACCGCGCCTGCCTACTCTTTTAAAGATGCAAGGGATGCAAAGAAGGGAGGAAAGCAAACACAAAACCTTTTTGATCTCAAGGAGCTAAGTGTCTGACACTTCCCATCCCACACACATATACAGAGGGAAGGATCTCTTCTACAGCAAAAGTTTTCACGGAAGTCATCTCTTTCCTCATCGCTTAAAAGAAACAAAAAGCCAAGAGCCGTTTTGGAGCGGGTGTGGGGGCCTGCGACCTCTTGTCTAGTTACCATCCTCCGGGACCGACAAGGGGTACACCAAATAAGGGACGCGGCGGCTAAAATGACGTGAACACAGGAGTCCGCAGTCTCTGAGATGTCATTCCTCCGGGAAGACCCAGAAACCGTGAATGGGGCGGGATGGTGGGCAATATCTAAAGCGAGGTTTCCTGGGATCGCGATGCCACTGGCCAGGACGCTGGAGAGGGCAGCCGGCATGAAGAATTCCTTCTCAAGGGGTCCGTTCCTGGGATGTATATGGAGAAATCTGTCCAAGCGTGCGTTTCTAAGGGCTAGAGCTGGGCATGCATTCAGAATCCTCAAGCTCATGTGTACTTGGACTCTGACCCTGAAGCGAGGGAGTTTCCGAAGTCTGATTCACGGAGGAGACAGGACCCACTTGGGGTATCCGATGCCAGCGAGATGGGAAGGGAGCTGAAATGCAAAATGTCCTCAAGATGCAGGAGGAGCACCTCTCAAGCAGCGCCTGGGAGAAAACTTCAGAGAATCGGCGCGAAGATCCAGCACAACCCCAGAAACCGCAGCCCAGCCCACTGCTCCCCGGGCTGTTGTGGCGCAGGCGCAGTGGCGCCGCGCTCAGGCCCCAGCGCGCATGCTCTGCCCGGCCGCGGCGCTCCCGGCCAGCGGCAGCAGCAGCAGCGGCGGCGGTGGCGGAGGAAGTTTCCGCTTTGCACTTACCCCGGTAGCAGCTCCGCGACAGGGACAGCTTCCTCCGGACGCTTGGCGGGCTTCGCTCTCGCCTTACGACAGCCCGGTCGGATCATGGGGTTGCCCAAGGGGCCGGAGGGCCAGGATCTCCCGGAGGTAAGAACGCCTCCTCCTTCCCTGACACGTCGGGGTTCCTGCTAAGAGAGGGCCAAGCCGCGGGGCGGCTGACTGAGCGGGCCCTGGGTACGATAGGGGCGCCCCGCCCCCTTCCTCAGGTGTATCCACCTCGGGGAAGCGCCGACCCTCTTCTTGGAGGCGGGGAGCGGGTGCCTCTGCATGGGCAGGGAGCAGCGGGCGGGTAGGGACAAACTTAAGCCGCTCCCGGGTCTCTTGGGGCGGAGGTGGCCTTCCCAGCCCGACACCTGCCCTGACGCAGCCCCACGCGCCGGGGGTCCCTGGGCTCCCACCTTTCCCCCTGCCCGGGACAGACTCCCCAACCACAAACTGCAGGGCTAGCCCAGGCTGCTGGGCGCTGGAGTCACGAGACCGCTGTCCGAGGCGGTCCGGGCTCGGGTGGTGCGAAGGGCGGTGACCTTGGGACGCCTACCGCCACCCCGCAGGGTCCCGGCGGCCAGCCCCACCCGCCTTGCTGTCGGGAGGGAATGCTACCCTCCTTGAATTGACCCGGACCGGGGCGGCGGGAGGAAGTTTGGGAGACTTGCGCGCACCAGGGAGGTGTCCCGCTGGGTCAGCGCGCCTGGGCGTTCGGGGTGGGACGCATGCCTGGGGTGCTGTGTTGGGGGGGACCGAGCTCTGGGCGGAAACATTGCAGCTTCTCCAGAAGAGGGCGGGGTTCTTTTCCAGAGGTGTTTGTTGAGTACTCACTTAGTGCTAGGGAGACTCAGGAGTGGTTTGCGGATTTCCACGTTTGCTGGGAATACAGGGAAAGTGTATTCATTTTCTTTTGGCTACAAATATCACTTAGCATCTCATAGGTAGTTTGCATCTGTCGTCCCTTTCAGTTGATTTTACTCAAAGGCTAGTCTAGTTTACTGGATTCTGGAGAGAAATGGAATCCACGCCGCACCTCTGCCTTTTTCCTAAGATTCTGGAGCAGGCATTGGGCAGTGACTGTTTGCTTGACCTGGTGAGTCTGGTCCCTTCACGCTTACCTGCCTGTGACCAATCTTTCTCCTCTGCACTCCTCCCAAATCCTCAATTCTTTCTTATCACAAGTATCCACTAATTGAGGGATCACTGTGTTCTGTGTCCAGAAGCTGGGAATATAGTGATGAGAGGACAGATGTGTCTGTCAGTGTGTGCTCCCAGAATGCAAGTCCATTTTGTTGTCTTAAGAAAACCTAACAAGCATAATGTCGTCAGAACCGCTGTAT
The DNA here is from genome assembly GCF_043159975.1 of Macaca nemestrina. NCBI lineage: Eukaryota > Metazoa > Chordata > Mammalia > Primates > Cercopithecidae > Macaca > Macaca nemestrina. The sequence continues at coordinate 13,129,465 of NC_092135.1, forward strand.
TAGGTAAAACCTTACATGCACGTTGCTTTGATGGGACCCAGGATAGTGAACAATAGGATTTGTACTGTGACATTTGCAGTTTTCTTTTTTGCCACTTCTTTATTGTAGGGTCTCATCAACTTTTTGCCTGGCCTTTTGTTGTTGACTCCTATGTGGTCTCCCACGTTCTAGTTTAAATCCCTCCAGCCCAATGTTCCGCAGTACTATCAGTGGAGGTCTTTCTAGGGAAAAATGAATAAATAAATAAAAAGCAACCTGCCGCTGTATGTCCTTCGTTTAAACTTTCACTGACTGCTAGGAGGCCAGGTCTGATTCATCATTGTTTTCCAAGACCCTGATACAGTTCCGGGCAATTAAGAGGTCAGGGTGAATATAATCAAATTATTATCATACAGTTCAGAAGCTAGTAAATATAAATATGGATAGTCTGTGTTATTAGGCTGTCACTAGACCAGTTAATTCATTAACTTCGTTCTTTTTTTATTTTTAGACAGAGCCTCACTCTGTCACTGAGGCTGGAGTGCAATGGCGTGAGCTCGGTTCATTGCAACCTCTGTCTCCCAGGTTCAAGCAATTCTTGTGCCTCAGCCTCCCCAGTAGCTGGGATTACAGATGTGAGCCACTGCCCGGCTCAAATTCATTCTTTTTAACCCTTTGCAAAGATAGCTAGACTGGGCCCTGCCTTCCAGCTTACAACAACTATAGGGGACGGAAATTGAAAATTTATTGGGCTTGGTGTAAGAGCTCATTGTTGTTCATCTTTGTCAGAAATTTAGTTTTAACAACTGGATGTATTAACCAGCCTGGTGGATTTTCATTGCTTCAAGAGAGGGTCTTTCATTCCCTGTGGATCAGGCAATGGCTCTTTTCCATTTCATTTCAGTGTTAATCTGTTAAGTGAATTTGGAGTCATACATTCCCATTTAGTGTCTCGTGCCACAATTACTTCACAAATTGTATTGCAAAAGTAAACTTCTCCATTCTAGGGGTGAGTGGATGGAAGCATGGGCCCTGCATCTGTAGTGGGGTGGCCAGTGGGTGCCCATTAGATAGGTGTTGAGGCAGTGATGATCCTATTTTTTCATTTGTTATTTTTTTGTCTTCTTCTTGTAAGTGTTTTCACAATAAATGATTGAACAAATGAAGTGTTCCTATTTTACACCCCAGAAATTTTAAGAAAGTACTTATATTATCTCATTTTCTTTTTCTGCTCTGTCTTCTTGAACTACAACTACTATTTAGCTTCTCTTTTCTTAGAGTGTTTTCACTTGTAGATGTTTCTCAACCATCCCAGATTTTTTGCAGAAGGGAGAGAAGGTGTGAATAATTTATATTACTTAAAATTTTTATGTCCACTAGGAACTAGTGAATGCTGATCTTCAGGATCCTTAATGGACTGGACCAGGGTCATTTCAGAGACGGATGTAGCTCAGTGATGTCACCTCCCCCACACCACTCCTACTCTATTGCAGGGGATTATCAGTCACTTTAATAATTCTGTATTAACTGTATTTTAATATGTATACTCCCTTTCCTGGCAGTGTATACATTAAAATAAACTTGTTTCCATTGTCAGGGATGTGACCACCGAAACATTTTATTAATGCATGACTAGTTTAGGTTCATTTACTTTTTGTAAGCATTAGTAGATCATTCTTTATTTAATAAGTGTGTCCTTTGAACTTAATGCTGTTTTGATACAGAGTAGTAAACCCAAGTATATAATATATACTCCTGTCCTTAACCCATCAATAGTCCAGTTGGAAAGACAAGCATGTACATAACACTAGATATCTCACTTAGAAGATGTTGATACTTAGTTATATGTACAGCATAGACTATAAGTAAAGTAGAAATGCAGAAGGGAGTGGCCATTTCAAGACAGACTTGTGAGGGATGGCGTTGAATGGGAGCTAGAATTTGAAAGTGATTTCTCAATGGTTAGAGAATATCAGCCATGGCCATCTTGATTGTTTTCGGGGTAAAGGATGAACCTGAAAAGATAGGTTGGTGGCCAAAGATCTGAATGTGAAACCAGACATCTGGAGTTTATCTTACAGGCAGTGTGTGTGGCGCACTGTTGATAAGGGCTGGGAGGGTGAGCTAAAGAGGGATAACATGAAAGCTGTGATTTAGGAAGGGGTGAACAAAACAAAGGAAGAAAGATGAAGAAGCATTTGCAGGAGTCCTGGAATGAAGTATGAATAAAAGGGAAGGGAAGATAAATGTGAGATGCATAGTAAAGGAAGACTTAACAGGCATTGTTGGGTAAGGGAGGACTCAGAGATGAGTATGAGCATGTGAACCAGGGTATCTTATTGGTGTTTTATATAGAGAGATGGTTTTTTATTTTCTGCAGCAATAGAAGAGAGGAAAGGTAGTTCATGATAATAAATAGATGAAGGAGTATTAGAATATTTAGATGGATTTCAGTATTAAATAAAGATCTGGGGTAAAAGGAGGATATAAATTAAAAATTTTCAATCAAAATACTGATATAGGGCCAGGCGCGATGGCTCATGCCTATAATCCCAGCACTTTGGGAGGCCGAGGCGGGCTGATCATGAGGTCAGAAGATCAAGACCAGCCTGGCTAACACAGTGAAGCCCCATCTCTACTAAAAATACAAAAATAAGAAAAAAAAAAAATTAACCAGGTGTGATGGCACATGCCTGTAGTTCCAGCTACTCAGGAGGCTGAGGCAGGAGAATCGCTTGAACCCTCCCGGAACTGAGTGCAGTGAGCCGAGATCATGCCACTGCACTCCAACCAGGGCGAAAGAGTGAGACTCTGTCCCAAAAAACAAAAAACAAAAACAAAATACTGATATACGTATATTAGATGAATTTATTATTTTTAAGGCAATCCTATTATGTGGCAATAATCACCCTTTAATATATCTCGGTTGGAAGACTTTCATATATTTGTTTTCGAGTTCAAAAAGGGAAGTACAGAGAGGGATATACGTTTGAATTCTCTTCTTCGTTTCTATGCCTCTTGTCAGTAACTTCTGGATGAATATAACGTTTTTTTTGTTTGTTTGTTTGTTTTTTGGAGACAGAGTCTTGCTCTGTTGCCAAGGCTGGAGTGCAAGGGCACAGTCTTGCCTTACTGCAACCCACGCCTCCTGGGTTCAAGTGATTCTCGTGCCTCAGCCTCCCGAGTAGCTGGGGTTACAGGTGTGTACCACCATGCTCAGCTAATTTTTTGTATTTTTAGTAGAGGTGGGGTTTTGCTATGTTGGCCAGGCTGGTCTCAAACTCCTGACCTCAAGTGATTGGCCCCCCCCTTGGCCTCCTAAATTGGTAGGATTAGAAGCATTAGCCACCGTGCCCCGCTAAGTATAAAGTTTTTGAGATAAAGTCTTGCTTTGTCGCCCAGGCTGGAGTGCGGTGGTGCAATCTTGGCACACTGCAACCTCTGACTCTTGGGTTCAAGCAATTCTTGTGCCTCAGCCTCCTGAGTAGCTGGGACTGCAGGCATGGGCCACTAAACCTGGCTAAGTTTTGTATTTTTAGTAGAGATGGCGTTTTACCATGTTGGCCAGGCTGGTCTTGAACTCCTGACCTCAAGTGATCCACCCGCCTCAGCCTCCCAAAATACTGGGATTACAGGTATAAGCCACCACGCCGGCCCTGAGTCCTAAGTGTAAAGTTTTTTTTAGAAAACACCATAAAACCTTGTTCCTGTGTGTGAGGAGTCATAATCTATTTGAGAAGACTGTCAAAGTAAACCATGGGTTAGAGAAAAAGGAAGTATTGTGTTCTAACCTTCCTTTTTCCTGGATTCCTTCAGCATGTGATGAGTAGTATATACTACTACTAGTAGTGTATACTAGTGTATACCTGGCATGTGTCTCCCTCAGCTATGAAGATTAACAGCCCGTTGAGGACTGGGGCCCATTTGTGACTCCGGCAACACTGTCCACATGCTTCTGTGTGACACTTGCTGAATTTTCAGAGAATCCATTGTGGTGATGTAGCCAATGTAATCTGCTCCTTGGCAATGAGATTGTGGCATCAGGGGATATACCTAGTGTTCCTTTATTCAGGATAGCTTTTACCAGCCACACTTTTACCTTTTGTTTTAGGTGGAAACAAGAGAAGATGAAGAACAAAATGTCAAGTTGACTGAAATTCTGGAGCTCTTGGTTGCAGCTGGGTATTTCAGGGCAAGAATTAAAGGCTTGTCACCCTTTGACAAGGTAAGGGGAAATCTTTCTAACCATTAGACTATCTTTTGTCAGAATGACATGGTTAATCATGGCAAAGAAAGGAGGAAGAGATGATGTTTTAACTTCCTCCATGTCTGTGTTTCCATTTCTTCCTAATTCAGATTCATTATGGAAGTGTTCAGACTTCTTTTCAAAGACAGAAATGATGCATCAGTGAATATGTCAGTTCCTTTTCTGTGCACAAAGCTTTAGGAAATGCAGAGAAGCAAAATTAATAGTTCCTTCTTTCAAGGAATTTAAAGTTCGTGTGGGGATTATCAAACTTATGGAAAATAAAATAATCAGAGTTAATAATGAGCTATCCCAAGTCAGTGTGCTCACAGACAGTTGCCAGATATTCTGTGGATGGTGAATGCTCTGATTTAGGACGAGAGAGAGATCACTGTGTGAAGAAACCTTTTAATTCAGCAGAACCTTGAATGATGATGCACAAATCATAGTAATAGGTGTTGAAGACACAAAGAAAAAACAAAGGCACAGTTCTCAAAGAGCCCAATTTCTGTAGAGTAGGGATGAGAGACAAGTAAATCAACATGCACAGAATAAATGGCATGATGCAGAAAAGTGCCACAGTGGGCTGTGCACAGAAAGGACGCATTCAAATCAGACAGGGCAGGCTATGGAAGACAGTGCTGAGTGCTCCATGGGGTCACAGTCCCGGCTGTGCATAGCAGAATCACTCTGGGTTATTTTATAATACAGAACCCATGATTCACTCATGGAAATTCTGGTTAGCTAGGTCTGGGCTTGGGTCCTGGAATCTGCATTTTTATTGGGCAACTCATAGGTGTCTTAAACAGCCAGGGGTAAGATTTACTATTGTTTTTTTCTAATATCAGACTGTGTCTGAAAAGGATTTTGTTTCACAATGGGTTTTTAGTCTTACTCTCATTTGCATCTCAGAGAATTCCTAAGGGAAAAGTAGGTAGATAATCATCTCAGGTAGATAAGAAAAGTAAGATGTATGGAAACAAAATGTCAGCCTTGCTGCCCATGTGTCTGGTCTATAAAACACAGAATGAATGTCTGTCCTTTTGACTATAAAGAGGATCTATGTACAGTATGTTCATTTAATAGTAAAAGTCAGCTCCTCAGTCATGCAAGCCACATTTCAACTGCTCAGCAGCCACATGCGGCTAGTAGCTACCGTACTGGTCCTTGCAGATAACAGAATATTTCTGTCACTGCAGGAAGTTTTCCGTAACAGTGCCATTTTAGATTAATTATAGTTGATGGGGTAAGGAGGACACATTCTCTCTCTCTCAAGATACATAATTTTGTATGTTTACTGAGTCTGTTAGAGCTATTTATAATTCACCTACCTTTCACTTCTTCCATTCTCCCCAAACGAGAAAGAGAAAACAAATATTTTCTTTATGTCTTGCAGGTAGTAGGAGGAATGACTTGGTGTATCACCACTTGCAACTTTGATGTAGATGTTGATTTGCTCTTTCAAGAAAACTCTACGATAGGTCAAAAAATGTAAGTTTTTCTATGGAAAACGTAAAGGTGGGGAGAAGGGAACTAACTTTTGAGTGTCCACTGTGTGCCAGAAGTTGGTTGGACACTTTGCATAGTTTAGCTTTTGTTACAATAGGTATTATCCCTGCTTTACAAATGGAACTGAGACTGAAAGACGCCAAGGTCATACAGCTAGATCAAAGTTTGTAGTGACTACTTAGTTTATCTTTCCAAAGACAGCTGATACAGGTGGAAGCTGGTTAGTGAGAGGAAAGGAGATGCTTTCCTTCCCCATTGCCTCTGTGTAAGGGAGAGCCTCACTTTGCCTTGTCTCCGAGAGAAAGCAGCATGGGCTCCTTGCTAGAGATCTCAGCTGAGCATACCCTGCCCAGTCTTTTGTAGTGCACCAGCTCACCAGGGGCTTGGCCATTTCATTAGACCATTTGGGATACCTGGTTCTTCTCCCAGCCCTCCAGTGGGCCTCTGTGTGACCTTCGGACAGCCACTCCTTCTGTGGGCCTCAGTTCTCTGACCCGTCAGGAGAGATTCCTGACCTCAGATATGCATGATTCTGTGACAGTCTGTTTATTCATTTCTCTGAAGTATTACCCTCTTCCAAGAGAAAACACTTCCAAAAGGAACAAAGATGTCTTATAAATAACATATGAAGCAATAATGGTGAGACAATGAAGCAAAAGGGGGAAAAAAATGGGGACAAAAGGCAGAGTTGGGGGATAAGACAACCACAGTGATGGATCACAAAATGCTTTGTTTTCCTACAATTGGCCAAAGATTTGCTCCTGTGTTTCTGGCAGCCAAGTGGAGGTGGTATCTGTGAGTTACTGAGCATCAGGAATGTTGTAATTTACTTTATACAGCATTTTCCCCTTAAGTTTCTAATTGCCTTTTTTTTTCCTGGTTGACAAAAGAAGCATATGCCTTTAGCTGTAGCTCAGATCAGCCAGCCTTTTTTTTTTTTTTTTTTTTTTTGGAGACAGGGTCTTGCTCTATCACCCATGCTGGAGTGCAGTGCTGTGAACAGCACTCACTGCAGCCTTGACTTCCTGGGCTCCAGTGATCCTCTTATCTCAGCCTCCTGTGTAGCTAGAGCCCAGGCATACACCACCATGCCCAGCTAATTTTTAAATTTTTTGTAGGGATGGGGTCTCACCATCTTGTCCAGGCTGGTCTTAAAACTCCTGGGCTCAAACGATCCTCTCGCCTTGGCCTCCTGGGATTAGAGGTGTGAGCCACCATGCCTGGTCTATGCTTCTTAATCAGGCTGTTTACTAGCATGAATTCATTGTCTTCTTGAGGATGCTCTTCTTGGAAGCTTCTATCTTTGACCTCATTGCTTCCTATACCTGTGGCACCCTTGATGTGCTGGTATTTCTTTTCATTGCATTGTCTAGTTTTGCCATTTCTTTGATTCCACATGTGCTTTCTTCCTAAATTCCCCTTGAGTTTTCCAGTGGTTGTTAGGCCCCATTTTCATTTCGATATCCTTAGGGGATATGATAGACTCCAGTGGCAGCATTCCATTATACTTTTAATAGATAGGGGAACACAGTATTTTTCTATGTCGTCTCAATTCCTTGTCTATATTTCTGAAATCTAAAAGACACTGAGAACTGTTTTTTCTTCTTTTAGAGTTTGGATACAAAGCTTATTTGGAAGCAAAACATGACCTGAATTGACTGAATTTATAGCTTTATTGATCCACTTATGTGACTATTCATAAGTTTTGCTGAATAAATTTTTTTTTATTATAGAGTGTGACTCTAGATTTTCCTGAGTTCTTACATAATATATAATATATACCCCTTAGGTATTCTAAGGAGCTAAATCTAAAAATTTCAGAATTCTGAAACACATCTGACTCAAAGGGTTTGGATAAGGGATTGAGGATGTGTTATATTCTCTGGTAAGTGCTTGATGTGTGTCTCTTAAGTGCAGAGCCATGAACTGTAACTGTGGGCAAAGCTGGAGACGGGTTTACGTGACTAAGGACCCACCAGACTCAGCAGTGCATCAGGTAGCTCATTCTTTATTATCTGTAGAAGACATTATAGCCACAGGGTACTGAGTCATCTAAAAATCATGTCTGTTTGGTTTTGGAATGTGTTCTGTTTGGAGTTCTCCCCGCACCATAGAGTTTCTGGTTAGGTACAGTTTAGACTAAAACCGTCCTATGTTTGCAGTTTTCCAGTATATCTAGTCAATTTAATGGGTGGGCTGGACATATGTCCAAGGAGCACACTTGCCTGTTGAGGGCATGGTTGCCTCTCAAGCTGTCTTCTTTATGTGCCCAATTGAAGTCCTAGTTCCCTGTCATCCTTCTTTGCTGAGAGTTCCATAAGCTTCTATCCTCTACTTCTATCCTCTTCTGAAGCCCCATTAACAGAGAGTCCTATGGCCAGAGGCCCGTAAATGAGATTTTACATTTATAACTGAGTTCATTTCAACAACAGACATTGTATTGGGCATCTGTGTTCCAAGCACTTGGATGTGTATTTTATTATTTTACCTTCACTGCCGCCTTTGGGTAGGGGTTATCCCTAGTTTTATGATAGGAGTATTGGACCTGGACCAAGTTACTTGACAAAAGTTTCAGAGTTGGTGGTGGAGCTTGAATTTACACCCAGGCTTAATTCATTCTCTTTCAGACTGTTTGCAGGGGTGAAGAAAACAGTGCACTGAACACTCTTAAAAACTAAAGGAGTCAAACTAATCACAGCTGGGCGTGTTAAAGTCTTAGTCTAGGAAACCTGCCTGGTGACCTCTGTAATTGTCACTTTCTATGATTTTTAGGAAATCTGAGGGCTCCACCTTGAGCCACAGGGAGAAGCTGAAAAGGGATTGTTAGATTTCTGGAAGTCTTTCTTACTTTCTTTCCCTGCCCCCAGCCTGCCTGCATTTTCCTCCATGTCCTCACCTTGGCTGCCAGGACTGCCCAGACTTGGCAGTAATTTCTGAGAGGTGGGTTTAAGAGGGTTGTAAATCCTAGGATGACCCGTGATAACCTTCTCTCCGGGCCTTTATGAACTGGGTGAGTAGGCTGGCTCTGAAGAGTGGCCAGGAAGAGCCGTGTCTGAAGGCAGGGGGTTAGGCTGGATGGTGGTGTGGATCCCAGCCTCTTGTTTTTAAGCTACTGTGGTGCTAGGCAATTGGTAACTCTATGCAAACCAATGTATCTGAAACCACAAGAGGGAGCTCTCCTCCTGCTGAACCAAAATGTAACTAAGGAAAGGCTGTATTGATCACATGCCCCTGTATAGATAGTTAGGACCTGCATTGAGCAAAACCAGGACTGATACTCATTTACATGTGCTAAGCTTGGAGTTTAGGCAGCAGAACCAGTTGAACACTCATCTCTTCTTACAAGTTTCAAGGAAATTAAATAAGCTATAAAAATCTGATGGAGATCAAAATTTAAAAAAAGTTTATCAGAGAGAGAGCCTCAGATATGTTGCCAAATGGATTTGTTAGTGTTTCACTACCAAGCTATCCCATGCGAGTCCCAAGCAGACCTGAACAACCACAGGCTAGGGCAGACAGCACATCTTATGGCACAAAAGATGCATGTGTCCCAGAGACAGGCTGCCTAGAAGGGAAGGGCACCAGGAGTGGCTGAGAGCTGCATGATAATTTTCTTCATCCTCTCAGGACTTTTGTTTTAAGAGACAGAGTTTCACTCTGTTGCCCAGGCTAGAGTGCTGTGGCATGATCATAGCTCTCTGCACCCTCAAACTCCTAAGCTCAAGTGATCTTCCTTCCTCAGCCTTTTGAGTAGCTGGGACTGTAGGAATGCACCATTATGCCTAGCTAATTTTTAAATTTTTTTATGCAGACAAGGTCTCACTATGTTGCCCAGGCTGGTCTCAAACTCCTGGCCTCAAGTGACCTTCTGCCTTGGCCTTCCAAGGCACTAGGATTACATGCGTGAGCTACCATGCCCCGCCCCTCTGAGGACTTTTGAATAAATCACTCCTCACCTCTGCTTCTGTTGGGGAGGAAGGATGAGGGGGCAGCAAATATTGTCCTATGTGCTTCCCTCCTAGGAGGTAGATACTCCCTTTCTTCTATGAATGTGTGCAGTGAGGGATTAATCCCCCTTCCATATTTTTTTCTGTTAACAAATTGGACCTGACATTTGGTCTTATGATCAGTGGGGTGTTACCGTTGTCCTCAGCAGTTTTAACCTTGGTCCCAACTTGTGAAGCTATTTTCCAGATACCGGACACTGTTTTTTTATGTGTTCTTAGTGATCATTCCCTGGGGGACTGCTTAACTTTAGCTCCTAGGTCACCTAGTTACTGTTAATACTAGGACTGAGGGATGAAACCTACTAAGTGAATCACAGATAAGACAGTAATAACTCTCACCCAGCCCTGAGTCGGATGTTCATCTTGAGGGTATCTGTCTCCTGGGAAGGATTATTGAACTGTAGAAAGGTAAAGGTGGACAAGACTTCTTTGAACAAGAAACACTTTTGGGAGACCCAAAACTTGTTGGATTTGAAGCACCTAGTACTAAGTGACCCTTGTTTACCTGGACCTTTGTCTATTAGAGCATAGTACTATATTTGTTTATAAGGCCCCAGTAGCTGCTGTGACTGGCTAAGATTTTTTTCAAGGGTCTTGTGTGGCAATATAACCTATTCATGTAGGCTGATCCAGAAGCTCCTATTTCTCCAGATGGCCACAAGACCATGCCTGGTGACTGCTTCTCAGTGTTCCCAGGCTACATACCATGGCTTTGGGGTCAGGCACACCACTGAATAGTATCTTTTCTCTCCCCTTGAGTCTGATTCAATTAAGATAGTGTAAGAAACAGGAATCACATAGCTAGAGATGAAATGCCTACTGATTCAAGAAGGAGGTTTCAAACTGCAATAAAACAGACTTGCATACAAATCCCTCCGCCACTGCTGCCATAAACTGTCCTGCCCCAGCTCAGACTGAGCTGAGAAACCTCCCTAGCAGGAGAGGATGCTTACCTCCTGACCTACAGAGAAGAAAACTCTGAGGCCCCAGGAAGCCTGGTTCCTCTCTTCTCAGTCCCACCTCGTGGTCTTCTATAGGAGGAAGACTGAGGCGAGGTGTTGGAGAGAGGTCAGTGTCCCTCATGAGATGCGGAAAATCTCTCTTCTGTATGGAAATAAGAGTGAGGAGAGACAGTTCCCTCAACGCTAGGATTTATTTTAGAGTATCAAAAAATTAAAGGCTGCTGTTTATTTTAAAAATATTTTGGAAAGGACTCCAAATCTCTTTTGGAAATGGGGCTCCATGTTTCATGTTAATATTCTGGGTACCTGGTGTAAGATCTGGTAATTGTTGCCTGAATGATATTTAGAATATTATTTTTAAACTTTTAGAAAGAGTAGATCAGTAAAATGAAATGTAAAAAGAATACGGGGCACTAATAACTTTTTATCTTACTACATAAGGATGTTAAAAAATAGCAACTACTACCTCTAACATCACCATCATTTAGTAAAATATTTTGCATCGAAATAGTAGGAAGAAAAACATGATAGAATAAAGGATGAAGGCAGTTTTGTGGCCACACACACACACACGCACATACACACCACTAAATTGTGCTTATTTTTCTCATTTTGCAGTCATCTAGGAGAAACTTGTCATGGTCTGGACTAGCCTGGCATGGAGAAGTCCCAGATCCTTCTGTGATGCTGCCCAGACTTTAGAGATGCTATAAAGGCTACTTAGTGTGCCTCACTCTTTGCTTGTTGCTTTTTCTGAACAGAGCTCTATCAGAAAAAATTGTCTCGGTCCTGCCAAGGATGAAATGCCCACACCAGTTGGAGCCCCACCAGATCCAGGGGATGGATTTTATTCACATATTTCCGGTTGTTCAGGTGAGAGCTTCTGAGTGGTTTCTTGTCCTCTTAACATCAGAATTCCTGTAATGGGCCTGGCTTGTCCTGTAATTGGTCTGTCTGTCCTGGATCCTGAATGTAATGGGTGTGGTAATGATTTGGTACAGCAGAACATGGTGGTGTTCCTTGTCATCTTCAGAAGATTGCCGGTCCCGCATGTACCCTAGTTTCATGCTGTCACCTGATAAGATCTTTGAATGTTCTCATCTGACTTTGCATTGCCTGTTTGGTAAAGACAGAACTCTATAGCCTGGTATGCTCTGTTCCCTTTTGACCTATTCAGCTTGATTTCATTCCTTGCTTTTTGTTCTTTTTGTTCTGTCACTCTCTGATATTCATTCCAATTTCCCCAGGTTTATTATGCTTCCGCCTGCCACAGTGCGTTTGCATTGCTGGTTCCTTGGGCTGGAATGCTCTTCCATTCTCTCCTTACCTGTTTAATTCATATGGCTTGCTTCAACCCTTCAGATCTCAGCTCCACCAAACCTCTTCAAGAAAGCTTTCCTTCATCCCCTAATCCACAGCATGTTCCTTCGTGGTATGCACTCCTATGGCCACATTCCCTTCCTTCACCAGAATCTTTCTTACTACAGTTTGTAATCATGTATATCCGTGTGTGTGATTGTTTATCTGCTTCTCCCATTAGACTCTAAGCTGCATGAGAGCAAGTCTGTGTGGCTGTCTTGCTTATTGTTTTGTTTCCAGTACCTACCAGAATGTCTTACAGTTTATAGATATTCAGTTCGTGTGGGTAAATGCCTAAAGGGGAGACTTCTCTTTGCCTCCAGCTATTTCCCAAACCCCTATGATTAAGTGGCTCATGCCATACAGCTCCCAACAGCTGGCCCTCCATATTCACAGTTCCACATTTATAAATTCAATGAACCATGCATCAAAAAAGTTTGGGGGTGTTGGGGGGAAACAATAAAAATAACAATACAACAATAGAAAGTAATACAAATTTAGCAAGCTGGAAAAATAATACAAATTTAAAAATACAGTATAACAACTATTTACGTAACATTTACATTGTATTAGGTATTATAAACTAGAGATGATTTAAACTATGGGGGGGGGAATGTGTTTAGTTTGTATGCAAATACTGTGCCATTTTATATCAGGGACTTGAGCACCTGTGGATTAGTATCTAGAGCGTCCTGGAACCCATCTGCCACAGATTCCTTGGATCAACTGCGTTCTATGCAGTTCTTCTCTATGGGTTTCCCCTAGGCATCTTAGAAAGAGGAGGAGCAAAGGGACTCAGGTGTGTTGCCCGCTGTGTGAACACTACTTCCCATCTGACCCTAATAGAGTTGTTTGAAGCATTTATTTTAATCCCTTACATTTGAGGAAAGTGAGAAATGTAATTTCCTTACATTTGGGAAAAATGAGACTGAGAGAAGGTGATTGATTTGCTTAAGGGCCGAGAGCTAGTGAGTGGTTAAGCAAAGGTTCCAGTCTAAACTGTGTCTCCAAGCCTGTGCTTTTCCCACTCCACCCTTCATGCAGCCTCCGAGAAGGAAGCTACACAGCCCTAGAAGCTACAAGTTTGCTAGTTCTGTGTTAAGATTATGAAATATAGGGGTCAAGACCCTGGAGACCTCCTGAGTTCAAATCTGCCACTTTCTAGCTGTGTGACCTTGGGTAAATAACTTTCTCTCTGTTAAATTGAAATAAGTAATAGCACCTACCTGATAGGATGAGAATTAAGTTAGTTGTATGTCTAAAGCACTTAGATGAAAGACTGAACATTTTGGCAAGTGCTCTGTGTTATGTAGTTTCTGTTAAGTGTTGAATCTTCCCCTCCGCTAGACTTCAAGTTGAATGCCATGAAATTTGTAAATTTGAAGCCAAGACTTTACCTTAAAATTGATTAGTATGTTTGTTAGCCCTTCTGTCTTTCTGATACAAGGGGACACTACCTGATCATTTTTATGAAAATAGGAAGTTGGGGCCCTGTGTTGATTGTTATTGAAACCTCCAACATCGTCAAACTGTGAAGTTGTTATCTTTCCCCCAAAATATGGATCTCTAGAGATTAGACCTTTTTTAACCCTACGCTAGGACTTTGGAGGCAAAAAATCTAGTCAGGCTGTGAGAAGAATGGGAAGTGATCTGCAGTCAGCTGGGTGTTTTGAAGGTCTAAATGTTCTCCATTGTGAGTGGAATGCTAGAGGGTTTGTCTGGATGGGAGGGCCCAGGCTAGTGGTTACGATTTCTTAATTTCATGGACCTGTAAAATTTTAAAGCAAAAATGGAGGTTGGCCTAGGGTTGCCACCTGTAGTTTGCCAGGCAAGGACACTTTAAAAAATGACTACAGTCTTGCTTTATCATTTCATAAAATAATGGCCATTTAATTCTCAAACTCAGAAAAAAGCAATCCTTCAAATTAAATGCATTTAACAATGATGAAACCTACCATATGCCTGTAGCTTTTGCCTGTTTTTGTTTGTTTGTTTGTTTGTTTGTCCCCCGTGGGCACCAGTGAAAGAATAATCACAGACCAGCAGTTGTAAGCCGTTGACCTACTTCTCTTATGTGATTCTAGAAGCCCATCACCTGTGTTCACACCATTTTAGCAAAGCTGTAGTAACACTGTCTGGATGCCAGCCAAGAAAAAACAGATCTAATTTCTGGCCCCTGGTGGTTCTAGATCATATCTTTTTCTCCTGTGTCGGACATGTGACTCCTGTGAAGGTCGATATTTTTCTTGAGTGCGAGGGAACCTGTGGCAGAGATAGGCTGTCCAAGAGTTTCCCTCTATAGCCTTTCATGCTAGAAACTCCAAAACGTCTGTCAGGACTCAACAAGCTTTCCCTTCCTAATGGGATCGTGCTCTCCAGGATCCAGCCAGGCGGTAACTCAGGGTAGGTCTGGGATTAGTGGAAGCAGCTCTGAAAGGGAAGCAGATTGAAAAGCCAGAAACTGTGTCTCCCAATTCAAAAGAAAGCAGAGCTAAATTGAGTTGAGCAATGAGTCAACTGCCTTAGTTGGCTCTTAGTTGTCCTGGGCCACTTAGTTGTACTGGGATGGGTACAGGTGAGGGGCTACAATTGTTCTGAGTGCTCTCTGATCTTCTCTCTCTGCTTCTGGATTTTAGTCTTTGTCTGAGGTCACTGTTTGGGGGTGAAGTGGTAGAAATATGTGGATGATACTAACAGCAAGGAATATTCCTCATAGAGTTTTTTGCTCTGTTCTGAGCAGCTGTTTCCTAAACATGTGCTTACTTGAGTTGGCTGCGCTTTTTGAACAAGCATCTCTTCCCATCCCTGCAGGAGCATCGTGCAGCACCATGTTATGTGCCATGTGCCTGCTTTCCTAGGTAGCTGACCCTCACCAAGTGTGATACGCTGTTGGCGAAACACAGCTGCTATCCAAAAACTGCTTTTGAGATGTAGTAGCTCTCTCTGGAGGGGGAGTGGCACCCCCTCTGTGATGTTCATCAGTAATTAAGGGAATGAATGAAGAACCGGGGAGGAGAAGCAAAGGCTCTTTTTACACTTTACACCTTTACCCTCAGAGTGGCTGGATCTTCTGCAGGTTTTAGTGGGGTGGTGTTTTAATGATAATAACTGGAGTTTTCAGTTGGGAGAAGTGAAGAGCAGCTGTTTCTGGATATCAGCCTAACAAAGCTGGGAAACATTTCATAAAACCATTTGTCCAGCCTTCGCTGTAGAATAGTCTCTTGAGTTGTGACTCCCAGCTTTGCAGCTTGCTAGCTATGGATCCATGAGTAAGTTATATAGCCTCCCGGCACTTCAGGTTCTGTGAAACTCAGCCAGTACTATCCAAAGTTGTGAGGGTTAAGAGAGAATGTTGTGAATGTCAGGATAAACCAGTGCCCTCAGCTGTGTACTCAGTATGCACCACTCTCGAATCTTGAGTATGTTGGACAATTTTTCATCTGTCAAATGGGGAGTTACACTAGCATTCTCTGTGGTTCTCTCCCTTTCCCTGGTCTGTGGGGTAAGGAGCATAAGAAAAAGATTTATATGAAGATCTGCCAGTAGGACCAGGAAATTGGGAGATAGCTCTGTTCGTTTTGTGCTTCAGGTATTTACAAATCACTCTACTACTTGTGATTTCATTTACTCCTATGTTAGCTCTGTGAGGTGAAGGGAACTGATATACTTTTACAGAAAGGAAAACTGAGGCTCGATGATATGAAGTAAGGCTTTAAAGCTCCTGTATGGCTACTCAGTACTAGGTCCCATTGGATCTTAACATGTCAGATGCCCAGCTGGTTGCTTTTCCTATAGGACAGCATGTGTTGATAGCTTCTTATCACCTGGTCAGTTCAGCTATGCTGGGTTGAGTTCATGAGTTGTGCCATGTCTGAACTGGCCTTCATGCAGTGGGATTTTGTCCTTAGCAACTCATGTGTTTTCACTTTCTTCCCCAGTGGCTGGTGAAACGAGCTATAGAAACGAAAGAAGAGATGGGTGACTATATCCGCTCCTACTCTGTATCCCAGTTCCAGAAGACTTACAGTCTCCCTGAGGTCAGTATTGGAATTTTCTTGTCCCGCTGAGAACCAGAGTGCACACTTAGAGACTCCCCACCAAGGAGCAAAGTAAGCTCAGGCTCTCCTACATTCCCACCCCCTACTTGGCATCATTAGTGCCTCTTTACATAGCCACTGAGTGCAAAGCTCTGTAATTTTGTCATTTTCTCTGAATTTTAGTGTTTGATCTAGGGCTTTTATTAATTTATAAGAGCAATCGTTGATTTTTGTATAAAGTTTTTTAAGAGGCTGCTTGCCCAGAACATCCCTATATTAACAATTTAATAATAATAATAACAACAATCATAGCTAATAGCCATCATGTATTTACTACATGCCAGTCTCAGCACATCTTATGGCTTTTATTCTTTAATCCCTACTGCCCCCTGAGATAGGTGTTTTTATCCCTGTTTTACAGACAGAGAAACTGAGGCTTAGAGGTTAAGTAACTTACCTGAGGTTTCGATGCTTAAGAGGATATGAAATGAGAACTCTTGTCTTAAGCACTACTCCTTATGACCCCCTTTTTCTTACTGGCTGTGTAGGGATTTACGTTGGAGCTATCTGCAGGGTTCCTAGCCTTTTCCCATGGAGAATATATTTCAATTTGTTAGAAAATTGGGACTTCTTCAGGCAAAGTAATGATGAGAAATCAATTTATAAGGCAGATTTCTGAGTGGTCCACTTGAGTTTTAATTTTCCCATGGGATTTGTTTAATCTCTCTGTTTTGTCTTGTAGGATGATGACTTCATAAAGAGAAAAGAAAAGGCCATCAAGACAGTTGTGGACCTCTCAGTAAGTTCCCTGGCCGTGTTCTTCTGTCAGAGCCCTGCGTAGCCTCAGACAGTCCTTTGATTTAAATCACAAAAGTGCTTCTCCTGAGGTTTCCCTCTGCAGGGATCGCTTAGGAGCTAGACTCAGATGACTGTGTGAGGGAAGCCCTGCCTGCTTCACTGCTCAGGGCCAGGGCAGCAGTATGCACAGGTAGAACCTGCCACACTACTGCTCTCTCTCCTCACTTGCAGTTTTAGGGAAGAAATAGCCAAACACAGAGCCCTTCCTAGTTTGTCCCAGTGGCAGGTGTAAACTTTGAGTAGCTCTGAAGAGCAGATGATGAATGGGGATGATAACTTGAGGTTTCTGTCCCCCACACCCATGGTGACTTTGCATAGACAGACTAGCCTCTGAGCTGTGTGCGGGAAGCTCTGGGATGGCCTTTGTCCCCATTCATAGTACATCTTAATCACAGTGAGTCTGCACATGTGTCCCCACTTCGCCAGCATGAGGGTTAGTGGAGCCTTTGACCCTTTACAAAACACTCTGGGCCAGAGCTGTGGAACCTTGTCAACTGCACCCTCCACCCCCAATCTTCCGACCTGAGCTGAGGGGAACGAAGCCTAGGTGCCTGTGTGCACAGTCTCTCTCTTCTGAAAATAATGTATCCTGTTGTTTTGCGTGCTTTTTACTTCATCTAAATTATATCATACATCTAGTTGGTTTTCATAGTTGCATAGATTCTTATATTAATATGCCACCCAAATGAAATAGCAGATATACTTCTTGTGCAGATGGCATGGGTTACATACCTTGTGTCATTGTGAAGATTGACATTGTCTGGTGTTTGTGGCTTTGTGAACTGGCTACAGAGTCTTTCCAGAAAAAGAATTCCAAGCTGGCTTATCTTAAAAATAAATGTGTGGTCTACCAGGGTGATTACTCTGAAAAGAACAATTGTTTGGTAATGAAAGACATGAAAATCTCCTATGAAACAATTAATCTTGATCACTTTATGATTGTAATTTCTTTTTTTCTCAATTCCATTTTGGAAATGGAAGGGTTGGAAAATTTTTAAGAAGGTGACACTCAAAAGCCAGATACTGTTTTCAGATTTGGTGGCAGTATTAAACAATAATAAGAAAAAATGATGTGACCTCAGAGTAATTTTCTTTCCTGGTTGTGAAATAGGTGTTCAGTTTACAGCATCCTCAGAAGTTTTTAAAAAGATTGATAGATGTAGGGGAATTAAATTAAGGTTGGTTTTCACCTTAATTTCACAACACAGAAGCAACCACTTTTAATTTTTGGACATATTTCTTTTTTTAAACTGAACTGGAATCATACTTTAAAGATAATTTTGTGTTTTTTTCACTTACCAATGTAGGGCCTTTTGTATGCTGTTAAAAGATTCCTGCTGGCCGGGCACAGTGGCTCATGCCTGTAATCCTAGCACTTTGGAAGGCTGAGATGGGTGAATCACGAGGTCAGGAGTTCAAGACTAGCCTGGCCAACGTGGTGAAACCCCATCTCTACTAAAAGTACAAAAATTAGCCGGGTGTGGTGGTGCACACCTGTAATCCCAGCTACTTGGGAGGCTGAGGCAGGAGAATCGCTTGACCCCAGAAGGCAGAGGTTGGAGTGAATCAAGATCATGCCGTTGCACTCCAGACTGGGCGACAGAGCAAAACTCCATCTCCAAAAAAAAAAAAAAAAGATTCCTGCTAATGACATTTCTCATGACAAATGGTAACCAAGTAGTTCGATATGATAATTGCTTTCCCCTGTTTTAAATGTTACTTCGTCTCAGGAACGATATGAAAACCAGGTGATAATCATGTTACCTCTGAGGCAGGAAATTGCTAGGCTAGCAGTAGGAGAGAAGGGGAAATTTTCTTTTCCCTATAAACTCTGTACTATTTGAATTTTATTCTAAGTGTGCATTACTTATTCAAAACAGTACATATTAAGGGGTTTTGTTTTTTTTTTAATTTTTTTGTAACAAAAGCTACATACAAACGTTAAAAAGTTTTAATGCTTAATTGAATATCTTCATGTGTAAATCTCGCTCTGAGCCCTGGGTAGAGAATGAGACAATAGTAGTTTTCGGCCACAGAGCAAAGGCCAGAATAGCTGTTAATCATCCTAGTAATGAAACTGGGCCTGGCATCTCTATGCCCATAGATTAGTTAAAGCCCCTAGAGGCACATTATTTTTTCTTCTCATTTTTAATGGAGTTTTTTGTTTGTTTGTTTTTAATCCACTTCTGCTTGGCAATGTGATTGCAGAGAATTAGGGAATATGTGATAATGACAAATATTTACATAGTGCCCAAACATTGTTCTGAGTCCTCATAACAATCCCATGAAGCAGTAGTTGGTTGTTGTTGCTTTTTAACAAATGAGGAAACTGAAACACAGGTAGGTTATATATAAGTTGCCCAGTGTCACAATGGTGATGGTAGAGGCAGGACTCAAACCCAGTCTTGTAACTGTGCTGCTGTGAGCCTCTAGATAAAATGCTGTTTGCAGCTGATGAGAAAATAGTATCAGAATAAGGGAAAATGAGCCCAGCCTGGTGGCTCATGCCCGTAATCCTAGCACTTTGGGAGGCCGAGGTGGGCAGATCGCTTGAGCCCAGGAGTTCGAGACCAGCCTGGCCAACATGATGAAACCCCATCTCTACAAAAAATACTAAAATTAGCCAGGCATGGTGGCATGTACCTGTAGTCTCAGCTCCTCAGGAGGCTGAGGTGGGAGGATCACCTGAGCCTGGGGAGGTTGAGGCTGCAGTGAGCTGTGATTGTGCCACTGTACTCCACCCTGGGTGGCAGAGTGAGACCCTGTCTCAAAAAAATAAATAAAAATAAAGGGAAATAGAAAAAAACTGTGATTCCCTGGTTATAATTTGTATTGTTTCGTTTATTTCCTTTTTTTTGTGAGTGAACTTGATCTTCAGTTGTTCGGCAGTTTTCAGCAGGAATGATAAAGAGTCTTCATGGATGGCTAAAGCTGAAGCTCGCCTTTGGGTTTTCCTTTTCTCATCTACTGAGAACAGCCCTGACTTCCAGGAGCTGTCTGCGTAGGTTTCTTAGCTGAGCTCCGTCACCGTTCACTTTCCTCCCTCTCTTCGGCCACTTCTGCAAGCCCTTCCTCAACTGACTTGAAATGAGAGCCCCAAAAGCTCGCAGAGACTCTAGGCCTGTGGTGCATATCCCTAACCTATTCTTGTGAGTCAGTACAAAAAATTAAATAGCTCAAAATTGTATTTATTGTCATGCTCCTCAAGGAAAATCCCTCCTTTAATAAAGGACAGGAAATCCTTAATTTTAAGTCACAAATGGAAAATTAAGGAATGAAATAAGGTCAGACACATAGATGGCTAATTTTTAGACCCAGCCTTTTGTAAAATAGGTGTGGAGCTGCTGTGTATTTATTAAGTTCCTACCACGTGCCTGGCATCTCAATAGGCATTTAACAAACATTAGCTCCTTTATCCCTCATTAACACTCAAGGAGTTATATATTATTATTTCCTTTTTACAAATCAGGAAATTGAAGCTCAGCAAGGTTAATAAATTCCCTCTGTAGCTTCAAAGCTAGGAAGAGGGAGCCAGATTTTGATATGACACCTGACTCTAGCAAAGCAGGTGTCGGCACTCCTCCACTTTTCTGGCTTTTCACCTGGTCTCTGCTTTCCCACATATTCCTGGCACCAATTTTGCAGTACTATTGCTGACTTACTTCAGGGCTCTGGGATATTACTTACGTGGGTCTGAGAGACTCAAATGCATGCAGAGTGGTTGGGTCCTCTCCCACCATCTCTTCATTCCCTTATAGGAACATTGACTGTGACTTCTCATTTGAAGACCCTTTGCCCAGCCAAAGAATAGATGTCAGGTGGGGGCTGTCCTGTTGTTATCTTTTTGGTCAGCATGATGCCTTTATGTCTTAACTAATAGGCTTTTACTTATTCTTGCTTAGACATAACATAAAAGTATTTAAATATTAAATCTTTAGCTTACTGTCTTTAGCCATCCTTAGGAGACTGTTTGAATTTTTTGCATTCATCCTTGGTTATGTAGCCCATTCATTTTTTTGGTGCATGATTTTTTTTTCAAAGTTATTTTTCTTTTGTACTAATACTGTTGTAATAAGAATGAAAAATTAGGAAATGGAGAAAAGCAAAAACTAAATCACTCATGATATCACCAGCCAGGGATAGCCACTGATATTGCAAGCAGGAGATTCAGAGTTGTGAATATCTGTATGAAGAATTAGAGATAGAAAAAAAAAAAAAAAAGGCACTGTACTATGTATTCTATTTTGTTGCTTGCTCATTTTGCTCAGTGATATATTGATGATATCTTTCCGTGCCAATGAAGGTACCTGCATAGCATTTTTAGTGGCTGTAGATTATTCATTGTGTGGAACTAGTTCAGCTACATACAGTTTGTTTCTTTTTCTTTTTTTTTTTTTCACTTGACCATTACGTAGGACATCCTTGTAGCTAAATTTATTCTTTTATCTCTAATTATTAACTTAGGATTTATTCCATGAAGTGGAATTGGTCAAGATTATACCTAAGGCTTTTAGTACTTCTTGCCAGGTTGCCAGGCAGAAAGGCTGCTGTGAACTTTATCATCCGAACTTATGATGGGCGCGTTCTTTTTTTGTCTTGGCTTCATTCTTCTTCCTTTGGGAGATTATTGCCAGTACCTGCTTTCTTCTTTGAAGTATATGACTTTCTTCTCCCTATCTCCTTTGCACAGAATAGCTGGCTGCTTTGTAGAAAGCCTGCCCAATAGGAGGTGGTATTTTTCAAAGGACATAAGGAATGGAAACTACCACCTTCCACTTTCACATCATAATCATAATCAGCTCCTCTGTCTCACGCAGTGTGCTGTGACACAGCTTCCTCCTCTGAGCTGTCAGCCCTCCACAGCCGTGAAGTGTCTGTCCTGTGCAGTGAGGTCTTTTACTCCCTCTTAACCTTGAATAACGGTGCCCACACTGTTTTACCCAGACCCAAAAGATATATTCGTTTACTATTTGGGAGCACTTTTTTTTGGTAGTGTAGACTTTTGTATGAGAATAGAGGGAACAGAGAAAAGGCTTCTTAGAGCTTCCAGACTAGTTGGAAGGAAGTGCTCTGTGGAACTTACTGGATCATCTAAGAGACTGCCATTTAAAGTTACCAGTCCAGTGTGTTCTTCCATAGGGAATGCTGTGAGGAAGTCCTTTTCATTCAGCTTGTAAAATATAAATGTAGTGACCTAAGTAAAGCAATCTTAGTAATAATACACATCCATATGTATGTGAATATGTATATATCTTAGCCCTTACTGTGTGTCAGGTACTATTAAATATACTGATTACTTTCTTTTCATAACAACTCTACTTATACCTAATATACAGATGGAAAACCACAGAGGTTAAAGTAACTTGCCTCAAGTCAGAGAGGTATAGTAAGCAATGGAGCAAGCATTAAAACTCTAGCTTGTTTGACTCCATGTATTCATTCAGTAATATTAATTGAACACTTACTGCATGCCAGACCATGTTCTAGGAGCTGAGGCAACAGTAGTGACATTCCAGCTAGTGAGGAGTTTGAGGGCTGATCAAGAACAACTACCTGACTGCGAGGTGGCAGTAGCATATGTAAGCTTTCTTTGGGTGATGCTTTGACAGGTTTGCTTGCAGGGTAGAGGAGTCCCTTACACCATGAGACCATCCAGAAGCTTGGATGCAAGGGCCACATCCAGAGTGGGAGGTGAGGAAAGGAACTCTCCAAGATCACAGAGGAGGCTCATGTGTCTTGGCGATGTTGCTCAGCATCACACAGTGAGTCTGTGGTCAGAGACCTATGAAGAGCCCCAGTGGCTTGAGGTCTACCTAGCCACAGGGTTTATCCTATCTATGGTGAGAAAATGCCAATACTTTTGAAGGGTTTGCCAAGTAGGCAGGCTCTAAATGACAAAAAGTCTGATTATTTAGGCTGTGTATAAAACATTTTGATATGTAAAAATTTGAGTTTGTGCTGGTCAGCTTTTGAGCCAATGGGTATCAGTCTTCCGTGAAGAAGTAAACAACGCAGGAACCATCTTTAGCTCATTTATATAATATAGCAATCTTATTCTTACCCACCAAGTCATACTGTTCAGTGCAGACTCAAGGAGACCTGAGTTGGGGCTGGTGCTGTACCTCAGAGAGCAGAAGATAAATACTTACATAGCAGAGCTCAGGTAAAAGAGAATGGAAGAACAAGGGTGAGGGGTGTCACTGGAGAAGATTCTACAGAAATGATTGCCATCCCTCTGTCTTTCATCGTTTCTTTCAGTCAATACCCAAGCACTTCATTTTTGTTGTTGTTTTATTAATGTGAGAATTTTGGAGAAACATTTATTTGTCCCATTTATAGTAACTTTTTCTTATGAAATCTTTCAGGACATTGCACTTGGCAGTGAAAACATCTATGGGATCCCTTTAGGTGAAAGGCAGAATTACTGACAGGACACATAGGCTAAGTAAGATGGATCTGTTAGAATTGGGTTTGGGCTGCGTGGATGAGCTGTTAAGGTCAGTGGAAAGTATTGCTTCCTGTTGAGTTGGGCGTGGGCTGGCCCACTGGAGGTTTTGAGTGTAGAATGCCACATTGGTGGTGGCTGTTTCGCTGCCTGTTCCATTATTTCAGTAAAAAAGTTGTCTGTGGTAATCGTGAGGGAAGCAATCAGGGATTTGCTGCAGACACTGCCATGGTGCTGTGCCGTTCTACCTCCCTTCCCTGTCTTGAGGACTGTGAACTCAGAGTAATTACTCTGACAGCTGAACCTGACTTGTAAGCAGACCTGCAAAGCAGAGCTCTGACTCTCACAGTGCAAGAGTTCTCTGCTTTACAAAAGGGTCACCTTAATTTTTTTTAACCCTGTGTGTGTGCCTTTTACCATCTGCAAATATCTATATATGTTATATATATATGTATATATAAATTATATATGTGTTATGTATGTATATATAAATTATATATATGTTATATATATAAGTTATATATATATCAGAACCTAGATAAAGGGTCATGAAAGTAGAGGTATGAGACATTTTGCGAAGTGCTTAAGTGTCTCAGTTCTGGAGTCATCCTGTTTTTATCACTTACTGCCTTTTTCACCATCAGCAAGTTTTTTAACCTCTGTATGCCTAAGTTCGTCTACAGAAGATAACAAGGATAACTACACTCATAGATGTGGGGATCAAATGGGCAGCACAGATATAGCAGAACGTGCCTGGCACGTACCTACTATTCAATAAGTGGTAACTATTACTGTTGCTACCACTATTAATGACAGAAGGATAAATTGATTTTATATTCCTTTTTAAGAGCACATCATGTAAAGCATGTTATATTTTTTGTTAATCTCAGACTTTAAATTTTTTATGGAATTATGTTACCAAGTCAGTATCTTTACAGGATTAAAAGGACACAAAGGAAGAGACCCTGGGAGCATCCTTCAAGATCTGTTAGCTTCATTTTGCAGATGCAGAAACTGAGGCCAATTGAGGGGAATTGCCTTTCTCAAGGTCATGCAGCTGATTAGTGGCAGAGATAGGACTGGACATCAACATTCCTGACCCCTGTTGCTTTAAAGGATGACTTAGCAATAGCTCTTTATAGTTGGCCTGTGAGGCCCTGACATTTAGGTTGTATTACTTCAGCAGACCATTGTTGTGATCCGTGTGGCAGCTTCATGTTGTGGAATGAGTCTTGTGAGAGGGCTAGCTGAAATGACTGGTGGGTGGCTAGAGTGGCAGTCTGGGGCAAGTTAGTGTCAGGGACAAGCCTTGAAATGAGAAACCAGGTTACCTAGGGCCAGGCCTCATAGTGTCCCAGGGATCTTGGACAAATTTTTCAATGTCTGCTTCCTCAATAGTAAAGTGAAGTTAGTGGTATGTGCCCTGTCTCGGCTTCACAGTGTGGTTTATAAAGTGTAAAAGAAAGGTGAGATGTATATGAAGTTTTATACTTTAACATGTAAGGAATAATTCACAAAGCCAACATTGTCATTGTTTGGCAGAATAAAAGGTCCTTTTAGCTGTTGGTGTCAGTATGCTCTTGTTTTGGAGTCAATCCTTTTTTTTTTTTTTTTCAGAAGAATCCAATTTCTTGCCTTTAGTTATTGACTCTTTCAGTTGTAACTAAGGATAATAGCAGTTAAGCTCAAGCTGTAATAGTAGAGCTCAGTGGAAGCCAAACCAGGCACAGTAACTGACACCATGTAAGTTGATTCTATTTTGCATCTCCCTGTAAGTCTGTTTTATGTTATTTATAGCTTCCTATTCATGTAGGCACCGGCAGTAAACTGGGGAATATTTGTGGCAGGAATTTTTAAGAACAACCTTAGATGGATCTCAGGCCCTGATCCATTTCCTTTTCCACAAAATTGTTTGAGATTATATAGTATGTGTTACAGAAAGAATGTTTTTCTGTATGCTCAAAACTGTATACTAAAGTAAAATAATAAAGTTAACTAGAATTATCCGTGGGGAACAATTCCAGTTAACATAAAATGCAGTGTCTGGAAAAACCTGATAGTAGTGCTTTTTGTGGTGATGTCCAGGTAATGATTAGATGCAATAAACCTGGGTAGTAGGGAAGAAGAGAGATGTGGGGGTGAGCAGCCCGAATACCTTGCTGGCATAGCAGCTGCCTACCTGCACCCAGAGCCCTGAGCAGATATTACTAGCATATTATTTGACAGCCAGCTTAGTGGTCAAGAAGTACATTCATTTGGGGTAGAATGGCAAACCACGTCATCTGGGGCTGAAGACCGGCATTTATTGATCATTTACTACATGCCACGTATTTTGTTTAGGATATATATGTGTGCATATATATAATTTTAGAATATACCCCATGGTAGAGGAAGAGCTTACAGTGAGCCGAGATCGTGCCACTGCACTCCAGCCTGAGCGACAGAGTGAGACTCTGTCTCAAAAAAAAAAAAAAAAAAAGAATATACCCCATGGCTGGAGGCATCCGGCAACCAATTCAGGAGGAGAGCCTTCTCACACTCAGTAACTTGGCTGTGTCATCCACTTAGGAAGTGTACAAGCCCCGTCGGAAATACAAACGCCACCAGGGAGCAGAGGAGCTGCTTGATGAAGAATCTCGAATCCATGCTACGCTTTTGGAATATGGCAGGTAATGAGTGGGACCCAGTCTAGGTGTCTCTTTTAAAAGAAAAGCTCATTTAAGTTGCTTCATTTGGATTAACTTGACTGGCTTCTACCTGATTAAGTTTCTGCTTTCAGTCGTGAGATTTCCAACATCAGGGACTTTTCTCTGGTAATGAATTACCTGTTTCTGTGGGCATCCTTTGTAATTCCTCTCTGGAAACGTGCACCTGGCTCTGCCCTCCTTTGGGCGTTAGGGTGTTCCAGGAATTTACAGAGGCTGAGGTACTCTGTCCTTCATGCCGCTGCTATTTGTTAAAATCTTCAGGTAAATGAAAGCAATGAAAGCAGTTTCAGTGATTTCACTTTAAGTATTAGAATAATAATTTCAATTTCCTGTGAATATTGTCCTAACTAGGAAAATGAAGAATTTAGAAGTAGTTTTGTCACTTCTTAAAAACATCTCTAGTTAAAAAAAAAAAAAAAATCTTATTTTGTGTCCTTAGTTTTTACTTAAAAAAAATGCAAGGACATGCTTCTCCGCATTGAATTTTTTGGTTGTCACTGGGTGTTAACCTTATTTTATGTCATGCATTCTCTTCTTAGGGTAACTGATTCCTTGATGTGAGTAAGTCTCCTTGTGCTTCCTTTGTGTTGCGAGGCGCTCCTGTGTGCTGCTCTGCCTCACAGCCCAACCCTTGTGGGGTGGCTGGAACTAACTGCACTGCCACTGGCATTTCCCTAAGAGCATCTGATGGCTTTGCCTGCCCTCTAGGGTACTGGAGAGAACCAGTGGGAAATTAGGCTTAATTATTCTAGTTTCCGAATGGAAGTGTATGCAATTGCTTGTGGGTTTTTTTTTTTTTTTCCTTAGAATAAAAACTAGTCTGTTTCAAAGGAAATTGAAGTAGTTCTGGCCCTAGGCTGCGTGTGATGGCTGCCCCCACAGTTCACTAGTTGCTGCTGTGAATTGAATGCCTCCTCCAAGTCAGGCATCACCCGGCCTAGCTATGTAGTAAAAATGCCAAGTAACTTGTTAGCAATTATTAATGATGATTAATTATTAAGAATTTAAAGATAGCAACAACAGCCAAGTGAGGACCCTTCTAAGCATGGGGCACTATTGGACGGGTTGTGTGCTCAGGAAGCCAGCCCTGGGAATCATGACAGAGTCTCTCTAGCCATGCCCACCTGCAACTGAGCAGGTGAGGCTGCACAGCTCTGGGAGAGCCAAAGCTGGAGAGAGAATCTCTGTCGGTGTCACGTGTCCCAGAATGAAGAAGTTCTTGGGAGAATGTAGTGGATTTTGTGAGTTTGTATTATTATGTGTCCATTTTTTCCATCATCATGGAAAATTGGATTTTCCATGAGGATGAAAAGGAGATAGAAATTCAGTAAATTGTCCTCCTCGCTGAGACCATGTTGACAAAATTTCAGAACATATTCTTGTTCTGAAATTCTCAGGTTCAAATGGGATCTTTTGCATATACGTTGTAGATGGTAGCTAGTATCACCATCTGAAGGCTGGGAAAGTTCAGAACCTCCCTGCCTGTCCTCAGGAGTGATTGATGCAGTTTGAGGTGAGAATCTGGCTTGGCTCTCTTTAGAAAAGGAAGCAAGACAGGTTTTGCTTGACTCTTCTCAAACTCTGAGAGTGAGAAAGAGCAGTGTCTTGATACCAATCCTGGTTCCTGTTGGTATGGTCATGCTGACTTCTGCTAATTTCTAAGGCTAGGGTGGGCATTTCCTGAAGGTTTTAGGTTTTTGGGGTTTTCTTGGGTGGGAGAGAGATGTTACTTTGGTTTTTTTAGCTTTTTTGGCAAGGAGAAGGTAAGTTTGTGGCAGGTAGAGTAGTGGGTACTTAGTACATTCTGATAGTATATTTAGCTCATTCTCCTCTTTGAGACTAATAATGACAATATTCAGAAAGGTTAAAAAATGACTTGCTTAAGGTCATAAACTAGTAAGAGGCTCAGACTGGTACTTCAGCTAAAGTTCCTTGAACTCCAAAAGCATGTCATTTTCATTGTCTGCAAATACTGTTTGAGCCTTCAGTGAGAGTGTATTTTTAGGCTCTGAGTTTTAGAAAGACTGGCCATGTCTGTTCTTTGGTCTGAAACTAAATAAGAAGAGAACAGTTATTAAACCTCACAGAACAAATCAGATAAAATGTACAGGCCCCAGCAAGTCTGTGTTCTATTCCACCTCCCTGGGAAGGCTTCTCCCTTCGTTTCTGGCAGTCTGTTTCCTCTAGGTTCTGTTCAGCACTCCACTGCATGGAGCTCTTTCCCATTAAATGAGGATTGTATGACTATATATATATATATATAATTTTGAGCAGTTTGTTCAATGTAGAAAACACTCAGTAAATGTTAACCACTAGCCGCTGTCATCATTCTCCTTATTGTAATCATCATTATTAGCAGCAACAGTTTTCAGTTTTCAAATGCCCTCAGATATGACCATTTCCCCTTCCAATTCTCCTTGTGTTTGTGTGTTTGTGTATGAGTGAAGAGGGAGCGTCCCCTTGACCCTCTGAAGGTTCACCGAAAATGAACTGACAAAAGGCAGATTAACAGGAGAAAATGGCACACATAATTTATTATTGTATGGAAGAAAACCACAGAAGTGTGACTACCCAGTAACCCAGTGATGTCCAGATGCATATATATCCTTCTTCACAGGGGAAAGGCAGGTGGTGAAATATGCCAATTTGGGGGGTAGTAAATGATGTTTTGGGGAAATGAATCAGACGATGGTTAATAAATGACTGTCTAGAAATTGAATGGGACGGGAAACAGACCATGGTTTGGGTTCTAGGTATGGTATTTAATTTTCAGTCTCTTGCTCTGTGGTAGATAATGAGATTTCAGGGAGCGGATGGAAGACACTTGTGTTTTCTTTAATGGGTCCAGTCTTTATATAGATGAGAGAAAAAACCGTGTTCTAACATTTGACCTTCAAGTGCCTTTAATTCAAATTATTCAGCATATTAGGGTGCCATATTTGGGGGCAACAGCCCTTGGACTCCTTCACCTATTACCCCTCACACTAGCCCTCCCTCTAGCACATGTATGGGAAGTCTCACCCTCTGGCCCTTTTCTCCCCAGTCCCTGTCAAACAAGGCTGGCCCCCTGCTGGCCCCAGGACTCAATTTGCTCCATTTTCCCTTTTCCTTTAACACTGCGGCATTCCTGACTTCCTCACCCACCCCCCATTACAGTGTGGCATCACTGCTTTAGGAGTCCAGATCCCCCTGCCAGTGTTTCTGTTTTCTACCTTATCTTACGTCTTGTCAGAGGGCAAGTATTTTGACTTCCAGAGCAAGAAGGTCTGAAATCAGTGTTTCTTCCTTGGGGTTGAAGGTCACTCATCAGCCTTACACATGTACCACAGTGCCTTTTGGCTTTTAGATCCGCATTCCATCTCCTTCCCCCTATTTTGACTCTCAGTTGCCTAAATAAAGGTGAATTATGAGCCTCCTCAACTATGCTGAAAGCCTTAAGGACTGTTTATATGTTAAAAAGCATGTTTGGGTATATTTTTCTAAGTGTTAATGGTGTTAGGAAAACAAGACTCATAGTTTTGATTTTGAATGTAAACAAAATTGCATACCTGTAATATTTCAATTTTATTATGGATTCAGTCAATTTTGAGAGGCTAACTTAAGCACCTAACCGTGCTATGAAACTGCTACTCTGGGGAAATGCATTTTATGTGCTGTATATTTGACTTGGAAGAGGAGGTTTGGAGCACAGCCTCCAGAATGCTGGAGTTAGCCTGTACCTCGGTATTCAAGGCCTAACTTTGAGTTGCCTAGAAGGCAACTCATTCTGTAGTTAGTAAATAAAATATGTTGTATCTCTCCCAACCTGTTTGTATCTCCCATGACGATAAGGCCTATGACATGCTCATAAAAGGTATTTAGTAAGTTGTCAAATGAATAAAGAACAGAATTCACAGTCCTTAGTATTTAGGACTTTTTATGTCCCTATTTTGTTTTGTATTCCAAACAGATAATGTCTTTGTTTGGCCTGAGGTAATTGTTCTTAAAAGTTAGTTTGTTTTCTAGAATTGTGGTGTCCCATATGGTAGCCACTAACTATATGTGGCTATTGAGCAATCGAAATTCAACAAGTGTGGCTCAGAAACAGACTTTTGATTTTAATTAAGTTAAATTTAAATTTTAAGATTCGTGCTTGATTTCGTTAATGGAAAATGTTTATCTTTGGAATAACTTGGGCATGTGAACCTACTAACCTACTAATTTAAAAATTGTATGCATATCCCTCTTTATATTTCTTTTGTACTGTGCTGTTCTAAATGTACATCCTTGATTTAAAGACCAGGTCCTATGTCTAAGGTATGAAGAAGTGAACTGGATGATGGGAGGGGCTCTTTGGTGCCAACAGTGTAGGTAGCAAGAATTGATGAGTCAGAGCCAAAGAAGAGGAATGCAGGAGCAAATTGAAGCATGTGGGACTGCAGATCAGAGCTGGCACTTGGGGGAAATGGGCAGGGCTGACAGGAAAAGAGGAAAGGGAGGCAGTAGTTAATAGGCAGTTAAGGACAGAGCTCTGTCATGGAAACCTCACTACTTTGTGACATAGATGAGGCCTTTAGAAAAATCACATGGACTCTTCATTCATGCAGCAACTATTGATTGAGCGCCTACTATGTGGCAGACACTGAACTGCCAGGCAATGGGGATACTGAAGTGAATGAAACTGTACATGAATATTTATAGTAGCACTATAAATATATTGCATAATATATTGCACAATTATGAATTTAGCAATTCATAATTGCTAAAAAGTAGAAACAACCCAGATATCTATCAGCTGATGAAACAAAATGCGGCTTACCCATATAATGGGATATTATTCAGCCATAAAATGGAATTAAGTAGTGATTCATGCTTCAACCTGGATGAACTTTGAAAATATTCTCATGAGTCAAAGAAGCCAGACACAAAAGGCCACATACTATGTGATTTCATTTCTATGAAATCTCCCGAATTGGTAAATCCATAGGTAGGTAAATCTACCTATGGTAAGTCTACAGAAGGTAGATCAGTGGTAGACAAGGGCTGGGAATAGGGAATATTTGGGATTAACTGCCAATAGTAACAGAGTTTCTTTTTGAGGTGATGGAACTTCTCTTGATTTCCATAATGGCGATGATTGCACAACATAGTGAATACACTAAAATCCAGTGAGCAATACACTTTAAAATGGTGAATTTTATATTATATGAATTATAAGTCAGTTTTTAAAATATTTTTAAAAAGTGAATGAAGCAGATTTCTTCCTCTCCAGGAGCTCAACAGAAAGGCTTAGAGGATTACTCATGACCGATAATTATGTTCACCATACAATGAGCGCACTCACAGAAGCTCACATCTGTGGAGCTAACGTAGTTTTGATTACTTAGAAGAGTCTTCCCAGAGAATCTGTCTTTAAGAAGGAGTAGATTTGTCCTGGGAATCAAGTCACTCAGATTTGGTTGTTTACTGCCTTATTTGGAAAATCTGTGAAGTCCCTGGGCCTTAGATAAGGACCTTATGTCTTCTGCCCTAAAAGTCTCCACAGACCAAAGGCATAAAACAGGAAGGATGAACACTCAAGATGCAAGGACACTTCTATAGGAGTGGGAAACTTGGGCAAGACCTTGTATTATTCAGGGTTCCCTGGTTGAGAAAACAGTACTCTCCCACTAGTTTCAGCAGAAGGGATTGGTTACAGGGCCGGATGAGAACTAGGCTGATCCAGGGTCAGCTCTCAAGCTTCACATTAGAACTGGAACTCCAGGACGCTGCTTCTGCCTCCAAAATCAGGAAGCTAGCTCGCACTCTGTAGGATTAGGAAGCTGGTGCTATAGCGGTTTGACAAGGAAGGAAACCATGCTGCTTCTGTCAAATTAGGGGGTTCTGAAAAACCAAGAAGCCACTGTGATAGCTGCTAGCCCCAGAACCTGGTTGTTTCTACTGTGATCCACACCAACACAATGGATCCCTTATGCTTCCCTCTTTCCTCCTTTAACTGTTCCATATTCAAAACTCTAGCAGATGCATCTGATTGGTGGAACCTTAATAGTATTCAGAACTCTAGGTGCAAGGGAGTATGGAAAATAGTCTCTTTTCCAGCCTCTGCAGTACTGGAAGATGCACTGGATATTAAGCCAGTCCACGGAATCTGCCATAAGGTCCTTTACAGAATTTGTGTGGATAGCCAGAATTTAACCTTGGTCTGCTACACTTTGGACCTATAGGTTTATTTCTAAAGGGTGGGCACACTGCCCAGCAGTGAGTTTTTGGTCTCCCCAGTTATATGACAATCTGTTGCAAGGCTAGATGATACTTTTGGCTTCTTGATTTTCACATTTTTTTCACTTATGTTTAGTTTGTTCAGCGAATATTGGAAAAACCAAATGTGAAGGTAGAATCTTTGCCCTCAGGAGAATGATACAGATATGTAGCAGTTGCACGTAATCACCATCTGGGAAGTGAGAGGAGCATGAACAGATGCAGGGATGGGCAGGCCAGGCTGAGCACGTGTGCATGGGGGATGCTTCACAGGGGAGGAGGCTTTAGAACTGAGGAGTGAAGGCTGAACAGGGAAGCGGGGGAGAGAAGGGAGCAGCTTAGTGTGTGCAGAGCTCTCTGTTCAGGTAGTAAGTGTAATAGGAACACAGAAGGTGCTGCTGGTGGTGAGGTGAAACAGTTGTTAGGCGGAGCCATGGAAGAGAGGCTTTATGAGGCTCCTGAGGAGGTTCTGTTTTCTCCTGAGGGAAGAGGCCTGCCATTGATAAATGTACATCAGGCCAATGCAGAAGTTGGACAAGGAATGGGCAGGAATAGTGTGGAGAGTGAAGCTGGAGGACCAAGACCAGGTGAGCACACACCCCAGAAGTGAGGCATGCAGAAGCGAGGCAGAGAGCAGCCTTTAGTTTGTTCTTTATTTTTATTTATTTGTTTTTGAGACAGAGTCTTGCTCTGTCACCCAGGCTGGAGTCCGGTGGTGTGATCTCGGCTCACTGCAACCTCTGCCTCGTGGGTTTGAGCAATTCTGGTGCTTCAGCCTCCCGAGTAGCTGGGATGACAGGCATGTGCCACTATGCCTGGCTAGTTTTTGTATTTTCAGTAGAGATAGGGTTTTACCATGTTGGCCAGTCTGGTCTCGAATTCCTGAGGTCAGGTGATAGGCCGGCCTCAGCTTCCCAAAGTGCTGGGATTACCGGTGTGAGCAACCACGCCCAGCTCAATTTGTTCTCCTTAAATGTTTGTATTAACTTTATTTTCTTACAAATCACTTAAAGGTGTCTGAGGCTGGGTGGTTTGCATTTTGCTTTTGTTGGGGGTTGAATGGTTTTTGCATTGTTATTCTTGCATTTAAAAAAAATATAGATTAATTAGAGCCAGAAAATAAACTACTTGAAACTGAATTGGGTTTGTGTGTTTCTTTGAATTTAAGGTTGTGTGAAGTGAGTATACATTATTGGCATCATGCTTGGATTATGTTTGAGAATAAAAAGTGTGCTAGACTCTAAGTTACAGAAGTAGCCATTAAAGCGCATGTTTGGCTTAAGGAAACACATTTACATTTGTTTATATAGATATTTTTAAGGCTTTTAGCTTAAACTGTGGCTCTGAAATGCAGTTCCTGATTCAAAAAGTCATGATTGCACTTAAGGAAAATGTTGCACTCTATACTGTCTGAGAGTTCCAATTTACATTATAGTATTTGCATAGCAAGTAGGGTGGCTGGCCTTGTATTCAAAAGACAGTGGAATATGTTTGTAATTTAGGCACTTGTAACATTTTCTCTAGTCACCAAATGGCATAAATTCTCTTGATGCTTTTCATGTAAAAAGTCAACCAAAATGCATTTGACTGGATTTATTGTAATGTTTTGAGTAGTAATTAAACTCCTTTTTTGTGGTCTTCAGGAGATACGGATTTAGCCGCCAGAGCAAAACGGAGAAGGTAAGAAAAACATTGATAATAGGAGAGAATATTTGAGAGATGGAAGTGACTCCCTTCACCTCTAACACTCACAGGATGGGCAGCTTCCTGGGAAGCCCAGGAAGGGGATGTGGCAGGGCTGCTGCTGCCCAGGCTCTGATCCCCGGACAGGCTGGGATAGCAGGGATGTGTGAGCTGCCTTGGGCCCCTGCATCTCCGTCGTGGCTTTTCTAGCTTGCCACCTCTGCAGATTGGGGAGCAAAGCAGCAGTCTCATCCTGGGGCTGGAAATGAGGGGTGATTGAAAGTTGTGGCCCAGGGTCAGTCACCTGGGGTCTAGTAGCTTTACACTATGAAGATGAAGTCCACTGCCAGGGCTCCCAGAGCACTCCTCATCTGAGGTGAGAGACTCTGGACAGATGTGAACAGGATGTTAGGTAGAGCACAGCTGTGAATTACAGGCCTGCCCTCTGTGGAAACAGCTAGTCATGGAAGAGCCAGGTAAGTCAGGATGGCTTTTCTAACTTCACAAAGGTTGCCCGAAGATTTCTGTTAATTTATGTGTTTATTAATGATGCTTCATTGTCAGCAGCAGGGCAGGTACATAGATGTTATGTTGCTAAACCCTTTCTGTGTTCCAGGCTCTATGTTAAGGACTCTGTATGTTTTCACTTACTCCGTTGAACAGGTGTATGAGGAGAATACTTATTTCTGCTTTTTAGGTCAGAAAGCTAATGCTCAGAGAGGCTCGGTGATTTGTCCAAGATCACATAACTCTAAAGTGAATAAATAAGAATCCGAACCCAGAGATCTGACATCAAACCTGAGCTCATAGCCACTGCTTTCTAAATAAGAAAGTGTCAGCTAAAGTGGTCAGTGGCCTCTTAAAAAGATCTGTTATTAACCTCTTTTCATTCTCCACCTGATCCCCAGATTTCTTGAACAGGACACACTCCCCCTGCTATTCCCCTGTCACCCACTCCACTGTACAGCTCCCCCAGGTTCCCCCTCTGCTTCCTGTGGTGACTGTTGTCTCAGTCACTGCAGGCACCAGCAGTGGCTAAGAGCGCTGTTCTAAAAGCCAGACTGGCTGACTTAGGACCCCAGCTCCTCCATTCACGGAGTGACTTTGGATAATAATCATTGTACCTATCTCACAGCATTACTGTGAAGATTGAAATGTAAAGGACTTAGAATGAGCCAACACATAGTAAACATTTAATAAACATTAACTACTATTATTATCAGTGTTAGTTATTGGTACTTAGTCATGTACTGATAATGATATCTTCTTTTTTCGTTTTCTCATTATTTATTTTGTCCCCATTTGTGTTTTTTTACCCAACTGAGTAATGATTTCCTGCAAAGCAGCGTGTTTTCTAGATTTCAGTATCTCATGTTTTATCTGGTATATAATAAGGGTTTGATGTGTATATTTAATTTGATATGTAATTTAAGTCTGAAAAGATTGTCTTTGTATATGACTGGGCGATTTGGTTATGATTGGAAAAATCATGAAATGTCCCTGAAATAGGATTCAAATTGTGCTTGTCCTGTCATTTTTATGTCAGACGGCACATTTGAATTAGAAGTCTCATCCCCTGTAGATGTGTCCAAGCAGTTAGGAGCTCAGAGTGTTCCCATGGGCAGTGACAGACTCGTTATAGAAAAGCATCCTAGAGTTGGGATGGTCCAAGAAGGGCATTTGAGACCACACCTCTCTTTTGACCCTAGAAGTCCTTAACATGCAGAGATCAGAGGTAAGCCTGAGGTCACCCAGCTGGTGAATGGCAGAGATAGAATTAAAACCTATAGCCTGTAATTGAGGAGGCAGCACTTAATCCAGCCTTGAGTTTGATGTGCTTCATTTAAGGCCTGGGGCTGAGTCCAGAGCATGCTGCTTGATCATTAGATAAGGCAGTTTTCATCCTTCAGACCAGTGGTATTCAAACTGTTTTGATTACTCTGAGCAGTAAACGTGTAATTTTTCATCATGATTCAGTAACACACACACTAATACCACCAAAACAAAAATTTCACTAAGCAGTACTTAACCCCTCACTACAAAGCACTCTGGCATGTTCCATTATGTTAATTTATACAGATGCTAGTCGTACCTGCCAAATTACTTTTATGTCCCACTAATTGGTTTTAACAGGCAGTTTGAAGAAACACTCCTTTAGTAGTGATCTGTGCTTGAAAGTGTTAAAGGATGGGGAAGGCCAAGTCAAAGTGGAAGGGCAGGTCAGGCAAATGTGTGTGGCCTGAATTTAATCGGTGAGCAGTTGGGACATGGAAACAGGCATTTACCAGTTCCTGAAGCTTAACCTGCCCTCCCTGTACTTGAGTGGAGGTTCAGGCCTTTGGAG
The DNA here is from genome assembly GCF_043159975.1 of Macaca nemestrina. Classification (NCBI taxonomy): domain Eukaryota; kingdom Metazoa; phylum Chordata; class Mammalia; order Primates; family Cercopithecidae; genus Macaca; species Macaca nemestrina. Next base: position 13,165,839 of record NC_092135.1, read on the forward strand.
TATCCACTCTATCAGGGTGGTGCTGCTCTGCAGGTTTGTTTCTTTCACAGACTCATGCCTCTAGGGAGTATTGTGCTTTCTCTGCTAAGTCTCCAACTCCCGTGCTCAGCTGTTTTCACATCTTCCCTTGCAGGCTGAGGACAAGAAAACGGCGCTTGCAGCAGGGCTGTCAGCTGCAGAAAAAGCTGATGCCCACGAGGAAGATGAGCTTCGAGCAGCTGAAGAGGTGTGTGGTCCATGTAGGCCCTCTGAGGTTTCTGTGTAAGTCATTTTGGGAGAAATTGTACTCTTATCCCTAGCGTTCCCAAATGGCCAGCACCTCCCACAGCCAGCTGCTGCGAGCAGGCCTTTCACACCTTCCAGTTTCCTTTTATCACCTGCCTTTGAGGCTCACATAAGACGAGATCAAGGAAGACACCCTTGGATATCACCACAAAGATCCATGTAGGCATATTGCTTCTGTCTTACATGTTCAGAACCGCTCACTGCTGCTCCCATCCATTCTTCTTTCAGCAGCGTATTCAGTCGCTGATGACCAAGATGACCGCCATGGCAAATGAGGAGGTAAGTGGGAGTCGGGGAGGTGTGGGGATGGGGACTTGGCACCAGCCTGCTCTGCTGGGGTCTTCTCCCAGAGAGCCCACCTTCTCCAGAACCCCCTGTCACCATCACACAGTACCTCCTCCCCGGGGAGTTCCTTTTGGTAATCAGTTTTTAATGTCTTGTGTGTCATCCATGGGAACCTCTAGGAGGGAGACTTGAAGGACCCTTGTGAAAGCAGAATATTCCTGCTGGGAGGTTCACAGGGCCCCTGTGGAAGAGCTGGAGCTGGCCTGCGAGTTATGCCTCATGCTGAGGCAGCTCTTGTCTTCTGCTTTCTTCCTCCACTGTCTAGGTAGGAAGCAGGATTTTGAGATTATAGTTGGTCTTTCCAGAGCCTGTCCAGAAGGTATAGCCAAGTGTGGAAGAACCATTCTTTTTTTTTTTTTTTTTTTTTTTTTTTTTTTTTGAGACGGAGTGTTGCTCTGTTGGCCAGGCTGGAGTGCAGTGGCACGATCTCAGCCTACTGCCAGCTCTGCCTCCCAGGTTCATGCCATTCTCCTGCCTCAGCCTCCCGAGTAGCTGGGACTACAGGCGCCCGCCACCACGCCCGGCTAATTTTTTGTATTTGTATGTGAAACATGGGGTTTCACCGTGTTAGCCAGGATGGTCTCAATCTCCTGACCTTGTGATCCACCCACCTCGGCCTCCCAAAGTGCTGGGATTACAGGCGTGAGCCACCGCGCCTTGCCTGAAAGGATCATTCTTTTTGAGGCCTGGGAAGACCTGTGGTAATAAAGAGATATTTTAAAGTTCTGAGATTCTTTGTCCTTTCCCATGCTCTTCTCTATTCCCTATGTCCTAAGCCTGCCAAATCCCCTGCAGGCTGTTTGGTGGCCCTCAGGAGGTGAGACCTTGGGGTGGGACATAGAAGGGAAGAACCATTTTCCAGGGGTGCCCAGGGTCAGAGGAGGATCTAGCACCGTCTGCTCAGTGATTCAGGAGGTAGCTGCGTGTTTGTCCTGAGGCTGCTTTCCTCCCTTCCTGGTGGTAATATGTGGCAAAGCCAAATTATTTTTTCCCCTGGGAATATTATCCGTTTTACCATAATAGATTTTCCACTGCTGTGGAAGACAAGGCTTGGCCTTGAGAACATCCCCTCCGTGTGCTTGCAGAGCCGTCTCACCGCAAGCTCCGTGGGCCAGATCGTGGGACTCTGCTCTGCCGAGATCAAGCAGATTGTGTCCGAGTATGCAGAGAAGGTAGGTTGGGGCCCAGGTGGAGTCTGTGCCCCAGATAGTGCTCCATGGCTTTGTTCTCCCACTTCCCTACCCCACTGCCCAGCAGTGCCCTGTGTTCTCTTGTAACTCACCAGCCACGATTGTCAGAAACGCACTGGGCTTTACCATGCACAACCGGTTATCAGCACTTACCCGTTAGTTCAATTAATTTTGTTCTGCAGTGCCCACTTTTCTGTAAATTTAAAGAGAAAACCTGTCTCACAGAGCAGTTATCACATTTGATAAATTCATGCCTGAGGGTATGGGATGAGCATTTTTTCTTCTCTATCAGGCCTCTTATAACTTGGGCTCAGTTTGATGATTTGGCTGAGGAATGAAGCTTTGCCTCTTAGGAGATAAACCCCATAACTCAGCCAAATCCAAGGCAAAATTTTTTCTTCTACTTTTATTAAAAGAGTATAGAATGAAGAAAAGCCTGAAATCATATTTCAGAGTTTCCGTTTTTATTTTTTCCATCCTAAGAAAAGGCAGGAGGACCTTGAATATTTCAGGGAGACGGTGATTAATCATTTTGCACATAACTGATTCTGGTCTGGCTGAGATGTAGTATCAGTAAAATCAGATTTACAGGACACTGTTGCACATCCCTCCTTCCCCAGCCCTGTCCTAAAATGTTGATGGCTGTTGAAGCATCCAGCTTTGCTTTCCTTTTCTCAGAATCTTTTACTACAAATTAGCTCTGCCCTGACTCTCTGCGACATATTCTTCTGAAGTGATTGCACAGGTGATATATAGCCAGAACTATAGGTGCACACCACCACACCCGGCTAATTTTTGTATTTTTTTGTAGAGACAGGGTTTCAACATATTGCCCAGGCTGATCTTGAACTCCTGGGCTCAAATGATCCACTCTCCTTGGCCTCCCAAAGTGCTGGGATTAGAGGCGAGAGTCACCACACCCAGACCATTTTCCTTTTCCTGTCCATAAATTCCTCTCTGACCACATGACAGCACCAGAATCCCTCTGGTTCGGGGAGTTACCGGATTCATGAATCATTCTTTGCTCAGTTAAACTCTGTTAACTTTAATATGTCTAAAATCTTTCTGGCTGGGCATGGTGGCTCATGCCTATAATCCTAGGCGGGTGGATCACCTGAGGTCAGGAGTTCAAGACCAGCCTGCCCAACATGGTGAAACCCCGTCTCTACTAAAAATACAAAAATTAGCTGGGCATGGTGGTGGGTGCCTGTAATTCCAGCTGCTTAGGAGGCTGAGGCAAGAGAATCGCTTGAACCCAGGAGGCAGAGGTTGCAGTGAGCCGAGATCGTGCCACTGCACTCCAGCCTGGGTGACAGAGGGAGACTCTGTCTCAAAAAAAATAAATAAAATTTTTATAGTCAGGGAAAAAGTGTCCCCCAGTAATCTGGAGGTGTTATCAGCTATAACACCCCCAAGACTTCTGGAAAACTGTTTTAAATGCCTAGTGCTGCCATCCATGGGAACCTCTGGGAAGGAGACTTGAAGGAGCCTCGTGCAAGCAGAATATGAGTGAGTAAAACAGCTTGGAATGTCTCGGGGTGAGATTCGTTTGTTTTCCCCACTCCCCCAAGTAAGTCCTTCTTAACATGGGCTTTCCAGTCCAATCTCATAGAATCCAGTATCCTGTCTTTCTATTTACCATCTAGGAAGGATGACACTGCTCAAAGTGTCATCTGAAATTTGACCAGAAAAGGGTATTTGTTATCCAAAAAGTACAAATGAAGATGTAATTGTGGAAAGAGTATTAATTCACTGTCTGAGAAGAAAATGTCTTGGTTTCCTGTCAGCACACACACCTGAATGGCAAGAGTGTGCGTTTATACCCACCCTTATGTTGCCACATAGCATTGCTGAACCCAGTTTTTTGGGGGAAAAAAAAAAAGCAACTGGATAGAGCACCCACTGCTGTTTCTACAGGGAGCACGTAGGGGCTCTGATGATTGTAAGAGCAAAAGCAGGCAGGCAGAGCCCCCTGTGGTTGGCAGTGCATCTCTCTTTCCACCCACTCCCCTGCCTAGGACTCCTGAAGCTCACCTGACTTCCCCAGTTACTCTGCATTTTGCACGTCTCCTTCTGGATCTCTCTGTGTCTTTATCTCCTAAGCTTTTTCTTCCTCACCCTTGACCAGTGATCTCTGTCCTACTCTGATGGATACATTCTGGTTTATCTGTTTATCTTGGACCATTCTCTACCTCCATTCCATTCTTCTAGAAAAGAGTGAAATTAGGAGTAATTTGGACAGGAAGCAATGCCAAGATTTTTTCCGAGGACATATATGCAGTTGATTCCTGATCAACACAGGTTTGGACTGTGTGGGTCCACTTACATGTGGAGTTTTTCCCAACCAGATGTGTATGGAAACTACAGTATTCATGGGATGCAAAACTGGCGTATATGGAGGGCCAACTTTTCATATATGTGGGTTCTGTAGAGCCGACTGCTGAGTATGCACAGATTTTGGCCTATGCAGGTGGTTTTTGAACCAATCCCCCACGTATACTGAGAGATGACTGTAGTTAAACTTCTGATGGAGAAGTGGAGGTATCAAACATTAGTTAATTGCGTTTTCTTTGGATAGGTAATATAGCATTAAAGCTGATGGTTTTTAAAAATTACATTGCCTTTTATCCTATTCCCATATTGCAGTTATTTTACATTTGCATATTATTTTACAGTGTTTGTTCCCAGATCTTCATAGTTGTGCTTGGTTGCAGTCATCATATATGTCTAAAAGAAGTAGGACAGTGAGTGAGTGCAGTGATTAAAAACACACCATTTGAAGTCATATCTTGGTTCGTATCTGCCTTTTCCATTTCCCAGCTGTGTGACCTTGGCCATATATTTAACCTCTCTTTGCCCTAGTATCTGCTTTATAAAATGAAAATAATATTTTTCTGACAGGTATTGGGAAGATTAAATGAAACATGACCAAAATGCCTCAAACAGTGCCTGGCACATTATAACTCTTCAGCTATCGATAGCTTTATTTTCATTTTTGTAGTCTTCATTCTTTTTTGTTTTGTCACATCACATCCTAAATATTTTCTAGCCTTCCCGTTTATTTTTATTTTTTTAAGTGTGTGTGTGTGGGGGTGGGTGTGTGTGTGTGTTTCCTGAGATAGGATCTCACTCTGTTGCCCAGGCAGAGTGCAGTAGTACTATCACTTTAGCCTTGGCCTCCCAGGCTCAGGTGATCCTTCCACCTCAGCCTCCCAAGTAGCTGGGACTACAGGCGCACACCACCATGCCTGGCTAAGTCTTATATTTTTTGTAGAGATGGTGTTTTGTCATGTTGCCCAGGCTGGTGTTGAACTCCTAGACTCAAGCCATCCTCCCACCTCAGCCTCCCAAAGTGCTGGGATTACAGGTCTCAGCTGCTGCAGCTGGCAGTTCCCATTTATTTTAATAATTACATAATTTATGTGTTAATACAGCACAATTCATTAAACTTTTTTTTGTTAGACATAATTTTAAGCTGTTTCTGTTTGCCATTGTGGATAATAGTGTGAAATGTGAGCAGATAGTTTCTGCTGAGAGAGTTTCTAGGTGTTGGATAATCGGGTTATGACTCCCTCTATGTGTTATAACTACATAGAATACTATCAGTGGTGAAGGGACTTCCCAGCATATGCCTCCAATATTTCCAGCTTTGATTTTTGGTTTGTCTAAATTGTTACTGTAGTTAACTATAAAGTGGCATCTCCGTAGATCACTGAGAGGATTGAAGATGCGTCTGTGTAAGTACAGGTCACAGAGAACTCATCCAGTACCATCTAACTAATAAGTTCTAGGTTTAAATACAGGACTGTTTACTCTGTTTTCTTCTCTCAATTGTCTGTTATAGACTATACTCGAGTAATGTGTTCCTGGTGAATTTAAATAAAGTCTATATTTCAGATTTAAATATATTGTCACTGTGATACAAGTATTCCTCAGGCACTTTATTTTACTTTTGTATTGTTTTTCATTATATACAAGGAATTTGTGCCTAAGTTGGTCAGTCTTTTTGTTGTTGTTGTTGTTCTTGTTTCCAAATGAGAGGTTCATTGTTTTTCCATGGATCTGGTAAAATAGTTAATGCATGTCAGCTGATCTTTTATTAATTATGTTTAATTCTTTAACCTATGTAGAATTTATTCTTCTTTAGCCTAAAGTGGGGATCTGTCCTAGTTTTCCTATTCATATCCACTTATCCTACTACTGTTTGTCAGATAGTTTCTTTCTACTCATTTTGAGATACTCAATTCTATTTTTATGTCTTATAGCTAAACTGAGTATAGCCTCTTTCTTGTTTTATTGGTTTATACTTCTATTTTGTGCAAGTTCTGTGGTAAAGTTATGCATGGTGTTTTTGTTATTTGCTTGTTTTGTTTTTGTTTTGTCAGTACTGTCCAGTCAAAGACCTAGTTGTGTTCAACAGGAACATATCTGGTTGAACAAGTTGGGTGTATTGCTGCTTGTAGTGAGGGAGAACACATACCAGTGGGAATCATGGGGCCTTTCAGTAAGAGGGTGTCAGAAAGGACTTAGTATAGGATTTGGACTTACATAAGGTGACTTGAAGGAGGGTTCAAGGAAGTGGGCTTTGCTTTGTGTTCGATGCTGTAAGGAGGGGTGAGTCTGTCAATGAGCATCTTAATAAATCTTATCTCTAAGACATGGGGAAAATGAATCAAGGTTAAAGCTATGTATGCATGATAGCCAGTATAGGGAATATTTGGTCATTTTTGTGATTCGGACAATGTTTATGTTTTCATCCATCATCAGACATACTCATAGTCATAGGGTGACCTTGTCTGGTATTGGTGTTCTTTGAAATTGTTCATGTTTTGTAACGAGGCCTGGTTATGAGTGCAAGCCAGCCTCCCAGCAACATCAATGCCTTGCTAATAGTACAAGGCTAGCTTTCAGATGTCAGGGGCTGCTTTTCTCATTCTCACGTTGTTTGTGTGGTTATCTGCTATTGTGTGGCAATACTGCCACAAATGTAGACACTTAAAATAACACATATTTATTATCTCACTGTTTCTGTGGAGCAGCAGTTGGGCACAGCTTAGCAACACCCTCTGTGACTCTTACAATGCTGCAGTCTCATCTGAGGCTCTACTGGGGAAGGATTTGCTTCCAGGCTTACATGCTTGTTGGCAGCTTTCAGTTCCCTGCAACCGGCTCACTGAGGTCACCAGTTTTGTTGGCCGTTAGCTAGAGGCTACCTATAGTTCTTTGTTACATGAGCCTCCCCTACATTGCCACTTACTTCATCAAAGCTAGCAAGGGAGGGCTTCTCCCTGAGGGCAGGCATTATAGACTTATTTAACATAATTATATATATGTAATCAAAAGACTGCCCCTTCTCTGTGGCATATTCTTTTTTTTTTTTTTTTTTGAGACGGAGTCTCGCTCTGTCGCCCAGGCTGGAGTGCAATGGCCGGATCTCAGCTCACTGCAAGCTCCGCCTCCTGGGTTCACGCCATTCTCCTGCCTCAGCCTCCTGAGTAGCTGGGATTACAGGCGCCTGCCACCTCGCCTGGCTAGTTTTTTGTCTTTTTTAGTAGAGACGGGGTTTCACCGTGTTAGCCAGGATGGTCTCGATCTCCTGACCTCGTGATCCACCCGTCTCGGCCTCCCAAAGTGCTGGGATTACAGGCTTGAGCCACCGCGCCTGGCCCCTCTGTGGCATATTCTAAGGCACAGCTTTCATCCATACCCAAGGGAAAGGGGTTACACAAAGGCAGGAGTGTACATCAGCAGATGGGAATCATGGGGCCGTTCTAGAGTTGTCCACCATGGTTTGCTTATTGGTCTTTTAATCATACTGCCACAGATTGGGCTGAAACTGGACACTGGCAATGCTGCCACCTTCAGGGTCTCAGTAATATACTTTGGAAGTAGAGATGGGATTGAGGAATGCCCAGGAGGGAAGCTGTTGGTAGTATCTGAGAAAAACTCACTTAGGCTGAGATCAGGATTTTGTTTTTTTTTTTTTTTTTTTTTTTTTTGCTTTGTGAAGAAAGGGGACAGGATAATTTGTGGGGAGGAGCAAGCGCAAAAATGATTTTGTGACCAAGGAATAAATCGAATAGCCTGCCTTGTATGAGTGCTTGGAAACTTGACAGGCACTGGGATATAAAAACGAGGTTAAAAAAAACATGTGCAGACTTCTCTTTCACTGGTAAAGTTCACAAGTTTCTTATAAGAGTGTAACATAACATGTGTCTCAGAGTTCCTGAGGTATGTAACTCAATTTAATATGGTTCTTGTAAAGCAGCAGAAAGAGGAATGTGAAGAAGCTTCCAGATACATAATTCATGAGTGTCCATAGACTCTAGGCTGAGTACCTCCATCTGCCATTGTTTCCAAAGGGTAACACCCTTCCCTGAATGTGCTGGAAGAAGTACCACTGTGATTTTGGTGTTGATGTCTAATATTCTCACTGCATCATAGCATTTATTTTTACAGGGAAGAAGAATCTATTACTGTGACTTACGGAAAACTAAAATGCCTGACTGTCCAAAAAATGCTTCCACCCTACAACCCCCTAAGCTTCTGTAGGAGCCAGAAGAAAGAAAAGGAAGCTGGGCCAGGGAAGGTGCAATGTCCCTGGAAGGGCAGGAAGGGACTTTCCCTAATGCTGCACACTAACTAACCATACACCATTTTGACCACTGTAATATTTAGTCTGCCAACTAAATCATTCATTGGTCAACTTCTCCCTAAGACAGAATCTTGGGACGTTTTGTAGCTCTAGAGGATCTGAATATTTTATAGCTCTAGAGGCACAGATCGGTCTTGGGGAATCAGAATCTACCCTGAGTGCCTTCTCCATGCAGATTCTTTGTGTACCATTATCTCATTTAGTTCTCAAATTTTTATTATTTTTTAATTCTACAAAATTATCTCATTTAATTCGTATAGACTGCCTTCTTGCTTATAATCCTCTGCCTTCCTCCATCATTATACTTATATGCAGTTGAAACTATCTGTTTATATGGCTGTGGGCCACCTTTGTTCTAGTTTGTAATCTGAGAGTCTCGCCAAGGGCCCGCCAGTGTTGGTGCTCAGTAAATGAGTACGTGATATTATATCCATTTTTCAGGCAAAGTAACGAGATTATGTGACTTGTCCAGTGCCATACAGCTAGTAAGTTCCAGGTTTGAGTACAGGACTGTTTGACTTTGCAACCTTTCTCCTTGGCTAGGTGGAGCATCCTTAGGGAAAAGCAGGGACAGCCTCCTTTACCATCCTTAGTGTCTGCCTTCCAGGCGTGGCTGTGACTGTGCTTCCTTAGACTGTCCCATTATTCAGCTGCCTACTGGGAAGGCATATTCAACTGGCATACTGGGAACTAACCACGGAAACAAGAAAAAGTGAAAATGGTACAGCTCAGCCCATTCACTCACACACCATAAATCTAAGTTGCTGAAAACTGTGGAAGTTTCTGTTTGGAGTATCTAAGTGACTCTTCATGTTTCTGGAGAATGCCACATTAATATGTTCTCATCCAGTTCTTTGAAGGGTAATATCCAGCTAGGCATGGTGGCTTATGCCTGTAATCCCAGAACTTTGGAAGGCTCAGGTGGGCAGATCACTTGAGGTCAGGAGTTTGAGACCAGCCTGGCCAACATGGTGAAACCCCATCTCTACTGAAATAAAAAAATTAGCTAGGTGTGGTGGCACGTGCTTGTAATCCCAGCTACTTGGGAGGCTGAGGTGGGATTGGTAGCTTGAACCTGGGAGGCGGAGGTTGCAGTGAGCAGAGATCGCGCCACTGCACTCCAGCCTGGGCAACAGAGAGAGACTTTGTTTCAGAAAAACAAGGCAGGGGGAGGTAATATCCTAGCCCAAAGAATGTCAACATCTTGATCTCATTTCCATAGCAAGGTGTATTTTAGATCATCAAGGGACTTACTTGGAAAAAAGGAATTTTTTTTCCTTAATGGGTTTTGGAAATTTTCCTGTCCAGCAATTAAGAAATTCTGGCACCATTGCCTCTGTCCTTTTGATTCTGAGGATCATTCTCTGGCAGTTAGTCAGAAGCCTTTGTTCTGTCTTGAAGTCATATCTTTCCAGAGCAGCTGGGGAATCTCGCCAGATAATTAGAGCTTGGGTATGGTCAAGGATGTACTTATGAAAAAACACAAGGAAAGGGTCTCTTCTAGAAAAAGCAGACAGCCACATTTGATTAGAGCAGATCTTGTCCCCATCTATCATGATGATTCTTATTCCACTTTATGATGCAGTCAGCAGAGAAGACTGCCTCTTTAGTTCTGTCACTCACTCACTTGGACCCTGTGCCTTGTAAGCCTTTTGGGTGCAAGTAATAGGAATTCTACCCAGCATGCTGCTGTAAGCAAAAGGGAACCTTTATCAGCTCTCAGAACTGGAAGTCTTTAGAGGGACTCAAGTGGCCCTGCCATATCCCTTTACCTTTGCTTCACTTTGTCTCTCTCTCGGCCTCATCACCTTGGAGGCCTGGCTATAGACAGTTTCTGTCTTACTGCCCCCTCCCTCCATCAGTATATAAAATCCTAAGGAAGGACTCTCCTCTGTTGGTCATGGCTTAGGTCACAGATTTCTCCCCAGGCCCATTATTGCCAGGAGTTGGGTATGATTGGCAGCCCCTCTGAACTAGAGAGAGTAGGAGACAGGGATTGCTTTTCTACCAACAGATGGGGGGCTACACATGGTGGCTAGCATCCCCATAAGGCCTTCGTTTCCACTAGTCCCTTAGGAAATATATTTAACAAAGTTGGAAGGAATTGCCCCTAAAGTATCTGTTGTTAATATATCCTCTGTCCTCTTAGTAGTTGCCTTCCTTCATGTTGTTATTTATCTACCCTGGGTTTGTAACCCTTACACTTTTTCCAAATGTATGAAGTCTTACGAAAATATATTTTTAAATTAGCACAGTTTTTTTATATTTTAAGTCTTCAGCTTGTTTTTTTTTCTGCCAGAGAACTGATGGAATTGACCTCATAATCACTGTCATGTGAAAGAGTGATTAGATATATTTCTTCTTTCAGCAAACAACTATTGAGTAGATCCTACATCCAGGCAGTGTCAGGTGTAGGGGGCAGGGATTGCGTTACGCGTGAGTCAGGGTTGCAGCCCTGAGGGGCTTCCAGTAAGGAGTCAGTCAACCTGTGAAAACATAAATTACAGAATGATACAATTCGTGTGCCTATAAAGAGGCTGCCAGATGCTACTTAGTTTGTGTTATCATTTGAAGTGACAGTATCTGCCCAAAGAAAAGTGGTTGGCATAGTTGATATTGAACTGTTTTTGCCTGATAATAACCAGGCAGAATGGGTGACTTTTAAAATCATACCACGGGGTGAGAAATGGAAAAGGGAAGGGCTTAGGACTGAGTGAAGATACCACAGCCCAGGGACATTGCCTGGGCCAGAAAGTCACAGTAAGCTCAGCAGCCAGGGGACCCTGACTGCTTTGTTAGAAAATCACGCCTGATCTGGCACCTGTGTGATTTCTGATACCCTTAGATATGAGTGTTTCCAATCCTATCATCCTGCCCCAACTCAAAAAATGTTACCACTTGCTAGCACCATTGGTTTGTGGAGTTGGGGAGAAGTGTAGTATGGGGCAGGAAAGGGGTGAGGGTGTTGCTCTCTTGGAAACCTCCTATTGTGGCCACAGATACAAAAACCCAGGTTGGAATCAGGAGGGGTAGGGGCCTAGGTAGATTTTTAAACCCCTTCATTCTGGATACTCTTTCTTCACATAACATAATAGGTGTTGCATAAATCATATTCCTAACCTCTAAAGTATTAGAGGGCCAATATTTCATTTTTTATCTTTGTATTCCTGTTGCCTCATTCATAATAAATACTCAGTAGAAGATAATGAATCACTTGAAGACTTTGGGGAGACTCACCTCATAGCCATTAGCCATGATTCTGGGTCAGGCACAGAGGCTCACGCCTGTAATCCAAGCATTTTAGGAACCTGACGTGAGAGGATAGCTTGAGGCCAGGAGTTTGAGACCAGACTGGGCAACATAGTGAGACCCCTATCTCTACAAAATATTTTTTTAAAATTACCTGGGTGTAGTGGCATGTACCTCCAGTCCCAGCTCCTTGGGAAGCAGAGGCAGGAGGATTGCTTGAGCTCAGGAGTTTGAGGTTGCAGTGAGCTATGATCATGCTACTGCATTCGAGCCTGGGCAACAGAGTGAGATCCTGTCTCTAAAAAAAAAAAAAAATCAGATTCTACTTATTAAAAGAGGCTCTTCTGTGATGTTGTAGAGATCAACTCTTTATCTCCTTCATAGCACTTCCCTCAAGCACTGTTTCATTTGTCTGTTTGCCCATCTCCCAGGCCTAGAATGTTTGCTTTCCAGGAGGGCTGGGATTGTAGTGTACTCTCAGTGCCCAACACAGTTGGGTTTTCACAGACATTTGCCGAAGGAAGGAAGAAAGGAAGAGAGGGAGAGGAAGGAACAACAGCAGCTTTCAAAACTCTTTTCCTCTGTGACACAAGTTAGGCATTGAGGAGAATGCAGAGGATGCAACACCTTTACTTATGAATTAGCCAGTTTTGTCTGGCTAGATTATGAAGGGCCAGAGGTACGGTCTTTGTCTTTTTCCCCTTCCCCAGAGCATAGCACCGTGCCCCCACATGGTAAGATCTGAGTAAAGATTAGCTGAAATAAGCCAAGGAAGGTGGGGAGAGAGATGTAAAATTTTAATCAGAGTTAAGAGAGTAAGGAACCCTGTAAATCTGGAGAGAACAATGCTAAATATGTTTGTGTTTACGAACAGCTCTAAGATTTCCTGAATTCGGAGTGACTGTTGCATAGTTAGTATACAATACCTAACTGCAAAGAGAATGGTATCAACTAATGAATTGTCAACCTGGTAAAATGGTCTCAAGCCACACAGCACAACTTGTACATTTCAGAGTCCTTATTAATTTGCATAAGGACTTGGGCTTTAGCCTTGCCAGATTTGAGCATCACTTGCAAAGATAACTGGAACATCACTTAAGAAAAATGTAAACTGTTGAATTTCAGAAAAGTGAGTTGTACCAATTCACAATTTGGTGAGGATGCCATCTGACCTGACAGTAGTGTACGGGGATTAAAGGGGAGGTTTTGGATTTTTGTTCACACCTCCTAAATGTTAAGTGCATTCTGAGCAGGCACACTGCATTACTCACCGTGGGACCCAAAGCAAAACCTTAGACTCAGCAAGGTTACATAACTATGGGTTTTTGAAATTCATGGAATTTCATTAGTGGGTTTTAAAAATATTGAAAAGAGCCTTCATGTATTGAGTTTCATTTTTGGAAGCTGAATGTAGATCAAGGAAAGTGGATGATCCCCTCCTATCTGCAGTGGTCACACGTCATCAGGAGTGCTTCAGAAGTTCACTTACAAACTAGGATAACAGCCAATGTGGTGAGAGGTGTCAGCATCTTGTTATAGAAAGGACAGGTGGAAGAGCTGTGGACACTTAGTTGAACTGTTATCTGAAAGAGTGATTAGATTTAATCTGTTGCTTTAGTGGGGAATGGCCATGCTTTTATGTATATGTTGTGTGTGCATTGGAAGGGGGTATTTGAATAAGTCTTTACAGATACAGTTGTGCTGTCTGTTTTTGCTGGCATTTGTTTATGGTAGTTTGACTTCTTGTGTGCTTTTGATATTTGACTGTGAGCCCCATATTCCATGGAAATTTATCTGTAGGAACTATTTGAGGCCTAGGATTGAAGCTCTGTTCTTTCAGGGAAGATCTGCTTTTGCTTCTGCCAACCACCTGGGGATACGTCAGCCCAAGTCCATTTTATACCTTGTCCTTACTTGTGGGATTTTTGGACCAAAGTATTGTGTGAATTAGGATTACAGAACTGCAGGAGATCCAATCTGTTGTTACAGAATCTCATTGTGGATTTTTTCCCTCTTATAGCTGTATCAAGATTTATGTGGTAAAAAGTTGTTACTGAATTGTAAAAATCAAAGCTTGTGATCATCAGGTTTGGGCACATACCCTTAGGAAAAAAAGCCAACTTCAGTAGGTACACATACATTCCTGGATTCCCACTTTCAATTACTTTTTGGCCTTCTGAAATTTAACATTCTTGCTAGTTCTTAGATTTAAAAACATTTTAAAATAAATATTTCACATAGTCTGTTTACTTGTCTTTATTTATTTATTTGAGACAGAGTCTCACTTTGCCGCCCAGGCTGGAGTGTAGTGGTGTGACCTCGGCTCACTGCAACCTCCCCTTCCTGGGTTCAAGCAATTCTCATGTCTCAGCCTCCCAAGTAGCTGGGATTACAGGTGCATGCCACTATGCCCGGCTAATTTTTGTATTTTTAGTAGAGATGGGGTTTCCCCATGTTGGCTAGGCTGGTCTTGAACTCCTGACCCAAGTGATCCACTCACCTTGGCCTCCAGAGGTGCTGGGATTACAGGTGTGGGCCATTGCACCCAGCCTACTTGTCTTTAATTGGTCAGTCAGGGTGCCAAAAACTGAATTCCATCTATTTAGTGTAGAGAACTCCTGGTACCTTGTAAGATAGGAATACTTTATTGTTGTCAGCTTAGTGACCCTCTTTTGGTGGGGTAGGGAGATGATATAGGAGAGAACCCTGTATTAGAAGGTTGATGTGTAAATAACCTTTTGGGTCTCTTTCAATTATAAAAGTATATAGTTTTAGCTAAAGTAATCATTTTTTGCTTCTCTTGGGAATTTACCATTTTGAACTAGACTAATATTATTCAGTGACATTTAAATCTGTTTCCTCTAAAAACAGAAGTTGTGAATATCTGTCAGTTATTAGAAAACACTGAATTTACACTAGAAGTCATCTTAATCCACCATGTGGCTTTGAAAGCACGTTCTTAATCTGAACATGTTGAACAAATTAGATTGGCACTTTAGCCCTCACTGCAATGTAAACACAAATGGAATATTTGTAGATGGTTGATGTTCTTTGACAGATGTTGCATTTTGGAAGCAGAAATCTGTTAAGATGCTCTAGGATTTAAATTTTTTCTGTCAAGGACTTAGTATAAAGCCCGTTTTCCTCTTCTTCTATCTGACTTTGTCTCATCATTCAAAATCCACCTTGGTCATCTAGTTTTCTTCCTCATCGTGTCTCTCAGTGAATGAACCATTAGATGAGACCTGCTGGTTTGTGGACCTTTTCCTGTCTTCATCAGTCTGAGTTCTCTTGGCTTTGAGAAACAAAAAATTTAGATTGCTTGATAAAAAGTGTGTTTGAAAAACAGAGCAGTCAGCTTTCTATTTACTAGGTCAGGAACTCTTATTCCAGCTCAATAATAACTGTTTTATCTGACTAAAAATAACTTCCCATTAAACATTAAGCAGCTTCCCATAGCACTGTCTCTAGACTCAAAGGCAAACACAGGAACTTACAAGTTTATATGTACTGTGCACCAGTAAATGCACATTTACAGGACTCCACACAGCACTAAGAATTATTACCTACCAATAAGGGAGAGCATTTTTGAAAGCCCATGTTTCCTTGGAACATGTACTATTATAACAGATATGATAGAGGTACATGTAGAGACTTCAAGATTTTTTTCTGTGCATTACCAGCATTTTCTCTCTGTTTGTATGCTTGTCTGAATCACGGGTCTAGTAAAAGAGTAGAATCAGAAAGAACTTTTCCCTTTCAGTGTTGTATAAATGATGGCTGGCCACTTGGTGAGCCCACTCCATTGACTGTCCCAGTCCATGGTTGGATTCCAAGTGAACCAGGCTCCTTAGATTAAGGTAGCAGCTCTCAACATTTTATAATACTTTCAGGACCCAGTTAAAGACTCTTAAAAACAACTAAGGACTCAATAGCTTATGTATTTTAATTCATTTACAGTAGCTTATATATTCATTTATAATAATTGATGTATTCATATCCAATAGCTTATGTATTCACTTACAAATAATAATGAGCACATTACATATTAGCATCAGAGCAATGATATCACATGTCATATAACATCTGGAAGATTTCACTGTATAATCATGAGAATGAGAGTGAAAAGGCAAATAACATCTTAGCATTATTATGAAAAGGTATTTAGCCTCTGAGACCTTCTGACAGGGTTTTGAGAGAGCATATGGCTCAAAATTGAGACTTAGATAGATAGCTATCTTGGAAATAATCTTTCCACATATCAAGATAGCTGCTGGTTTTCCTGCAAGAAGAACTCTTGTGAGTGAAGTTTGAAGGTCATAGTTTTAAAACAAAGCTGTATGTGTGCCCCATACACGAATACGAGAGCATGGAAGCTGGGTGGGGGAATGCAATTTTTATTTTCTTAGGACTTCGGCCATAAAAGCAGTTTATGAGCAAGAAAGCTTGCTAAGAGTCAGGCATTACCCAATCCATGTCAAAGCTGCAGAACAGAATTGAATGAGTTTACTCAGCCCCCTCACACCGGAGGAAGTCTGGAAGGTGAGTGCTACGTGAGTCCACTGGAGCCTGCCTGCCCAAGTCTGTCTCGAAGCCTGACAGGCATCTGGAGGAGGTCAGGATACTCAAGCATAATCCTGACATCACACCTAGAGACATACTGTATGGGAAATTAGTTCTGTTTCCGATATCAGAAAAGCACGAACAGAAGGCTTATGTAATTTGGCTAGTAAAGCACAATGCTCTGAGAATGTGCTTATAACACTTTGGAAGTTACAGTCAAGGAATCTAACCTGGATATTAAAACTCAACGCTAAAATTAGCTATATAAAGAGCTATTAAATACATAACATACAAAAGTGGCCAAATTAATAGCATAGTTCAGGTCATCCAGTCAAAGTAGAGGAGATACAGTTTATTGTAATTCTGTTTCTGGTAAGTGATTTAGAGTAGGGGTGGTCTCTTCTGCCACGCTTTTTTAATACTCTCAAATGATTTTCAGAAATAGTTTGTCCTTGTCTGTACTACAAGTTGTGAATATCTTGTTGTGTCCAAAATTAATTTTAAAAAGTTAATTCCAATTCCCAGAAATCCTGAAAGCTAAAATAATATTGACATTTTACATAGTCCCAGGTTTCAAGGCTAAATGTGTTGTAATACTAAATGCTCAGTTTTTCTGTTTCCTTAATGGCCTACCAGCCCATGAGATAGAAAATGATGTTTCTTACCATTTTATGCAGCTATATCCTGCTGGTTGTTTTGTAACTCCAAAGTTGTTAAGTAGCAGAAGAGCTCATCTTCCATTAATAATACTGCTGAATTATTCAGAGGAATCCTTAACCAGAATAAATGGTTATGGCCATCCAATTTCTCCTCCTTTTCACTTTCCCATTTCTTTTTCCTGTGGGTAAATATCTCAAACTTTCAAGCCTAGAATCACTGTTAAAACATGCAGGGAAAGTTGAATATCCAGATAGTTTTTGTTGCTCCCTCAAAACCCTGTCAGAAGGTCTCAGAGGCCAAATACCTTTTCATAATAATACTAAGATGTTATTTGCCTTTTCACTCTCATTCTCATGATTATACAGTGAAATCTTCCAGATGTTATATGACTTGTGATATCATTGCTCTGATGCTAATATGTAATCAATGATTAGCTTGGAATTGGGGTACTTACTATAAGAAAGGAGATGTTTTATCGTTGGTGCTTGACTGTTTAATAAAACTATCTATAATCACCCAAGAAGTATTATAATTGCACTTTTCGCAAAAAGGTCTACCTTTTAATTTCTTTTTCCTAGGGCTGCTCGCAGGAGTCTTGAGGCAGGTGTTTCTATTCAGTATCTATACTAAGCTGCTTGCTTCTTTGTGTGGTTTTTGAGGAATGGCCATTTGCCCTCCTGGAAAATGTTGTCACATTCACCTCATCATCTTGTTTAGAGATCTCTCTCCACTCACTCCTGGTCCTGAGGATCCTTCTCCACCCGCCTCCTCCCTCATATAGTTGCAGAACTTTTCCTACATGACCTCTGTCAGCACCTTTAATCCCTTTCCAGTCAATCCCCTGTCAACTCCAGAACATCAGAAATAGGAAATGATTAAATTGGGGTGGGCCAACTGATGGAAAATGTGTTGGGAGACTCTTCATTATAAGTGCTGCTGAATGACTAGACTTTTTAACCATATGCTTATAATGCTTCACTCACAGTGAATCAATTCATTATTCTTAATAACTCCAGAATGGTCCTGTGAAGATATTACCTTGGCCGTGTTATTCCCCTATTTAAGACTTTTTGATAATACCTATTGCCTGTATGATATTGATATAACCACAGTTACGTCCCTGTACTTTTTTACACATGCTGTTCCCTTGGCCCAGAATGCAGGTTCTGTTGATAGGGATTTTGGTCATTGTGTCAGAATCTCTTCTCTACGCCAGATTTTGAACAGGCCCCTGTAAATGCCCTGGCTTTGTGTGACTGGCTGCCCAACAGTGCTTTGCCCACATTCAACAGAGCTTGATTACGTGAACCAAGGTGAACTAATTAAATCCTTTGGATTTGCCATCCCTTTTTTTCCACAGCAGTCTGAGCTATCAACTGAAGAAAGTCCAGAAAAATTAGGAACCTCCCAGCTACATCGTCGGAAAGTCATTTCCTTGAACAAGCAGATTGTACAAAAGACCAAACATCTTGAAGAGGTCAGTGTTTTCTTTTCATAAGTTTATTCAAGATCTTCATAGTAGATTGCTTAAAGGAGATTCCAGAATGGGGGTTGGCATACTGTGGTGCTTGGGCCAATCCAGTTGCCACCTGTTTTTGTAAATAAAGCTTTATTACAACATATGCACATCCATTTGTTTACATATTTTCTGTGGCTGCTTTCAGGCTACGGTGGCAGAGTTGAGTAGTTGCAGAAGACCATAAGACCTACAAAACCTAAAATATTTACTACCAGCCCTTTGCAGAAAAAATTTGCTAACGTCTATCATAGGAAAAGATCACAGGGCAAGAATAAATAGCATTAGTTCACAAATATTTCCCGAGCACTACTATGTGCTAGGCACTGAACTAAGCTATTGGGATGAATGAAGACCAAGTTATGATCCTTGCTGTCAAGGACCTTAAGGTCTAATGAGAAGTCATCACACTCATCGTCATTTAATTACAGGTGTGTTAAGTGCTTGAAGGAGAAATCTAGGAAGCTGGGAGAGTGACTGATAGGGAGACCTGACCTAGCCTCAGGTCACAGAGTTCTGAGACTGGAAAGATGAGTGGGCATTTCCAGGCAGGAAGTCTGTATGGGCTATATCGACGTATAGAACAACATGAACAACGACCAGAGGAGGAAGGGTCTTGGCCAGTCTGTTTTGTGGCCAGAGAGTCATGAATGAGACAGTTGGTTGGCAGTGTCTGATCAAGAGGACCATCCAGGCCATGTTAAGGACAACGGAAGCCATCGAAGGGTTTAAATAGGGGAGTGGCATGATCAGAATTGCATATTGTAAAGACCATTCTGTTTGCTGCAGGAGCATGAATTAACTGGACTTGGGTGAGAAGGAATTCAGGGAGAACAGATAGGAGGCTGATGCAGTAGTCCAGACATGGACTGCTACTATTGATGGCAGGGAAATGGAGGAAACTTGATCATTTTTAAAAGAACTGTAGGAGATGGTGTTCTGTAATACCTGGTGATATGAGACTGTTTTGGAAAGACCTTCATATATTTGCCCTGAAAAGTAGACCTAAGAGGAAGCTGGGAAGTTTGACTCAGGAACAGTCATTGGACAATAAAAAGTTATGTACTTCAGTTGCATTAGCAATAGATTAGATTAGAAGAATATACGTAGTAGAAGATTAAGAGAATGAATA